>NC_090450.1:862803256-863430528 GCF_031143425.1 Pleurodeles waltl | reverse complement strand
ATCCCAGATGGTTTGTGTAGTTCAACATTCCAACTTGAATGAAAAAATCAGAAGAATAATTTTCTCTAATTGGAACATCCTTAATAGTAACCCTAACCAGGTACCATTGGAACGCCCACTCCTGGCTTTTTGGAAAAATCAAAACATTTCCAACAAATTAGTTTGAGTTCTCCTCAGAGAAATGAGAAATTTTGTCAGAAATCCACATGTGGGAACCAACCAATTAAGGATAACCATAAATGTGGTAATTGTAAAGCTTGCCCTAGAGTGATAGTGGGAGATTCCTTCCAATGGAAACACAGAAACTACAAGTTTACTGATATGACTAATTGTAGGACAGCTAATTGTATCTGTTTGATCTGCTGCCCCTGTCCCCTAATATATGTTGGCGAAACAGGGAGAGAAGTTAAAATAAGAATACTGGAACACATGTCCAACATACGCAATGACAAGGAGAGTGCCCCATTAGTCCAACACTGGAAACAACATGGACATAATGTTGATGACCTTACTTGGACCATATTGGAAAAGATCAAGAAATCAGGACTGATCGAGGATAATAGAATCAGGAAGAAACGGGAGGTCTATTGGATCTTTACTTTGGACAGTTGCGAAAAGGGGCTGAATGAATATATTCCCTGGGAAAATGCCATTATATAATTGGTCTCACACCTTTTATTCTTCTTCTGTGAGTTATGGTGTTTTTTCATTTAACAATTTTTATGTAGTCACCCTATGAGATCCTTTTCTCTTAAGCTATTACACCATGAAGACACTAGAATAATAGCTTGGATGACATCAAAGACATCTTATATTTAAATTATTTTTCAACATTTTTCAAAATTCAATTTTTAGTGTTGATATATTGAATAAAATATAAATTGGCTAATTGTGACTACCATCTGCCCCATAAGCTTTTCTTTTATGCAAAAAACTTCCTAATCTAGCAAGTAACATGTAATTCTGTCCATTCCAACATGGCTGCCATTTGGCTTCCATTGGATCCCACCTTATGTGCAGTTGAATGCATTATGTCACCTAGAATGCCCTGCTAGATACAGTCTATCTAGTTGCAGGATATTAATCATAGCCATAACGTCCTTTATTTCTTTATGGTTGGCCCGTGTTAGGCTCTGTTGATAATTATATTGTCATCTGCTTACTTTCCTTAGTAAGGCTCAGTTTACTCCGGTTAGTCCAATATGGTGACCGCCGTAGATCGCTATGTCTACATCTTTGTGTACGGTCTAGAACTCCCTGGAGCCAATCAATTATAGCCAGTACAAAACAGAACGCGGCCGGCGGCCGCCGTCAGTAACTATCAAATGCCAAGCCGTCCTGCTTACAGGTAAGCACATTAGGCATATCCTTTCAGTTTGAGAGACCACCCGATAATCTTCCACACTCATAGATTCTCTCACAGTAGAACAAGATTCTTTTCTAAGAGCAATTGGTGATATTCCTTTTTATCCTGTCTAGCTTTCCTATTGAAGCGCATACCTTGGAATGTCTATTGGGTCCAACTCGAATTCGAGGACACTTTAAAGACCACAAAACGGAACTTTGCAAGCTTGTTCCATCTAACTGATTTTCAGGTGATCTCTAGTTTTTATATATAAAGAATTCTTTATATGCCGGCTAATCTCTTAATCTATTATTAGCCATAGCAGTATATAGCTATACTGTCACCTTGCACCTAAGACTTCCAATATTGACTAAAGTGTTTTCTTCCCACCAGTATGTTTAACCCTATTGACAACAAAAGGCATCTTCACATATAACTGTGAGAATGGAACAGTTTTATGTCAGTCGTACCAATAAACGGATATAACAGGTACCATAAAAAAACAACAAAGAATATTACTTTACCATATCTAATTTCACAACACACCTGGGCGCATTGATTATAGACTTGGGAAAGGTAGTAGAAATCAGCACCGAATAAGGCACTTCCATATATCAGTTTATTGATCACCAAACTTTTCATTTTTACACTAAATTAATCGTCTCATTAATCTTCTTATTTTCCATCTTTGATCTTTTCACCATCTCTACAGTTGTATGCCAATATCTATTGTCACAATACTTTCCCTATTAGAGAACCATGTCTCTCTCTCACATGATTTGCTTATAACTTATCTACAATTGGTCTATCACATGTCAAAGTAAGGACCGATTATAGGTCCATATATACCATGCATAAATAAAAACCTTCTTTCTATCTTATAAAAATCAGAATTGGTGATTTCCAGGACACAAGCTCTATATATACATTTTCTTTTATTAGATATTATGTCTATACCATTCATGTATATCCAGAACTTACAACAAGAAATGACCAGGATGCTCAGCTGCTAAGATTAGATTATCATTGGATTGCAATATTGGGAACGGCCCTGATGAAGGTGACCCTAACAATCGAGGAACACCGAAACGCGCGTTGGCCCTCTGTCCCTACTGCATCTCACTGACAGAACAACTTCATCACCGTTCTTTCCCAATCATAGATCCTGTTAGTAGTAGAGTATAGATTGTTATTGTATTTGTTTAGATTAGTATATCCTACTCTATCATTGATCTGTAATCGTTTGCTGCTTTAGGCTCACTTTTGTTATGTAATTCTTAGTATATCTTGTGTAGTTCTTACCTTTGTATTCCTTATTCTGTTTGTCTTTAGTCTAGTATGATTGTGGAATGACTGAGTCAGGTATTAAGTTCTTCGTTCTTTTATATCTAGTTTTATGTTTTTCATGTGTTTTAGCATTTTGTAAAATCATTGAATAAAATTATATTTTGGGGTTGGAATGCTCTAATCTGTTATTCAAAATCAATGTTCAGCCGTATTGTTCATCCATGTGTCACTGTTAGTTTTTTGGCATACAACACTATAGTTATCCGCATCTATAGCGATTTGTACCTGAGGATTATCTTTCCTATAGGTTAATTGTTGTAGCTCGTCACGTAGATTTCCTCTACAGTACTATACAGGTCTCCCTGACCAACATCACTCATGTGACTTGATAGCACTGCCACATACCTAACCATACGAGGGAAAAGATCAGATCAAGTCCACAGGAGAATGTCCTGTCGGAATTTCTTGGAACATTACTGGCATTGACAGCTGATAAATTCCAGAGGACACAAACTAGTAATAATTTTTAGCCAACCATCATGTGATCTGTTCGCAAGAAACCTGAAAGATTAAACTTTTTCATTACAACACCAACATAATCCACACCAAAAAAGCTCCATGGGTCACCCAAGCAGGGGCCTCCTGACCTTAGTGCATGATATCATAGGTCTACAATCTACCAAGATCATATCAAAATCAGTTAATATGTATATTAATCAAAGCTTTTCTCTGTGCTAGAGGAACCAGAATGTATCCTGGAACAACACACCTCATACCCAGTTCTCAGCACAGAGGATTTTAATGATAATGTTTTATTTCTACACTGAAAAGATTTACCACCAGACGACCTTCTTGGCGTGAACTCTAATATTACCCTCCTCTAACATCAGAATGGTATAACAGGAAGCAATCAGCAAGTCATTGCATGCCTTCAGATCAAGGATGAATTTGTTTTCCAAGAGAAACATAAGAGTAACACAGAGAATTCACCAAGAAGCTGCTTGGACACAATTACACTCAACAATCAAGTCAAATATTGTACAACTGTTCTGGCTACTAATTTGAAAAGGATACAGGGTCTTATAGACCCACCACTGATCACTGCATCACCTTTAAAAAATAGAATAGGTATATTAACACACTTTATACAAACAACATATCTACCTCATTGTGTCTACCCAATTATTCTAATTGTACATTGGAAACATCTAAAAAAAGAATAACATTGCTGATTAAAAATACCAGGACCTCCCAATGGGCATGCCACAGTGGGATACCGATCAACACCCCAAAATCAGACCAGGATCTATGGGTTACAATTGTTTAGAATCTATTTTTGAGAGTCCTTCTAACAGGTAAAATTCCACCCTCAAGAAAGAAGTTGTAATGCACCCACTACGACCTTCTTGGCGTGAACTCTAATATTACCCTCCTCTAACATCAGAATGGTATAACAGGAAGCAATCAGCAAGTCATTGCATGCCTTCAGATCAAGGATGAATTTGTTTTCCAAGAGAAACATAAGAGTAACACAGAGAATTCACCAAGAAGCTGCTTGGACACAATTACACTCAACAATCAAGTCAAATATTGTACAACTGTTCTGGCTACTAATTTGAAAAGGATACAGGGTCTTATAGACCCACCACTGATCACTGCATCACCTTTAAAAAATAGAATAGGTATATTAACACACTTTATACAAACAACATATCTACCTCATTGTGTCTACCCAATTATTCTAATTGTACATTGGAAACATCTAAAAAAAGAATAACATTGCTGATTAAAAATACCAGGACCTCCCAATGGGCATGCCACAGTGGGATACCGATCAACACCCCAAAATCAGACCAGGATCTATGGGTTACAATTGTTTAGAATCTATTTTTGAGAGTCCTTCTAACAGGTAAAATTCCACCCTCAAGAAAGAAGTTGTAATGCACCCACTACGTAAAAAGGACCTAATGAGGATTCTAATAATTATTAGTTTATAGCCCTTTTTGATGCCGAGGGGAAGCTTTTTTGAAGATTTGTATCAGACAATCTCCACACCTGGACCCTTAAGTCAAATTTAGGTTATTTTAACCAATCTGTATTCAGAACAGGCTATTCCACGATTGATAATATTGTTGCTCTTAAGCTACTAGACACAAAAAACCTTTAGTATGCTTACTATTTAGAATATACCAAAAGAACAACTTTGAATTGCTTAAAGCAGGGTTGCATCCTGGTACCCTTACTCTTCTCTCTATATGTAACTGACTTAACCCAGTTTCTCGATCACACAGAAGATTTACCACCAATGCTTGTGAACACATCACTTAGCTTTCGTGGATGATATATTTATCTTATTGTTAACTTCTTCAGGCTTGCAATCACGTCTATCAAACCTACAAGAGTACAATTGAGAGAATAACTTCAAAGTCAATTCTAGGATAACCAAAGTCGTGTCTTTTGCTAAAACTCGAAATAAACTAAGGTGGTAAACTGAGGATAACCCCATTAAACAAATTAACAACTACAACTGCTCAGGCTTGAGAGATCATACAAAAGGTTATAGGTATCAAACCACACTTTAAATAAGGAAACAGAAGCATACCAAATTGAATCGTGCAAATCAAGATAATATTATCACAGACAACAACCCCCTGCCACTAATAACTCTCACAAAGATCACTTGCTCTTTGCATGAGGCTCTAATACATAGGACCCTGACATTTAATAGCGGACTGAATGAAGCCATCAATTTACAGTCATAAAACGTGCAGATTACATAATCAACACATACTTGAACAAAAATCTGGAATATATAAAGTCTACCTTGAAGCCTGCGTGTAAATTTAAATATCTAATATTCCGGCTAATGTACATTCCAATATCCCAGTTTAAAGGCTTGTGAAATACGCAATACCCATTATGAAAGATATTCATGCTCTGTGGTTACAAGGATGAGTCTACAGAACATATCATCTTCTTGTGTTCTTCATGACTGCTTCTAAGGAAGAAATATATCAGGACGGCACTCGTTGGCAATATCAGAACCATCAGCCAAGCAAGTACGTATTGCTTCTCATGAAAAGTCTTACAATTCAGTGAAAAACTGACAATATTTTTAGGGCTCATTTATTCCCGCCTATAAAAAAAGACGATGCAAAAAATTCAAGACTGAGCTTTTCTGCTTCTTTCTTTTCTCAACTTTTTGTAAAAGTTGTTATATGTGTTTAACTAACCTATTAATTTGTGATTCTATCATTGTAATTGCTATTTTTATTTTTCATACAGTAAACTTGCCATCAAACATTAGGTTTTTGCACTATAAACCATGATTACTATAATATTATTTGTGTTTTATTTGCTCTAGTATAGTTCGCCAGTTTTTAAAAATTATTTTTAATTAGAAACTGGGCAAGAATACACAGTACATTACAAATATTACTTGGCACAAAGCTGCACAAATGAGACAAACCCATGCCCCCACTCCCACCCCCACCTAACCCAATGAGAGTTGCCCATCCGGTCCTGGTTCCATCAAGGATTTATTCAGGGGCATTTTGTCCATACAAGGCAGGCGCATGGTAGGATCGTGTGGGGGTTGGAGTCCACAGTCCACCCCTATACTCATTCCATCTTCCCCACACTTTTCCCAATTTCTTTGGACACTCTTGACTTACATAGGTTACCTTCTCTGCATGCATACATCAGTCCATGTCCCTTTTCCAGTTTCTCAACCAGTAGTGTCTTATTTCCAGGCATTCCCAGAGAATATGTATAAAGGAACTCTCCAGCCTGCATTCCCTTAGGCACAAGCTGTCCGGTGCCCTGCACATTTTGGACCTAAGTGTGCATAATAGGTATGTTCTATGGAATATTTTCAGCTATATCAAGCGGAACCTGGAATGGATTCCCACCACCCTTGGGGAAGCCCGTGCCTCTTCCCAGTCCTCGTCCTCCAGGCTGTGTCGGGTCAGTAAGTCAATGTTGTTCTATACGTGAGAGAGATGTCTTTTTTATGTATGTATTCTTATAGTAGTCTGCAGTCCAGGGGAGAGGCTTCCAGGAGTTCCATTCGCCTAGGAAGTGTGAGTGTAATACGTGCTGCACATGGAGGTATCAGTAGTATTCTCAGGGTGTTAACTTGTACTCATTTTGTAGGCCACTAAAGGTCTTAATGGCATCGCGTGACCAAAGGTCTACTATTTTAGATATACCAATGAAGTGCCACTTTATGAATGTGACCAGAATGCCCAGTGTCCTGGAATCCCGGGGGAGGGGGGAAAGGGGGCTTGGATTCGTCTTCCCTCCAAGCCCAGGGCTCTAAGTGTAGTGTGCCAATAGCTGGTGGTCACTGACATGGGTTCAAGGTTGCAAGTCGATCAGAGGGGGGGATAGAGGGCTCTCAAGTACCCTCCCAGATGTAGTAGTCATCTATCCTTCTGATAGGCTGGTTCTACTGGAGGCGCATGCATTAAGTAATTTATTGTTATCAACTGCACTGCCCAATGGTATTTCTTCATGTCAGGAAGGGCGATCCCCCCGTTGTTCCACCCCCTGGTCAACTTAGTCAAGGATATTCTAGCCTGCCCTCCATTCCATAGAAGAGTCCAGAGTTCTCTATCTATCGCTTTGTAATAATGTGAAGGGACCTGGTATAAGGTGCTGTGTAAGACATATAAAATGCATGGCAAGGCCATCATTTTGAAGAGGGCGGCTCTTCCAAACAATGACAGTGGCAGTGGTCTCCAGTGCTGAATGTAATTAGTGCTGAGGCAGGAGAGAAAGCAAGTTGTGATAGTAATAACTGGTACGGTCTGCCATTACATAGATGCCTAAGTATTTAAAACCGTCAGTTTTTTTCAGCAGAGCAGTCCCGGGGGAGACAGGGAGTGCCACCCTTGATAATGTAAATAATGGATTTTGTCCAGTTTATTACGTACCCAGAATACTGCCCAAACAGGGACAATACGTACATTATTTGTTTGAGGGAGGTGGATGGCCTTGTGACATATAGCAGGATGTCATCTGCATACAGTGATATTCTGTCCTCCCAGTGTTCAGTCCAATTTATCTCTTCGACCATGGGATCCATCCTCACCCATACCGCCAGCGCCTCTAGAGGCATGCAAACAGAAGGGAGAGAGCGGGCATCCCTGCCTTGTACCACGTCAAAGCATAAATGTCCTTGACCTAGTACCATTCACCACCACTTGAGCTAGTGGGGAGTAGAAGAGGAGCCTTATCCATGCCCTAAATCGGGGGCCGAAGCCCATCCATTCTAGTACTGTGAATAAGTATGGCCACTCAACAGAGACGAAGGGCATACGGGCATCAGGTGACAGAATTACTGCATCCACCCATAGGGACCCAGCCTGGGTGAGCACTCCAGGCACTCTCCTGAGGTTCAGTGCCGTATTTCAAGGTGGCATGAACCCTGATTGGTTGGGTGTATCAATGTGGATATGATTGGTGTGAGACAGGAAGTCAACGTTTTGGCTAGTATATTGACCTCAACATTAAGTAGGGAGATTGGGCGATATGAGCTGCAGTCAACTTCTGGTTTCCCTTCTTTATGTATAACAACTATGGAGGCCAAACGCTGGTCCGGGGGGAGTCCCCTTTAGTCAAGCTCTCCTCATACATCTGTTTAAGGTGGGGGGCAAGGGTATTGGCTGTCAGTTTCTACAGTTCAATAGGGATCTTGTTGGGGCCCATTGCCTTGCCAGATCACAGTTTTCTAATGGCTACCACTA
Source organism: Pleurodeles waltl (assembly GCF_031143425.1). Classification (NCBI taxonomy): domain Eukaryota; kingdom Metazoa; phylum Chordata; class Amphibia; order Caudata; family Salamandridae; genus Pleurodeles; species Pleurodeles waltl. The sequence continues at coordinate 863,422,146 of NC_090450.1, read as the reverse complement.
TCTCCTCTGGAGTGAACTCCCTGTTTAAGGTCTCTTTATCGTCTGCTGTTAGAGTCGGTAGAGGGATGTCTGCTAACAATTCATGTGAGTCCTTCTCTGAGGTAGTTACTACTGGGGAGTAGAGTTTGGCATAGTATTTCGCAAAGGACTCTGCTATCTCTCTACTGTCACTAACTGCATTACCTGACTTTGGCCAGGAAGTTCCGACACAGTGATGTGCTGTCTTGCGTCTATGTAACCAGGCCAGTAGTTTCCCTGCCTTACCTCCATCTTTGTATAATCGACGCTGAGTCACTCTATAGTGAGCTCTGGCTACCTCCTGCGCCACGTCTCGGTATTGACGTTGCTTGAGTGCTAACTTGTGAGTAGTATCTGCCTCCTATTGGTCAGGGGGAATCGTTTTTAGTGTTAAGGTCTCTCATTCCAAAGCTTCCATCTATGCCCTTTTTTCTTACTTTTGCCCCAGTATCTCGGAGAGACCCACCCCTTTGATTACTGTTTTAAATGCCTCCCAAACGGTTTGTGCTGGGGCAACTGAGGTGGCATTTTCTTTAAAATATTGCTTGGTTGCTTTTGACAGTGTCATTTTTACCTTCAGCACCTTAAGATACCACATGTTTAGGACAGTCTGTCGCTGGCCCCCAGCCTGGTGCGGGCAATAGACCATCGACAGGTGGGAGCGGTCTGATAAGCCTCATGCAAGGTGACAGGTCTCTCACACATGTGGCAGCTGACGGGCCATGTTCACAAAATAGTCTATGTGGGAGAGACTGTTACGGGCTGCAGAGTTAAAAGTGATTTGCTGTTCAGAAGTCTGGAAAGCTCGCCACACGTCCATCAAGTCCTGAGTGGCCAGAAAGTCAACCAGGAGTTGCATCTTGCGAGTCTTCTGTTTGGGGGTTTGTCAGTCGGTGGGGTTTTTAAGTGTTGCATTAAGGTCCCCACCCAATATTAATTCACCTGAGAGAGTCTTAGGAGGAAGTCGTTCAATGCGGGGAGTATATTCTCGTGCAGCCTTGGGAGGATGTACACTGAAAGTATGTTCATTACTGTTCCCTCCCTTCTCCTGGAGAAGCTCATGTATCTACCTAGCTCATCTGACCAAGTGTGCCCAATGTCAAGGGGTAGCAATTTTTTCACAAGTATGCCCACCCACCTGATGGAGGCAGTGTAGCCAGCGTGTGCTACCATTGTATAAACCCATCTGTCAAATGCTCGGCAACTGTTCTCCAGGAGGTTGGTCTCCTGCAGGAGTGCCAAGTTCAGGGAATGTCTTTTGAGGTACTGTAAGACCCTTTTGATTTTGTCCCCAAGTCCATTGATGTTCCAGGAAAGGATACGCAGTGCTAGCCATGTGGGTAGGTGTAATGGAGAATGTGTGGGCCTGTGTGGACTGTAGTGACCAGGAGGTGGGCTGCATTGGCCCTGGAAGCGTAAAGTACCAGCGTCCTGTGACATCACTCTGTGCATAGTTTTTACTTGCCTTAATCACAACTACAAAATTAAAATAAATACCAATCCCCAACAAAGTCAACCCCCCTCCCTGCTGATCGGGTCTTAAACACCCCAAAAGTGCAGAGTGCCTATCGCCCATAAGTAACAAAACTAAACTAGAAGGAAGCAACCAGTGATCCCCAATCACTGTTTCATCCCCAAGAGCAAAACAGTTTTACCAAGGTGCAGTTTTCTTCAGGTGGTGCTCCTGTGCAGGCCGCAGTTGGGGCGCAGCTGTTCCTTTATTTAAAGAGGGCAGTCTGCACGCGTCTCAGGCTGAGCTTCTGCAGCAGTTCTCCCAGTCTATGCGTGCAGTCTAGTCAGAATCATGCTCCTAGTGCACCGCCAGTTGCGTTTGGCAGACTTCCATGTCTGATAGTGTGGGCCTGCAGGGGTGTTCCTTGTATGAAAGATTCTGGTGGCCCAGTTCATGACCTTCCTTTCACTGCCTACTTGGCCATCTCCAGGGTCTCTTTTTGATAAGCCTCTGCCAGCCCTCTAGCCAGTCCCATATTTCTTCTGGTTAGGAGAAGTAGTGAGTTTGCCATTAGCTATTACCCAGAGCTGTGCAGGGAGAAGCATTGAGTACCTAACACATTAGACCTTCAGGAAGCTACGGCATAGTTTCTGTACACGGAGAGGAAAATTGGAAAATAAATCAATATGTCTATTTGGTGGGGGGCAGTCCTTGATGTTTGAAGGATTACATCACGGTCTCTATCATTGAAGATCCTCACTAATCATAAGGTGTGGAGATGTGCCAGGTTTGGGGGGAGTGCTAGGTATTCGATGCACTCTCTCTACTGAAAAATATTTAGAGAGACCACGTACTTGCAACTGTTTCAGGATTAGCTCTTCTACAAAGAGGTCCACTGCTGGCCTTTCAGTTTTCTCAAGCACCCTGATTATTCTAATGTTATTTTGGTGGGAGTGCCCTTCGAAGTCTTCACTTTTAGCCTCCAGTGTCGCTGTTGTGGCCTTAAGTTCACGTACTTCTTCTGCCTCTTTGACTCCGCCACACAGCTTTTGGAAGTCTGCCCTCATCCGCACTACTTCATTTGCAACTGAGTCGATCTTGGATTCAAAAGTGCCACTCACTTCTTGAATGGCCACCATGATGTCTTTTAACAATAATGTGTCCTCCTCTGGAGTTGTGGTCTTCATTTCCGACCGTGGTACCTCTGGCCTTGGGGCCCAGGCAATGTCCCTGGGCTGGCTAAACTTCCTGAGCTTGAGTTGGTGTCTCGCTTTCATTCCTCCACTGCCTGTCATGCAGCTGTGGGGTCGGCGACTAAACATGGTTGCTGGCTGAGGCAAGGACTGATGGGCGATGCCACGCAGTGCAGGCTTGGAGCAATAGTTTCAGTTGGGGGGCTGCGCTAGTTCGTGGCACTACGCTCCTCTGTGACCTCATCACAACCATGGCCTCTGGTGGTCAATATGCATGTTTTCCTTCCTGTGGTGTTTGTATCCACCTTGAGGTGCGTTGGCGGGGGTAGGCATTCAAGTGGCTGACTTTGTGTCTCTCTGTAGTTGGCATTGAGACTGAAGAGTTATGGGTCGCTGCCCTGGTGTGCTATTTCTCCTTGCACCCCAGTAGTCTCAGGAGGATTTGCCCCCGGACACCTGGGGACACTTTGGCCGTTCACTGGGCCGTCCGGCCATCCGCCACCTCTGGGAGGTCTGCGCACCTCAAGCCCCACCAGACCTCCCACCCACAAGACTAGGCCCAGGGCCACCCAGTGCTATGTCACCCCAGCTGTGGTGGTGGGCCTGTGCCTGGTACACCTTATCCTGGGCTCCTGAGGTGCACCCTCTCCTCTCTCACAGGCCACTGGACTGGGAGCACACTTACTTCTGGGGATGGGGATGGGGAGGAGCAGCAGACTCCAAGCAGCCATGCGATCTGCATCCCCCTCAGATGTAGTGGGCTGTATGGTGGCCAACCCTCCTTGCCCGTCTCCGTCTCCCATCAGGCTGGGCTTCACTGCTCCTCCAATGCACCTGTGGGGGGTCTCTGTTATTGCCCCACCTGGGCTATAGTCATTGCGATGTGAAGAGTGGGGCCAGGAGCTCCGCAGCCCTTCCCCTCTATCCGTTTTCCCTGCCAAGTCTGACACCTTAGGTTGCAGCCTCCACAATGCGCCCAGGCCCCACTTCTCCCCACAGTCTTCACACAGCCAGGTGTCACCCGTGCAGCACCTTTGGTGCCTCAGAGCGGTCGTCTCCTAAGGGTCACAACGTGCGCTCCAAGGCCAGATGGATGTTAAAGGGGCTTCAGCCCGGGACCAGTGGGAGATCCGCTACAGTGTGGCCATTGCAGTTGACAGCTAGCCATGCTCTGGTTTGTCAGTTTTACATGATTTTTCTTAATATTGTGTGGATGAATGGGTAAATATTTACCAACTGCTCCCCATGGGAGCCAGGTAATAGCTCAGGAGGATGCACTTTTTTTGCTTTTAGAACACTAGCTGTGCTTATCAGGAGTCCTTCTGAGATTTAAGTTTGTCTCCTGCACAGCAATGTGACTGCCAAAAATCCAGTCAGTTGCCAAAATCCAACTTCTTCTGTGTGGTAGTTAGTTGAGAGGTATCCAAAGACATCTCCGTAGGTAGTCTGAGCATATCTACATTAGAAAACTGAGGTAAAAATCATGGGGCAGAATCTCCTAAAATCTCCAAAAAGCATTTCAGAAAGACAGAACCATATTTCAAGTTTGGTGGTATGATACTGCATCAAAGAGTAGTGGGTGTCCCGTTATACCATACTTGCAGGACGATTGATTCTTAGCACTTGCAGAACAGCAGATGAAACATCTGCCACATTTTGTTAGAGTCCTAAATCCATCCAATGCCACATAAGGCCCTTACAAAGGAACCATGAAGGTAGCAAGCAGACTACAAGTATGACCAATGTGCATTCATTTATTTGGTTTGGTAAAAAAACATTTCTAAAGAAAAAAAGGTATGGATTATGGTAATTCTTTGGGTGAGACATTATTCATGTTCCAATTATAATGAAACAATTGGAAATGCTTCATAGGCCATTTAAGTAACAGTTATGTAGCCATGCATGGCCATATAGAGTTGCAAAGTTGCATACTAACCACCGAACTGACTGGCCCACTTCAGTCTGTTCCCAGAACTACACCCTTGTGTAGTACCACAAGACACTTAGGGGCATATTTAGAGGCCCCTAGCGCCACCTTGCACCACATTAACGTCATTTCTTTTGACGTCAATGTGGCCCAATGAGGCCAAAATCCCTGCACCCTATTTACAGATTGGCGCAATGCATGCATTGCACCACTCTGTAACCCTTTGCGCTACATTACGCCTGAGCCAGACTTAAAGTATGCGAAGGGGGCATCCCCCCATTAGGGGAGCCGGTAAAATATTGCAAGGAAATCTATGGGATTTCCTTGTGCCATTTATTAAGGCACTTTTAACACCTGCTCAAGAGCAGGCGTTAAAAGGGGGCTTCCATTCTTTAGAATGGGCTCCTAAGTACTCTGCAGGAGTAGCACCAATATTTTGGCGCTACTCCTGCAGATTACATCAATTGCATCATAAAAAATGACACTATTGCCCCCTACTCTGCACCATGGTATGCTGTATTTCAAATACGGCACACACATGGTGGTGGTAGGGGGGTGTTACAGGGTGCAGGGAAAGTGGTACTGCACTCGGTGCAGAGCCACTTTCCATAAATCTGCCTCTTAGAATGCACAGGCCTGGCTCTTGTAAACAGTAGTACTGAGTTTTCTCTCTCATTCCTTGATTAGTGCAAACTCTGCATTTTTACATGGGGGTGTCTTTTGCTGTAGTAATATGGTCTGCAAACATTCCCCACAGTACAGGAAATAGAGGGTACATTCTCTACTGCAGTGGGTCTAAGGATAACAGCTAACTCAAAATCAAGGAAGGACATCATTCTTTCAGTAGTAGTATGAAAACAGACATCATATTCATGGTAGATTTCCAAATGGGCAGGCAACGTCTTATATCATTTGTGAGTTTTTTGAGTAGCATCATATATTTGAAGGAGCTGGTCAGCTTTATCATCACCACCTTTTTAGCCAGCGTCCTTCACTCCCTCCTGCGTGGCCACTGCTGCTGCTGCTGCCACTGACAGAGTGACTTTGTGCTCGAGGCCCGCTTTCACCCACAGGCACCTAACGTTCATCTGTGTTTGTCTGGTTTATCTGTTTTTTCTCTTCTACTCATTTTGTCTGTTTTGACTTTTATTCTTTTCCTCTGCTTTTTCTGCCTCCTCTGTGCCCTCTCTGTGTGAGCATTTCTTACGGTACCTCCCTGCTGCCCCTGTAGCCCCGCCCTCGAATCGCCTTCCCTCCTCCCGCCTCTCAGCTGACCAATCCCACTCCCTTTCTTTAGGGTGCCCATCTGCGCAAGTCCATACCTGGACCGTGCCCAGCACCACAGACCCTGGCTCTGGCACCATCCACTGATACGACAACAAAACACTCCACGCACTGAGCCCTGGATGTCTGATCACCTGCCACTGCACGACCCCCAGGGTCACCCACGGACCTTTTTCCTGCCACAACTACGACCACACCTTCTCCACACACCAAATGCCAGACCACCCAGGTCCAGAACCGTCAAAATCCCCTCCAGACCACCTCAAGTGCATCCTCTTCAACATCTGCTCCCTGGACAAGCACGTCGTGGAGCTCAGGGACCTGATAGACTCCTCCCACCCTGACATCGCCGAGACATAGACAAACACAGCTTCTGAACCAGACATTTCCATTGCCATCTCCAGTGACTACAATCTGGTCCGCAAGGACTGACACTCCTGACCAGGAGCCATCTCTTACAAGACCACCCTCTGACTATGGATGAACATGCAGTAACACTCCCTCTCATGGAGCACCTCCACTTCCAAGTGCACACCACCCAGAAGATCACCACCTGCGGCACCCTCATCTACAGCAAACACCCAGCTTTAAGCGACTTCGTTGACCTCATAACCACCCACGCACTCGCCAACACCAACCACTTACTCCTCAGAGACCTTAACTTCCACATCGATGACCATAATGACCACAACACCTCAACGCTACAAGAGAACCTGGACACTATGAGGTTCAAACAACTGGTCACCTTACCAATGCACATTGCCGGACACACACTCAACCCCATCTTCTCCGCCAGCAACAATGTCACCATTGACGTCTCAACACTGCTGCACTGGAGCGACCACTACTGCATCCATTTTTCCATCTCTACACAACAGATGCTAACACCTCAGCACATAACCTCCACAAATGGATCGCTGACTGTGCCAACACCCTATCTCCTCTCCGAACTACTACAGGGAAACACTCCACCAAGAAAGCCATCTGGTTCACCACCGCACTCCAGGTATCAAAGCGCACCTGCAGGAGGCTGGAGAAGAAATGGAGGAACAGAAAATCCCTGGAGGACCTTGCAGTCTTCAAATCCACCTCAACATCAAGCCATGGCCTCATCAGTTCCACCAGAAAAACAGCCCTGCAAGACTGCATCAACACCACCACAAACAACATAAAAGAACTTTTCAACATCATCCAGAAATTCACCAAACCACAAGCTGAGACCACTAACATCCCTCCATCCCAGGACCTTTGTGAAAGACCAGCAGACTTCTTCCATCGGAAAATCAAGGATATCTATGACAGCTTTGGATCCCAAGATTCTCCAAACTCACCAACAACGCCCCAACCAGGATCCACTAAACCCCCACAGATTTTGCATGCCTTGACCCCCCTCATGACTGATGAGACTCGCTCCATCATGAGCAGCATCTACTCCGGAGCCCCCACTGGCTCCTGCCCACACTACATCTTCAACAAGGATAGTGCCTCAATGGCACCTGAACTCCACAAGGCAATCAACTGCTCCCTAGAGTCAGCCTTCCCCGAGGACTGGAAGCACGCCGAGATCTGCCTGCTATTGAAGAAACTCACAGCTGACCCAATTGATCTCAAGAACTTCTGCACCATCTGCCTTTTCCTGCCAAGGTTGCCGAAAAAGCAATCAATGATCAGCTCCACCAACACATCGAGGACAACAATATCCTGGACATCTCCCAATCAGAATTCTGAACTAATCACAGCACAGAGACTGCCTTGCTCGCCACCATAGATGACATCCACTCTCTGCTCGACTGTGGCCAAATAGCAGCCCTCGTCCACCTAGACCTATTGACCGCCTTCGATACGGTGTCCTACCGCACCATATGCACCAGACTCCACACAGCAGGAATATGCGGCAAGGCCTTTCGATGGATACACTCCTTCTCGACAGGCAGAACACAGAGAGGCTGCTGCCACTCCTATCAGAACCTATCAGCTGTGAAGTACCCCAAAGATCCTCGTTGAGCCCCACGCTGTTCAGCATCTACATGACACCGCTCGCCCCAATCGTCAGGAACTGTGGTCTAAACATTGTCTCCTACGCTGATGACACCCAGCTGATAATGTCCCTGACTGAAAACTCCTCAACAGCCAAGAAGAACTTCAAAGACGACATGGAAGCAGTCGCTGCCTGGATGAGGGAGGGCTGCCTTAAGCTGAACTCTGACAAGACTGCGTTCCTCATCATCCTCCTCAGCCTGGGGCGACTCCTGGTGTCCCTGAACACTTGGCAGCGCCCCATCTCCACAGACCACGCACAAAACCTGGGCATCTTCCTTGACTCAGAGCTCACCATGACAACCAGGCCAATTCTGTCACCTCCACCTGCTTCCACACCCTCTGACTGCTACAAAAGATCTTCAGCTTGATCCCTAGCGATTGTTGCATAACCATGACACACGCCCTGATCACAAGCAGACTTGATTAGGGCAACATCCTCTAGGCCGGAACCACCAAGAAGATGAAAGAAATCCAGAACACTGCCGCCAGACTCGTCCTGAACATCCCACGTAGAGAACACATCACAGAACACCTGAGAGACCTCCACTGGCTCTCCTTCGAGAAGAGGATAATTTTCAAACTCCTCTTACACGCCTACAAGGCCCTCCACAACCTCGGACCCAGCTAACTCAACCACCGCATCACCTAGTACTCCCCTGCCAGACCTCTCTGCTCCTCCCAGCAGTCGCTCCCTACTGTACCCTGCATAAAGAAGTCCTCAGCTGAAGGAAGATCCTTCACCTACCTTGCGGCAAAATGTTGGAATATCTTACCTCGCCACCTCAGACAGTCTCCATCACTACCTCAATTCAGGAAGGAAATCAAAACCTGGCTCTTCGACTGAACCCTGAGGACACACCCCACAGTGCCTTGAGACCCTACGGGTGAGGAGTATGCTCTAAAAATGACTGACTGATTGATTGGTTGATAATCATGTATACAGTTGCACTTATGCACTTCAGCCAACTGTCCTCACTCAATGACGGGAGAAATGCTCTCATCATGAATTGGACAGAGGGCAGTCGGTAAGAGAATTTCAAAGCTAGGAGTTGGTTGAAACATAAGCTCCACACTTCACAAAAAGCTCCTAAGTGAATCATTTGCCTTAAATTCTCCCACTTATCACAATGCCAACATTGCACAGCTCACTGAACAGCTGTTGTTCCTGTTTAGAAAATGTTAGTATAATGGTTTTAACCTTCATGAAATAATGACTGAGCAAGATCTCACACAATCTTTTGAATGGTTCCTAATTAGGGAGGGCAACCAGCAGGATTTGTACTGGAGTTCTTTCCAATTAACACGCTCAGACAGTTCACATAACCAGTGAAATTCCTACAAACAAATAACTCTTGCTGCCATACTAAGCTCCCTTATGTGGTGTAGACTGCCTAAACAGTAGTCCCCTTTTGTAAAGATTATGGACCCATCAACCACTGTATTCTGTCCTGAAGTATAAACCTCAGAACATTTTGCAGAGAAATGTTCCATGACAGGCCGATTATTGAAGACTCTTCCATGATCTGGATGGTCTGGTGGCAAGGTTGTGATTTTGAAGGGTCATCAGGATTGCCTTGCTGTGTTGCATGGCCATGTCCTTCATATTCACTTGAAGGAGTACTCATCTGAAGGAATTCCAGCAATTACAATATCTCTCCAAGATTCAGATCTATGATCCTCACTCTTGGATGCAGTCTCAATATCTGGTCTGATCTCAGAGCACTTCTCCAATATTTGAATTAAACCATGACTATATTTAATTTGTATTTTTGTGAGAGGGAAATGAAAATGCACTGTAGTGCAGGTGAGGGTGAGGTGCCAAGGTCATGAAAAAATCTGCAAATGGCTAAAACAGACAGTTTGTCACGGGTAACTGATTAACTGAAATGAAAATGCTGATCAATCCAGTTAGTGGAATTTGAAGAAACTTTAAGGGAATAACAAAAGTCACTTCACTTTGAAACACAATAGTTGGTGTGTAAATCCCAGCAGAAAACTTTGCATCTGGTTGCATTAAAAATCACCACAAGCCAGACACAAACTCCGTAAATCTGGGTCTCAGGTTGCATGGTAGCCTGGGAGTCAAAGGACTAGGGCCGTGATTTATACTTTTTGACGCTAAACTGCGCTAACGCAGTTTAGCATCAAAACGTATACCACCGGCTAGCACCATCCCAAGACACTGGCTGAGCGTCATATTTATCGGATGACGTTAGCCGGCGGTAAGGCCCAGTTAGCGTCAAAATAGTTGACGCTAAACGGGTGGGGGAGGCATAGGGAAAGCTGGAGATTGTGCCTCAAAGAATGGCGCTAGTCAGGTTAGAGTCAAGAAAATTACTCTAACCTGATTAGCGCCATATTTCGGTGCACAACCCCCATGGACACGACTTCTGTCTTAGTAAAGACAGGAGTCATGCCCCCAAGCCTAATGGCCATGCCCAGGGGACTTATGTTCCCTGAGTATGGCCATTGGGCCCAGTGCCATGTTGGGGGCCCAAGTTAGGCCCCACTACGGCACTCCAAAAGATTTAACAAAATACTCACCTCTACTTCCCTGGGATGGGGTCCCCCCATTCTTAGGTGTCTTCCTGGTGTGGGTGGGGGTGTTCCTGAGGCCATGGAAGGGCACCTGTGGGCTCTTTCCATGGCCTCTGACCATGAAAAGAGGCCCACAGATCCCCTAACGCCTGCCCAGACCCAGGCGTTAAATAATGGCGCTAAGCAAGCTTAGCACCATGATTTAAGGCCCATGCATGAATTTAGCACAAGGAGATAAATATGGCGCAATGGCCATATCGTCGTTTTCTGCACCGGAACGCCTACCTTTGCTTTTCGTTAATGCAAGGTAGGTTTCCACGTCCAGAAAATGATGTTATCTCCATACATTGGTGCTAGACGAGTCTAGCACCAAAGTATTAATAGGGAGTTAGGTTTGCACTGAATTAGCGTAAAACAATGATGCTAATTCGGCACAAAACGAGTATAAATATTCCCCTACGGATCTGATATAGAGTCTGATGGAATGGCTATTCCATCGCAAATGTGACAGATATCCAGTCCGCAGTATTACAAGTGCCATAGGGTACAATGCACTTGTAATAGACAGATGGGATATCTGTCACATTTGTGAAAGAGTATCCCATCATTAAACTCCAAATCAGGCCCAAGGACTACAGAATGCGGAAATATATACTACCTGGTACAGCTCTCCCGACTAGCCCTTCATCAGCCCAAATACATCTTAAAGCCTAACCGGTTTCTGGGAGAGCACAGATCAGTGGGCTATGAATCATTGTAGCCCAAGTGAGGGGACCAGGACTCACTTCTATGGATGAATAGGACCTTTTTAATGCCTAATGATAGGGGGATGCATATGAAAGTCCTGTTCTGCAGCAATTACTGGATAAGGACAGGACAATCAATTATTTTCTAACCAGAACGGAAAGGCAGAGTGGATTACAATGACTGAAAGATGTCACAAGAAGTGACAAAAGGGTTGACTCTCAAGATCTTGTGGAAAAGGTCCAACTACTTGGCTCACAAGCTTGCAAATATTTCTAAAGTAGACACTGGATAAGGATGTTGGAACCAGTAAGAAGGAGGTTAAACTGAAAGTAACTTATGGCCAAGACTTTGAAGCTCAGGAACACATGAAAATTCATTAGTAACTATGCTGCAGAGAATTAGACAGACAATGAGGCAACATACCATCTGTCGGTGAAGGATTCATCTCTTCAGATCAATGTGAATACATAGGAATGGGAACGATAAAAGTTTAAAAACAAAAGAATCATATTGCCAATATATCCGCTTTTTAGGGTTCTACATTGGCCAGGAGATAAATATATAGCAATATGACCAGTCCCTCAGAGGCCATTACATTGAGGTAACAACAATAATGAGAATACTATTTGAACAACCACACACATCTGTACATTTGCAGAAATTTGCTAAATTGTTAATGGTCTGGCTTGACAGTGGAGCTGTCGCCAGACAATTATGCGAGCATTACTAGAAAAAAGGCTTTGGTTCAGCCCACATGTTGGGAGCCAGGAGTGCATATTGTGATTGGGCATAAGTTGTTTGCTTCCACAAAAGATTTCTTCTCCTCTATGCAGCTGTGATTATTTGGCTTATTTATCCAGTTGCTAAGCTTGAACATTCTGGAGCACTCACATGACATTGGAATGCTATTAAAGTGTCTACCAGATAATTTATGGTGTTTTTCTCTGGGAGCTGAAAAAATGGGAGGAGGGTAGTCAAATACCCTACATAGGGGCAGATTTATGAAAAATGACAAAATATCAAATATTTTAACACGAGCTAGCATCATTTCCTAGTGCCATCAGTGCCCCATATTTAAAAAATGATGCATTATGGCGCTAAGGAATGGTTAGCATAAAAAATAAATTAGGCTAACCATTGCAGCATGCCATAAGAAAGAATTACCCTAATGCTGCAAAAGTGTTGCTAGACCGTTTTGCTGCACATATTTTTGACGCAAAATGTATTAAAGCCATATTTAACCACATTAGCGTGAAAAAAGAACACACAAGCAAGAGATGAACATTTGGGAAGTGAAGATGGAAAATGCAGGCCAGGAGAGACCCCCTGGAGACCCCAGTCACCCAAGTACCAGCCAGGAATGTCCAGCAAAGTCCCAGGAGAAGGAGAAGAGGAAGCGCAAGTGTTGCTTTAGTGAGGAGGAGCATGACATCCTGGTCAGAGAGGTGACGGAGCACAAACACCAGCTCTTCGTCACCTCCAAATTGCCAGTCAGTAGGAGAGACGCCATATGGCAGGCAATAGTAGACAAAGTCAACAGCGTGGCAGAGGTGAGGAGGACTGTCTCTGATTGCTAGCAGTGCTGGCATGATTGCAAGCGCAGGACTAAGGGGAAACTGGCCAGCAACTGAAAGACAGCCCTGCAGACTGGAGGTGGAAGTCCCACACCACAGGAAGACCTAGATGAGCTGGAGGAGATGGTCGCTGTGGTCAACTCGGAGGAGCTGGTCACTGGAATTGCAGGACAGCGCAGACTACCAAGAACTACCACAAAAGCAGGGTAAGTTGCAGGTGGGGTCTATCTGGAATCTTACAAACAGAAGAAGGGGGAGGCACATAGGACACACTCAATGCATGCTAAAGGGTTGCATGGGGACACATAGGCCCTGAATCAAAATGCCCCATCACCACCCAAGACACACTTGTAGTGACGCTCTGCTTGCGCAATGTACTCCGACATTGTTGGAAATGGCCTTTCTGCAGGGTCACCCCCAAACTTTTTGCCTTCCTCCTTCTCTTTTTCTGACCTCGTTTTTGCTGGCTTTAGGTGCTAAAGTGCAAATGCTCTCTCCCTAAAACATGATAACATTGGCTCATACCCAATTGCCATTTTCAATTTACTTGTAAGTCCCTAGCAAAGTGTAATACATGTGCCCAAGGCCTGTAAATTAAATACTACTAGTAGGTCTGCAGCACTGGTTGTGCCACCCACATAAGTAGGCCTTAACCATGTCTCAGGCCTGCACTGTAAGGCCTGTGTGTGCAGTTTCACTGCTACTTCGGCTTTGCATTTAAAAAAAGTAATTGCCAAGCCTTACACCCACCTTTTTGTACATATACGTCACCCCTAAGTCAGGCCCTAGGTAGCCCATAGGGCAGGGTGCTATGTAGGTAAAAGGGAAGACATGAACATGTGTGTTCTATATGTCCTGGTAGTGTAAAACTCCTAAATTCGTTTTACACTGCTGTGAGGCCTGCTCCTTTCATAGGATAGCATTATGGCTACCCTCATATACTGTTTGAGTGGTATATTCTGATATGAAAGGAGTAACCAGACCATATTTAGTATGGCCAGAATGGTAATAGAAAATCCTGCTTATTTTTTGAAGTTGGATTTAATATTAATATTCTAGAAATGCCACTTTTAGAAAGTGAGCATTCCTCTACCCTTAAATCCTTCTGTGCCTTACAATCCACGTCTGGCTAGGTTAGTTGACAGCTCCCTTGTGCATTTCATTTAGACAACCTCAAACACAGGATATTCAGTCACACCTGCAAACATCTGCATACTGAATGGGTCTTCCTGGGCTGGGAGGATGGAGGGCCTGACACTTACATTTGAAAGGTCAATGGCCTGCCCTCACACAATGGACGGCCAAACCCCCTACTGAGACTCTGGCAGACAGGATGGAACTGAAAGGGGACCTTGTGCACTTCTAAGCCACTCTTTGAAGTCTCCCTCACTTCAAAGGCACATTTGGGTATTTAAGCAGGGTCCCTGACCCTACCAACTCAGACACATCTGGACAAGATACCTCCTGGGGAAGAAACTCTGAATCAGAACTAGCAACCTGCCCATAGAAACTGCGTGGCTGCCCAAAGGACTCACCTGGACTGCTTTTCTGAGGAGGACTGCTGCCTTGCTGTTGCCCTGCTGCCTTGCTGCCCTCTGCTGAGAAGTGCTCTCCAAGGGCTTGGATTGAGATTGCCTCCTGTTTTCTGATGTCTCAGGGCCAAAAAGACTTCATCTCTGCAAAGACCCCCTTGTGCGGCGAAAAATCAACGCACAGCCTGCCAGAAACGACGCACAGTCTGCATTACGGTGAGAAAATTATTGCACGCCGAACCGGAACAACGCATCCCAGCTCCCTGAGGGGAGATTGACGCAGCACCTGCCGTGCAATAGAAATTTCCGTGATTCGCCCTCCTGATCGATACAGCTCCTGTGGTTTCGTCCTGCATGCCCAGGATTTTCCACATCGTCCCTGGGGTGCCCAAATACCCCGCAACCCGAAGAGGGTTCAAGTCTGCGCTCCTGAAATTGACGCAAAGTCCTTGCTGTGTGAAAAAGCATTGACGCATTGTTTGTGTGCACCAGGAGAAACTGACGCACACCTGCCAGTTTTCCACACATCATCTGCTCTACGGACACTTGCTGGTAATTTAGACGCAAACCAGGTACTTTGTGCTTGCAAGAGACTCATTGCTTTTAAGAACTTAAGACCCTTTTTATCATTTTCTAAAGTGATATTTCAATGTGTACTTGTCAAATCTTGATTGTTTTGACCTACATTTAATCAGATAAATATTCTATATTTTTTAAACCTGTGTGGTGTATTTTTGTGGTGTTTATACTGTGTTATTGCATGATTTATTGCACAAATACTTACGCCTGACTGCTCAGTGCCAAGCTACCAGAGGGTGGGCACAGGATAATTTGGATTGTGGGTGACTTACCCTGACTAGAGAGAGGGTCCTTGCTTGAACAGGGGGTAACGTGACTGCCAACCAAAGACCCCATTTCTAACAGACATGTACATAACGTGGAGATAAGCCGCTCACTATGGCTTTACACCACCATGTAAATATGCAGCACATTGCCTGGAAGGGACATGCAATTAGTGTGGCTGTGCCACAACACAACATGCACATCAGATACCCCAGCGGTGATGTCAGGATGGTGTAACAGTGCAAAATGCTTTCCTTCCTCCTTGTGTCATTGCCCTTCTCATGTGTGCTGCATACCGCAGCACACATTGAAATACCACCTTGCCAAAATAGCTTGCACCTGTGCAGGAAGGGACACCTCCCTGCACTTAAACAATCTATCCCCTCAACACAAGCACCTCCTCATCGTGCGGCAACAATGCCTGCGTTGGTGCAAGGGGAACACAATTGCGCAGGCACAGGGGGAATTGCAGGGGTGTGCTGTATTCCAGTAAACATGACACATCCCAGCGTTTCAACACTGGTGCTACATCGTGCAACACATATTGCTGCTGCACTGATCTGTGCCACTTGAGAAAAAATCAGGCCTTAAGCATGCAAACTGTGGAATGCAAACTGCACAGAGTGAACCAACAACAACTGTCACACAACTACATGCGTCATTTCAGAATGACCACAAAAGGCAACTCATACAACACTTGGGTCATGTCTGTGAACATCGTTTGTGCAGCTGTACATGTAGCTGTAATCTCACCATCTGGCAAGATTGAGTGTGTTGTGTGAATGGTTGGTGTACTGCTTAATGGTACAATCAACATACGTAAGAACTGGAACAAGTGGCATCAAAGTTTCACTACCGGCTAAATGTCACTAGCCCATAATGCAACTGTATCATCATACAAATTGTTGTCCATGTGGATCCAATCTGCACTTACCCCTTGTGCCTCATCAACAAAGTCTCAAAATGCATGCATTGATCTACATTCTACATCTGTACACCAACATATGCCTGTTGCAGATATGTTGTGTGCAAGGAAATGTCCCAAATTTAGGGACGGACAAACTAATGGGACAGACAATCCACAATGGTTGCACTGTCCCTTCCAATTAGCACATGAGTGGGGCCTGTTGCAGGCAGATGAGAATGTAACAAAGGCATTGTACGCAACGGACCAACCTGTGCTATGGTGCACTAGTGCCATCATTCATGGTGCCAATGCATCATAGCACCAAAAGAGTGACAGCACACATTACACTACTGTGGCAATGTCCACCATGGTGAATAGGAAGGCAAATTGCGTGCCACCATGGTGTCAGTGGCAGGGAAAAGGAGCCTATAAGGAAGCAGGTTGTGTGGGATCAAAGCACAAAGGGCCAGATGTAATAGAAAATGAGGGTGCGCCGCACTGCTCCAAATGTGGCAGCATTGCATACTGTCATTTTGAAAACACAGGAATGTGCTGTATGTACAAGAATACGATGCAAGCTTGTGTTTCCCCCTGCACCAGTGCTAAATTAGCTGCCATGCACCAACGCAGCAATCCTTGCACCATACTGCGAGGATTGATGCATTGAGTGGGGATTGTGTTTGTGCAGGAAGGAACACCTTCCTGCACAAAAACAATCTTAAAAGGCCATTAGCGCTTTCTATGTGTGCTGAAAAATTCAGAACACAGAGAAAAAGTTAAAAACAAGGAGAAAAGACTTACTTTGTTGTGCCATGCTAATGTCACCCCTGGGGTTAGATTTTGGCACTGCCTCAGGCTTACAAAAACTTGTAAATCTGAGGCAGTCTCAAAATGCAATGGATGTTGCTGTGGCACGCCCACAACAACACCCATTTCACGCCTCTTCCACTAAAGTGTTGCATGTGAAAGGGCCATATTTACAAGGTGGCGTTAAGCCACAAAAGGTTTCTTAGTGCCATTGTGTAAATACAGCGCAGGGCATGGCACCACCGGAGCATCCTGAAAAGTTTAGCTCCAGTGGCACTAGGAACTCTTAAATATGCCCCACAATATCTTGTGAGCTTGCCCCAATGTATGATGCACAATGTTACAGATAATATACAACTACAACTTGGGGTCTAAGGCATGTACCTGAGCCTCCAGAAGTCACCAAATTATGTGCCATTGTCAACAGCCACCACTATAAAAGATTGACATATCACTATCTCATTGCAGAGCATGATGCCTTACCGCCTGCCGACCTGCCTGTCCTGAATTTTACAGATGACATGGATGACCACTGTTGACCATCAATGAAGAAACACTCCAGGATGTCCTAGGTTACCTCCAGACCACACCTCCAGTTGCAGGGAGGACGCACAGCATTGCAGGGTCTCCACATGAACCACCCAGCTACAAACACACAGCGCCAGCCAGTCCTGACACAGCCCTGGACTCCGAGGACCCAGACATCACCTTACAGAGGACAATGGTAGGAGTCTAGCGAGAGCTGGCAAAGCAGGTCATGTGGGGATTGAGACCGTGGCAGACAGCCTAGAGGGAGTGCAGAGGTGCCTCAGTTCAATTAAGGACAACTTAGCTGCCATCAGAGTCACCCACTCCCCGCTACATGGACTCCAGCAGTCCCTGGCCTACATAGCTGCTGTCATGAGGCAGAGGCATCAACAATTCCCTTCCCATAGGGCCAGCAGCATGATAGACAACAGGCTGGGGTCTATACAGGATACCCTGGAGTCCATACCGCAGGAAGTGATCTCCCTCATTAAAAACATGTCTGCTATCCACTGTGATGTTGCTGTGGTGTTGAGAAATCATCAGTTCCTCATTGCTGCAGGGATGCCTTATGTGTTCCCACAAACAGCAGCTGCCGGGACCCATGAATCCACATTTCTATTCCCTGATGTGTGTGTGGCCCCCTCAGCGTTAGCAATTGCACCAACCATGGCAGAGGAGGCACCTAACACATCAGAGGATGAAGATGTGGGAGGAAGAACATTCACAAGGAAAACCACACGGTAGCACCAGTCTGTGCCACGTGAACAGTATCTCCTTAGTTCTGTGCTTAAGATCATGTCAATGAGAACAGAACATAATTACATATGTGCATTACTGTCAGACACAAAGCCACACACTAGGATCCTAACATGAAAAAGGTGAATGATGGTGTTGTGGTCTACAACCAACTTACAGAGCCTTTAATACATGTATCGAACAGATATCCATGGAATTTGACATATGGCATGTAATGGTCTGAACCAAGTGCATCATAATTTACCCAGACAAGAGCACCAATACAACTAATGTGTGTGGTTCAGAAGAGGCAAATCTAATCAGTGACGGCCAGCTGTCAGTGTTGCAGGATTCAGACCCAAATTTGGCTAATGTGTCACTTTTTCCAACAATAATACTGCTAGACCCCACCAATGACAGTTGAAGTACCATACATACCTGTCCAAGATACCGTATACATACACAATGAGAATGGCTGGAACTATGGATGACAAATGTTTTTACTAGCTGATGTAATTTAGCAGCTAATCTGACAGTTCCTTGGTCATAGGGGATGCACATGGTCATCCATGGAAATAAAAACAGGAAGCATAGCCTAAACCATTCCTCCTACTTGACCAGTGCACACATAAGAACACCCAGACACTCAATCAACATGGAGAGATAATTGTCTAACACTAACAGGATTTATTAAAACATATTAAAACATAATATCTAAACCTATCCTACATTACCCTACACTAAACTAACCTAAACAAACTTAACTTAACTTACTCCTACACCTATGTAGCCTATTCTAAACTAATCTTACACATGTAATGCCACACTCTAAACATTGTCCCCCATCCCTCTTGTTAGGAATGGGGTCTGTGGTTGGCAGGCAGGTTGCTCCCAGTCCAAGCAAAGACCCTCACTCTAGTCAGGGAAAAGGAGAAACACACCCAGTTAACCCCTTCTCACTCCCTTGGTAGCTTGGCAGAAGCAGAAAGGCTTAACCCAGAGGCAATGTGTAAAGTATTTGTACCAACACAAACAGTAATACAGAGGAAACACAAAAATATGACCCAACACCAAGTAAGAACAATAGCCAATATTTATCCGAGCAAAACAAGATCAAAACAACAAAAATCCAACATACACAAGCAAAGTTATGAATTTTCCAAGGTTAAACTTCAATATAGCACTTAGAAACACAAATGCTTCAATTTGGTGATATCACGGCGTCGTGACGGAGTCGTTCCCTACAATCCGCCACTAATGGCACCGGTCATGGAGTCACACGGACCCCCAGGTACAGTACCCAGTGAAAATGAGGAAACAAGCCAGTGCACAGAGTTGGGGATCGCGGCATTCCTGGATCAGAGGCAGTGTTGGTTCCGGAGCTGTGGATCAAAGGAGCGGAGGCGTCACAAAGAGGCATTGAGTCCTTGCTGCAGAGCGGTCAAGGTGAAGCGGCATCAGTGCAAAGCATTTGATCCGCGCACTTCCGACGGAGTTGAAATCAGGTGGTCACAGCGTGGTGCGGCACCGACGTCCTTGACATGGCATTTTGAGATTTGCAGAGTCGTAGACCTCAGAGGCTGCTGCAGCGTTGGTCCTGCGGGGTTGCCACACTCCAGCGAGAACCACGGTGTCACTTTTAGGTGGTGTCGCAGAATCCAGCAGCGGCATCAGTCCGGGGTCGTATGAAGTCGGTCCACTTGGTTTTTCTTGGTTTTTCACCAGCTTCTCCTTTAAGGGCTTATGGACTGGATTAGGCACCACTTGACAGGGCAGAAGTCTCAGCAGAGAATCCATGTGCTGGCAGAGGAAGTCTTTGATGGCCCTGAGACTTCAGAACGGGGGCAAGCTCAGTCCAAGCCTTTGGAGATACCGGTCAGGCAGGAATGTGCCACAAAGTCCAATCTTTGTCCCCTTTCTCAGGCAGAAGCAGCAACTGCAGGATAGCCCAACAAAGCACAGTCACAGGCAAGGGCAGCACTTCTCCTTCAGCTCTTCTCCTGGCAGAGGTTCCTCATGAATCCTTAAAGTGATCTAAAGTCTGGGGTTTGGAGGTCCGATACTTGTACCCCTTTCTGCCTTTAAAGTTGCCCAACTTAAAAAAAGGCTATTTTTTACAGCATCCTGCCTTGCCCAGGCCTGGCTCCAGACACACACCAGAGGGTTGGAGACTGCTTTATGTGAAGGCAGGCTCAGCCCTTTCAGGTGGAAGTGACCACTCCTCCCTCCAGCCTAGCCAAGATGGTCCATCAGGATATGCAGGTTACACCAAAGCACCCTTTGTGTCATTGTCTAGTGGAGATGCACAAACAGCCCAACTGTCAGTCTGAACCAGTCAAGAAATCCACAAACAGGCAGAGTCAGAGAATGGTTTAAGCAAGAAAATGCCTACTTCCTAAAAGTGGCATTTTCAAACTAACAATCTAAAATCCAACTTTAACATTTACCTTTATCATTAACAGATGTATTTTTACATTGTGAGTTCAGTTTTCTATTTGCTCTCAAAGAGAAACTACACTTACAAATATTTAAAGGCAGCCCCCATGTTAACCTCTGAGCGAGATAAGCTTTGCAACAGTGAAAACCAAAGTATTTCACTGTTAGGACATGTAAAAACACATCACTACATGTCCTTTAACATACACTGCACCCTGCCCATGATGGGGCTACCTGGGCCTACCGTAGGGGTACCCTCCATGTATAAAAAGGAAAGGGTTGTGTATGGAAATTTGATACACTTGCCACGTCGAATTGTCAGTTTGAAACTGCGCACACAGACACTGCAGTGGCAGGTCTGAGCCATGTTTACTGGGCTACTCATGTGGGTGGCACAATCAGTGCTGCAGGCCCACAAGCGGCATTGCAATTACAGGCCCTAGGCACCCCTATTGCACTCTACTAGGGATTTGCTAGTAAGCCAAATATGACAATTATGGAAAAGCCAATTACACATACAATTTCACAAAGGGAGCACTTGCATTTTAGCACTGGTAAGCAGTGGTAAAGTGCCCAGAGTAACAAAAACAGCAAAAACAGAGTTCAGCATATAGCAACAACCTGTGAAGTAGAGGCAAAAAGTTAGGGGAGACCATGCCAAGGATGCCTGGTCTAACACCCCTTAAGAGACAAGATACAAGTAGGACAATATAAACTAAGGCTACACATGTACTAACTTAACCTATAGACTAAACAAAGAGGACCCAGCACCTAACGGTCTTTGTTATTGTTAAAGAAATGTATCTTCCATTTTTTCAAATCCAATCATAGGTCACATAGGGCCAGATGTAGCAATTTACGCATTTGCGATTCGGAAATTGCGAGTCGGTGCGACTCGCAATTTTCGAATCGCAAATGCGGATGCAGAACGGTGTCTCAGACACCATCTGCGATTCGCTATGGGGTCGCAAAGACCCACCTCATTAATATTAATTAATTAATTAATTAAAACATCCTGGTTTCACAGCTAACCATGTTCTAACTTCAGATTTGCTTTGATTATCTTTTACATAACTAGGACATGATATGTTTCTCAATGTTTCACCTCTCCGGTAAACTATTTTAGGTGGTTTAGATATGGTACCTTCTGGTAATGTGGCTGAATTTAAAATATGCCAGTTTTTTCTTAATGCATTAAAAATGTGATTACTGTATAGGTTAAACTTGGTGATAAAACGTATCTCTTGTTTCTTATTGCTCCCCTTCTTTTTGTTCACTTCTTTCTTCATATAGTTGTCTTTTAATGTATGTTTCCTATCTACTTTTTCAATTTTCGTTTTTGCCTTTCTCAAGACACCCTCATCGTATCCTCTCTTCCGAAATTCAAGTTCTATTGTCAATAATCTTCTTTCAAAATCCTTCTGTTGGCTGCAATTGCGTTTTGCTCTCACCATTTCATCATACGGCATTGATTCTATCATTTTGTGGGGTGAGCACTTATGGCATGGAATACAATGTTACAAGCTGTGGGTTTCCTAAAAACATCACTGTGAATGACATTATTGTGTGCATGCAATTGCAGATCCAAAAAATAAATCATGTGTCTGTCATATTTTAAAGTCAACTTCACATTAAATCTATTCTTATTTAGAAAGGCGTGGTAATCCACAAGATCTATTAAACTGCGATTCCATATGATGAAGATATCATCTATATAACGTCAATAGAAAATGATGTTATTAATCCATTGGTGTGCCAGTCGGCCCCAGGCATGTTCCACCTCAAACAGACCCATAAAGAGGATTGCATAAGATGGAGTAAATCAGGAGCCCATTGCAGTCCCTGGTTTCTGTAGGAACCATGTTCCATTATGGAGAAAAGCATTTTTAGTCAAAATCATCTCAGCCATGTCTAATAGCATAAGCGTGTGTTCTAAAAGGCTATAATTTCCTTTAAATAGAATATTTTTTAGTGCTTCCAGGCAACACTTTGTTTGTGTACAGGTGTATAGAATTTCTACATCGATAGGCTGGCCTGGCTTGTAGTGTGTACATGATGGTACTTGCACCTTGTGCCAGGTCCAGTTATCCCTTAGTAGCAGATTAGTAGTGTTCTAGCAGCTTGGGCAGATAGAGGAACTATAGCAGAGCAGCTTAGGCTGAAGTAGGAGGCTATACCACTTATATCATATAGCACTATATAATAAGAATCACAATACTCAGAGTTACTAAAAATACTTTATTTTAGTGACAATGTGCCAAAAAATATCTCAGAGGATATACTCCCTTAGGAGGTAAGTAAAATACACAAAATATACCCACAAACCAAAACCAGGTCAGTAAACAGTTAGAAAAGTAGTGCAAACACTGTAGAATACAATAGGATGCAATAGGCCTAGGGGCAACACAGACCATATACTAAGAAAGTGGAATGCGAACCACTTAGGGACACCAGGCCTAGTGTAGTGTGTAGAGGGTCAATAGGAGTGTAAGAAAACACTAAGGGTGTCCAAGATATCCCACCCCAAGACCCTGAAAAGTAGGAGTAAAGTTACCCTACTTCCCCAGAAACACACTAAAGTCGTGATAGGAGATTCTGCAAAGACAACAACTGACTGCAAAGCACTGAAGATGGATTCCTGGACCTGATGACCTCTAAAGGAAGGGGACCAAGTCCAAGAGTCACGCAAGTGTCCAGGTGGGGCAGGAGCCCACTAAACCCCGGATGAAGGTGCAAAATGGCTGCCTCCAGGTGGAAGAAGCTGAAGAATCTGCAACAACAGAAGATGCCAGGAACTTCTCCTTGCACAGAAGATGTCGCACGGCGGGCTAGAGAATGCAGAGTTGTGTCCATGCAGAAAGACAGCAAACAAGCCTTGCTAGCTGCAGAGGTAGCAGTTGCAGAAAATGGATGCTGCCCGGGCCCAGGAAGGACTAGGAGGTTGGCCCTTAGAAGAGGAGACAGAGGGGACATTCAGCAATACAGAGAGCCCACACAGAAGCAGGCAGCACCCGCAGAAGCACTTGAACGGGGGTTCAAGACATCTGAGCACGGCGGTCGTCTCAATGCTACAAAGGAGGGTCCCACGAAGCCGGTGGTCAACTCAGCAAGTTGAGCAATGCAGGACAGAGTGCTGGGGACCTAGGCTATGATGTTCATGATGGATTCCCTGCAAAAGTGCACAGAAACCCTAGCAGCTGCAGTTCACGCAGTACACAGGATTACTTTCTGGTGTGGGGAGGCAAGGACTTTCCTTCACCAAATTTGGACAGATGGACCACTGGACTGCCGGGTCACTTGGATCCAGCTCCTGTGTTCCAGGGACCACGCTCGTCAAGATGAGAGGGTACCCAGTGGACTGGTGAAGCAGAGGGTTGGTGCCTGCGTTTGCAGGGGGAAGATTCCGTCGACCCACAGGAGATTTCTTCTTGGCTTCTAGTGCAGGGTGAAGGCAGATAGCCCTCAGAGCATGCACCACCAGGAAACAGTCAAGAAAACCGGCAGGATCAGGCGCTACAATGTTGTTGGTAGTCGTCTTGCTACTCTGTTGCGGTTTTGCAGGCGTCCTGGAGCAGTCAGCGGTCGACCCTTGGCAAAAGTCAAAGAGGGAGATGCAGAGGAACTCTGGTGAGCTCTTGCATTCGTTATCTGAGAAGAAACCCACAGGAGAGACTCTAACTAGCCCTCAGAGGAGGATTGGCCACCTAACCAGGTAAGCACCTATCAGGAGGGGTCTCTGACGTCACCTGCTGGCACTGGCCACTTAGAGGCCTCCATTGTGCCCTCTCACCTCTGCATTCAAGATGGCAGAGATCTAGGACACACTGGAGGAGATCAGTGCACCACCCCTGGGGTGGTGATGGACAGGGGAGTGGTTGGGGGATCCCTGAACTGGTGTAGACTGGTTTATGCAAGGAGGGCACCATCTGTGCCCTTCAAAGCATTCCTAGAGGCCAGGAGAGGCTACTCCTCTCAGGCCCTTAACACCTATTTCCAAAGGAAGAGGGTGTAACACCCTCTCTCAGAGGAAATCCTTTGTTCTGCCTTCCTGGGACTATGCTGGAGCCCCAGGGATGCATGGGATTGGCTTCCCAATACCACATTTGGCATGGGGGGACAATTCCATGATCTTAGACATGTTACATGGCCATATTCAGAGTTACCATTATGAAACTACGTAAAATGGCTGTGAAATAACGTGGACATTATTTCACTCAGGCTGCAGTGGCAGTCCTGTGTAAGAATTGTCTGAGCGCCCTATGGGTGGCAAAAAAAATGCTACAGCCCATAGGGATCTCCTGGAACCCCAATACCATGGGTACCTCAGTACCATATACTAGGGAATTAGAAGGGTGTTCCAGTGTGCCAATCAGAATTGGTAAAATGGTTACTAGCCTGCAGTGACAATTTTAAAGACAGAGAGAGCATAAGCATTGAGGTTCTGGTTAACAGAGCCTCAGTGACACAGTTAGGCACCACACAGGAAACACATTTAGGCCACAAACTATGAGCACAGGGGTGCTGGCTAGCAGGATCCCAGTGAGACAGGCAAAAACAAACTGACACACAAGTAAAAATGGGGGTAACATGCCAGGCAAGATGGTACTTTCCTACAGCAAGTTCGTAACAAAAGGCTGTAAAAAGCCATCTACATACTCTGCCTTATGTTCTGTAGGAGATCCAATACCTGATATCATAGGCCTCTGTTGTATTCGCACGTGAATGGAATTGCCATCGCATGCTCCGTAGTGACAATTCCATTCTGTAAATGCATGGGGGATTCGATATGAGGTGGTTGGGAGAGACGGCTGAGGACAGAGACGCTGGTGTAAACCCTCGCAACGTGTTTGTATTTTACTGCTAATCGTAAATAAATCAAGATAAAGACTTCTTCCGTCATCGTTCTTTCGATGAGATATAACATATTTATGGCGACGAGGGACGTACACTAGCGATGTGGAAAGGATTGGAAAACAAACACGCGCGAGAAGTGATGACCGAATCCACGGCATACAATTTATTGATGGATGTTGGCAGCACACTCTAAGGTACTGTTCAGTAGAGGTGATTCACTTGTAAACCCTTGGCGCTTACCAATTTAGGTGTAGCACGAGCACCCCACCCCGCGCTACCGAGAGTCAGCAAGCGCGAGCAGTTCCGGCATCAGGATTAATTGCCAGTGAGTGCAAGCAGTTCTGGAGAGCGCACTTCTGTAACGAGGCATTGTTTGCTTAGATATGCAACACCAGGCAACGTTGAAGCTTTCAGCACACGTGCACTCCCTGCACGAGGAGCTGGTTGCTTGGATACGTGACGCCAGGCGAGTAACATGGAAGCCTTCAACACGTGGGTGCCGCATGAAGAATCTCGTGCTTGGAAACGCTTCTCTGCAGCGGAACTTGTTGATTGGAGTTAGATAAAGCAACAAAAAAAATAAGTGGAGAGTTCAAGTCATTTATTCAGTACAAGGAACTTTATCACTATGAGCACAAATAACCAAGGCATAATACCACCACCACAATTTTTAGGACAACCAGGATCTCCATGCATCCCTTGGGAGGAGTGGGTTGACATTTTTGAAAATTATTTGGTGGCACTGGATGGGCAAGACTTAAGACCTACTAGGAAGAAAGCAATTTTACCCAGTACCTTAGGCCAAGAAGGACAGCGCATATTTAAGTATCTACCTCCCATAGCATAACCAGAATGTCAACAACTGATGGATGTTTTCACGGAAGCATTGAAAAGATTGGAAAATCGCTTCGCAAAAGAGTTTAATGTTGTTATGATTAGACATAAATTCTACACACAACCTCAACAGTTGGGAGAAAGTATTGACGATTTTGTTTCCAGATTGAGGGAACTAGCTACGAAGTGTCAATTTGGAACAATACCTGATTCATGACCAATTAATTGTACAATGTCGCAGTAAAAAAACGCAAGAAAGGCTGTGGGTGGCGAAAAATCCCACCTTATGAGATGCTATAGAAATTGCTAAAGTGGTTGAACAGTCTGAGTATTGTATAAGAGAAATGGAGAGGAAAGAAGAAGTAGATGCTACCAACATGAATGCTAATATTAACGTGAATGCTGTGAACAAAGTAGGGTACGAGGATAACAAAGTATTAGCAGGGTGCAAGGTCGACATGCAAATACATGAGCAAGGCCAGTAATAGTGGGAAATGTGAAAATAGACCGTGTACGAGATGTGGGAACAAATTTCATAACTCTGAGAGCAAGACTTGCTTTGCGATAGGAAAAGATTGCATGAAATCAGTATGATCTTAATATTAAGATTGATCCACGAGCTCATGAGAGTGTTATGTTGGTGGGCAATGGTGGTGTTGATGAGATTTTGGAGGAATATAAGGAAGTTTTAAAAAAGTTTAGGGGAACTCCAAGGCTATGTGCATAAGATTAATGTGAAGAAGGATGCTATCCCAGTTCAACATAAGTTGAGATGAGTACTAGTTTTGGCTCATCAGGAAGTGGATAAGATGAGTTCCAAAAATGGTACAGGAGGGCATTATTGAGCCGGTAGAAACCTCCAATTGGATTTCTCCAGTTGTGATTACTGGAAAATCAGATGGGAGTCTCAGATTTTGTGTCGATCTCCGCACACTCAATCAAAACATTGTGGTTGCCAACTATCCATTACCCAATGTCAACGAGTTAATTTTGTTGTTGCAAGGAGGAAAGTACTTCTCCAAGCTTGATCTTAGGAACGCGTATCATCAAATTAAACTACATACTGAGTCTAAAGAACTTACGGCTTTCATTACCATGGAAGGAATTTTTCAATTTACAAGAATGCCGTTTGGCCTCACGTCAGCTGCAGGAGTGTTCCAAAGGTTGATGACAGAGTTGTTCAAAGGGGTTGAGAATGTCATCTATTTCCAGGATGACATTCTGGTGTTTGGGGACTCAGAAGATAGGCATAATGAGGTTTTGAGGTGTGTGTTGGATAAGATCAAGAGTTCTGGCTTAACATTGAAGAAGGAGAAATGCAGATTTTTTGGGAATGAGATTGAGTATTTGGGGTATACTTTGTCTGAACAAGGGGTTAAACCATAGAAAAATTTGCTAGATGCTATTGAAAATGCCCCCCTTTCAGGATAAATATCAGCGCAGGTCATTCCTTGGTCTAATAGAGTACTATTCAAAGTTCATACAGAATTTTGCAGACAAGACAGAGGATTTAAGAAAATTGTTAAGTAAAGGACAGAAGTTTGTGTGGGGTGTGGAACAAAATATTGCGTTTCTGAATATTAAGAAGAAGATGTGTGGAGCACAAGTGTTGGTCCCATTTGATGTTAATGCTAAAACGATCATTACGTTTGATGCGAGTGCCATCGGTTTGGGAGCAGTATTGTCGCAGATGCATGGCAACGTGGAGAGGACGGTAGCATTTGCTTCCAGATCATTAACCATCTCTGAACGCAATTATTCAGTTATCGAGAAAGAAACTTTAGCTGTAACCTGGGCCATTGAGTATTTTAGAACATATGTATGTATGTATGCAAAGTGGCAGCTAGATTGGCCAGGTTGGCATCTCGGTTACAAGAGTATCAGCTTGAGGTACAGTATATTCAAGGTTGGCGTAACGTCAGAGCAGATTGTTTGTCTCGCTTGCCACAAGATTGACAGAGAGTGGATAAGGAAGGTGTGTGAGAATGTGAGGAAGAAGGGGCAGTGGCAAGTATTTAGGATGTGTTGGAGTGCTCTCAAGGTGCAATTTCCCAAGAGCAGTGGTGTAAGAGTATGGGGAGTGACATGGCTATGAAGGGTGTGATTAAGTTGATCAAGGAGGGTGGTAGGAGAGCAAGTACTCTCAATGTTCGCATTCGCCCCTTCGTGAAGGTGTTGGAGGAACTATCATTGACCAATGATGAGTTTGTTTTGAGAGGGGACAGGTTTGTGCCTCCTGAAGATTTAAGGATTAAACTGTTTAGGTTAGCCCATGAAGGTCATTTGGGTCAGACATTAACTAAGGAAAGGTTGAGGGAGCAATTCTGGTGGCCTGGGATAGATACTGATGTGGACAGGTGGGTTGAGAACTGTGGTGATTCTAAAGAGGGTGAAAAGAGACTGAAAGTGGGGAAACAAAGTGTGGTCAGACTATACTAGACCCTGGGAGAGGGTGGCACACAGTGTGCATGGACTTTATCGGTCCACTTGGGGGAGTCAGTCAGGATGTTAGAAGTGCTTTGGTCATGGTAGATGTACATTCACGTTGGTTGATAGTGAAGCTTTTAAGAGACATTACCACCATGAACACGATTAAAGCAATGAGAGAAGTGTTTTTTGAAGGAGGGATGTCCAGCAAAAGTCATCACTGACAACGGTACGCAATTGACGTCTTTTGAAATGGAACATTTCTTAAGGTCATGTGGTATTGACCATTCCTGCACCTCCTTATACAACCCGCACGCAAATGGCTTGGTAGAAAGGTGTAACCGCATGATGAAACGTATTATTCAAATGGCATTGGATAGCAGGAAAGATGTACGGGATATGGTCAATGATCTAGTTTGGGCTTATAGAACAACTGTGAATGTGAGAACAGGGAAACACCTTTTATGTTAATGAGAGGTAGAGAAGCTGGGACAAAATTGAACCCTGTATGGATGACTAATTTGATTGGGAAAAGTGAAGCACCTGTGGGTGCTTCACTTCCCATATCAAAAGGTGGGAAGGTGATTGAAGTTGGCAATTTGGTTAAAATATGATCAGGACGTGTGTGTGGTGGTCTTACAGAATTTCGAGGACCTTGGAAGGTGAAAGAAGTTCACGATTTCCATGTAATTTTGGAGAATGGTCAACACTGGAACAAAAGGAAAGTAGCTTTATATTGTAAGGCTGGTGGAAATCAAGGTACTGAATGTAGAGATGAAAATGTGGGTGGTTGTAATAGTTTCTTGTTTATGTCAGATGAGGAGTTGACGAGGAATCATCGTGCAAATGGTGAAGAACAGATATTGAATGGTTTGCATGTGCCCACCACCGCCATCAGTGATGGTTCTTATACACGGGGTCTAGGTCCCACATATCGGAGGACTCCAGGAAATATGCTCAAAAAAAGAATATGTCATGTATTGTGATGATAGTTAATATTGAATCAAACACACTATAATGGGGGGGTGCTGTTGCAATTAATTTTTCTCATTTTTTTTTGTTTTGCTTGCCTTAGCATTTGGTTGTAGTTTTAGCATGTTCGCTCTTTTGTTTTATGTAATGGGAGTGTCACGACTCACGTGCTGCTGGCGCCTGGAAACCGCAGATCTAGTGGCGTAGGTCTTGAGGGTTCGGCTTTGGCCCAGAAAGGGGCGACTCTTTCTAGTAGCCACGGTGCTGCAGGCAGTGGAAACTCCAAGAACAGACCGTGCCCTTTAGAATTAGTGCCAGAGGGAAAAAACCCCAATAAAGGGGAAAAAACCTCCAAAAAATGGATTCCTGAAACGAAAACAAAACCAGGAATCAAACAGGAACAAAATGCAGGTAAATGCAAAATTGAAAAGATTCAGAACCGAATGCTAAGAATCAGGAGCGAAGACACAATCTGAGCAGAAAGTGATGCAGCGCAAGGAAAGGGAGAAAACAGAGCCCTTATATACCAAGAAACAGGAAGTGACCAACAGGAAGTAAAAAGACACCATTTTAGATAGGGAAAAAGTACATAGGATAGAATAGAACAGGAACCATAGAAAATAGGGACCAAGGAATGCTGGGAAGAAAAAGGTAACATGGGAAGGGGGAAAGACATAAAGAAAGGACAAAAAATGCCTCGAAAGGTAAAGAAGAAAAAGTAGAAGAAGAAAGAAAAAGAAACAGGTAAGGAGGGGTCAGGGGAGAACAGGGACACCACAGAAGGCAGAGCGAGGCCCAAAATAATATCTGGGGCCTCGCGCTGTACAAAGAAGACTCGGGGCGCGCCGCGTCCTGAGAACGCGCTGCGCGGCGCGAGCCGAATGCTCGGCTCGTGCCGCACCACGCGGCGCAACAGTAGGTCCCCCCCCCGAAGGTCCAGGTTTGAAGGGAAACAAACGATGAAAACGAGAAATCAAAAGAGGGGCGTGAACAGAAGAAGCATCTTCCCAAGAGCATTCACTAAGATGATAACCCTTCCAGTGAATCAAATACTGAAGACGCCGGTGAAAAAGGCGAGAGTCACAAATTTCTTGAACCTCATATTCAGGGACATCATTCACCAACACAGGAGGAGGACAAGGAAACTGACGAGAGAAAGGATCAGGGACATAAGGTTTGAGTTGGGATACATGAAAGACCGGATGAATTTTCCAAGTATGAGGCAAGCGAAGACGAACAGTGACAGGATTGAGCAACTGAAGAATACGAAAAGGCCCATAATAGCGAGGCGTGAACTTATTCAGAGAAAGACGAGAGGGCAAGAATTTGGAAGAAAGCCAGACTTTATCCTGAGGGTGATAATCGGGAGTGGGTCCACGTTTCTTATCAGCGATCTTCTTCATATACCTCTTAGTGTGCAATAAATTAGATCTAATGAGCTTATGGAGTTGCAGGAGACGTTTGGAAAAAGATGTAATGGCAGGCAGAGGAGAGGTAGATTGAGGAGCAGTAGGAAAAGAGGTCGGATGATAGCCATAGGAACAGAAAAAAGGAGTGACCTTGGAGGCACTATGGACAGAATTGTTGTAGGAATATTCAGCAATAGGAAGATAAGTGTTCCAGTTGCTTTGGGTGGAATTACAAAAACAACGAAGGTATTGTTCTAGTCCTTGATTCAAACGCTCAGTTTGTCCATTGGTCTGAGGATGGAAACCGGATGATAGTGCTATATTGATATTCAGTGTCTTGCAAAAATGTTTCCAAAACCGGGAAATATACTGGGGACCCCTGTCAGACACAATGGTATGTGGAAGTCCATGGAGACGGAAAATATGGTCGATAAATATCTGGCTCAATTCTTGGGATGTTGGTAATTTCTTTAGAGCAGTAAAGTGGGCCATCTTAGTGAAAGAATCAACAGTGACCATGATAACCTGGTTTCCAGCTGATGGCGGAAGTGAACACATAAAGTCAGTGGAAATAGTATGCCATGGCGTTGGTGGAACTGGCAAAGGCTGTAGTAATCCTGCAGGTCTGCTACGGGGAATCTTGACTTGGGCACATATGGGACAAGCCTGAACATATCTTTCGACATCTGATTTCCAGGTAGGCCACCAGAAAGATCGCAAAAGAAGTTCTTGTGTGGCCTTAATACCTCTATGTCCAGCAACCGGTGAATCATGGCACATCTGTAATGCTTTGTCTCGCACTCTGTTAGTAGGGAGGAATAACAGCTTCTGATGAAAAAAGAATCCTTCTTTCTTGCATACAAAGGTTCTTAATTTCTCTATTTCGCTATTAGACAGGCTGGAATACTCCAGTTGTACCTCATCCAGAAAAGATTGAGCAACTCCAATGATCTTACTAGGCTCCAGTAGAAACTGAGATGGGGAAGGAGTACAATCTGGATAGCGTCGAGACAGAGCATCAGCCAGAATGTTTTGAGATCCAGGAATATAGGTGATGTAAAAGTCATACTGACTAAAGAAAAAGGCCCAACGCGCCTGGCGACTATTTTGGCATACAAAATTACGTAGACATTGCAGATTACGGTGATCTGTTCTCGCCTCGAAAGGCTCCTTGGATCCCATCAGAAACTGTCTCCATTCGATGCACGCTGTCTTCAGAGCTAACAACTCTCTTTCTAGTACAGAGTAATGTTGTTCAGCTGAAGAGAGAATATGGGACAAATAGAAAACAGGATGTTCAAGACCATCATCTTCTTGAAGTTGAAGCAAGACTGCTCCAATAGCTTTTTCGGAAGCATCGGTAACTACGATAAACTGTTTATTGGTATCTGGATGTCTCAAGATGGGAGCTTGAGTGAATGCCTTCTTTAATTCTTGAAAAGCTGTTTCAGCCGCCTTAGTCCAGACAAACCCCTGTTTTAGATTTTCCTTCTTTAAGGTATGGGTTATATGGCTGGTCTGTTTAGCAAAGTCTTGAATGAACTGTCGGTAAAAATTTGCTAATCCTAGGAAACATTGTGTTTCTTTGATAGAAGAGGGAGAAGGCCACTCTAGAATTGCTTGTACCTTTTCTAGGTCCATAGCTATGCCGGTGGAACTTAAATGATAACCCAGATATTTGACTTCCGTCTTATCGAACTCACACTTTTCGGGTTTACAGAATAGTTGATGTGCTCGGAGTCTGTGAAGGACTTGTTTCACATGAGAAGAATGGAGTTCGGGGTGTCTGGAAAAAATAAGGATGTCGTCCAAGTAGATTACGAGTGTCTGGTTCAAGAGATCGGAAAATATTGAGTCCATAAACCTTTGAAATATAGCAGGAGCGTTCGTAAGACCAAAGGGCATGACTTTATATTCAAAATGACCGAACGGTGTCCTGAATGCTGTTTTCCACTCGTCTCCTTCTTTTATACGTAAAAGGTGGTAAGCTCCCCGAAGATCCAACTTGGTAAAACGTTGAGCCCCTCTGACTGCCTCTAAAATATCCTTAATGAGGGGCAAAGGATAACGATCCTTTATAGTTATCTTGTTTAGGCCTCGAAAGTCTATGCAAGGACGAAGATCTTTGGTCTTCTTAGGTACAAAAAAGAGAGGAGCCCCTGCTGGAGAAGATGATGGAACAATGAGACCACCCTGTACATTTTCCTCCAGATACTCCTTAAGAACTTCCTTTTCAGGTTCCGTGAGAGAATACATCCTCTCAAAGGGAACGACTGTTCCAGGTTCCAAAGGAATAGCACAATCGTACTCTCGATGTGGAGGTAATACAGGTCTGGATGGTTTTTGAAACACGTCTTGGAACTCTAAATAATGTTCAGGAACCCCTTGGACAGTGTTGATCGAATACTCCGTAGTACTCTTCATAGGTGTTAATCTGTTTGGTGACCAATATTTATCGGAAGCAAAGCAATTTTCTTGACAAAACTGTGAGGATAAAGAAATTGTCCGGGTTACCCAGTTCACATATGGGTTATGTCTAGTAAACCATGGAATTCCGAGAATAATGGTATGGTTGGGAGATGAAATGAGATCAAAAGAGAGGTGTTCTTGATGATTACCAAACTGTAAATTTAACATCAAGGTCGTAGTATCGACTGGACCTGAGGATATTAAAGATCCATCCACGGTGTGTACTTGTTCAGGAATGTCTTTGGGTTGAGTGGGAATTTGCTGATGAGTGGCCCATGTCTTATCCATGTATATACCACTAGCACCACAATCTAATACTGCCATAGTTCTTTCTTGGCGGCCATCAGGTAGTTGTAATATGACTGGTAACACGAACAAGTAAGTTGTATTGTCGTTGAATGAGCTGATAGAAGGTATAGCCGATGATCCCGTCCCCTCCCTTCTTACAGAGGACGGGAGGTGGCGTTTCCCAAGGGTCTAGGTGGACGTACAGGACATGTACGAAGCAGGTGACCAGCAGAACCACAGTAGAGGCACAATCCCTTCTTCCGTCTGTCTTCCTTCTCACTAGCAGAGAGTGGCCCTCGAGCAGTATCCACTTGCATGGGTTCCCCTTCTATATCTTTAGCAGGAGGACGAGATTCCTCATGATGAGGTGGATACATCCGTGAAGAGCTTGGCTGAGACGCTCCTCTACTCCTTCTCTTCTCCATTTGTCGTTCTTAAAGACGATACTCGATGGAAAGTGCTTGATCCATGAGGCCACGAAGATCTTCAACTCTGGTGGAATGTACTAATTCATCCTTAATTTCTTCCTTAAGTCCTCTGCGAAACAAAGTTACCAGGGTACGCTCCACCCAAGTGGTCTCTGCCGCTAATTGACGGAAACGTGTAATATATCGGAGGACATCCTCGGAACCTTGCTGGATATCACATAATGCTTCCTCTGCCGAGGCGTCCAATCCTGGGCGACTAAACATTTGTTTGAAGCGGGTCACGAAGGCAGAATAGTCCGACAATACTGGATCGTTGGATGACACCATCGGGGTTGCCCAGGCCAAGGCAGGACCGGATAATGCACTAATAAGATATCCCACCTTTGTCCTGTCATGAGAGAATTGGCTAGGTCTGAAGGCGAAGTAAACCGTTAATGCATCCAGGAATTCACGCAGTTTAGTTGGTTCACCAGAGAAGCGAGGCGTTGAGGCGGAGATAGTCGGAACATCGCCACTGCGGAGGGCCAAAGCCTGTCGTAAGACCGCATTCTCGTTGCGCAATTGTTGCAATTCCTGAGCTTGTTGTTGAATAGTAGTCAAAAAAGATGAATCAGGATCTGCAGCCGCCGCCACTGTGTCATCCATAGTATCAGAAGATGTCGGAATGGTTTGGTGCTGCATTCTGTCACGACTCACATGCTGCTGGCGCCTGGAAACCGCAGATCTAGTGGCGTAGGTCTTGAGGGTTCGGCTTTGGCCCAGAAAGGGGCGACTCTTTCTAGTAGCCACGGTGCTGCAGGCAGTGGAAACGCCAAGAACAGACCGTGCCCTTTAGAATTAGTGCCAGAGGGAAAAAACCCCAATAAAGGGGAAAAAACCTCCAAAAAATGGATTCCTGAAACGAAAACAAAACCAGGAATCAAACAGGAACAAAATGCAGGTAAATTCAAAATTGAAAAGATTCAGAACCGAAGGCTAAGAATCAGGAGCGAAGACACAATCTGAGCAGAAAGTGATGCAGCGCAAGGAAAGGGAGAAAACAGAGCCCTTATATACCAAGAAACAGGAAGCGACCAACAGGAAGTAAAAAGACACCATTTTAGATAGGGAAAAAGTACATAGGATAGAATAGAACAGGAACCATAGAAAATAGGGACCAAGGAATGCTGGGAAGAAAAAGGTAACATGGGAAGGGGGAAAGACATAAAGAAAGGACAAAAAATGCCTCGAAAGGTAAAGAAGAAAAAGTAGAAGAAGAAAGAAAAAGAAACAGGTAAGGAGGGGTCAGGGGAGAACAGGGACACCACAGAAGGCAGAGCGAGGCCTAAAATAATATCTGGGGCCTCGCGCTGTACAAAGAAGACTCGGGGCGCGCCGCGTCCTGAGAACGCGCTGCGCGGCGCGAGCCGAATGCACCACGCGGCGCAACAGGGAGTGGATATGTTGTATTCGCACGCGAATGGAAATGTCATTGCATGCTCCGTGGTGACAATTCCATTCTGTAAATGCGAGGGGGATTCAATAGGAGGCGGTTGGGAGAGACGGCTGAGGACAGAGACTCTGGTGTAAACTCTCACAGCATGTTTGTATTTTACTGCTTATCTTAAATAAATCAAGATAAAGACTTCTTCCGTCATCTTTCTTTCCATGGGATACAACAGCCTCCCAGGCAGAAAGGCAGGCAGAAAGTTACCCGATTTATGTATTTTAGGGAGTATATATTTACAAGGATATTTTGCATGACATACCTTTTGTACTTATCATCAGTAAGTAAACATGATTCATGCCAGTCCATAAGTTTGGCATTAACCTGTTGTTGTATGTTCATGATTGGACTATTTTCTAATCTTTTATAGCAATTACCATCTGACAATTGTCTTTCAATTTCCTTCAAATAATCAATCTTATTCATAAGTACAATGTTACCACCCTTATCCGCTTCACGTATAACCATATTATGATCATTTTTAAAATTTGTCAGGATACCCTTCTCTTTGATGGTTAAATTAAACCTATGTGAACACGTTTTGTTCCCATAATGTAAATCTCAATTATTATAGGTCTTCGGTCAGTATACGATGAAATTCATCTATTGAACTATTTTGTGTAGTGGGTGGCAGAAATTTCGATGGTAATTTTAAATGGCTATGTGTTCTCAAATTCTCTTGGATGTTCAAGTCACTCGCTATGTGAGTAAGATCTCCCACCTCATCCGTGTTGTCAATTGTGGCAATAGTATGTAAATCTGTAATAAGAAAATTAGAAATACTTGATGTACTTGTACTACACTCAGTTTTTTAATTTGAGATTTCCTACAGATTTTAATAGGTCAACATGTAGACCAACCAAATCACATTTCGCTCTTGGGCAAAAACTTAATCCTTTGTTCAATACCCATATTTCTTCCTGATTTAATACCCTTGAAGACAAATTGATAATCTTTAAATCATTTGAAGTTTCATCATTACATATAATATCATTTTTCTCATCATTGGTTTTAATCACCAGGTTCATTTTTATCTCCCCTCTTAAACTCTTGGCCTGTTGCGTGGTGTTGTACTCCTATCTTTGTGTTTCTTTCCTCCTCTTCTGGTCCTATATCTATATATACCTATATCTTTTACACTGATCCCTATTTTTTTGTTGCCGAATCTGAATCTCTGTACCTCTCATAAACAACTTGATATTACACCACTGATGTTATCATTACTTGTCCCTTCTCCTGGGTCACTTTCACAAGATGAAAGGTATCTGCTACTTGAGGAAGTACTTATTTGTCTAGTGCGATCATTCTGTACAGAACCTTTATTAACAATCACATCATCATAGCGTCTTGCAAATGTAAAAATACGCCCCCTTGCATAATCATTGTTGTCCCGACTGATTTTCTTTTGTTTTATGTCCTTTAAATATAACTGGTAAAATGATAATTCTTTTCTTAAGATCTCATAATTCTTTTTTGTAGCCTCTAATAAATTTAATTCTCTGATTTCCTTCTCAAGGCAACCAGTCTCCTCCCTCAATTTCTTCACCTTTCTTTCTGAATTTGTTAACAAAATGTCCATCATTTTATAGAATGCTTCATATAGGCCTTCTTTCCATTCATGGAACAAATCTGCCTCTAGATCCTCAGAATTTGGAAAAATCAAAATTCAACGTTCTCTTGGTATACGTTTATTCTCTATATATTTCTTTAAGGTGGCTTCATCCCACCACTTCGCAAGCTCTTGCTTTTTCAATTTTTCCAAAGTTATAAATTTTGCTTTAACCCTTCTTTATTCATTGTTTTTGATAATTGCGTTTTTGATCTCACCGTAATCTTTGTAAGAAGATCGTTCAGTTACGCTTAACGATTGTCATCAAAATCCATTTTGTTTTTAATCTGATATAGGTATCTTAATCATAAGTGCAGGAACCACCCAAAATTCAAAATCTCTCAATACAAAATGGGGGTCATGGTGTTCATAGCCGCACCTTAATTGTTTGGTTGCATATGCATTTAGTAATCCTATAGGTGCTCGGGTTTGAGGTCCAACCCCCTACGTCTCAGATAACCAGAAATTCTGGCCTAAAACACTGAAAAGAGGACCCAGCACCTAACCGTATTTGTTAATGTTAAAGAAATGCATCTTCGTCTTGTAAATATTATTGTTCTTTATTGATTAATATTGAAGATTAACAATCCATATCCTAACGGGCTTCTTCAGGGCTAAAAATATATAAACATATAAAACCATAATTTAATACAATAATATATCTATTTTCTAAAATACTATATATCCAAGATTACATTAAACATGTTAAAATCACATGCTAACATTGTCATGATTTTATGATGATATTCCAATTTACTATCTGCATCATTTAGATTTCATTTAAATAGTACATGTATGATCCAGAAGCAGAAGAAATACAAAAAATTTGTCTTTCAAGAAGTGTCTTGGCCCCATTTACAAGAATCTATAGATGCCAGAAGAATATTTGATATAGTTTCCATGTCACAATAGATTATCATAACTGGTTTAAAACCATTAAAATCACATATACCCGGAATGCAATGAAAGGATATACTGATGAACTGTCTACACAAAAATAAGTGTAATGGTGGCCACATTGAATTCCACTACTCTAATATTTTAAAAACCAATGCTGCCCCATTATTACGACCATTTGTCAGGATATACACTATTGGTTAACCGTTTACATTTACAAAATTGAATCTGGTGTTATAATAAACACGCTTCTACCATACGACCCAAATATATGACTTACTCCATAACAGATTGATGATTAGAATCTAAACAGTTCCTTTCCGGTCTCATTGTAATGGATATGTCTGTAGTGGCCATATTAAAATGTCCTCTTCATTTGCTAGGTCATATTTACCACATCACTAATGTCCAAATGGACAAAATATTTTTCTTCTTCTCTTATTAATTGAAACCAAATTAAATGAATTGCCAAAGTCAATGTTGACATTACATCAAATTTCCCATTTTCGGTATTGCCTTTTCTCTATTTATGCCAATGCATATGACTATCCCGTCGCTTAGTGTCTTTCAGATCTCATTTTAATTGATATGTCTGTAGCGGCCATATTGAAATGTCCTCTTTATTTGCTAGGTCAGATTTACCACATTACTGATGTCTGAATAAACAAAAGTTTTTTTTTCTGTTCCCAAATTAAATGAATTGCCAATGTCAATATTGACCTTACGTCAAATTTCCCATATTCGGTATTTCTTTCTCTCCATACATGCCAATGCATATGACTATTGTGTCGCTTGGTGTCTAAATAAATATCGATATGTCAACAACAGCCACATTCAACCTCCTATGCTTCTATTAAATTATGTCTTGCTGTGGTTTTATTAAAAAGACATACTTCATGTTCTGAACTATGATACCTAATACCAACAATATTCTGAAAATTAACTTCGGTCAGAACAGGACTCAATTAGTTATACATTGTCATTTCAATATCACCCAAGCTGATCAACTGGAACTCCTACCTCATAATTAAGACGTATGGCATAACAAAGCTCCATTTAACGATGCCCTTGCAAATCTTATCTTGTGCTCTCATACCCCTTGTATACTTTTAGCAGAACGCTCACACCTGAGATGTTCATTTTAAATCTCATTGAAGTACGTGTGACACTGGCAGCCATTTTAAAATGGTGTCTAAGTTTATTGGATCGTATGTTCTACTGATCTATAAAAAATTATTTATTCGAGGGACAAAATCTATATTCTGAACTCCGTTACTTATTACCACTGAGATTTTTAAACATAACTTCGGTCAGAACAGGATTCAATTAGTTATACATCATCAT
Source organism: Pleurodeles waltl (assembly GCF_031143425.1). Lineage (NCBI taxonomy): Eukaryota > Metazoa > Chordata > Amphibia > Caudata > Salamandridae > Pleurodeles > Pleurodeles waltl. The sequence goes on along the minus strand of NC_090450.1, from coordinate 863,382,567 downwards.
TTCAATATCACCGAGGTTGATTAATCGGATGTTCATTTCACTATCAAACATGGCGGGCATTTTCATTTTAAGCCTCATTAACCGCTTCTATGCCTTGGACGAGATGATCTTGTCCAAGGCTACAGTTCCCCTGTGCCTTGGACGAGATCATCTCGTCCAAGGCACAGGGGAACTTGGGGGAGCGCTAGCGTGCCCCCGTGCACCCCCCTCCTCCCCCAAGGCGGGGATGGAAGGGGAAGACCTTCCCCTTCCACCCTCACCCCCCCCCCCGGCAATCCGATGACGTCAGCGCGCGCACAGCGCGCTGACTTCATCTAGTGTTGCCGGCCGTCGTCGGGAAAGGACCGAAAAGGTGAGTCCTTTCCGTTTTTGGGGGGCGGGGGGTGGTGAAAACAGACACGGGGGAAAGGAAAGGGTTTTTCCTTTCCCCCTGTGCCTGTTTTCACAAGATTCCTGCTCCACGATCGCGGGCAGGGCCCGCGATCTTGGAGCAGGAATCTCCACTAGACCCCAGGGATTTTTTTGTAATAGGTTTATTTTGGGGGCGACCCCTTGGGCAAGGGTCGCCCCCCTGGGGGGCAATTTTTTCAGTATTTGGCCCCCCCCTGGGGGCAGATCCGCCAATTTTTCGGCGGATCGGCCTCCAGGGGGAGGTGAAATCCACTAGACACCAGGGAATTTGTTTTTATTGTCTTTTTTGGGGGTTACCCCTTGGGCAAGGGTCGCCCTCCCCCGGGTCAATTCTTTTAGTGTTTCACCCCCCCCGGGGGCAGATCGCCTTTTTTTCAGCCAATCTGCCCCCAGGGGGGGGCGAAATCCACTAGACACCAGGGATTTATTTTTATTGTAACGTTTTTTGGGGGGGCGACCCCTTGGGCAAGGGGCGCCCCACTGGGGGGCTATTTTTTTAGTATTTCGCCCCCCCCCCGGGACAGATTGCCAATTTTTGGGCTGATCTGCCACCAAGTGGGGGGGGGGCGAAATCCACTAGACGCCAGGGATTTTGTTTTTTTTATTGTTTATTTTGGGGGCAACCCCTTGGGCAAGGGTCGCTCCCCTGGGGAGCTATTTTTTTTTCTGTTTCGTCCCCCACAATGGCAGACCAGCCATTTTTTGGACGATCTGGCCCCCGGGGGTGAAAGCACACTAGGCGCCAGGGATTGTGTGGTGTGTGTGTGTGTGTGTGGTGTGTGTTTGGGGGCACCCCTTGGGCAACGGTCGCCCCCCTAAGGTGGGGAAAGTTCGTATTCGCCATCTCTGCCCCTATTTTTGTAGGCCCATCTTCCCCCAAGGAGGGCAGAAACCACCAAAACGGCAGGGATTTTTTTGTTTTGTTTTGTGTTGTGCTGGGTCGCCCCCTAAAGGGGGCACAGTGGTGTTGCCCATTTCTGCCCCCCATGGGGGCAAATTGGCCAATTTTTTTACGCCCATCTACCCCCGAGGGGGGCAGGATCCACTTAGGTACCAGGGACAACTTCTAAGTTCTTGGTGGTGTCTTGGTGGTGGGGTGTTTGTCAACTGGCAAAGTATTTGTATTTGTGATTATAACAATTTATTTCTTCTTTTTCTTCTAGTTCAAAGCTTTTGCTTCCTTTGCTGTGGATCTTTGCGGTTTTGGCAGTAGTTGTCCTGCTGTTTGCATAGTTGCATGTTTTAGGTAAGTGAAAGCAATTTACTCCAAAGGAGTATTGTTGACATGCATGAATGACATGTTTGTAGGTGGTGTACTAAATGCAGTATTGTGTGTTTGACATTGTCCTTAGATTTGAGCACAGTGATGTTTGTGTTGTCATATGTCTAATTTTCTTTTTTCTTTTTTCTTTTTAGTGGGAAATCATTGGTGATTGCTGTGTCTGTGCAGAGTAGTTGCTTGGTGAGTAGCTATTTCAGGCAAGTGAGTGGTATAGTTTTTTGTAGTACATAACTCTTTGTGATAAAGCTACACTTTGTTTATTACTTATTTTAGTGGTAGTTGTTGTTGCCAATCCATTTGTTGTTAGGATCATGGCTAGCCGCAAAGTGACAGCTCAGCAGGTTGTTCGCATGCTCTTTGAGTCATCTTCAGACCATGATTACGACACTGACTTTGCATCTGAGGCAGAGGAGGAAGCAGGAGATTCTGGAAGTGAGTTTTCTGTCCGAGAGTATTCTTCTGATGAGGAAGCTACTCTCAGTGCAGATGAAGGGCCTGTGTTAGAGGAGGACAAGAGTGCAGCAGCCTGGGGCCGAAGGGTTTCCCATTAGAAGACCTGTCACCTGGATTGCCCCAAACATGGAGCAGCCACAGTTACCTGCATTTACTGGTCTCCCAGGGTGTAGAGTTAATACGGAAAACTTTTTGCCTGTCCATTTCTTTCACTTGTTTATGGACGATGTATTTTTGGAAGAGATTGTGGAGCAGACAAATGTGTATGCAGAGCAATATTTGCGGGACAACGCTGCCAGACTTAAGCCTCAGTCTAGAGCTACTCATTGGGTTCCCACATATCTGGAAGAGATGAAAAGGTTTTTAGGTTTGTCTTTTTTGATGGGGTTGATCAGGAAGCCGTCACTGGCTTCGTATTGGTCTACTAGTCCCTTGATGGCAATTGCTATATTTCCTGCAACTATGACACGTAATCGGTATTTGCTTCTTCTTCGTATGCTGCATTTTGTAGACAATGCTTTAGCCTTGCCACGAGATCACCATGATTGTGACCGCCTTTTTAAGATTAGGCCTGTCCTTGATCATTTTGTGGATCGGTTTTCAGAGGTCTATGTTCCAGGCAAAGAGATAAGTGTGGACGAGTCTTTGGTCCTTTTCAAGGGGCGTTTAGTGTTTAAGCAGTACATTCCTAGTAAGAGGGCACGGTATGGGATTAAATTGTATCTGCTGTCAGAAAGCAGTACAGGATATGTGTATAATTTCCGGGTCTACACTGGTAGGGATTCCAGTATTGACCCTCCTGGTTGTCCGGCCACTTTTGGAGTTAGCGAAAATATTGGGTGGGAACTTGCTAGACGGCTGTTTAACAAAGGTCATCATTTGTACGTAGATAATTTCTACACTGGAGTGCAGTTGTTCAAGGAGCTGTTTAGGGTGGACACTGTTGCTTGTGGCACAATCCGTTCTAACCGGAAAGGCTATCCAAGGAAGCTTGTCTGTAAAAAACTTGAGAGGGGACAGTGCAGTGCCTTGCGGAATAATGAGCTGCTAGCTCTGAAATTTTCAGACAGGAGGGATGTGTACATGCTATTGACCATCCATGATGAGAGTACTTCCCCTGTGGCTGATTGGGGTCAGGTTGCGGAAGTGTGCAAACCTGCGTGCATTTTGGACTACAATAGGCACATGGGTGGTGTTGATAGAGTAGATCAGAGGTTGGAACCTTACACTGCTCTTCGTAAGTCTTATGTGTGGTATAAAAAGTTGGCCCTAGATTTATTTCATTTGGCAACTTTTAATGCCTTTATTGTATACAAGGATTGTTCACCTGAGTCAAGGATGACATTTGTTAAATTTCAGGAGTCGGTGATAGAAAGCCTTATTGTGGTGGAACCGGCAAGAGTTCCCAGAGTAGAAGTGGTGGAGGATGTGGCTAGATTGAAAGATCGGCACTTTCCAGATCACATTCCTCCCACTCCCAAAAAAGACATGCCCACAAAGAAATGTAGAGTATGTGCCCGGAGATCAATCCGGAGGGAGAGCCGGATGTACTGCCCCGAATGCCCTTCAAAGCCTGGGCTGTGTGTGCCCAGCTGTTTTAGAAGTTACCACACAAGGAAAAACTTTTGGGAAATACAGTGAGTGTAAGCTGTCTGTTTTATATTTTCATATGTTTCACGGTTGGCATCTCTGTCGTGTATTTAGTTAGAGCTTTTGTGTTTGTAGTTTTGTGCTTATTTTATAATTACTGGTTTCTTTTTTGTTTATAAATAAAAAAAGTGATTGCGGTGTGCGTGGGGTGGCGCTTGGCTGGAGGTGTGCGTGGGGTGGCGCTTGGCTGGCGGTGTGCTTGGGGTGGCGCTTGGCTGGCTGTGTGCTTGGGGTGGCGCTTGGCTGGCGGTGTGCTTGGGGTGGCGCTTGGCTGGCGGTGTGCGTGGGGTGGCGCTTGGCTGGCGGTGTGCTTGGGGTGGCGCTTGGCTGGCGGTGTGCGTGGGGTGGCGCTTGGCTGGCGGTGTGCTTGGGGTGGCGCTTGGCTGGCGGTGTGCGTGGGGTGGCGCTTGGCTGGCGGTGTGCTTGGGGTGGCACTTGGCTGGCGGTGTGCGTGGGGTGGCGCTTGGCTGGCGGTGTGCGTGGGGTGGCGCTTGGCTGGCAGTGTGCTTGGGGTGGCGCTTGGCTGGCGGTGTGCTTGGGGTGGCGCTTGGCTGGCGGTGTGCGTGGGGTGGCGCTTGGCTGGCGGTGTGCGTGGGGTGGCGCTTGGCTGGCGGTGCCAGCCAAACGGCGGTCCACACTCCCATCAGCTGGTGTGATTCTTGTATCAGGCATGTGGGCGTAACTAAGTGATGGGCCCTTGAGTGGCGCGGTCTGTCGATGTGAGTGTTGTAATGTGCTGGGCCCGTGGCTGGCGGTGTGAATGGTCTTGTGCGTGTCATGTATGAAAGGTGTGTGAATGGACTGTAAAGCAGTTGGTGCCTTGTCGCGGCTTCACAGCTCACGAGCTGTGAGTCATTGGTTCACTTTTTTGCCTTTCAGTAATTAGCAGTGCATTTCATTTTTGAGAAATCTCTTGTTAATAAAATTTGATCCAGTGAACCATCACTCACCCTCGTGCCAAATCCAACCAGTATGTGTGCTAAAAAATTACAAAACCTGCTCCGCTGTAATCAGGCGTCGCAGCACACCTGTGACACGCTTGGTGCCTCGGGTGGGACCCCGATGATGAAGCATGCCACCAATTTGGTTGGTGGGTGAGGGGTCTTCTTCACATAACCTAAGTGTGTTTCTTTTCACAGTTTTAGTGTTTGGCACATCACGGACGTATGTGCACACATCAAAATGATATATTACAAAAATACCTGTGTTTGGGGGGAAGGGCCCACCTATGTTTTTGGTCCTGGGTGCGGCCTTCATCTAGGGAAACCTACAAAACCCAGAAACTTTTTAAAACTAGACACCCCAAGGAGTCCAGGGAGGTGTGGCTTGCATGGCTCCCCCAACATTTTCTTACCCAGACTCCTCTGTAAACCTCAAAATTTGCATAAAAAAGCATATTTTCCTGACTTTTCTTAGTAGGATCACCGCTCCAGCACAAAATTCCTACTCCCCAGTTTTCCCCTCAGTCTCCCAAGTAAAATGACACCTCACTTATGCGGGTCCCCAAAGCAGAGTCCATCTAAAGATGTATAAAAGAATATGCCCTTGTAAACTCGCTGTGCTATCCCTTCTATCTCTTCAAGTTTTGGGCCTTATTCTGTTGCAGGCACCTGGCCCACACACACAAGTGAGGTATCATTTTTATCGGGAGACTTGGGGGAATGCTGGGTGGAAGGAAATTTGTAGCTCCTCTCAGATTCCAGAACTTTCTGTCACCGAAATGAGAGGAAAGGGTGTTTTTTTAGCCAAATTTTGAGGTTTGCAAAGGATTCTGGGTAACAGAACCTGGTCCGAGCCCCACAAGTCACCCTATCTTGGATTCCCCAAGGTCTTTAGTTTTCAAAAATGCACAGGGTTGGTAGGTTTCCCTAAGTGCCGGCTGAGCTACAGGCCAAAATCCACAGGTAGGCACTGTTTTCTTTCAAAAAATGGGATGTGTCCACGTTGCACTTTGGGGCGTTTCCTGTCGCGGGCGCTAGGCCTACCCACACAAGTGAGGTATCATTTTTATCGTTAGACTTGGGGGAACGCTGGGTGGAAGGAAATTTGTGGCTCCTCTCAGATCCCAGAACTTTCTGCCACAGAAATCTGAGGCACATGTGTTTTTTTAGCCAAATTTTGAGGTTCGCAAAGGATTCTGGGTAACAGAACCTGGTCCGAGCCCTGCAAGTCAACCCTCCTTGGATTCCCCTAGGTCTCTAGTTTTCAGAAATGCACAGGTTTGGTAGGTTTCCCTAGGTGCCGGCTGAGCTAGAGGCCAAAATCTACAGGTAGGCACTTCGCAAAAAACACCTCTGTTTTCTTTCAAAAATTTGGATGTGTCCACGTTGCGCTTTGGGGCGTTTCCTGTCGCGGGCCCTAGGCCTACCTACACAAGTGAGGTATCATTTTTATCGGGAGACTTGGGGGAACGCTGGGTGGAAGGAAATTTGTGGCTCCTCTCAGATTCCAGAACTTTCTGCCACAGAAATGTGAGGAACATGTGTTTTTTTAGCCAAATTTTGAGGTTTGCAAAGGATTCTGGGTAACAGAACCTGGTCTGAGCCCCGCAAGTCACCCCTCCTTGGATTCCCCTAGGTCTCTAGTTTTCAGAAATGCACAGGTTTGTTAGGTTTCCCTAGGCGCCGGCTGAGCTAGAGGCCAAAATCTACAGGTAGGCACTTCGCAAAAAACACCTCTGTTTTCTTTCAAAAATTTGGATGTGTCCACGTTGCGCTTTGGGGCGTTTCCTGGCGCGGTCGCTAGGCCTACCCACACAAGTGAGGTATTGTTTTTATCGGGAGTCTTGGGGGAACGCTGGGTGGAAGGACATTTGTGGCTCCTCTTAGATTCCAGAACTTTCTGCCACAGAAATGTGAGGAACATGTGTTTTTGTAGCCAAATTTTGAGGTTTGCAAAAGATTCTGGGTAACAGAACCTGGTCCGAGCCCCGCAAGTCACCCCATATTGGATTCCCCTAGGTCTCTAGTATTCAGAAATGCAAAGGTTTGGTAGGTTTCCCTAGGTGCCGGCTGAGCTAGAGGCCAAAATCTACAGGTAGGCACTTCGCAAAAAACACCTCTGTTTTCTTTCAAAAATTTGGATGTATCCACGTTGCGCTTTGGGGCATTTCCTGTCGCGGGCGCTAGGCCTACCCACACAAGTGAGGTATCATTTTTATCGGGCGACTTGGGGGAACGCTGCGTGGAAGGAAATTTGTGGCTCCTCTCAGATTCCAGAACTTTCTGCCACAGAAATGTGAGGAACATGTGTTTTTTTAGCCACATTTTGAGGTTCGCAAAGGATTCTGGGTAACTGAACCTGGTCCGAGCCCCGCAAGTCAACCCTCCTTGGATTCCCCTAGGTCTCTAGTTTTCAGAAATGCACAGGTTTGTTAGGTTTCCCTAGGTGCCGGCTGAGCTAGAGGCCAAAATCTACAGGTAGGCACTTCGCAAAAAACACCTCTGTTTTCTTTCAAAAATTTGGATGCGTCCATGTTGCGCTTTGGGGCGTTTCCTGTCGCGGGCGCTAGGCCTACCCACACAAGTGAGGTATCATTTTTATCGGGAGACTTGGGGGAACGCTGGGTGGAAGGAAATTTGTGGCTCCTCTCAGATTCCAGAACTTTCTGCCACAGAAATGTGAGGAACATGTGTTTTTTTAGCAACATTTTGAGGTTCGCAAAGGATTCTGGGTAACAGAACCTGGTCCGAGCCGCGCAAGTCAACCCTCCTTGGATTCCCCTAGGTCTCTAGTTTTCAGAAATGCACAGGTTTGGTAGGTTTCCCTAGGTGCCGGCTGAGCTAGAGGCCAAAATCTACAGGTAGGCACTTCGCAAAAAACACCTCTGTTTTCTTTCAAAAATTTGGATGTGTCCACGTTGCGCTTTGGGGCGTTTCCTGTCGCGGGCCCTAGGCCTACCTACACAAGTGAGGTATCATTTTTATCGGGAGACTTGGGGGAACGCTGGGTGGAAGGAAATTTGTGGCTCCTCTCAGATTCCAGAACTTTCTGCCACAGAAATGTGAGGAACATGTGTTTTTTTAGCCAAATTTTGAGGTTTGCAAAGGATTCTGGGTAACAGAACCTGGTCTGAGCCCCGCAAGTCACCCCTCCTTGGATTCCCCTAGGTCTCTAGTTTTCAGAAATGCACAGGTTTGTTAGGTTTCCCTAGGCGCCGGCTGAGCTAGAGGCCAAAATCTACAGGTAGGCACTTCGCAAAAAACACCTCTGTTTTCTTTCAAAAATTTGGATGTGTCCACGTTGCGCTTTGGGGCGTTTCCTGGCGCGGTCGCTAGGCCTACCCACACAAGTGAGGTATTGTTTTTATCAGGAGTCTTGGGGGAACGCTGGGTGGAAGGACATTTGTGGCTCCTCTTAGATTCCAGAACTTTCTGCCACAGAAATGTGAGGAACATGTGTTTTTGTAGCCAAATTTTGAGGTTTGCAAAAGATTCTGGGTAACAGAACCTGGTCCGAGCCCCGCAAGTCACCCCATATTGGATTCCCCTAGGTCTCTAGTATTCAGAAATGCAAAGGTTTGGTAGGTTTCCCTAGGTGCCGGCTGAGCTAGAGGCCAAAATCTACAGGTAGGCACTTCGCAAAAAACACCTCTGTTTTCTTTCAAAAATTTGGATGTATCCACGTTGCGCTTTGGGGCATTTCCTGTCGCGGGCGCTAGGCCTACCCACACAAGTGAGGTATCATTTTTATCGGGCGACTTGGGGGAACGCTGCGTGGAAGGAAATTTGTGGCTCCTCTCAGATTCCAGAACTTTCTGCCACAGAAATGTGAGGAACATGTGTTTTTTTAGCCACATTTTGAGGTTCGCAAAGGATTCTGGGTAACTGAACCTGGTCCGAGCCCCGCAAGTCAACCCTCCTTGGATTCCCCTAGGTCTCTAGTTTTCAGAAATGCACAGGTTTGTTAGGTTTCCCTAGGTGCCGGCTGAGCTAGAGGCCAAAATCTACAGGTAGGCACTTCGCAAAAAACACCTCTGTTTTCTTTCAAAAATTTGGATGCGTCCATGTTGCGCTTTGGGGCGTTTCCTGTCGCGGGCGCTAGGCCTACCCACACAAGTGAGGTATCATTTTTATCGGGAGACTTGGGGGAACGCTGGGTGGAAGGAAATTTGTGGCTCCTCTCAGATTCCAGAACTTTCTGCCACAGAAATGTGAGGAACATGTGTTTTTTTAGCAACATTTTGAGGTTCGCAAAGGATTCTGGGTAACAGAACCTGGTCCGAGCCGCGCAAGTCAACCCTCCTTGGATTCCCCTAGGTCTCTAGTTTTCAGAAATGCACAGGTTTGGTAGGTTTCCCTAGGTGCAAGCTGAGCTAGAGGCCAAAATCTACAGGTAGGCACTTCGCAAAAAACACCTCTGTTTTCTTTAAAAAATTTGGATGTGTCCACGTTGCGCTTTGGGGCGTTTCCTGGCGCGGTCGCTAGGCCTACCCACACAAGTGAGGTATCGTTTTTATCGGGAGTCTTGGGGGAACGCTGGGTGTAAGGAAATTTGTGGCTCCTCTTAGATTCCAGAACTTTCTGCCACAGAAATGTGAGGAACATGTGTTTTTTTAGCCAAATTTTGAGGTTTGCAAAAGATTCTGGGTAACAGAACCTGGTCCGAGCCCCGCAAGTCACCCCATATTGGATTCCCCTAGGTCTCTAGTATTCAGAAATGCACAGGTTTGGTAGGTTTCCCTAGGTGCCGGCTGAGCTAGAGGCCAAAATCTACAGGTAGGCACTTCGCAAAAAACACCTCTGTTTTCTTTCAAAAATTTGGATGTGTCCACGTTGCGCTTTGGGGCATCTCCTGTCGCGGCCGCTAGGCCTACCCACACAAGTGAGGTATCATTTTTATCTGGAGACTTGGGTGAACGCTGCGTGGAAGGAAATTTGTGGCTCCTCTCAGATTCCAGAACTTTCTGCCACAGAAATGTGAGGAACATGTGTTTTTTTAGCCACATTTTGAGGTTCGCAAAGGATTCTGGGTAACAGAACCTGGTCCGAGCCCCGCAAGTCAACCCTCCTTGTATTCCCCTAGGTCTCTAGTTTTCAGAAATGTGCAGGTTTGTTAGGTTTCCCTAGGTGCCGGCTGAGCTAGAGGCCAAAATCTACATGTAGGCACTTCGCAAAAAACACCTCTGTTTTCTTTCAAAAATTTGGATGCATCCATGTTGCGCTTTGGGGCGTTTCCTGTCGCGGGCGCTAGGCCTACCCACACAAGTGAGGTATAATTTTTATCGGGAGACTTGGGGGAACGCTGGGTGGAAGGAAATTTGTGGCTCCTCTCAGATTCCAGAACTTTCTGCCACAGAAATGTGAGGAACATGTGTTTTTTTAGCAAAATTTTGAGGTTCGCAAAGGATTCTGGGTAACAGAACCTGGTCCGAGCCCCGCAAGTCAACCCTCCTTGGATTCCCCTAGGTCTCTAGTTTTCAGAAATGCACAGGTTTGGTAGGTTTCCCTAGGTGCAAGCTGAGCTAGAGGCCAAAATCTACAGGTAGGCACTTCGCAAAAAACACCTCTGTTTTCTTTCAAAAATTTGGATGTGTCCACGTTGCGCTTTGGGGCGTTTCCTGTGGCGGGCGCTAGGCCTACCCACACAAGTGAGGTATCATTTTTATCGGGAGACTTGGAGGAACGCTCAGTGGAAAGACATTTGTGGCTCCTCTCAGATTCCAAAACTTTCTGCCACAGAAATGTGAGGAACATGTGTTTTTTTAGCCAAATTTTGAGGTTTGCAAAGGATTCTGGGTAACAGAACCTGGTCCGAGCCCCACAAATCACCCCATCTTGGATTCCCCTAGGTCTCTAGTTTTCAGAAATGCACAGGTTTGGTAGGTTTCCCTAGGTGCCAGCTGAGCTAGAGGCCAAAATCTACAGGTAGGCACTTTGCAAAAAACACCTCTGTTTTCTTTCAAAAAAATGTGATGTGTCCACGTTGCGTTTTGGGGCGTTTCCTGTCGCGGGCGCTAGGCCTACCCACACAAGTGAGGTATCATTTTTATCGGTAGACTTGGGGGAACATAGATTAGCAAAACAAGTGCTATTGCCCCTTGTCTTTCTCTACATTTTTTCCTTCCAAATATAGGAGAGTGTGTAAAAAATACATCTATTTGAGAAATGCCCTGTAATTCCCATGCTAGTATGGTCACCCCGGAATTCAGAGATGTGCAAATAACCACTGCTCCTCAACACCTTATCTTGTGCCCTTTTTGGAAATACAAAGGTTTTCTTGATAGCAATTTTTTACTCTTTATATTTCAGCAAATGAATTGCTGTATACTCGGTATAGAATGAAAACGCACTGCAGGGTGCAGCTCATTTATTGGCTCTGGGTTCCTCGGGTTCTTGATGAACCTACAAGCCCTATATATCCCCGCAACCAGAGGAGTCCAGCAGACGTAACAGTATATTGCTTTCGATAATCTGACATTGCAGGGAAAAGTTACAGAGTAAAACGTAGAGAAAAATTGATGTTTTTTTCACCTCAATTTCAATATTTTTCTTTTTCAGCTGTTATTTTCTGTAGGAAACCCTTGTAGGATCTACACAAATGACCCCTTGCTGAATTCAGATTTTTGTCTACTTTTTAGAAATGTTTAGGTTTCTGGGATCCACCATTGGTTTCATGCCCATTTCTGTCACTGACTGGAAGGAGGCTGAAAGCACAAAAAATTGCAAAAATGGGGTAAGTCCCAGTAAAATGCCAAAATTGTGTTGAAAAATTGGGTTTTCTGATTCAAGTCTGCCTGTTCCTGGAAGCTGGGAATCTGCTGAGTTTAGCACTGCAAACCCTTTGTTGATGCCATTTTCAGGGGAAAAACCACAAGCCTTCTTCTGCAGCCACGTTTTCCAATTTCTTTGAAAAAACAAACTTTTCACTGTATTTTGGCCAATTTCTTGGCCTCCTTCAGGGGAACCCACAAAGTCTGGGTACCTCTAGAATCCCTAGGATGTTGGAAAAATAGGACACAAATTTGGCTGGGTTAGCTTATGTGGACAAAACGTTATGAGGGCCTAAGCGCGAACTGCCCCAAATAGGCAAAAAAAGGCCTGGCACAGGAGGGGAAAAGGCCTGGCAGCGAAGGGGTTAAAGTACGTGTGACTTTGGCAGCCATTCTGTAATAGTGTCTCCGTTTATTAGATCATATATTCAACTGAAATTGATCTATAAAAGATTATTTATTTGAAGGATATGATCCATATTCTCGACTACGATATGTATTACCAACAACATTTTTTAACTTGACTTCGGTCAAAACAGAATTCAATTGGTTATACATCATCATTTCGATATCACCATGGTTAATCAACCAGATGATAGTTCTGAGCCTCGTTAAAGTACGTGTGTCTCTGGCAGCCATTTTAAAATGGTGTTTACATTAATTAGATTGTATGTTCAATTGAAATGTATCTATACTAGATTGTTTATTTTTAAAAATGTAATTCCTAATCATATTTGAATAATCTTAAATATGAATCAATAAAGAACAATCATTTTAACAAGACTTGATTGGGGAATTATGTGACCTATGTTTGGATTTGAAAATATGGAAGATACATTTCTTTAACATTAACAAATACAGTTGGGTGCTGGGTCCTCTTTTCAGTGTTTTAGGCCAGAATTTCTGGTTATCTGAGGCCTAGGGGGTTGGACCTCAAGACCCGAGCACCTATAGCATTACTAAATGCATATGCAACAAAAAAAGTAAGGTGCGGCAATGAACACCATGACCCACATTTTGTATTGAGAGATTTAGAATTTTGGGTGGTGCCTGCACTTATGATTAGGATACCTATATCAGATTAGAAGCAAAATGGATTTTAATGGCAATCGTGAAGCGTTACTGGGCGATCTTTTTACAAAGATTACGACTCAATCAAAAACGCAATTATCAAAAACAATGAATAAAGAAGGATTAAAGGCAAAATGTATAACTTTGGAAAAATTGAAAAAGCAAGAGCTCGCGAAGTGGTGGGATTGGCTCACCATAAAGAAATATATAGATAATAAATGTATACCAAGAGGACTTCGAATTTTGATTTTTCTAAATTTTGAGGATCTAGAGGCAGATTTGTTGTGTGAATGGGAAGAAGGCCTATATGAAGCATCCTATAACATGTTGGACATTTTGATAACAAATTTAGAAAGAAAGGTGAAGAAATTGAGAGAGGAGATTGGCTGTCTAGAAAAGGAAATCAGAGAATTAAATCTATTAGAGGCTAAACAAAATAATTATGATATCTTAAGAAAAGAATTATCATCTTACCAGTTATATTTAAAGGACAAAGAACAAAAGAAAATCAAATTGGGACAACAATGATTATGCAAGGGGATGGATTTTAACATTTGCAAGACGCTATGATGATGTGATTGCAAATAAAGGTTCTGCACAGAATGATCACACTAGACAAATAAGTACTTCCTCAAGTAGTATATCCCTTTCATCATGTGAAAGTGACCAAGGAGAAGGGACAAGTAATGATAAAATCAGTAGTGTAAAATCAAGTTTTTTATTTGACGTACAGAGATTCAGGTTAGGCAACAAAAAAAGAGGCATCAGGGTAAAAGATATAGGAACAGAAGAGGAGGAAAGAAACACAAAAATAGGAGTGCAGACCAGGCAACATGCCAACAGTTCATGAGGGGAGATAAAATGAACCTGGTGATTAAAACCAATGATGAGAAAAATGATATTATATGTAATGATGAAACTTCAAATGATTTAAAGATGATCAATTTGTCTTCAAGGATATTAAACCAGGAAGAAATATGGGTATTGAACAAAGAATTCAGTTTTTGCCCAAGTGCAAAATGTGATTTTGTTGGTCTACATGTTGACCTATTTAAATTTGTAAGAAATGTCAAATTAAAAAGGTTTCTTGATGAACATCTAAGAAAAACTGAGTGTATTACAAGTATATCAAGTATTTCAAATATTTCTATTGCAGATTTGAGAGATATACATACTATTGCCACATTGACAACATGGATGAGGTGGGAGATCTTACTCACATTGCGAGTGACTTGAACATCCAAAAGAATTTGAGAACACATAGCCATTTAAAATTAACATCAACATTTCTGCCACCCATTACACAAGATAGTTTGATAGATGAATTTCATCATAAAATGACCAAAGACCTATATAAAATCGAGGATTTACATTATGGGAACAAAAAGTGTTCTCAAATGTTTAATTTAACAATCAAAGAGAAGGGTATCCTGACAAATTTAAAAAATGATCATAATTTGGTTATACGTGAAGCGGATAAGGGTGGTAATATTGTGCTTATGAATAAGATTGATTATTTGAAGGAAATTGAAAGACAATTGTCAGATGGTAATTGCTATGAAAGATTAGAAAATAATCCAATCATGAAAATACAACAACAGGTTAATGCCAAACTTATGGACTGGCATGAATCATGTTTACTTACTGATGATGAGTATACTTAAAGGTATAGATATACTCCGTAAAATACATGAATCGTGTAACTTTCCGCCTGTGAGGCCTATTGTATCAGGTATTGGATCTCCTATAGAACATATGGCAGAGTATGTAGATGGCTTTTTACTGCCTTTTGTTAAGAACTTACCTTCATATTTGAGAGATAGTAAGGATCTGTTGAATAAATTAGAAGATTTCGTTTGGGACAATACAGATCAAATTTTTGTGACTATGGATGTAGAAAGTCTATACACCTATATAAAAACGAAGTGTGGCCTGGAAGCACTAAAGTGTATTTTTATTTAAACAAAATGCTAGCCTTTTAGAACACACGCTTATGCTATTAGACATGGCTGAGATGATTTTGACTAAAAATGCTTTTCTCTATAATGGAACATGGGGCCAGATGTAGCAAAGGGTTTTTCCCATTCTGTGTCAATGGGAAAATGTGTTCGAACATATGGCCCATGGTCCCTACAGAAACAAGGAACTGCAATGGGCTCCAGATTTGGTCCATTTTATGCAAAACTCTTTATGGGTCTGTTTGCGGTGGAACATGCCTGGGGCCGACATGCACATCAATGGATAATTAACATCATTTTCTATGGACGTTATATAGATGATATCTTTATCATATGGAATGACAGTTTAATAGATCTTGTGGATTACCATGCCTTTCTAAATAAGAATAGATTTAATGTGAAGCTGACTTTAAAATATGACAGACACATGATTTATTTTTTGGATCTGCAATTGTATGCACACAATAATGTCAATCACAGAGATGTTTTTAGGAAACCCACAGCTTGTAACAGTGCACTCCATGCCACAAGTGCTCACCCCAAAAAAACGATAGAATAAATACCATATAGTGAAATGGTGAGAGCAAAACGCAATTGCAGCCAACAGAAGGATTTCAAATAGAACTTGAATTTCGGAAGAGAGAATACGATGAGGGTGTCTTGAGAAAGGGAAAAACAAAAATTTAAATAGTCGATAGGAAACATATATTAAAAGAAAACTATATGAAGAAAGAAGTGAACAAAAATAAAGGAAGCAATAAAAAATGAGAGATACGTTTTATTACCAAATTTAACCCATACAGTAATCACATTTTTAATGCACTAAGACAAAACTGGCATATTTTAAATTCAGCCACATTACCAGAAGGTACCAGATCTAAAACACCTAAAATAGTTTACCAGAGAGGTAACACATTGAGAAACATATTATGTCCTAGTTCTGTAAAAGATAATCAAAGTAAATCTGAAGTTGGAACATGGTTAGCTGTGAAACCAGGAGGTTTCTTTACGTGTAGAGGATGCTCCATATGTAAGATAGGAATTAATAAAATACGAAAGTTCAAAGACAATACTCAGATAGAATATACTATCAATTATTTTACTAACTGTAACACAACATTTGTAATTTATGCTTTAGGATGCTCGTGTGGAAAGTTATACATTGGTAGTAGCATACGCAGTTTAAAGATAAGAGTGATGGAACATGGGAGAGCTATAAAGAATGGGGGCGTTAGATACCCTGTGGCTACACACATACAACAGACCCATCCTACCAACACAGAAATATGGTTTAATGGAGTGGAACATGTGCCCCATGATGAAAGGGGAGGGAATAGAGAATTGACACTGAGACAAGCAGAGGCAAAATGGATAAGTCGTTTACGAACAGTACAGTAAGGACTTAATGTTAACAATGAATTTCACTATTTTGGGGGGATTTAAATATACAAAGGATAAACTATAGGAATAATGTTTGGAATTTTAGAGATGTGGTAATATATATTTACATAGTTTTTTCTGTTCTCCCTATGGGAATTAGTATTAGTGATAGAATTACTTCTCCCTTGAATAATTATGATAAGTGAGACGAGTTGGGATATAAATTTAATTTCCCATGTAGGTTATTAAAATATTTGACAACTGTCTTTAAATTCAGAGAAATGGACAATAAGAAAATTATACACTTAATGATAAATTGTTGTTTTATGAATTATGCAATAATGCCATGTGACATGATTAATACTGTGGTCATGATTATTGAAATATGAATAGGAATTACATTTTTTAAATAACCAACCTGGTATAGATCAATTTCAATTGAACATATGATCTAATAAATGTAAACACCATTTTAAAATGGCTGCCAGAGACACACGTACTTTAACAAGGCTCAGAATGATCACCTGGTTGATTTACTATGGTGATATTGAAATGATGATGTATAACCAATTGAATTCTGTTCTGACCGAAGTCAAGTTAAAAAATATTGTTGGTAATAAGTATCGTAGTCGAGAATATGGATCATGTCCTTCAAATAAATAATCTTTCATAGATCAATTTCAGTTGAATATACGATCTAATAAACGTAGGCACTATTACAAAATGGCTGCCAAAGTCACACGTACTTTAACCCCTTCGCTGCCAGGCCTTTTCCCCCTCCTGTGCCAGGCCTTTTTTTGCCTATTTGGGGCAGTTCGCGCTTAGGCCCTCATAACGTTTTGTCCACATAAGCTAACCAAGCCAAATTTGCGTCCTTTTTTCCCAACATCCTAGGGATTCTAAAGGTACCCAGACTTTGTGGGTTCCCCTGAAGGAGGCCAAGAAATTGTCCAAAATACAGTGAAAGTTTCGTTTTGTTTTAAAAAAATGGAAAAAGTGGCTGCAGAAGAAGGCTTGTGGATTTCCCCCCGAAAATGGCATCAACAAAGGGTTTGTAGTGCTAAACTCAGCAGCTTCCTAGCTTTCAGGAACAGGTAGACTTGAATCAGAAAACCCAATTTTTCAACACAATTTTGGCATTTTACTGGGGCATACCCCATTTTTGCAATTTTTTGTGCTTTCAGCCTCCTTCCAGTCAGTGACAGGAATGGGCATGAAACCAATGCTGGATCCCAGAAACCTAACCATTTCTGAAAAGTAGACAAAATTCAGAATTCAGCAAGGGGTCATTTGTGTAGATCCTACAAGGGTTTCCTACAGAAAATAACAGCTGAAAAAGAAAAATATTGAAATTGAGGTGAAAAAAACATAAATTTTTCTCTATGTTTTACTCTGTAACTTTTCCCTGCAATGTCAGATTATGGAAAGCAATATACCGTTACGTCTGCTGGACTCCTCTGGTTGCGGGGATATATAGGGCTTGTAGGTTCATCAAGAACCCGAGGAACCCAGAGCCCATAAATGAGCTGCACCCTGCAGTGCGTTTTCATTCTATACCGGGTATACAGCAATTCATTTGCTGAAATATAAAGAGTAAAAAATTGCTATCAAGAAAACCTTTGCATTTCCAAAAAGGGCACAAGATAAGGTGCTGAGGAGCAGTGGTTATTTGCACATCTCTGAATTCCGGGGTGACCATACAAGCATGTGAATTATAGGGAATTTCTCAAATAGATGTCTTTTTTACACACTCTCCTATATTTGGAAGGAAAAAATGTAGAGAAAGACAAGGGGCAATAGCACTTGTTTTGCTAATCTATGTTCCCCCAAGTCTCCCGATAAAAATGATACCTCACTTGCGTGGGTAGGCCTAGCGCCGGCGACAGGAAACACCCCAAAGCGCAACGTGGACACATCCTAAATTTTGGAAAAAAACAGAGGTGTTTTTTGCGAAGTGCCTACCTGTAGATTTTGGCCTCTAGCTCAGCCGGTACCTAGGGAAACCTACCAAACCTGTGCATTTCTGAAAACTAGAGACCTAGGGGAATCCAAGGAGGGGTGACTTGCGGGGCTCGGACCAGGTTCTGTTACCCAGAATCCTTTGCAAACCTCAAAATTTGGCTAAAAAAACACATGTCCCTCACATTTCTGTGGCAGAAAGTTCTGGAATCTGAGAGGAGCTACAAATTTCCTTCCACCAAGCGTTCCCCCAAGTCTCCCGATAAAAATGATACCTCACTTGCGTGGGTAGGCCTAGCGCCGGCGACAGGAAACACCCCAAAGCGCAACGTGGACACATCCTAAATTTTGGAAAAAACAGAGGTGTTTTTTGCGAAGTGCCTACCTGTAGATTTTGGCCTCTAGCTCAGCCGGCACCTAGGGAAACCTACCATACCTGTGCATTTCTGAAAACTAGAGACCTAGGGGAATCCAAGGAGGGGTGACTTGCGGGGCTCGGACCAGGTTCTGTTACCCAGAATCCTTTGCAAACCTCAAAATTTGGCTAAAAAAACACATGTCCCTCACATTTCTGTGGCAGAAAGTTCTGGAATCTGAGAGGAGCTACAAATTTCCTTCCACCCAGCGTTCCCCCAAGTCTCCCGATAAAAATGATACCTCACTTGCGTGGGTAGGCCTAGCGCCGGCGACAGGAAACACCCCAAAGCGCAACGTGGACACATCCTAAATTTTGGAAAAAAACAGAGGTGTTTTTTGCGAAGTGCCTACCTGTAGATTTTGGCCTCTAGCTCAGCCGGCACATAGGGAAACCTACCAAACCTGTGCATTTCTGAAAACTAGAGACCTAGGGGAATCCAAGGAGGGGTGACTTGCGGGGCTCGGACCAGGTTCTGTTACCTAGAATCCTTTGCAAACCTCAAAATTTGGCTAAAAAAACACATGTCCCTCACATTTCTGTGGCAGAAAGTTCTGGAATCTGAGAGGAGCTACAAATTTCCTTCCACCCAGCGTTCCCCCAAGTCTCCCGATAAAAATGATACCTCACTTGCGTGGGTAGGCCTAGCGCCGGCGACAGGAAACACCCCAAAGCGCAACGTGGACACATCCTAAATTTTGGAAAAAAACAGAGGTGTTTTTTGCGAAGTGCCTACCTGTAGATTTTGGCCTCTAGCTCAGCCGGCACCTAGGGAAACCTACCAAACCTGTGCATTTCTGAAAACTAGAGACCTAGGGGAATCCAAGGAGGGGTGACTTGCGGGGCTCGGACCAGGTTCTGTTACCCAGAATCCTTTGCAAACCTCAAAATTTGGCTAAAAAAACACATGTCCCTCACATTTCTGTGGCAGAAAGTTCTGGAATCTGAGAGGAGCTACAAATTTCCTTCCACCCAGCGTTCCCCCAAGTCTCCCGATAAAAATGATACCTCACTTGCGTGGGTAGGCCTAGCGCCGGCGACAGGAAACACCCCAAAGCGCAACGTGGACACATCCTAAATTTTGGAAAAAAACAGAGGTGTTTTTTGCGAAGTGCCTACCTGTAGATTTTGGCCTCTAGCTCAGCCGGCACCTAGGGAAACCTACCAAACCTGTGCATTTCTGAAAACTAGAGACCTAGGGGAATCCAAGGAGGGGTGACTTGCGGGGCTCGGACCAGGTTCTGTTACCCAGAATCCTTTGCAAACCTCAAAATTTGGCTAAAAAAACACATGTCCCTCACATTTCTGTGCCAGAAAGTTCTGGAATCTGAGAGGAGCTACAAATTTCCTTCCACCCAGCGTTCCCCCAAGTCTCCCGATAAAAATGATACCTCACTTGCGTGGGTAGGCCTAGCGCCGGCGACAGGAAACACCCCAAAGCGCAACGTGGACACATCCTAAATTTTGGAAAAAAACAGAGGTGTTTTTTGCGAAGTGCCTACCTGTAGATTTTGGCCTCTAGCTCAGCCGGCACCTAGGGAAACCTACCAAACCTGTGCATTTCTGAAAACTAGAGACCTAGGGGAATCCAAGGAGGGGTGACTTGCGGGGCTCGGACCAGGTTCTGTTACCCAGAATCCTTTGCAAACCTCAAAATTTGGCTAAAAAAACACATGTCCCTCACATTTCTGTGGCAGAAAGTTCTGGAATCTGAGAGGAGCTACAAATTTCCTTCCACCCAGCGTTCCCCCAAGTCTCCCGATAAAAATGATACCTCACTTGCGTGGGTAGGCCTAGCGCCGGCGACAGGAAACACCCCAAAGCGCAACGTGGACACATCCTAAATTTTGGAAAAAAACAGAGGTGTTTTTTGCGAAGTGCCTACCTGTAGATTTTGGCCTCTAGCTCAGCCGGCACATAGGGAAACCTACCAAACCTGTGCATTTCTGAAAACTAGAGACCTAGGGGAATCCAAGGAGGGGTGACTTGCGGGGCTCGGACCAGGTTCTGTTACCTAGAATCCTTTGCAAACCTCAAAATTTGGCTAAAAAAACACATGTCCCTCACATTTCTGTGGCAGAAAGTTCTGGAATCTGAGAGGAGCTACAAATTTCCTTCCACCCAGCGTTCCCCCAAGTCTCCCGATAAAAATGATACCTCACTTGCGTGGGTAGGCCTAGCGCCGGCGACAGGAAACACCCCAAAGCGCAACGTGGACACATCCTAAATTTTGGAAAAAAACAGAGGTGTTTTTTGCGAAGTGCCTACCTGTAGATTTTGGCCTCTAGCTCAGCCGGCACCTAGGGAAACCTACCAAACCTGTGCATTTCTGATAACTAGAGACCTAGGGGAATCCAAGGAGGGGTGACTTGCGGGGCTCGGACCAGGTTCTGTTACCCAGAATCCTTTGCAAACCTCAAAATTTGGCTAAAAAAACACATGTCCCTCACATTTCTGTGGCAGAAAGTTCTGGAATCTGAGAGGAGCTACAAATTTCCTTCCACCCAGCGTTCCCCCAAGTCTCCCGATAAAAATGATACCTCACTTGCGTGGGTAGGCCTAGCGCCGGCGACAGGAAACACCCCAAAGCGCAACGTGGACACATCCTAAATTTTGGAAAAAAACAGAGGTGTTTTTTGCGAAGTGCCTACCTGTAGATTTTGGCCTCTAGCTCAGCCGGCACCTAGGGAAACCTACCAAACCTGTGCATTTCTGAAAACTAGAGACCTAGGGGAATCCAAGGAGGGGTGACTTGCGGGGCTCGGACCAGGTTCTGTTACCCAGAATCCTTTGCAAACCTCAAAATTTGGCTAAAAAAACACATGTCCCTCACATTTCTGTGCCAGAAAGTTCTGGAATCTGAGAGGAGCTACAAATTTCCTTCCACCCAGCGTTCCCCCAAGTCTCCCGATAAAAATGATACCTCACTTGCGTGGGTAGGCCTAGCGCCGGCGACAGGAAACACCCCAAAGCGCAACGTGGACACATCCTAAATTTTGGAAAAAAACAGAGGTGTTTTTTGCGAAGTGCCTACCTGTAGATTTTGGCCTCTAGCTCAGCCGGCACCTAGGGAAACCTACCAAACCTGTGCATTTCTGAAAACTAGAGACCTAGGGGAATCCAAGGAGGGGTGACTTGCGGGGCTCGGACCAGGTTCTGTTACCCAGAATCCTTTGCAAACCTCAAAATTTGGCTAAAAAAACACATGTCCCTCACATTTCTGTGGCAGAAAGTTCTGGAATCCGAGAGGAGCTACAAATTTCCTTCCACCCAGCGTTCCCCCAAGTCTCCCGATAAAAATGATACCTCACTTGCGTGGGTAGGCCTAGCGCCGGCGACAGGAAACACCCCAAAGCGCAACGTGGACACATCCTAAATTTTGGAAAAAAACAGAGGTGTTTTTTGGGAAGTGCCTACCTGTAGATTTTGGCCTCTAGCTCAGCCGGCACATAGGGAAACCTACCAAACCTGTGCATTTCTGAAAACTAGAGACCTAGGGGAATCCAAGGAGGGGTGACTTGCGGGGCTCGGACCAGGTTCTGTTACCTAGAATCCTTTGCAAACCTCAAAATTTGGCTAAAAAAACACATGTCCCTCACATTTCTGTGGCAGAAAGTTCTGGAATCTGAGAGGAGCTACAAATTTCCTTCCACCCAGCGTTCCCCCAAGTCTCCCGATAAAAATGATACCTCACTTGCGTGGGTAGGCCTAGCGCCGGCGACAGGAAACACCCCAAAGCGCAACGTGGACACATCCTAAATTTTGGAAAAAAACAGAGGTGTTTTTTGCGAAGTGCCTACCTGTAGATTTTGGCCTCTAGCTCAGCCGGCACCTAGGGAAACCTACCAAACCTGTGCATTTCTGAAAACTAGAGACCTAGGGGAATCCAAGGAGGGGTGACTTGCGGGGCTCGGACCAGGTTCTGTTACCCAGAATCCTTTGCAAACCTCAAAATTTGGCTAAAAAAACACATGTCCCTCACATTTCTGTGGCAGAAAGTTCTGGAATCTGAGAGGAGCTACAAATTTCCTTCCACCCAGCGTTCCCCCAAGTCTCCCGATAAAAATGATACCTCACTTGCGTGGGTAGGCCTAGCGCCGGCGACAGGAAACACCCCAAAGCGCAACGTGGACACATCCTAAATTTTGGAAAAAAACAGAGGTGTTTTTTGCGAAGTGCCTACCTGTAGATTTTGGCCTCTAGCTCAGCCGGCACCTAGGGAAACCTACCAAACCTGTGCATTTCTGAAAACTAGAGACCTAGGGGAATCCAAGGAGGGGTGACTTGCGGGGCTCGGACCAGGTTCTGTTACCCAGAATCCTTTGCAAACCTCAAAATTTGGCTAAAAAAACACATGTCCCTCATATTTCTGTGCCAGAAAGTTCTGGAATCTGAGAGGAGCTACAAATTTCCTTCCACCCAGCGTTCCCCCAAGTCTCCCGATAAAAATGATACCTCACTTGCGTGGGTAGGCCTAGCGCCGGCGACAGGAAACACCCCAAAGCGCAACGTGGACACATCCTAAATTTTGGAAAAAAACAGAGGTGTTTTTTGCGAAGTGCCTACCTGTAGATTTTGGCCTCTAGCTCAGCCGGCACCTAGGGAAACCTACCAAACCTGTGCATTTCTGAAAACTAGAGACCTAGGGGAATCCAAGGAGGGGTGACTTGTGGGGCTCGGACCAGGTTCTGTTACCCAGAATCCTTTGCAAACCTCAAAATTTGGCTAAAAAAACACATGTCCCTCACATTTCTGTGGCAGAAAGTTCTGGAATCTGAGAGGAGCTACAAATTTCCTTCCACCCAGCGTTCCCCCAAGTCTCCCGATAAAAATGATACCTCACTTGCGTGGGTAGGCCTAGCGCCGGCGACAGGAAACACCCCAAAGCGCAACGTGGACACATCCTAAATTTTTGAAAAAAACAGAGGTGTTTTTTGAGAAGTGCCTACCTGTAGATTTTGGCCTCTAGCTCAGCCGGCACCTAGGGAAACCTACCAAACCTGTGCATTTCTGAAAACTAGAGACCTAGGGGAATCCAAGGAGGGGTGACTTGCGGGGCTCGGACCAGGTTCTGTTACCCAGAATCCTTTGCAAACCTCAAAATTTGGCTAAAAAAACACATGTCCCTCACATTTCTGTGGCAGAAAGTTCTGGAATCTGAGAGGAGCTACAAATTTCCTTCCACCCAGCGTTCCCCCAAGTCTCCCGATAAAAATGATACCTCACTTGCGTGGGTAGGCCTAGCGCCGGCGACAGGAAACACCCTAAAGCGCAACGTGGACACATCCTAAATTTTGGAATAAAACAGAGGTGTTTTTTGCGAAGTGCCTACCTGTAGATTTTGGCCTCTAGCTCAGCCGGCACCTAGGGAAAGCTACCAAACCTGTGCATTTCTGAAAACTAGAGACCTAGGGGAATCCAAGGAGGGGTGACTTGCGGGGCTCGGACCAGGTTCTGTTACCCAGAATCCTTTGCAAACCTCAAAATTTGGCTAAAAAAACACATGTCCCTCACATTTCTGTGGCAGAAAGTTCTGGAATCTGAGAGGAGCTACAAATTTCCTTCCACCCAGCGTTCCCCCAAGTCTCCCGATAAAAATGATACCTCACTTGCGTGGGTAGGCCTAGCGCCGGCGACAGGAAACACCCCAAAGCGCAACGTGGACACATCCTAAATTTTGGAAAAAAACAGAGGTGTTTTTTGCGAAGTGCCTACCTGTAGATTTTGGCCTCTAGCTCAGCCGGCACCTAGGGAAACCTACCAAACCTGTGCATTTCTGAAAACTAGAGACCTAGGGGAATCCAAGGAGGGGTGACTTGCGGGGCTCGGACCAGGTTCTGTTACCCAGAATCCTTTGCAAACCTCAAAATTTGGATAAAAATACACATGTTACTCACATTTCTGTGGCAGAAAGTTCTGGAATCTGAGAGGAGCCACAAATTTCCTTCTACCCAGCGTTCCCCCAAGTCTCCCGATAAAAATGATACCTCACTTGTGTGGGTAGGACTAGCGCCCACGAAAGGAAAGGGCCCAAAACACAACGTGGACACATCACATTTTTTTATAAAAAGCAGTGCCTACCTGTGGATTTTGGCCTGTAGCTCAGCCGACACCTGAGGAAACCTAGCAAACCAGTGCATTTTTGAAAACTAGAAGCCCAGGGGAATCCAAGATGGGGTGACTTGCGGGGCTCTGACCAGGTTATGTTACCCAGAATCCTTTGCAAACATCAAAATTTGGCCCAAAAAACACTTTTTCCTCTCATTTCGGTGACAGAAAGTTCTGGAATCTGAGAGGAGCCACAAATTTCCTTCCACCCAGCATTCCCCTAAGTCTCTCGATAAAAATGGTACATCACTTCTGTGGGTAGGCCTAGCGCCCACAAAAGGAAATGGCCCAAAACACAACGTGGACACAACATATTTTTTCACAGAAAACAGAGGTGTTTTTTGTGGTGTTTGGCCTGTAGCTCAGCCGGCCCCGGGGTGGGGGCAGAAATGCCCTAAAATAAATTTGCCCCCCCAAACCCCACCCCCCCCGGGAGCGACCCTTGCCTACGGGGTCGCTCCCCCTGCGTGACATTGGCGCCAAAAACCAAATCCCCGGTGCCTAGTGGTTTCTGCCCCCTTGGGGGCAGATTGACCTAAAATTGGCCAATCTGCCCCCAGGGGGCAGAAATGGTCTAAATACAATTTGCCCCCCCAGGGGAGCGACCCTTGCCTGATGGGTCGCTCCCCATCTCTAAAAAAAGAAACAACAAAAACAAAAAACACAAAAAAAAATTGCCCTGGCGCCTAGAGTGTTCTGCCCCCCCCCCCCGGGGGCAGTTCGGCCTAATAATAGGCCGATCTGTCCCCCGGGGGGGCAGAAATGGCCTAAAATAAATTTGCCCCCCCAGCCCCCACCCCCCCCCCGGGAGCCACCCTTGCCTACGGGGTCGCTCCCCCTGCGTGACATTGGCGCCAAAAAACAAATCCCCGGTGCCTAGTGGTTTCTGCCCCCTTGGGGGCAGATTGACCTAAAATTGGCCAATCTGCCCCCAGGGGGGCAGAAATGGTCTAAATACAATTTGCTCCCCCAGGGGAGCGACCCTTGCCTGATGGGTCGCTCCCCATCTCTAAAAAAAGAAACAACAAAAAAAAAAAACACAAAAAAAAAATTGCCCTGGCGCCTAGAGTGTTCTGCCCCCCCCCCCCCGGGGGCAGTTCGGCCTAATAATAGGCCGATCTGTCCCCCGGGGGGGTAGAAATGGCCTAAAATAAATTTGCCCCCCCAACCCCCACCCCCCCCCCCGGAGCGACCCTTGCCTACGGGGTCGCTCCCCCTGCGTGACATTGGCGCCAAAAAACAAATCCCCGTGCCTAGTGGTTTCTGCCCCCTTGGAGGCAGATTGACCTAAAATTGGCCAATCTGCCCCCAGGGGGGCAGAAATGGTCTAAATACAATTTGCCCCCCCAGGGGACCGACCCTTGCCTGATGGGTTGCTCCCCATCTCTAAAAAAAGAAACACAAAAAAAAAAAAACACAAAAAAAAATTGCCCTGGCGCCTAGAGGTTTCTTCCCCCCCTGGGGGCAGATCGGCCTAATAATAGGCCGATCTGCCCCCAGGGGCGGCAGAAATGGCCTAAAATAAATTGCCCTCCCCCCCAGGGAGCGACCCTTGCCTAAGGGGTCGCTCCCTTTGCGTGAAATTCACGCAAAGAAAAAACTCCCTGGTGTCTAGTGGTTTCTACCCCCCTTGGGGGCAGATTGGCCTCATCAAAATAGGCCAATCTGCCCCCATGGGGGGCGGAAATGGGCAAAATATAATTTTCCCCCAAGGGGAGCGACCCTTGCCTAAGGGGTCGCTCCCCACCAAAAAAAAAAAAATGAAACAAAAAAAAAAAAATGGTCCCTGGTGCCTAGAGGTTTCTGCCCCCCCTGGGGGCAGATCAGCCTAATAGTAGGCTGATCTGCCCCCAGGGGGGGCAGAAAAGGCCTTCCCGAAAATATGCCCCCTCTGGGAGCGACCCTTGATCAAGGGGTCGCTCCCTTTTGTCAATAACAATAAAAAAAAAAAAAAATCCCTGGTGTCTAGTGGTTTCTACCCCCCTTGGGGGCAGATTGGCCTCATCAAAATAGCCCAATCTGCCCCCAAGGGGGGCAGAAATGGCCAAAATATAATTTTCCCCCAAGGGGAGCGACCCTTGCCTAAGGGGTCGCTCCCCACCTCAATAAAAAAAAATGAAACAAAAAAAAAAAAATGGTCCCTGGTGCCTATAGGTTTCTGCCCCCCCTGGGGGCAGATCGGCCTAATAAGGCCGATCTGCCCCCAGGGGGGGCAGAAAAGGCCTTTTAAAAAAAATGCCCCCCCTGGGAGCGACCCTTGCCCAAGGGGTCGCTCCCTTTTGTCAATTTCAATGAAAAAAAAAAAAATCCCTGGTGTCTAGTGGGGTTTCAAAAGCCGGATTGCAAGCAATCCGGCTTTTGAAACCCTCGGAGGGACTTCAAAGGGAAGGAAATACTTTTCCTTCCCTTTGAAGCCCCTCCGGGCCTCCCAAGTGATTGAAAAAGAAATGCTTTTGCATTTCTTTTTCAATCGCGCTGGAAGCAGAGCTTCCAGCGCGACGAGGCAAGGCCCCTGTGACACATCAGCGCGCGCGCGCTGACGTCACGGGGGGGGGTTGGGGGGGTCGGGGGTGGAAGGGCAAGGTCTTCCCCTTCCATCCCCGACTTGGGGGGGGAGGGGGGTGCACGGGGGGCGCGCTAGCGCGCCCCCAATTTCCCCTGTGCCATGGACGAGATGATCTCGTCCAAGGCACAGGGGAACTGTAGCCTTGGACGAGATCATCTCGTCCAAGGCACAGAAGAGGTTAATGAGGGTTAAAATAAAACTGCCAGCCATATTTGCTAGTGAAACGAACATCCCGTTAATCAACCTCAGTGATATTGAAATGATGATGTATAACTAATTGAATCCTGTTCTGACTGAAGTTAAGTTAAAAAATCTTGTTGGTAATAAGTAACGGAGTTTAGAACATAGATTATGTCCATAAATCATTATTTTTTTCTAGATCAATTTAAGTAGAACAGACGATCCAATAAACTAGACACCATTTTAAAATGTCTGCCAGAGTCACACGTACTTTAATGAGGTTTAAAATGAACATCTCATGTGTGAGTGTTCTGCTAAAAGTATATAAGCAGTGTGGGAGCACAAGATAAGATTTGCAAGAACGTAGTTAAAAAGAGCTTTATTATGGAGTATGTCATATGTCTTGATTATGAGGTAGGAGTTCCAGTTGATCAGCTTAGGTGATATTGAAATGACGATGTATAACTAATTGAATCCTGGTCTGACCGAAGTTAATTTTCAGAATATTGTTGGTATTAAGTATCATAATTCAGAACATGAAGTAAGCCTTTTTAATAAAACCACATCAAGACATAATTTAATAGAGGCATAGGAGGTTGAATTTGGCTGTCGTTGACATATCGATTTCTATTTAGACACAAAGCGACGCAATAGTCATATGCATCAGCAATTATAGAGAGAAGGAAATACCGATTATGTGAAGTTTGACGGAAGGTCACTATTGACTTTGGCAATTCATTTAATTTGGGGAGAGAAAACAACTTTTGTATATTCGGACACCAGTAATGTGGTAAATATGACCTAGCAAATAAAGAGGACATTTCAATATGGCTGCTACAGGCGTATACTTTAAAATGAGATCTGAAAGAGACTAAGCAACGCGATAGTCATATGCATCTGCATGAATAGAGAATAGGAAATACCGAATATTGGAAATTTGATGTAAAGTCAACATTGACTTTGGCAATTAATTTAATTTGGTTTCAATTAATAAGAGAAGAGAAAAAAACTTTTGTTCATTCAGACATTAGTGATGTGGTAAATATGACCTAGCAAATAAAGAAGACATTTCAATATGTCTGCTACAGACATATCCATTTAAATGAGACCTGAAAGGAACTCTTTAGGTTCTAATCATCAATCTGTTATGGAGTAAGTCATATATTTGGGCAGTATGGTAGAATCGTGTTTATTATAACACCAGATTCGATTTTGTAAATATAAACGTTTAACCAATAGAGTATGTCGTGACAAATGGTCGTAATAATGGGGCAGCATTGGTTTTTAAAATATTATAGTAATGAAATTCAATGTGGCCGTCATTACTCTTATTTGTGTGTAAACAGTTCATCAGTATATCCTTTTTTTTGCATTCCCGGTATATGTGATTTTACTGGGTTTAAACCAGTTATGATAATCTATTTCTTCTGCCTCTGGATCATACATGTACTATTTAAATGAAATTTAGATGATGGTGATAGTAAATTGGAATATTATCATAAAATCATGTCAATATTTGGATGTGATTTTAACATGTTTAATGTAATCTTGGATATATAGTATTTTAGAAAATCGCTATAATTTTGTATTAAATTATGGTTTATATCTTTACATATTTTTATCCCTGAAGAAGTCCGTTAGGACGAAACGCGTTGGCTATGGATTGTTAATCTTCAATATGAATCAATAAAGAACAATAATTTTAACAAGACTTGATTGGGGAATTATGTGACCTATGATTGGATTTGAAAATATGGAAGATACATTTCTTTAAAAAATACGGTTGGGTGCTGGGTCCTCTTTTCAGTGTTTTAGGCCAGAATTTCTGGTTATCTGAGGCCTAGGGGGTTGGACTTCAAGACCCGAGCACCTATAGCATTACTAAATGCATATGCAACTAACAAATTAAGGTGCAGCAATTAACACTTTGACCCCCATTTTGTATTGAAATGTATATATATGTGTTAGTAAAATAGTGTAAGGTAGGGATAGATTAGAGTAACTGTAGTTGGGGATGGGTTTTATTACATTGTTTATTTTGGGGGGGTTTAGGTAGGGGTTATGTTGTATATTTATTTCTTTATATATAAAAATGTAAGTATTTGTTTAGATTTTTAAACTTTTTTTTGTATCTTTGTATTTTATTACATATAGACCCCAACATAACCCCTACCTAAACCCCCAAAAATAAACAATGTACTAAAACCCACCTCCAACTATAGTTACTCTAATCTATGCCTACCCTACACTATTTTACTAAACTAACCATACCCATCTGAAATGCACTATAAATATCTAATATTAGTAAAAGGGAAAGAGAAGGAACTGGGAGGTTGTGGCACAAACAGTTCACAGCTTTTTTATTTTTTTCTTGCAGAACTTGAGCAACTTATGATATTTTTCATTATCTTTCTCCAACTTTTCCAATCTGGCCATAATGGCGGCCAAGTCCCGTCTCATGTCTGATTCGAAGCTGGATGTTGTGGCTGGAGCAGGTGGCTGTAGGCATGCTTGGCTTGAGACAGGTGCAGCAGATGTGGAGGGGGTCGGAACCACTGAGGCCCCTGGACCTCAGATTTCTTTCCCAAAGTAGCCTGCTTTGTTGTTGGCTATTGTGGAGGTCCCACATGTGTGAGTGTATACCATGCAGTACCTAGTGCATCACTATTGTACTTGTGCCCAGCTGCCTTCTCCTTCCTAAATCTCCTCTTCATCCTATAGTGCACGGCGTTCACTTCCAAAATGTACCTGTACCTGTCAGCCCGCTTGTTGAAAGCATGTTGTTCTACTGGGGTCATATTGGCAGCTGAAATGTGAGGAGAATAAAGCATTAAACATAGCAGTGGGTGGAAGTAGAACAGATATGCAATGTACACAACATCCTCAGATGACACATGCATTCCACCATACATCCCACAACATTGACTGACTCCAAATCTATACCAAATTCCTACCAGCCATCTATGGTATCATGTACATGTCATTGGGGTAACGGCTATCCATTGTTGACCATCAAGGCCCAGAGGTAAGTGGACTACTGCGTCCTTGCTCAACATTTGTGTGAACAAACTAGTGAGGATCAAGTGGCCTAGCAAGTCCAGAATCCCTATGCCATTGTCAAGATGCAGCACTTTGTATGCAATCCACCACTTTGACACCCCTGGTGCTACATCAAGCCTTGCCGAGGCATCATGGATTCAAGGTAGGGGTCATCTGATAGGGGGGGGCAGGAAACTTCCCGCTGGCAATTCTAAGGTTAGGTAAAGCTTCATTTATGGGGCCTGGGTTAACACCTGCTCTGAGCATGCATTACAAGGGGGCAGGCCATTGCTCACAATGTGCCCACATGTACAATTCATGCAAAGTGCCCAGATAGGTTGGACTAAGCCTGAACAGCACGTCAGAGTTGACTGCAAATTTAATAACTATTAATCCCTACCCTGTGCTATGTTGTGTTAAATGTGCAATGCAGCACACACAGTGGCTGTATGGATGCCCTTACGGGCTGCGTAAGATGGGTACTGCACTGGAAGCAGCTACAGTATTCCTATCTATTGAACAAATTGTGCACATGCATGTCAGACATCACCTAAGTACCAGGTACACACCCAGCATTTACATTATATGCACATGTGATGTAACCAACATCACTAACAAAAATCATGATCTGTAGACCATGATGGTAAATCTTCAGAGATCTAGCTTGCTACAATCCGTAGAACTTTCCCACAGCCATCTGGAGCTGAGTTTTATTCTCATTGTGTACTCTACTGATTTTTGTCCAGCACAAAAAGGCTCCTTGCTGGACTGCGGCCTCAATTAAAAGCTGAAGAGTTGTGAGGCACCAGTGGTGTAAGTGTCCCCTACATAAACCCCCTAGAGACCTCAATAAATTTACTTCATCTGTACCGTTTCATCAGTAACTGAAAGCTATGTGTGTCACACAGTGATGTCAAAAGTGCAGTGACAAATGTGTTGGCAACAGGCATGCTAATCACATAAACAACAGCTCTGACACCTATTATGATTGATGTCAATGTATATGTGGGAATGCTTTCCATTTCCTAACACTCACAATTCCATAGCAGCACAATTAAGCCATTCTCAATCCTAAACATTGCATCAGACATGGGTGGTCATTCCAAGTTTGGCGGGCGGCGGTTGCCGCCCGCCAAACTTACGCCGCCACTTGGCCGCTCCGCGGTCAAAAGACCACGGGGCCATTCAGACTTTCCCGCTGGGCTGGCGGGAGCCCGCCAAGGGAGCGCCCGCCGGCCCAGCGGGAAAGGCCCTGCAACACAGAAGCCGGCTCCGAATGGAGCCGGCGGTGTTGCAGGGGTGCGATGGGTGCAGTTTCACCCATCGTGATTATCACTGTCTGCTATGCAGACAGTGAAAATCATGCTGGGGCCCTGTTAGGGGGCCCCTGCACTGCCCATGCCAGTGGCATGGGCAGTGCAGGGGCCCCCAGGGGCCCCATGACACCCGTTCCCGCCATCCTGTTCCTGGCGGTAAAAACCGCCAGAAACAGGCTGGCGGGAAGGGGGTCGGAATCCTCGCCATGGAGGTTCAGCCCAGCCAGGGGAAATCCGGCGGGAAACCGCCGGATCCCCTTTAGACGCGGTCAGAATGGGCAGGAAAGCACCGCCAGCCTGTTGGCGGTGCTTTCCGTCGTTCACGGCCCTGGCGGGTTTTACCGCCAGAGTCGGAATGACCCCCATGATGTCAACATCCTAACAGATGATTTCATATCATTGGTCACAAAATAGATTTTATCATTGCATTGCACACATCAGACTGTCTCACACAAAATGCTGGAATGGCACATGTGACGCACAAGGTGACACTTACTAGCAGCATTGGGGTCTTCTAATCTGGCTATCTCTCCACTGGTGTAGAGTGGAGGCAACACCTGCAATACTGAAAAGAAAGCATAGCTTAGTGATATTTGGACATTTCTGGGCATGGACAACAGTTTTAAAATAAACTTGTGAAGCTGAGTGAGCAAGTCAACCTAGTAATTAATCTGAACAACTGTCAGACATCTATGATCTGTCTGTGAGGCACAGGCCAGATAATAATGACCCTAGCACCAACAAAGCATAATTTTCCCTGACACTCCTGTGATGCATTTAACTGCAACATGTGTACATGGAATTGTCATGCAGCTGTTTTGTTGCTTTACTCCTCCATGACCATATAGGGCTGCATGACACAGTATTCTGCATCTGATGGCCATGCAATGGTTGTTGCAGTGGCCATCCCATTGTGACACCCATTGCTTTTTACCCTTCCCCAGATGTTGAAGACATCTTACTCAATATCAGCACTAGTCAGTGAACTCCTCTGCCACTTCGTAGCTCCATCGGCAAGTAAAGCCCTTCTGTCATCTGAACTCTGACCTCTGTCAGGACTAAAAGGCCCTCTTCCACCAGCAGGCCTTTGCCTGTGCCTCTACTCTGGTGTAGTGGGAGAGCTCTGCTCTTCTGATAGGCTGCCCTCAGCCTCTTTTCTCTTTTTTCCTTTTTTGCCTCTTTTTACTCTTTATGTTCTGTTCCTTTTGTGTTCTGTTCCTTTTGTGTTCCTTTTGTGTCTTTCACTTTCTGCGTTTACTCTCTCTTCCTCATTTTTCTCTCCTCACTCCGCTCTCTCTCTCTTCACTCTCCCCCTTTTCTCACTCCCCCGCCCCTGCTGCTCATGCAGCCCGGCCCCTCTCCTCTCTCTCGTGCTCTATCCCCGCCGCTGCTGCCCCTGCAGCCGTACCCCCTTTTTCACATTGTTTTCCGCTACCGCTCCCGCCTCCCAGATGCCCTCTCCTCCCTACTTAATGGTGGCCGCTGCACGGTAGGATGAGCAACCTCACTGACCTAGTCAGTGAACTGCTCTGCCATCTCGTAGCTCCACCGGCAGGTGAAGCCCTTCTGTCCTCTGAACTCTGACCTCTGTCAAGAGTTCAAGGCCCTCTTCCACCTGCAGGCTTCTGCCTGTGCCTCTTCCCTGGTGTCTAGTGGGAGAGCTCTGCTCTTCTGCTAGGCTGCCCTCTGCCTCTTTTCTCTTTTTTCCTCTTTTGCCTCTTTTTATTCTTTGTGTGCTTTTCCTTTTGTGTTCTGTTTCCTTCGTGTTCCTTTTGTGTCATTCGCTTTCTGCGCTTACTCTCTCTTCCTCGTTTTCTCCCCTCACTCCGCTCTCTCTCTCTTCACTCTCGCTCTTCCCCCTCTCTCACTATCCCACTGCTGCTGCCCCTACGACCCCGCCCCCTTCTCTCTCGCGCACTCTATCCCTGCTGCCGCCCCCTTTTTTTCGCACCGTTTTCTGCTCCTGCCTCCCAGCTGTCCTCTCCTCTCCCCCTACCTAATGGCGGCTGCTGCATGATAGGACAAGCAACCTCACTGACCTAGTCAGTGAACTTCTCTGCCACCTCGTAGCTCCACCGACAAGTGAAGCCCTTCTGTGCTCTGAACTCTGACCTCTGTCAGGAGTATGAGACCCTTCTCCACCCTCAGGCTTCTTCCTGCGCCTCATCCCTGGTGTCTAGTGGGAGAGCTCTGCTCTTCTGCTAGGCTACCCTCTCCCTCTTTTCTCTTTTTTCCACTTTTGCCTCTTTTTACTCTTTGTGTGCTGTTCCTTTTGTGTTCTGTTCCGTTTGTGCTCCTTTTGTGTCTTTCTCTTTCTGTGTTTACTTTCTCTTCCTCATTTTTCTCCCCTCACTCCGCTCTCTCTCTCTTCACTCTTGCTCTCCCCCTCACTCCCCTGCCGCTGCTGCCCCTGTGGCCCCACCCCTCCTCTCTCTTGCGCTCTATCCCCGCTGCTGCTGCCCCGCGGCCCTGCCCCCTTTTTTCATGCCATTGTCTGCTCCCGCCACCCAGCTGTCCTCTCCTGCCCCCTTCCTCCCTTCCTACCTAATGGCAGCCGCTGGCACGCCAAAGGCACACCTAAGGCAAGTACATCTGGCCCATCCACGACCTGAAAGTGACCAGCGCCAGGACCCCTGGTCCTGCCATCCGCCGCCTCTACACAGCAGCAAAACTCATCACACTCCACCCAGGACGCAACAACAACAGCAAGCAAGCATCTCCAGGCAACACACATGGTCCCTTCCACTGCCTCTGCTGCCATCTGAACTGCACCACCTCCAAGACCCAGGACCCAGCACAGCCCACCCGCAACAACTCTCCAAACCCAAAACCCCTGAAGTGCATCCTCCTCAACGTCCGCTCCCTCCATAAACATGACACCGAAATCTGGGACCTCCTCAACAGCACCACTCCATACGTCGCATTCGTCACTGAGACCTGGACCAACAACACCTCAGGCCCAGATATCGCCATCGCCATCGCCATCCCCCAGGGATACAAGATCACCCGTAAAGACAGCCCCAGCTGCCCTGGGGGGGAACTGCAATCGTCCACAGGTCCAACCTCCGCCTGAACACACACTCCTAAGATTCCAAAGAAGCCACAAACCTGATGGAATACCTCTACTTCATGCTACACACCAGCCCAAAATCCACCATCAGGGGAACCATCATCTACCACCCCTCTCGGACCTCACACACCTTTCGCCGACTCCATCACGGACTGCATCTCCGCAAAAGCCATCGCAGCCACCAACTACACCCTGCTGGGAGACCTCAACTTCCACCTTGAGAATCTACAAGACCCCTAACACCGCATCCATCCTAGACAACTTCCACAACATAGGACTCCGACAGATCGTGACAGAGCCAACACACTCTGCAGGACACACCCTCAAACCCATCTTCACTACCTTCAGCCACACCACGAACTCCCATGGACAGATCACTGATGCATCCACTTCACATTCAACCCACCCACCATCACCAGACCCCATCGCATAGAACCTGGACAAGAATAACCAGCGATCAGCTCACCGGCGCTATCGCCTCCCCCACCATTGCACGCAAAGATGACCCAAACACCGCAGCATGCACCTTCCACAACTGGATCACCGGTGCGCCAACACCACAGCAAGAACAACAACATCCACGCAAAGAGAGCCAGGTGGTTCACCCCCGAACTCCAGGAATTGAGACGCACCTGTCGCCACCTCGAGAAAATCTGGAGAAACACCAAAATCCCCAGAAGCCCACAGCAACTTCAGAGCCGCCACCACCACACACCGCCAACTCATCGAAAACACCAGAAAGAAGGCTATCCAAGGCAGGATCTCCTCACAAGCACACAATAGCAAGGAACTCTTCAGCATCAACAAGGAGTTCGCCCAACAGTGAGACAACAGTCATCCCATCCTCACAGGACTTATGCGACAGATTCAACACCTACTTCCACCACAAAATCAAGACCATCTAGAACAGTTTCAACAAAGACAATCCACTCGCAGAACCCCCCCTTCCAAGCCCCAACACCAACAAACCTACACTCTCCACCTGGACACCCCTCTCCACCGAAGATACACTGAAAACAATGAAGTCCATACACTCCAGGGCCCCCAAGGACCCATGCCCCCATCACATCTTCAACAGAGCTGCAGACGCCGTCTCCCCCAAGATCCGCTTCACCATCAACTGCTCAATAGCTGCCTCCACCTTCCCCGATGACTGGAAACATGCTGAGATCAACCCTCTCCTCAAGAAACCCTCGGCAGACCCCACCAACCTCACAAACTTCAGGCCCATCTCCCTACTTCCATTTCCTGTAAAAGTAATTGAAAAAGCAGTCAACAGCCAACTCACCATGTTTTTAGAAGACCACAACATCCTCGACATCTCCCAATCCGAAGTCAGGTCAAACCACAGCACCAGAACAGCCCTCCTGGCCGCAACAGACAACATCTGATCCCTACTGGACAAGGGAGAGACGACGCATTCATCCTACTTGACCTCTCTGCAGCTTTCAACACAGTCTCCCATCACACCCTGATAAGAAGACTCCATGAAGCCAGCATCAGAGACAAGGTCGTTGACTGGATCCAATCTTTCCTCCCTGGCAGAATGCAACAAGTGAGACTCGCCCCCTACCTCGCAGATCCCACACCCACCACCTGCAAAGTGCCCCAGAGATCCTCCTTCAGCCCCATGCTGTTCAACGTCTACATGGCCCCCCTGGCCACCACCGCCAGAAGCTACGGAATAACCATCATCTCCTACAACTATGACACCCAACTCATTCTCTCCCTCTCCAACGAACCCGACAAGGCCAGACACAACTTCCACGAAGGCATGAAAGTATTCTCCAACTGGATGAGAGACAGCTGCCTTCAACTCAATACAAACAAGAGAGAAGCACTCTTCATGGGCCCTTGACCCAATGAATGGAGCGACTCCTGGTGGCCACCAACTCTCGGAAACCCACCCAACCCCGCCAGCCAAGCCCGCAACCTCAGAATCACCCTGGACCCCGACCTCAGCATGAACCATCAGATCAAATCAGTCACCTCCACCTGCTTCCGCACCCTCCACCTCCTACGCAAGACCTTCAAATGGATCCCCCTCGAACACAGAAAGACCGTCACACACACCCTCATCACCAGCAGACTGGACTAGGGCAATACACTCTAGGCTGGAATCAACAAAAAGCTCACCCGCAACTTGCAAAACATCCAGAACGCCAGACTGATCCTAAACCTACCCTGACACTGCCACATCTCGTAACACCTACGTACATTGCACTGGCTCCCCATAGAAAAAAGAATCACTTTCAAGATCCTCACCCATGCACACAAAGCCCTCCACAACACCAGACCAGCCTACCTGAACCAGTGACTCAACTTCCACGTACCCCACAGGGCCCTACACTCAGCCCAGGTCTCTCTCGCAGAAGTAACCTGCATCAGGAAATCCAGAACAGAATGTCGCTCCTTCTCCTTCCTCGCAGCCACTGCCTAGAACGGCCTACGCATCCACATCAGACAAACCACCTCCCTCCCCAGCTTCACGAAGGAACTAAAGACATGTTTATTTTATTCCACCTCACCGGTACACGCTACACCCCCCAGCGTCTTGAGGCCGTAACTGGTGAGTAGCTGAGCTTTATAAACACTGATTGATTGATAAAGAACTGATAACTGCCCAGGGGTTGTGTGAGTATTGAAAAGTGTTGAGAAATGCATTGATACAGCCTTGTTTCTTGTTTCTAAAATGTGTGTGCCATTACAAGGCACACACAATTGAGCTGTTATGCTATAGCAGTTTACTTACATTCACTTAGTTGTCTCTACCTGCACATTACGGATATCGTGCCAATACTGTGTGGCCCGACACTGATGCCATGGTATACCATTTCTTGTCCAGGAAGGGATACTAACATGCTCATATACATTCCCCTCAACACAGACACACTTGCTCTGTGGTCCATGGATGCCTGTGTTGGTGCAGGCTTCTGAGTAATGTGCTAGTGCTGGCACAGATGCAGGCCTGCCCCATATTTGGCCTGGGGTACAAATTCAGCACATGTGTGTGGGGTAATAGACACATTATGGGTGTATGTGATACACAATGTACAGGAAGAGGAATGTGCTAGTAGTCCAGACCCAGTGCATAGACAAGCTCCCTTGAATGCTGTTGGCCAATGACACAAAGGGGCGATTTAAGGAAAGTGGTGCTGCACCTAGTGCATCACTATTGCCCTTGTTCCCCTTAGTGCCTCCCTTTCCCCCACTGTGTGTGCGGCGTATAAAACATACAGCGCACCATGGTGCAGGTAGGGGGCAATTACGTCAATTTATATGGACACAAATGATGTACTCAGCAGGGGTAGCACCAAAAAAGTAGATCGACTTCTGCAGAGTACATAGGGCCCCATCATACACAATGGTATGCCCCCTTTTAACACCTGCTCTGAGCAGGTGTTCAAAGTGTGGAACTATGGCGCTGGGAAAGATACAATTTTTTCCCACACCCAGATACTTTCACCCCCCATACAGGGTTAGGGCTCCCCTCCCATACATGATGCCTGGTGCAGCCTTCATGTTGTGCAAGTCTTAACTGACTGGCGCTATACATGCATTGCACCACTATGTTATTACTGCGTAGGGAAGATGGCACTTCTGCCCTGCTCCTGCTTCATGAATGAAAATCACAGTGGCAGAACTAAGGTGGAGCTGGGGCTCTTTAATCAGGCCCAAAACAACCTGTCCAGATCCCTTGAAAAAACATACTGCACCCAACTTTATGTCCGCCTGTCATGCACATGCAAATAATGGTGTCGCTATGTAAATGGGATACTTACCAACTGCTCCACCAATCTGAATTCCCAGGTGTAGGAGGCTAGCCTGGCTTATAGTGGGTACCTTGTGGTACTTACACCTTGTGCCAGGTCCAGTTATCCCTTATTAGTAGATTAGAGGTGCTCTAGCAGCTTAGGCTGATAGAGGTAGCTTTAGCAAAGCAGCTTAGGCTGAACTAGGAGACATGCAAAGCTCCTACTACACCACTTATATCACTTAGCACTATATCACAAGAAAACACAATACTCAGAGTTACTAAAAATAAAGGTACTTTATTTTAGTGACAATATGCCAAAAGTATCTCAGAGGATATACTCCCTTAGGAGATAAGTAAAATACACAACAAATACACACACAAACCAAAATCAGGTAAGTAACAGTTAGAAAAGTAGTGCAAACAGTGTAGAACACAATAGAATGCAATAGGAGACAATAGGCGTAGGGGCAACACAAACCATATACTCCAAAAGTGGAATGCGAACCACGAATTGACCCCAGGCCTAGTGTAGCATGTAGAGGGTTGCTGGGAGTGTAAGAAAACACTAAGGGTGTCCAAGATACCCCACCCCAAGACCCTGAAAAGTAGGAGCAAAGTTACCCTACTACCTGTGAAAGACAGTAAAGTTGAGATAGGGGATTCTTCAAGGACAACAACGGACTGCAAGGCACTGAAGATGGATTGCTGGACCTGAGGACCTGTAAAGGAAGGGGACCAAGTCCAAGAGTCACGCAAGTGTACGGGGGGGGGCAGGAGCCCACTAAACCCCGGATGAAGGTGCAAAAGGGCTACCTCTGGGTGGAAGAAGCCAAAGATTCTGCAACAACGCAAGGTGCCAGGAACTTCTCCTTTGGTCAGAGGATGTCCCACGGCATGCTGGAGGATGCAGAGTTGTTTTCATGCAGAGAGATTGCAAACAAGCCTTGCTAGCTGCAAGAGTTGCGGTTGAGGATTTTGGGTGCTGCCAGGGCCCAGGAAGGACCAGGAGGTCGTCCCTTGGAGGAGGAGGCAGAGGGGACGCTCAGCATCACAGAGAGCCCATGCAGAAGCAGGAAGCACCCGCAGAAGCACCTGAACAGGCATTCAGAAGATCTGAGAACGATGGTCGACTCGGAACAACAAAAGAGGGTCCCACAACGTCGGAGTCCAACTTAGTGAGTTGGGCAATGCAGGAAGGAGTGCTGGGGACCTGGGCTAGGCTGTGCACAAAGGAAGTCTTGCAAAAGTGCACAGAAGCCCTAGCAGCTGCATTCACGCAGTACACAGGATTACTGTCTGGTGTGGGGAGGCAAGGACCTACCTCCACCAAATTTGGACAGAAGGGCCACTGGACTGTCGGAGACACTTGGACCCAGCTCCTGTGTTTCAGGGGCCACGCTCGTCAGGATGAGAGGGGACCCAGAGGACCAGTGATGCAGAGGTTTGGTGCCCTCATTGGCAGGGGGGAGATTCCGTCAACCCACGGGAGATTTTTTCTTGGCTTCCAGTGCAGGGTGAAGGCATTCAGCCCTCAGAGCATGCACCACCATGAGACAGTCGAGAAAGCCGGCAGGATGAGGCGCTACAATGTTGCTGGTAGACTTCTTGCTACTTTGTTGCGGTTTTGCAGGTGTCCTGGAGCAGTTAGCGGTCGATCCTTGGCAGAAATCGAAGAGGGAAGTGCAGAGGAACTCTGTTGAGCTCTGCATTCATTATCTGGTGAGATACCCACAGGAGAGACCCTAAATAGCCCTCAGAGGAGGACTGGCTACAGAGAAAGGTAAGCACCTATCAGGAGGGGTCTCTGATGTCACCTGCTGGCACTAGCCACTCAGAGCTGTCCATTGTGCCCTCACACTTCTGCATCCAAGATGGCAGAGGTCTGGGACACACTGGAGGAGCTCTGGGCACCTCCCCTGGGTGGTGCTGATCAGGGGAGTGGTCACTCCCCTTTCCTTTGTCCAGTTTCACGCCAGAGCAGGGCTGGGGGGATCCCTGAACCGGTGTAGACTGGCTTATGCAGAGAGGGCACCATCTGTGCCCTTCAAAGCATTTCCAGAGGCCAGAAGAGGCTACTCCTCTCAGGCCCGTCACACCTATTTTCAAAGGGAGAGGGTGTAACACCCTCTCTCAGAGGAAATCCTTTGTTCTGCCTTCCTGGGACTGGGCTGGCCAGGCCCCAGGGGGGCAGAAACCTGTCTGTGGGTTGGCAGCAGTGGTAGCTGCAGAGAAAACCCCGGAAAGTTAGTTTGGCAGTACCTGGGCTCTATGCTGGAGCCCCGGGGATACATGGAATCGCCCCCCAATACCAGAATGGTATTGGAGTGACAATTCCATGATCCTAGACATGTAACATGGTCATGTTCGGAGTTACCATTGTGACGCTACATATAGGTATTGACCTATATGTAGTGCACGCGTGTAATGGTGTCCCCACACTCACAAAGTCCGGGGAAATTGCCCTGAACAATGTGGGGGCACCTTGGCTAGTGCCAGGGTGCCTACACACTTACTAACTTTACACCTAACCTTCACTAAGCGAGGGTTAGACATATAGGTGACTTATAAGTTACTGAAGTGCAGTGTAAAATGGCTGTGAAATAACATAGATGTTATTTTACTCAGGCTGCAGTGACAGTCCTGTGTAAGAATTGTCTGAGCTCCCTATGGGTGGCAAAAGAAATGCTGCAGCCCATAGGCATCTCCTGGAACCCCAATACCCTGGGTACCTAGGTACCATATACTAGGGACTTATAAGGGTGTTCCATTGTGCCAATCAGAATTGGTAAAACTAGTCACTAGCCTGCAGTGACAATTTTAAAAGCAGAGAGAGCATAAACACTGAGGTTCTGGTTAGCAGAGCCTCAGTGACACAGAGGCAAAAACAAACATCCATACAGTAAAAAATGGTGGTAACATGCCAGGCAAGATGGTACTTTCCTACACCAGGTGATCCAGTAGGTCTTGCTCCCTTGAGATTAGGTCAACCCAATGGTGTTTCAGTTGGTGGTCATTGCGTCCTCCTCCAAAGATTCGGTTGAGATAGTGGAGCACCTTGCTCCACCGCAGCTTCCGGGCCTCTGTGGGGTAGCCCTGGATCAGGCAGCCCCCCAAAACTAGCATCATTGGAAGGTAATGCTGCACGAGCCATATAAACCCACCCAGTTCATCAGCCGTCATCTTTGTCATACTTCCTTTCCCAGACATAGGGCCTCATTATGACCCTGGCGGTACAGAACCGCCAGGGTCAACGGGGGCGGGAGCACCGCCGACAGGCCGGCGGTGCTCCCTTGGGCATTCTGACCACGGCGGTCTCCCGCCAGTTTCCCGCTGCCCAAATGAATCCTCCAAGGCGGCGCAGCATGCTGCGCCGCCTTGGGGATTCTGACACCCCCTACCGCCATCCTGTTCCTGGCGGTTCGCCCGGTAGGGGGTGTCGCGGGGCCCCTGGGGGCCCCTGGGGGCCCCTGCAGTGCCCATGCCAATGGCATGGGCACTGCAGGGGCCCCCGTAAGAGGGCCCCGCTAGTATTTCACTGTCTGCATAGCAGACAGTGAAATACGCGACGGGTGCAGTAGCACCCGTCGCACCTTCCCACTCCGCCGGCTCGATTACGAGCCGGCTTCATCGTGGGAAGGTTGTTTTCCCCTGGGCTGGCGGGCGGCCTTTTGGCGGCCGCCCGCCAGCCCAGGGGAAAACTTGGAATACCCTCCGCGGTCTCTGGACCGCGGAGCGGTATTTTGGAGGGGGGAAGTCTGGCGGGCGGCCTCCGCCGCCCGCCAGACTTAGAATGAGGGCCATAATGTAGTTTTAGGAGACTGCAAATGTAAGTGCCCAAAAAGTAAAGTTAATATAAAACTACCCCGCCGACCCCAGCTACCCCTATACAAACACCCCACAATACAGTGACAAATACAGTACAA
Source organism: Pleurodeles waltl (assembly GCF_031143425.1). NCBI lineage: Eukaryota > Metazoa > Chordata > Amphibia > Caudata > Salamandridae > Pleurodeles > Pleurodeles waltl. Next base: position 863,340,318 of record NC_090450.1, on the reverse strand, counting down.
AAACACTACAAAAGACTGAGGGCATGACCAATTTAACACAACAGCAACAGGACACAGCACAAAACTCTCCTACAACTTCAATCCTCCAACAACACCAGCTCCACGCACCCTCACCCAGTCACAGACAATAAGAATGTGAAGTGAAAGTGAACTCACTGTACCATGTATGCAGGCAGGATGTCCTGTTTCATCACTTCTTGGGTCTGTGCGTCACGTTTTCAGATATGTGTTGTTTTTTTGACCCATGATGGTCATGCGTTGATTTATCCCATTCTGCCTGCCAATGCCTGTGGACCTGTTATTGATGCGCAGGGGCCAGGTGTCATATTTCTGCATAGGAAAGCATGACATTTTGGCGTTTGCATTTAAAGTTTTGATGCATGATGAACATGCGTGGTATTCTTTCACAAGGCCTGTGGATTTGCAATAGACGCGCAGGGGTCCGGTGTAATTTCTTTGGCCTGGCGGATTATGGAATATTGAGCTTTGCGTCAAAATATTTTGACACATGACGTGAATGTGTGGATTTTTTTGGAAAGGCTTACAGTGCACTCAGATTCACATATCCTGTCACAGGGGCTATGCATGTATGTAGTCAGTATGTTCATGGGATATAAAACTTCTTATATCTATATTCGTGCATGGATACATGGTGGACTATGTCAAATGCCTGTGTAGTCATATCATTGCCACCTATGTTTCCGTATGTCAAAACACATCTGAAGGTCAGTTTATTCGGTCAATGATCTTGTGATACATATGTATTTACATTTGTGGACAGTTGCCTTTTGTGTAGACTCCAATACACATTACTAGGCCTGTGCCATTTCAGTGGTACATGTGTTCTGAGATATCCGGTATATGTGTGCATGCCACCAACTAGGTATTTACAATCGACCACATGGTGTTTGTTATGACTGTCACATACAATGGCATATCACTATGTAGCAGTGTTGCAGTCTAACAGAGATGGCAGCCTAGTCATCATCACTACTGTGTGAGTTTTTATGCCCACACAGACCCATGGTTGCATGTTTAGGTGCAGGTTTACGATGCTCCACACATCTCAGTCCACTGTGCATATGCATCAGGCCCCTGACTATGTCAATAGTCAATGTAGCCGCAGCAGTGGGGTAGGGGGTTTTGGGCAGGGATCTAGCCTCTTCATGATTGCTTTTCAGCAGCACAATGCATAGTCCCCTGCAGACAGACACATGCACAATTGTGATCAAAAGGACTTGGATTTTATTTTTCCTCTTGGGTACTTGATGTCAGCCTTGCCCTATGATGTACTGAGGACTGGCTACTTGTACATGTAGGACATGTCTCATCATTTGGCATGGTCCGACAGACAAGATTTGATATCCTTAGATATTTCCATGAGCAGCTTGGTTAGGGCGTGTATCTCTGTTGTATGTTGTAAATGTGAAACGAGCCAGGGGACAGATGATGTCATCTGTCACTGCCTCCTGTCAGAATGGTATGCGATGGGCAACTAACAGGTTATTGTAGTGGGAAACAAGAGTGGGTTATGTACTGACCTAGACATCCTCTCTGTACATATGTTGGGTGATCACATGGTGACATTTCACAGTCAGTATTGGTCTATGTGCATATCTTCTCCATCTTTTACCACATATCTTGTTAGAAATTGATTGTGTTCTACATTGCTGCCAATCTTTAGGCTGCTTACACTTTGTACACATCTTCCACAGCAACATTGTCTGGTCACACATGGATAAGATGCAACATGTGACTTGTGTAAATTGAAGATGTACACATTTTATACCACTGGCTACATAATAGTTACCGTCCCATTGTCTGGCTTTGTGAGATTACATGACGTACGTACACACATGACATTACACCTGCTGCAGCACTTTTGTTGTCTCCAATTGACCTCCCCATGTTTTATCTCCAAGTATCTGTGGTTATGTCTCAGCTGTCCATCCACATCCTTCGTTGTACATGGGTATGCACTAAATCCTGCATTCCAAAACCTATGCCACTTTCACCATGAGTGTATGATGTTAGTGTGTGAAATCATCTCAGTACTGTTTTTTTTTTATTAGCCACATGCAACATATCTGTTTCCTTCTTCTCCCATATATGTTTAGGTAGGTCTGTGACATGTTTGGACAATGCTGGGCATACTTGCACATCCCACACCTGATTGGCATGTTCAGAGACCTAGACATATTAGGGGACTTTGTCACTGTTGGTAACTTTCTCTTGGTCTGGCATGTGAGAGTCAATGAGAGATGGTTATTGATATGTGGTGTGTGATGCTATAATACAGACTGTACTAGGTTACCTTGCTGACACGTCAACCGTTGTTGGTAATTGCAAACCCTTTCCTACCTAGGCCACACACCAGTACATCAGTCTTCACATGTATAACCGGATTAGCTGTAGGCATGTGTCAACACAGCAGATTTGTGTGACAAGTGTGTACAGAATGTACATATGGAGTGGAACACACTCTGCCTACATTCCACCCAGACATTAATTTGGTGGTGCATTGTCCCATTTTATTCTTAAATCCTGACATTGGGCCATATGTTTGGGGAGTGGTTCAGCACCTATTGCTGCTTCATTTGTCTTGCAACCCATAGAGCACCTCACAACCAATGTGTGTGTGCCATATTTAAGGTACAGCACACCATGTGGCAGGGTTGGGCCCAATGGCAGTGCCAGGATGTCAGACCATTGATAACCAATGCAGGCTCTGGCTTTAATGTTGATTACTAACCCTGAACAGTTATTGAAGGTCCATTGTTAACAATGGTGTCCCCCCCTTGTCACACGTGCACAGTGCTGGCATTGCAGCAATCCACCTGAGATGTGACACAGTTCAGTTCCAACATTACTAAAGCACCATTTGATGACAGCCCCTACCTTTTGTATGCCCACCTTGCATACATCCTGCAAGGAGTGGGGGTGATGTGGGGAAAGGGCTAGGATTTTGCACATTGCCCACTTAACACCACAATATATTTTATGGTGCGTGGATCTAGGCCTTCGAGAGCCACATGCCTGTGTGTTATGTGACACTGATGTGGGACATGAAGGCGGTAGACCCTCTTACATCAGAAACTACGTTGTAACCATACTTGTAACTGTTGTGTTTCTTTCCTACTCACTGGGGATTGAATAACATTCCAATGGCATATGTAGTGGAGAATGAGTAGACCATGAACATTCTGGTGCAAAGTAATTTATTGGTGATATTTACAATGTGATAATATTTGTACAGTGACTATGTGTAGAATTTGTAGTCTCATGCGAACACTTGCAGCATTGTTTTGTAGTTCCCCCTCCAAATGTGCTGCACCATTGTCATCCTCCTCCTCGTTGGGGACATCTGCCTGTTCATCCCAGGGTACATTGGTCTGTATACATATAATATGCAAGGTTGCACATACCAATAACATCTTATATGCCAGTGGTGGAGCATACAACAGGCTCCTCCTGTCAGGGCCAGGCAACTGAACCTTGACTTCAGAAACCCATATGTCCTCTCCACCATATTTCATGTATTTCTGTGCCCTTCATTATATGCACACTCTTCCACCATTGTGGGGTTGCCAAATGGTGTCATCACCCATGGCTGTATGCTATAACATTGGTTGGTTGCAAAGGAACGAGACAAGATGTGTTGGTAATGCTGAATAGTGGTTTGGTATGTACCTTGGCAGTTGTTAGTTTTAGGTGGAGTGGTGGCTCAGACTTGTTTCTGGTATAGTGTATGTTCTTGTTTCGTGAAATGGTTTCATTGGTCTGTGTTGATGGACATTACAATCTTGGGTTGTGGCTCAGGGACCTAGGGATTGTAAAATTCAACCCAAACTGATGGTCCAACCATTGCAAGTATGTGTTATGTTGTCCATATTTAGTGCAGGGTCCTATTGTTGGTGTAACCTACCACCTCCTTGCACCCCAGTGGTGTCATATTTAGAGACACCATGGTATCCCCACAAAGCCAAGCCCTGACCTCTCTGTGAACATGTGGCACTAGGCATAGTGACCCTTTGTTCAGATGATGACTGTGCCAACCATCAAGTGTACTAGGGTGTGAATCACACAATTGGAGGATGAGCAAAAGTTGGTGCAATGGAATCTCCTACGTTCCTATACATGATTTATCAGGCACTTTCAACCCATGCACAGTGCAGGTGTCGGGAGGGGGCACACCATTTTTTTACATGGGTCCCTATGTGTGGTGCATGAAAGGTCAGGTATGTCCTCTATACTCCTACAGAGTCCTAATACGGCATCCATGATCTTTACAATATTGCACAAATTCTGCGCTGTGGTGGGACGTTTCTTGTATACGGCACACACATGGTGATGTCAGGGGGCGCTATGGGGCGTATCTGGGGCGGCACTGGACTAGGTGCTACACGACTTCTCATTATTCTGCCCCATGGTCTTTCATGGCAGGTAATGTTGTATCCTATGTGCGTGACACAATGCAGCAGGCGAGTGAATATGCACAGTACAGGTATGTCAGGTATGTGTAGGTGTTATGTCTTTGGTAATGGGAACACTTGGGTGGTATTTGATATTGGTGTTGCTAAAGGCTTGAATCCCATACTAAGGTAGGGCTGTGCCTATGTGTGACTTTCTTTACAGTGACATGGCCTGTGCTATTCACATAGCTGAGCCATTCATTGTTTGGTGTAATGTTTGTGGGATCTGTATTTAGGTGTCAACCAGTTGACACTAGCAGTGGTTTGGGCCCAGCTTGTGTATGCAAAGGGGACATACCTCCACCTGTCCTCACATGGTGTACCAGTCAGGTTGTGGCTGTTTTATGTACATGTGGGTATATCTGTTTGTGTTGTGCAATGATTGCGGTGTAGTGTGGCATGTGGCATATTTGTTGTTGGCTGTACATCTTTGTTCCCCTGCCCATATGTGTTTAGTGTGGTGTTTAGTGTGGTGTATGTCTTGTTTGCCCTACAAGGTTGGTGCGTTGTCTGTATACTGATTGGTTTGGTGGCTTATCTACGAGTAGGCCATTGCCTTATTGCCCCTCTTGGAACTGTTCGTTGATGGTGGAATGCCGGAATATGTAGCACATCATGGACGCTGCTGGGATATTTGGCAAGGATGTTTGAGAAGAGCCCACGGTGGTCCACAATGGCCTCCACATTTATCAAAAGGGTGTGCTTGTGGTTCTTGTATAGGTGTTCCATTTGCTGCAGATGGCACCAGTTGGACATGGGTGCAATCCATTGCATCAATCACATGTGGGAACCCAGCAATTTGATAGAAACCTTTCTTGGTCTCCTGCTGCAGTTTCTGGGTGTTGGAGAAGCAGATGTGGTGGGGTGTGAGGTGTATGATTGTGTCCAGAACCTTCGGAAGGAAGACCAAGAAGGATGCCTGGGAGATACCAGCCACTTGTGCACCTGTTGTCTAAAAAGATCCTGATGCGAGCATATGGGGGACAGTGAGGAGTTTGGTCATGGGTGGTATGTTTGTTGGGGTTTTCACCCTTGCAGTGATGTCTGGTGGAATGTGGTGCAGCAGGCATACAATTGACTCCCCGTTCAGATGGTAATTCCTGATGACATCTTGTTCCTTGAGCCAAAGGATGGTTGTATGCTGTTGAAAGATCCTCTCCTGCCTTCTCCGCTGTCTTTGTGGCTGCTGTGGTGGGGTTTGGGCTTGCTGCAGTGGTGATGGAGGGACCTGTTGTCGTCACTGACGTCTGCGGCGTGTGCCAACCTGTAGTAATAAGAGTTCCATGTTGTCCAGGAGATTGCCAATGCTCCTGCTGTGTGTTCCTTAAGTAGTGGTGTGTGGGCCTCATTTTAATGCCTGGTCTGACCAGGTGTTAAAATTTGACTTAAACCGCGCTCTCTGTCATTTTTGGGGACCGGTACCTTTCTGAGCGTCGTTTTATCGTCGGGGGTAAATATGGTGCTGGAGGGCTAGTGTCATTTTTTGGAAGGGAACGCCTACCTTGCATATCATTGTCGCAACACGATGCAAGGTGGGTTGGCGCTCCCTGAAAATGACACTAACTTTATTTTGACACATGGCGGTAGGTTTGCACCGCTTTTGTGTAAAAAGAAATGACGTAAAGGCGGCGCAAACTCTTCATAAACATGGACCATAGATTTTTAGGTCTGGCTAAAAAACAATATTATTCAATAGTTCTTTGCTTCTCACAATACATATGTATTTCCATGCTATGTACTTGCAATGCTCCCCATTACTGCACAATATTCCTTTAAACCAAACCTATTCAAATTACCAATGTTTTTTTTTATCTAGTGAACTCATTCCTAATCGAATACTCTTTTGTTGTGTATTTATTTATATGGTTTAGGCTCATTTCTTAAGGCTTGCGTTTCTGTTGGTGAATGTCAGAGTTAAATAATTTGACTCATAGGAACATGATGTAACCCTTAATTAACAATGTTGGACATTTTTGAAATGTGACTCTTTGACAAAACATATCTACTTGGGTGTATGCTAGCATTTTAAACCTTATATGGTAGTATAATATAATACTTTAGGTACCATTCACTATTTGTTCATTCTTTGAAAATTTTAAAGAAGGTTATTTGAGAAAAAAGACCACAAAAAAAATCACACTGCCTTGATATGATTGTTTTGTTAGCTACCTTTTATAGATATGTAAATAATAAAATAACAGGGTATCTCAATAAGTGTTATAATCACGTAAATTCACACTCGTAGCTGAATCTGAATTCAAAGTAATGTGAAAAATTGCACACATAGCGAATTTCTCCATTTACTTTTCATTAATCATTAAGTAACACTTCAAAATGTGAGTAGATAGAAGTGCACAGGATTTGGTGAATCGACTAGAAAATAGTACCTCAACAATTTCCTTGTGTAGTCCACATTTCATGTACAAAAAGCTGGGGAGGGAATCCTGCGTCTGAGAATTAGCAACCCTTGTGGTAGCAGTAATTCTGAGGTGCAGGAATTCCAATTCAATTACCAGGCTAATCTTGATGAGTGACATAGTGCAGTGAGATGTCAATGAGTACTCCTATGTCACATTAAAAAGATTGAATAGGCACCGGAACTTCTATTACTGGCGGTTGCCAGTACGTAGTTACATTTAGGAACTGGTTGCTATAGGAAAAGCATTTTTTGTTCTGCCAATAACTTTGGCCCATTTGACGAATCTTCATGAAATTTTCAAAACGAATATGACAGACAGTTCAACTGCTATGTGGAAAGTTTCGGGATGATTTGTCAAGCGTGGGCCGAGAAAAAAAGGGGGAATCCCAAAACACTTTTTCCCCAAGCAATTTCCAATAGGGATTTTAGACACGACTATGCCCGAATCGCTGAATGGAATTACACCAAATTTGGAAGAAAGGTAGCTCTTGATTCAGAAAGAGCCCTTTTCGAGATTTGGTGTACATTTGTTCAGTAGTTTTATAGTTATTTAAAGAAAAAGAAATATAGCTATCTAGGGATGAGGATCCTCCACAGATCTGGGTGGATTTGCGGATCCATGCACCAATCACACACTCACTCACACCAACTTACACACTCACACAACCACTCACACACCTACTCACACAACCATAGAGCCACTCACGCACCCACTCAGACTCACAAAACCTCTTCAGAGACCCACTCACAGAGCCATTCACACACCCGCTCACACACCCACGTGTACATCCAAATAGCCACTTACACACCTACTCACATACCCACACAGCCACTCCCTCACCCACTCACAGACCCATGCCGCCAGTCACACAAGCTCTCACACACCCACCACACAGTCACACACCCACTTATACACCCACACAACCATACTATTAATATGCATAAATATGTATGCAGGACCCGTGTTGGTATGTAAAGGATGGATGCAATCTGCAACTGGTACTGCCAAATCATAAAAGGCCGACATATATTTGTCTTGCTAATAAATTCAACATCTGAACTCTGATAGTGGTATTACAGCAACTTTCCAAAGGCTTCCTTAATTGAATTGAAGAACAACAATAAAATTTAATTTGAGCATACCCTCAAATAAATTATATTCACTGTAAATGGCATAGTCTTGTCTATCACCTTCGCCACCAAAAAACAAGTCTGTTCCAACGACCAAATGTTATTTATTAATCTCTTTCACACGTTCAGAGCAGCTTGCTGGTCAAAGGTTACCCTACACCTTTGTATCTTAGAAACAGCCTATGGCTGAAACATATGTCATCAGGCTGACAAAAGTAACATCAAAACCCTTTGTCAACATAGCAAAGGTCATGTGTAATTATTAATGTGCAAGGCAGACAAATCCTCAGAGGCACTGTATTATCTCTCATATTGTTTTACGGAAACTGCAAAATACTATTATGCTACATACAACAGGAAATTCGTTCTGACTCGTAAAAGGGGATTTGTGACCCACTGTTAAGCACAAATAGAAGGGAGTGTGAAAAGGGCGTGTGCCTATATTTGGGAATCACAATCGTCTGTATAAGTCTTTGAAACTGCAACGGCAATGAAAGCCACAGACCAATGATGTTGACAGTCAAGTTTGGGTGGTCTCTTTTTCTGAAGTGGACTGTTTCCCCATTGGATATCGTCATTGACAGCCTCGAAGGTGAGATGGAGGGGGGACGTTGAGGGTGGGGCTCAAACCACTAGCTCTTATTGATCTCATCCATAACAGCGGAAACTTAAACAAATAGAAAGACAAAAATCATCACTTTCACATACATGGGTTACTTAAAAAAAAAAAAAAAGTTATCCTGTCAGAAATGCGAGAGCAGAAATGGAGGTCTAGCGTTCCTTTCAGACCTCCATCCTTGTGTCCGCAGGCATTCTTAGGGGTTCACAAATGACTTTCTACCTCGTTTATGCTAACGAGACGGGGGGTGGGGCGTTGCGAACACGTACTGGTATTCATTTCACGAACAGACTGGATAGCATATCACCTGTTTCACAAAATGCTGGGCAGAGTCCGAAAAGTCAACCCACAATTTGTTAACCATTCAATGATACATCATGCCCCATGTTCCAATTCTTGGTACAGGAAATGTTTAAAAGAAATGAGAAGAGCACAGATTTGTGAAGGCAAAAACGTGCCAAAGCTAGAAGATATAAAACTGACATTGTGAATCGGAAAAATTTCCTAGTTTGAAATGTGTTCTTTGTGACCCAGATCAAATCTCAAGGCAAAGGAGGTGTGTTATTTAGTTTAAAATGTATCAATGATTTTTCTTCGTTTGCGCTGAAAACCATTGCTCAGACGCCTATCTGTGAAAGCAGGTTGAATCTATTGGCAGAATGAAAGCGGCCTTTTTTCGGAACAGAGAGTGATCTAGGGGATTACTGCTTACTCATTAATACTAATGAAGTAGGGGCTTTTGCTTCCGCCTACAAATGTGTATTTTGTGATGTGACAGCACTCGTATTTCAAAATCAAGTCTGATTCTCGCAAACCAGTGGGAGTGCAAAATACAACAACTGTTTTGTGACGGGGCTACGAACATTGGGGCCATGTGAAAGTGTCTTTACAAGAATTAGTTTGGAATACATGTTTCTTATGGCATAGCAAACAAATAAAGAAGCATATTTATACTTGTTTTGTGCCGAATTTGCGCCACATTTATGAAGTTAAAGTCATTTTTTGGACGTGAAAACCTACTTTGCGTCAATGAGATGCAAAGTAGCCGTTCCTGTGCAAAAAATTACTGAAGACCATGGAATAAGCCCACAGGTGCCCTCCCAAGACCCCAGCGACACCCCCACCCACAACAGATGGACAGCGGAGGATGGAGGACCCCATCCCAGCTAAGTACAGGTAATTGGCACTGGGCGCCCTGAAGTGTGCCCCCCTACATGGCACTGGGTGCAATGGCCATGCCCATGGGATAAATATGGTGCCCGGCTGGTGCTCAGAAATGGTGCAAGCTGGTGCTAAACTTTTTGGTGCAAAACCTTTTTGTGCAAAACGTTTTGGTGCAGATTTGCACAAAAAAATATAAATCAGGGCCAAAATGTGAAAAGGCAGATATTATTGTTGATGTTTAGTTTCTTTTGGTCATATTATTGGAATGTATGGTTTAGTTTCAGGAACTGCCTACAGGGAGATAATTGTGATACTTGCAAACACTAGTGTAAATTAAAAAGAAAATGCTATGTCACATTATGATGAAAAGAAAAACCCCAAGTCAAACGTGTCACAGAGAGGCACATACTCCATCTATAACTTGGAGCACTTGGGTTGGTAATGCAGGATGAAATGGGAAGCATTTAGAACTTCTGCCCGGTGCAAATAAAATGTATTGGAATAAGACATGCACGTGGTGCTTATGGGCTTCAGGGGTGAGTATGGATAATACAGGAGGCACAGTGCAGACTTTTGAATCCAGCAACTCCTCAAGCCTCTTTTTTGCTTATGCATCAACCCATCTCCACCACTGTGAAAAATTGGGTTGTTGGTTCAGGTGGGTGTGACCCCTATTCAAGCAACAGCCCTAGTCCCCATCAGGGTGAACCACAAAAGTCACTAAATCAACCTGTGCTTAACACTCTGGTAGCTTTGCACAAAAGCAGTCAATCTTAGCTTGGAGGCAATGTATAAAATATGTATGCAGCACTCAAACAGCAATAAAGTGCAAACACAGCAGAAGAAAAATCCCACGCCAATTTAGAAAAGTAGAGTACATTATAATAAATTATTTGACACCAACATGACAAAAATGCAGTCAGTGGAACTAGAGTTATGAATTTTTAAAATTTTTAGTAAAATCTAGTGTCCGAAGATCAAAATGCCTACCTTGGAGATATAGTTATGCAAGACCTGGTCAAAGTAAAAAAATGTGGCCGACCTGGATGGAACATTGGTCAGATACAAAGAGTAGATTAGGCCCAGTCAGTACTGATCTTCAGACATAGAAGATTTTTTAAAGAAAATGTTCTGAGTAGGTAAAGTTAAGCAGGGCAAAGCCTCAGGCAGTATCCAAGATGGAGGTGTCATCGTTGGGAAGCCGCTGGATGAAGCTAAGGTAAAGGCTTCTACATTCAGACTTAGGCCCAGATTTAAGAAACGTTAGCACTGCATTTGCGCCATTTTGTTTTACCCAAAAGCGGCGCTAACTTAACAGCATATTTATATTTTGAAACTAGAGCAGTCTAGTGTCAAAATTTCCAACACCGTAATTTTTGGTGAGCGCCACCTCACCTTGCGTTGTTTAACAACAATGATCTGCAAGGTATGCATTCCCTCCCAAAAAATTACGCTAGCGCCAAATTTAGAATCCAGCGGAAAAACAACGCACACAAAGGACAGGGTCCAAAAAATTACGCTATGTCCAATTAAAGTCAAAATTTTAAAGCCTGGTCAGACCAGGTGCTAAAATGAGGCCAACACACTACCACATAAGGGAAGCACACTGAAGGGCAACTGGACACCATGGAAGTGTTATTCCTACAGCTCCACACCTGTAGATGACAACGCCAAGTGCCACCAGCAGCACCGCAAACACCACCACAGCAGCCTCAAACACAGCGTAGAAGGCGGGAGAGGATCGTTCACCAGCGTGCAAGCATCCTGGCCCTCTGGGAAGAAGAGGTGACCAGACACTACGGTCACAGGCAGGAGTCCATTGTACGCCTGCTCCACCACATTGCATCAGACATCACAGCAAGAGTGCAGAGTCACTCAGCAATTCCACCCATGACCAAACTCTTGGCTCTCCTCCACTTCCTGGCATCAGGTTGATTCCAGAAGACTGCGGCACAAGTGGGTGGAATCTCCCAACCATCCCTCTCTACCTTCCTTACGAAGGTCCTGGATGCGATCATCAGACTCACACCCCACCACATCTGGTTCCCCAACACAGAGGAACTGCAGCAGGAGTCCAAGCAAGGTTTCTACCAAATTGCTGACTTCCCTCATGTGCTGGGTGGAATGGACTGCACCATGTCCAAATTGTCCCTCTTGCAGCAACCAAACACCTCTATAGGAACTGCAAACATACCCAGTTCATCAATGTGCAGGCCATCGTGGACTATGGTAGAATTATCACAAACATCCTTGCAAATTATCCCAGTAGTGTCCATGATGCTTACATCTTCAGGCACTCCACTATAAACCAACAATTCCAGAATGGATAACATGGCACTGGCCTATTCGTAGGTAAGATACTATACAAATCATAACATACACAACATACCAAACTTGTAGTACAAGCAACACAAACACAACACCAAACATACATGAACAGGGAAGCACAGATGTATAGACCACAACACAAATGCTGCATGCACACTATACTGCATGCAGTGCACATTACCTTCACATACGTCCATATCTACAAGTCCCTGGCACGTCCTGACTGACAGATCACTGGACGGACAGTTGGAGCAATGTCCCCTATGAATAGAAAAGCTGGTCTCAAACAACTACATGTGTTCACGGGTTCACAACAAAGCACGGATCCTTCACACATAACACTTACCAAGAAATTGCTCTGCTATGTTAATTGCATTGGCCATTCAAACATCAAACTACTCACATATTGGCACTGCCCCACATTTACTATGCTGTATAAATCTCAGGCAGCACTGATATTTATTGTCTCTGAGTGGTCCCATCACCACCATCAGCAAAATATTATAGGTATACTCATTGTGTACAACTTTCCCTTGTGTGGTGCATAGTGCAGCACACATTGGAAAACAACATCACCATCAATGAAAGATCAAGTGCAGGAATGGACACCTCAAAGCATACCAACAAATATAGCTGTAAATACCACATCTCCCTACCATGATACAAGGGTACTAGCGATGGCCTGTGGCTGATGTACCACTGAGAATGTACCGGGAGAGGCCAGATATACACATGAATGAGGATACATGAAACTTAGCAGGGCTGGACTTCTGATGCAAGGCAGTGTAGAAAAGCACAGCATGCCCTGTCTTGTTCTAAAGCTGTCTGAAAAATCTTGCATACATCACAACACATTCCATATAACTTTCCCACACTGGGCATATTAACCTCATGCACGTACGTATGCCAGCCAACAATTGCCAACAACAACACTTTGTGAAAGGGAGGTATTTCAAGGGCAAACAGGTGGAATTCACATGCAACACGCAGGGCCCTACACCTGTCACATGGTACACAACACACAAAATAGGTACACAGGTCCACTACATCACTATTATGAAGGTCTAAATTGAAGGCACTAAGGGCCACATGTCACAAAAGTTGAGCAGCATCTAAAGCAGTGCTATTTTACTTGTGCACCTTAGCGCCCCCTACACCCAACACGTGTGTGCCATAGTCAATATATGGCACTCCATGGCGCAGAGTAGGTGCAGAATTGTCAACAAGATGGATGCCATTGATGGACTGTGTAGGATAAATGCCAAATGTATGGTGCAAATCCTGCACAGTAGATAGGGCCACACTTAAAGCAATGGGGTGCCCCATACTTACGCCTGATCTGTGCAGGTGTCAAAAGTATCTGATAAAAATTACTCATTGAAACCTCTTATTTTCCTCTGCACCATTTTAGCTTTTGCCCAATGGGGGAACACACCCCATCAATACATGATGCTTTGCACAGGCATAATGTGGCACAAAGGTTCACTAAGTGTTGCACTGCAAGGGTAGAGCCACTTTGTAAACATGGCGCTGTGATCATTTGCCCAGTTGCCCCACAATAGTGTCCACTGAAATGAGGCTTATGTTTTCCTAGGAGGTGCTAGGGCTTTGTAAAGTTGTGCCCTGGATCATATATAGAGAACACGCACACATTTAGCATGGGTGAACTGACAAAAATTCATGTTACAATCACCATGTCACAACCCATGATTGGAAAGCGCACCACCACAGACCAATCCAACCATCCATTCACACAGGAAAATACACAATACCAGATGAAAGTTTGATATACCACTCCACTCATAACAAATATGAGCTATGGCACCTAGCACTTAACTAATGTGCATGATTGACAAATGTTCTCACATTCCTTTGCAACTGACTGAGGTTACAGCATCTGGCCATTGTTCATGACGCCTTTTGGAAATCCAACACAGGATGCAGAGTGGGCATACAATGAAGCGGGCATAAGGACCAGAAATGTTGTGGAGCTGACATTTGGCCTCCTTAAATCAAGGTTCAGATGCTTACATCTCACAGGAGGAGGACAGCTATATGCACCACCACTTGTCTGCAAAATAATGCTTGTGTGTTCCATTTTGCACAACATTTGTCTACACACACATGTCCCCTGGAATGAACAAGTAGATGTCCTCAATGAGGAGGATGACAACAATGGTGTACAACTGGAGGAGGGGGGACAACAAAACACTGCTGTAGGAGTGTGAAGAAGAGAACTAATAGTGCAAAACATTTTCACATACAACTGTACTCCAAGAATCGCCATGTAAATCCATCAATAAAATAAGTAAAGTCAGAATGTACATGGCATACTAATTTACACCATCACATAGCAGTTGTGACTTTCCCATATCTCTGAGAGCATGACTACATCACAACAGTTGTAAACCCTGATTTAAGAGGGCCTAAGGCATCCTTGTTCTACATTAGTGTAAAACATCTTACGCTAATGTGGCCCAACTAGGCAAATATCTAATTAGCTGAAAGTCATAGTGGTACAAGTCAGGCATTGGGCCATCTTGTAACACCTTGTGCCACAAAATGCCTGAGATAGGCATTAAGTATGCAAGGAGGGTGTACTGCCGGTAAGGGGGGAGTCAAAATGATGCAGTGCAATCTAACTAAAACAACTGTGCCATATATTGCTGCTACTTTTAACACCTGCTCAGAGCAGCTGTTTAAAGGGGGCACATCATTGGTACCAATCGGACCGTGAGTATTGTTCAGGATAAGGGCCAAAACTTTAGCTCTAATGCTGAACAGTACATCAATTGTGTCAAATACCTTAAACGCTATTGCCCCCCACCCTGTCCCATGGTGTGCAGTCTGGTAAATATGGTGCACACATGGTGGCAGAAGGAGGATGCCAAAGTGGGAAAGAAAAGTGGCCCTGCACTGGTTGCTGCGCCACTAGACTTTAATCTGCCCCATAGTCAGGAACATTAAACATCTTTAAAATAATTCAGTACCACATGAATGTGTTGGTGGAATGTAGGCATTGTGTTTAGCTAACACATTTTATATTGCCACACACATAACACACATGTGTTGGCTTGACATATGCCTGTAGCAATCCAGGAATTATATATGTGAAGACTGCTGTACAGATGTATGGGCTAGGTAGGCTAAGACTAGCAAGAGCATACAATGGTAGGTTTGTGTCTGCTAGGTAACCTAGCTAAGTCTGAATGACAATATTCGACATGAGTACTGATAACATACTTCTCACTGCCACTCACATGTATTAGCAAGAGAATGATGTGCAGGGACACATAAATGTCTAGGTGTATCACACCCAATCAGCTGGGAATGTGCATGTAAGTCAAGCAATGCACCAACAAGTCACAGACCCTTGGCAAATTGTATGTGTGATGAATTACATAGAAAGCTTGATTCTGTCATTCCCTCTACTCATAGCTGACATGAGTCATCACAGTACCAAAATACGCTCATTGGGAATGTTACATAGGTTGTGGAATGCAAATGTGAGCATGTGGCCATGTATGACAAATGATGTGAAGCTACAGTAGAACAGTTGTGAGGGAAGTTGGAAGACCTGGAGGGCTCGCCCTGCAGAAATAATGTATGGATACTAGTGGTACCTTCAAATACCAAGGGTCTGGCCATGAACCTGTTTGTGGACAGTCTCATTTTGAGACTGGTTCAAACATGTGGACTTCCAAAAATCTTTTACCATGAAAGCCTGGTGCACACCCTTGTCCCATCACGGCAAGACTCATAAAAGTCCAATACCAGGATGTGATTCTCCAAGCAGCTCACAGTGCCCCTCCATTGCCTTAAGGTAAACCTCAGGTTACCTTCTTTCCCAATTTCAGTCTTTGAGTCCAGAGGCTGCACTACAGTTACCTCTAGGTGAAGAGGCTCTGAGGGCACGGGATCGCAGGTCAACAAGGACTTATCTGGCGCAGCTATGATTATTTGCAACATGAAAAACTCACTTTTTATCAAGGCCAAAAGCTAGCCGTGATTGGCTGTATTGATTTTCAGGTGGCAGGAGAATCAAGACATTGCAACCACCCTAGAAGGGGCTGGTGTGGCGGCATGGCAAAGGAGAATAGTGAAACACTTGAAGTGGAGGTGCGGGTCAAAACAAATTTGAAGGAGGAGAACTGGTAGGGGTCTCCAACGGTGGTTCACTGTAAATGATGCCATCTGTCTGTGTGGAAGTTGAATCAAATCTATCAGTAGTTTCTGTTCTGTTTGTTGTAATAGATATGAACTCATGCAGGATCATTTTCCACCATCCCCAAGCTAGGAGAGGTGTCAGCGTTGCTGCTCAAAACTTGTAGAGAGAGATCTTGACCAGTAGTGAGAGGGATTCAGGTCCAGGCAACGGTGGTAGAATGACAGTTCTGGTACCGTATATTCCCAGGACTGGGACCAGTGCACGATAAGAAGGACTGAAGTCCTTTTTCACAGCAACTTTTTCACATACTAGATCCCCAATCTTTGGAATACAGCCGGTAGGTGTTATTGGTACATCCTTAATTCCTACAGAGGCAGCACTGGTAGAAACGTTGTCACAGAACTGTTGTAATACCTGCAAGACAGTGACACATTCATTTATGTCAAAAGGTGTTTCTGTCGCCTCCACGCTAGGACCATCAAGATCTGGAACATACATTTGAGTTCCAAACAGGCACTCATATGAAGTACGACTCCCCACGGACCTTCTAAGCATATTGTTAAGTGCTCTCTGGACTCCATAGAGGTGATTAAGCCAACTACCACCCGTACCTAATACTCTGGCTATTAAGGATTGCTTTAAATCCTGGTTTCATCACTCTATGACACTAATTCCCTCTGGATGAAATGGAGATGAGTAATGGAGTTGGACCACTAATGAAGCCATGACATCCTTGAATGCCCTTGAGGCAAAAGCAGAGCCCTGCTCCAAGTGGAAAGCCGCAACTGCATATGTGCTGATAAAGACTTACAAATCTTTAATAACAGTCCGAGCGTCAGCTGAGTATTGTGGCCACACCCATAGAAATCTGGAGCAGGAGTTAACAGCGACTAGGATGTATTTGCATGCACTGTCCAGTGTTAGGGGACCACAGGGGTCCAAGAACACATTGTAATGGTCTGTTAGAAATTAGGATGGGTGTCTGCAGTGGGCATTTGACGGTGGACCCCTATTTGTTGGCAGATATGGCAGCAAAGGACATACCGCTTGGTCTGTTTGTGCAGACCTGGCCACCAATAACGTGCTTGCAATACTGATATCGTAGCCGGCCACACCAGCATGGGCGGAAGCAACCCCCTCATGCGCTGCTTTAATCAACTCTGGTCTGAGGTCTTTATTGGGAATTATTCGAACCCCCGCGCTGGTATTTGTACTTCTGCGTCAAGGAAGCCTCCAATTCGGTAGGAATATTTAGCAGGAAATGCTTTTGGAAAGGGTGTGCCTTCTGCTGTAGCTTTCACAGCAGCCCATATGTCATCATCCAGTTTAGTTCTAGAATGAGTTACTTCAGCAACAGAAGCCGTAGCTACTGCTGATTTGGCTGCTTCATCAGCCAGTGTATTTCCAGCAACATGTATTCCAAATCGCTGGTGTCCAAGTGTATGTACAACATGGACATTCAGTAGCATTTCCTTCAGATCCGCTACTTTCCCCCACAAAAGTCTGTGTTTGATGGTGTTACCTTTGGAATCTCTGAACCCATTCTGGCTCCAGCAATGCAGATATTTATTGAAGGACTAGACGCAATAGTACAAATCACAAACAATCAGTGTTAGTTGTGCAGGATCCATATGTTTCAGTGCTATCACCAGAGCCTTTAGCTCTGCCAGTTGTGCAGTGCAATCCCCTAGGGGTTGTGTGAAAGTATGCTGTGGATGGAATTTATTACCTTCCATTTAACCGCTTACAACTGTACAATTCCTGTAGGTCAACGCCCACCAGAAGAAGGACACCTGGCGTGCCATCGCCAAGGAAGTCCGGACCCTGGGGGTCTACCACAGACGGAGCACCCACTGCCGGAAAAGATGGGAGGACATTCGCCGCTGGAGCAAGAAGACGTTGGAGGCCCAGCTGGGGATGGCCTCCCAACGTGAGAGGGGTGCCCATCACACCATGACCCCCCTGATGTTCAGGATCCTGGAGGTGGCGTATCAGGAGCTGGATGGGCGCTTGAGGGCATCACAGCAGACACCAAAGGGTGAGTACACTCTCATTCTGCTGATTCAGCACGCATTTTAGGTATCTGGGTGGTGGGGTCGGCTGGGCGATTTTGCTAGTTAAGTTTCCTACTTCAGGCAGGCCCTGTGGCACCCCACCCATGTACAGTGCCAACTACACCTAGTCAGGCTCTTGTGACATCCATGTGTGCAGAAATCGGCCATAGCCTTGTAAGCCATGTCCCAGGGATTGAATAGTGGACCCCAAGTGCGCGGCGTAGTGCAGGGGGCTTCTGTGTCTGTCGTGTCCGCCAATGGTAGCAGTATTGCGTGCACTGAACATGTCTTTCTTCTGTCTCCCCCCCCTTTTTGTGGTATCCCTGTACTTGTGTGCATTAGCATCATCAGGCGGAGGAGCAGTGGCACCGGAGCCGGAGGGAGCTGCATCCCATATGGCCCTGGAGGGCGAGACTACGGACTCCGAATTCACCAGTGGGATGGAGGGTGAGGGGAGCTCCACGGCGGGGACAGGAGCTGACACCAGTGAGACGGACTCCTCATCTGATGGGAGCTCCCTTGCGGTGGCAGCCCCATCTGTCCCCCCCGCATCTACAGGTACAGCCACTGCCCCCCCTACCAGCACCGCCCTCCCATCAGCCCCTCAGCCTTTACCCTGTGCCCGCTCACCCAGGAGGGTGGGCATTACCTTCACCCCAGGCACCTCAGGCTCTGCCCCTGTCCCCTCTGCTGCCCTCAGTGAGGAGGCCATTGACCTCCTCAGGTCCCTCACTGTTGGGCTGTCTACCATTTTGAATGCCATCCAGGGAGTACAGAGGCAGTTGCAATAAACCAATGCATTCCTGGAGGGCATTCACTCTGGTCAGGGGCCCTTCAGCGAGCTTTTCAGACTCTGGCCTCAGCACTGATGGCAGCCATTGTCCCTGTCTCTAGCCTCCCCAATCCAAATCCTTCCACCCAGACCCACACCCCTGTACCTCAGTCTATCCCAAGCACACCATCAGACCAGCATGCACACACCTCAACACACAAGGGAAGCTCTGGCAAACATAAGCAGCACACATCCCACAGACACTCACCCAAGCACCGCACACATGCAGACACACCAACATCCACTGCCTCCACTGTGTCCCCCTCCTCCTCGTCTCCCTCCTCCCTCCCTGTCTCGTCTCCACTCACACCTGCATGCACTACATCCTCAGCCACTACATCCATCACCAGCACCACCGCACCCCGCTCACGTGCACTCACCACCCCCACTACCATTCACACATCCCCTGTGCCCTCTCCCAGTGTGTCTGTGAGGCCACCTCCCAAGGTACACAAACGCAGCCACACACCCACCCAACAGCCATCCACCTCACAACAGCTTCCAGCCCATGCACCTTCACCCAAAGTTACCAAACGTACACCGGCTACAACCACTACCTCTTCCTCCACTCCCAAACCCCCTCCAGCTACCGTCCCAGTGTTCCTAAGAAACTTTTCCTGGCCAGCTTTGACCTCTTTCCCTCACCTCCCCCACCCCGTCAGACTCCTAGGGCCCGACTCTCCAGGTCCCAACCTAGCACCTCATCCACAACATCGGCGGGACCAGTGGTGCCAGTAGTCACCGGATTATGGAGTGCACCAGGCAGCTGGGCAGGCAGTGTGGCAAGGAGCCAGAGCACGCGCAGTCCCCCACCTGTCAAGCATAAAAAGTTGGTCAGTGCCCGGCGGGAGAGGGGAAAGAAACCAGCCACCAAACCCACTCCCAGGGGTCCAGTTGGGAGTGTGGAGACAGCTGTGACACCATCCAAGGGGGGAAAGGGGCACAGTAAAAGCGTCAAGTCTGGGAAGATCAGCGCGGTGGACAAGACCGCCACCAGCCCGCTGCCCAGGAAGCGACCGCCAGCAGCAGCCCCGCTGCCACAGACAGCACCGCCACCAGCCCCGCTACCCAGGAAGTGACCGCCAGCAGCAGCACCGCTGCCACAGACAGGACCGCCACCAGCCCCGCTGCCCAGGAAGCGACCGCCAGCAGCAGCCCCGCTGCTACAGACAGGACTGCCACCAGCCACAGACAGGACTGCCACCAGCCCCGCTGCCCAGGAAGTGACCGTCAGCATCAGCCCTGCTGCCACAGATAAGACCGCCAGCAAGCCCGCTGCCCAGGAAGCAACTGCCAGCAGCAGCCCCGCTGCCACAGACAGGACCGCCACTGCCAGCAGCAGCCCTGCTGC
The DNA here is from genome assembly GCF_031143425.1 of Pleurodeles waltl. NCBI lineage: Eukaryota > Metazoa > Chordata > Amphibia > Caudata > Salamandridae > Pleurodeles > Pleurodeles waltl. The sequence goes on along the minus strand of NC_090450.1, from coordinate 863,319,780 downwards.
CACAGACAGGACCGCCAGCAGCCACGCTTCCCAGGAAGCAACCTCCAGCAGCAGCCCCGCTGCCACAGACAGGACCACCAACAGCTAAACCGCTGTCCAGGACACCACTGCCGCAAGCAGCGCTGCCAAGGACACCGCCACAAGCACCGCTGCCCAGGACACCGCCGCCACAAGCAGCGCTGCCAAGGACACCACCACAAGCACCGCTGCCCAGGACACCGCCGCCACAAGCAGCGCTGCCAAGGACACCACCACAAGCACCGCTGCCCAGGACACCACCGCCAGCAGCCCCGCAGGCCAGTCAGCGCACATGATTCCAACGCTACTGAGTCCGCCACGGGCAGGATGAAGCACTCTGGGCACCATGCCCCCTCCAGAACCAGTGGAGCGATACATCCACTACCTCTGTCCTTGGCAGGATGAAGCACTCTGGGCACCATGCCCCCTCCAGAACCAGTAGAGAGATACATCCACTACCTCTGTCCTTGGCAGGATGAAGCACTCTGGGCACAAGGCCCCCTCCAGAGCCAGTGGAGAGATACATCCACTACCTCAGTCCTTGGCAGGATGAAGCACTCTGGGCACAAGGTCCCCTCCAGAATCCCCAGGATTGAACAGTGGGCAACCCACCCACTGTACAGACTTGAGAGACTGTGGCTTTGCACTCCCCAGGATTGAACAGTGGGCAACCCACCCACTGCAGAGACTCGAGAGACTGTGGCTTTGCACTCCCCAGGATACATCAATGGGCATGGAGCCCCCTCGTGGATCTGGCGTCGTGCACTCAACCGGCTAAGGTGCCCTCCCCTTCCCTTCCCCCTGAGGTGGCTGTTTTATTTCTATCTGATGCCCCTGCAGTGTTCTCTCCATTTTGATCGGGTATTGAGTGTGGGCCTCGATCATGCCTTTTGGGCCCAGTGATCCACGGACTATGATGGTGGAATCCCTTGGACTTGTGTTCTTGGTGTATCTAATTGTATATTGTATAAATGTACATACTTGTATATATTTTATATTCATGTCTTTGAATATATCCAATTATTCGACTCATTTCCTTTTGTCCTTGCATTCTTCCAGGGGGGTTGGGGATGTAACTGTGATGTATCAACATGTACTTGTGTGTGTGTTGTAGTGGGTGAGGGTGGGGGTGTTGCGTGTTTCGTTTGTGTGTCACTGTTTTTTCCCTCTCCCCTCCCCTGTGTCGTAGGTGCAGTACTCACCGTGGTCTTCGCCGCCGGCGTTCGTGCTCCTGGTAGAGGAGCAGGAAGATAAAGGCTGGCAGAATTTGGAGCTCTGGTTCCATGGCGTCCTGGTTCCTCGTGGGGTGTGTAGAGGTGAGCGTTTTCCCTTCGAAGTCCTTCCGCCGTGTTTTTGTTCGTGGTGAATCCACCCCAGAAAAGGTGGCGGATTGGTAAGTTGTAATTCTGTGGGCGGTACATTGTCCTCCGCCTGTCTGTTGGCAGTTACCGCCGCAGTGTTTGTTTGCACCGCCGTGGCGGTCGGAGTGTTAAAGTGGCTGTCTATTTTGGCGGTTTCCGCCACGGTCGTAGTTCCATTTCTTTTACCGCCGGCCTGTTGGCGGTTTTACCGCCGCTTTAACACCGACCGGCAGGGTTGTAATGACCACCTATATTTTGGCAGAAGAAGCCATTGGAAATATCTGGTGTTGCTTTATATTTTTTGTGCACTATGTTGTTCATAAGTGCCGTGCTATGAGAGTTTTGTATAGCATATGTGAGTCTGCCTCACAGCTTGTGTGTGCTGGTGGGGAGAAAAAGACTAAGACGACCAGGCACTCCCCTCAGAGTGCCATGCCAACCTCACACTGCCTGTGGCATAGGTAAGTCAACCCTCTAGCAAGCCTTACAGCCCTAAGGCAGGGTGCACTATACCACAGGTGAGGGCATATGAGCATGAGCACTATGCCCCTACAGTGTCTAAGCAGAACCTTAGACATTGTAAGTGCAGGGTAGCCATAAGAATATATGGTCTGGGAGTTTGTCAAACACGAACTCCACAGTTGCATAATGGCTAAACTGAAATCTGGGAAGTTTGTTATCAAACTTCTCAGCACAATAAATGCTATAGTAACATACACCCAGAGGGCATTTTAGAGATGCCCCCTGAATACCAACCCGACTTCTAGTGTGGGGCTGACCAGTTTCTGCCGGCCTGCCACAACCAGACGAGTTGCTGGCCACATGGGGAGAGTGCCTTTGTCACTCTGTGGCCAGGAACAAAGGCTGCTCTGGGAGGAGGTACTTCTCACCTTCCCCTGCAGGTACTGTAACATCTGGCGGTGAGCCTCAAAGGCTCAGCCCCTTTGTTACAGCGCCCCAGGGCATCGCAGCTAGTGGAGATGCCCGCCCCTCTGGCCACTGCCCCCACTGTTGGTGGCAAGGCTGGAGGAGATAATTAGAAAAACAAGGAGGAGTCCCCCACCTGTCAGGACAGCCCCTAAGGTGCCTTGAGCTGAGGTGAACCCTGCCTTTAGAAATCCTCCATCTTAGTTTTGGAGGATTCCCCCAATAGGATTAGGTTTGTGCCCCCCTCCCCACAGGGAGGCACAAAGAGGATGTAGCCACCCTCCAGGGCAGTAGGCATTGGCTACTGCCCTCCCAGACCTAAACACGCCCCTAAATTTAGTATTTAGGGGCACCCAAGAACCCAGGAAATCAGATTCCTGCAACCTGAAGAAACAAGAAGGACTGCTGACCTACAAGCCCTGCAGAGAAGACGGAAGACAACAACTGCTTTGGCCCCAACACTACCTGCCTGTCTCCTGACTTGAAAACCTACAACCAGCGACGCATCTGACAGGGACCAGTGACCTCTGAAGCCACAGAGGACTGCCCTGGATCAAAGGAGCAAGAAACTTCCATGAGCAGCCACTCTGCTCAATTTCAACAACAACTTTGCAACTTTCTTGCAACTTTAAAGAACTTCACTCTTCCCTCCAGAAGCGTGAGACTTCACACTCTGCACCCAACACCCCCGGCTCGAGATCCAGAGAACCAACACCACAGAGAGGACTCCCCGGTGACTGCGACCCCGTGAGTAACCCGAGATGATCCCCCTGGACCCCAACAGCGACGCCTGCAGAAATAATCCAGATGCTACCCCTGACCGCGACTGCCTGCAACAAGGGACCTGATGCCTGGACCAAGCACTGCACCCGCAGCCCCCAGGACCAGAAGGAACCGAACTTCAGTGCAGGAGTGACCCCCCAGGTGACCCTCTGCCTGGCCCAGGTGGTGTCTGGCCTGAGAAACACCCCTGGGCCCTGCCTGCACCGCTAGAGTGACCCCCCCATCCCTCCATTTAAACCAATACAAAATCCGACGCCTGCTTTGCACATTGCACCCGGCCGCCCCTGTGCTGCTGAGGGTGTGTTTTGTGTGCCTACTTGTGTCCTGCCCAGTGCTCTACAAAACCCCCTGGTCTGCCCCCGAGAACGCAGGTACTTACCTGCTGGCAGACTGGAACCAGAGCACCCCTGTTCTCCATAAGCACCTATGTGTTTTGGGCACCTCTTTAACCTCTGCACCTGACCGGCCCTGAGCTGCTGGTGTGGTAACTTTGGGGTTGCCTTGAAACCCCAACGGTGGGCTGCCTATGCCCAGGAACTGAGACTTGTAAGTGTCTTACTTACCTCACAATCTAACCATTACTTACCTCCCTCAGGAACTGTTGATTTTTGCACTGTGTCCACTTTTAAAAAAGCTTATTGCCATTTTAACCAAAACTGTATATGTTATTGCTCTAATTTAAAGTTCCTAACTTACCTGTGTGGAGTACCTTGCATTTTATGTATTTACTTCAAGTCTTGAACTTGTGGTTCTTAAAATAAATTAAGAAAATATATTTTTCTATATAAAAACTATTGGCCTGGAGTAAAGTCTTTGAGTGCGTGTTCCTCATTTATTGACTGTGTGTGTACAACAAATGCTTAACACTACCCTCTGATAAGCCTACTGCTCAACCACACTAACACCAAATAGAACATTAGAATTATCAAATTTTGCCACTATCTTATCTCTAAGGGGAACCATTGGACTCCTTCCACACTATTTCTTACTTTGAAATAGTTTCTAAAGAGCCAACTTCCTACATCAGTATATTGATATCTGTCAGGAATTTTTATATTATCTCTATTTCTGAGATTATATCTATTTTGTGGGGTCCCCTTTCTTTTTTAGGTGTTTGTTGTTTTTGTCCCAGCATTTCTTAGAACCCTCAGGAGCTTGCTTGGTGGAATCTTTATTAGATTTACCCTGAAACTGTGGTTTTGTGGGTCTGTCCCCCAGACTATCTCGACTATATTACTATATACTAGAGTAGGTCTCCCCAATAATCTTTGGCAGCTCACGTTCTTGATCCTGTGGAGGAACATACCGGCGTCGCATGCGCACTGCTAGTGCAACTGCTTCCCCTTTAAGATTACTCAGTATAATGGAAGATACAGTGACAATATTGCCCATAAGTTGCATCCCAAAGTCCAGGGCCGGGGCAGCCCCGTATTCATCCTGAATTTGTTTTATAACACTTCCGGTAATTTGGCAAGTGTTGGTGTACTGTGTGCGGTAGTATAGAGCGTGGCAAATGCTGTATTGCAGTTATCTTCTGTGGGGAGCTAATCCTTAAGATCAGCCACCCTTTCCAACAGAGTTCTGTGTTTTATGGTGTTCCCATTTGAGCCTCTGAACCTGTTCAACCAATAATGATTGAGGTTATCATTGTATGACTGGACACAATAATACAAATCACACACAATCAATGTGAACTGTTCTGGATCCATATGTTCCAGTGCCAAGATAAGAGCTTTAAGTTCAGCCAACTGAGCAGTGCAGTCCCCTAGGGTCTGCGTGTAGGTATGTTGAGGTTGGAATACACAACCCTTCATCACTCTGCTCACAGCTGCACACACGACTGAGTAGTGAAAAGGTGATTTCTGGCAGTCTTAGGCATGGACACTGGATAAGATCCCTCAGAGAAGTTGTTAGCCATTAGCAATACGTCTCAATCACACACAGGCAATGAAGGCGATGCAGGAAAGTTTTCAATGGATTTATTGAAAATGCTGCAATCTACGATAAAATGCATGAGCTGCAATGATTAGGATAATGAACAGTAAAAGAAGCATAGTTGTGAAACTTAGAGTTGTGAATACAAAATCCCCCACCATTTTACAGTAAACATAAGCTATACAATTCCTAGCATACAAAGCATAATCTGTAACCTAATGAGAGCTAAGTAAGATAAGCTTAATATGCCAGCACTGTGTCCATGAGAAGCGCCCCCTCAGCCATTGTTACCTTGGAATGAGGTCTCTAGGTCAGACTCCATGGTGACACAAAGGCTGAGTTCTGCAGCAAGGTGACCTGCAGTGTAGATGGCATCTAGAAGGAACCTCTCTAATGGCCTTGTCTGTGTGAGATGTATTTATACAGATCATGTAGGACCCCTGACACAGTTATGTTCCCAAACAACTGATAAGGAGGCAAACTTGTGATGACAATTATATAAACAATCCCCAACAAATGTACATTATGTTCCTATCACACATACGTGAGAAAGGGACATGATGATAATCCCTACGTACATCGCTGATCATGACGCTGATAATGACGCCTTCCAGGAGTGGCAATGATAATGCAAATCAAAACATCTTTATAAACTATAAACAAAGGTAGCCATCTTAAAAGAAGTAATAAAATAAATGTACTGAAACAGAGCAAGCTAAGTATGTTAAAAGTCAATAGGTGACAGGGCACAGGCCTGCAAGCCAAAAGGCTAAACTAAACTCCTGAGCCCCAATAAGAACTAAAACGTATTCACCACACTGCTTGAATTAGTTTTAGTCACTGGCATTTGCTTTGGCCAGTATTGCCACTATTTTTTATACATTGCAACTCCAGACTAGATTTGCCATCTTGCTTAACAAACATACTTGCAATTTCTCCATGTTTTAATAATCTGTATGGAGGACAACAAAATTAGACTTTTTGTAAAATCCTTTATATTCACTTACAATAAAGCATTTCTGCCTCTCTTTACTTCAATTACCATTCAGGAATCATCTTGGCAGCCGTAAAACATGTTTTCAAATGATTCCTTCTTGAAGTAGCTGTTTTAGGTTTTTACTGAAAATGAAAAAAAAATACCCAAATAGGCTGATTTTCCTACTTTTTTTGCCAGCATTGACATATTAATATCAGCCATGCTCCTAAAAAACTGACCAGGATATAAACATGTTCCCTGTAGAGGACAATCCAATGTGAATCTGCATAGGTTAGACCTCCTACCCCATTTGAAACAGTCAAAGACAAGCTGTCCTTTTTAAACAAGAATGAAACCAACCACAGCTTGATTTCAACCTTGTTGGTCTACCTAAGTGATGTACTGCCTGTAATGGGCAGAGTACTAGGCAGAGAAAACGTAATCATTCTCCAGTTTCACACTTGTGCCAATATTGCTTACACAAGCCAGACCTCTTGGCAATGTTAATATGTATTTTACTTGTCACATCTTAACCTCTTCGCTGCAAGGCCTTTTCCCCCTCCTCTGCTAAGTCTTTTTTGGCTATTTGGGATAGTTCGCACTTAGGCTACCATAACTTTTTGTCCACTTAAGCTATCCATGCCAAAGTTGCCTCCTTTTTTTTCCAACATTCTGGCGATTCTAAAGGTACTTGGAGTTTGTGGATTCCCCTTATGGGTACCAAGACATTAGCCAAAATATAGCAAAAGGTTGGAGTTTTGGGGAAAAATGAGGAAAAAGTGCTGCAGAAGAAAGCATCTTGTTATTTCCCTGAAAATGGCATCAATGAAGGGATTGCAGTCCCCGTTCTGGGCTTTGTCCTCCAGCCCTCGTGTGGCAAGGTACCTGGTACAGGGTCTGGGGAGGCCTCCACTGCGTGGCCGTGTTCAGAGAGCCCTGACCAGGCCCCCCATGGGCCCTTGGTCAGGCTCTCCATTCCTCCAGCCTGTCGTACCCCGAGGGGCATGGGCCTTGGAGTCCACTGGGCCTGGAGAGGCTTCCTCTGCCAGTTCACATTCAGGGGACCCAGTGGGCCTCAGGGTGGGTGCCCCCGTCCTAGGCTTAGTCCTCCGGCCCATAGGGTGGCAGGGCACCCAGGTCAGGGTCCGGGGAGGACTCCTATGCATGGCTGTGTTCAGAAAGCCCCAACCAGGACCCTGCAGGGCCCTGGGGCGGGCGCTCCCTTCCTCCAGCCTGCCGGGAGTTCACTAGGCCCAGGGAGGCCTCCCCTGCCGGTTTGGGTTCAGGTGCCCCAGCCAGGCCCCAGTCCAGGGCTCTGGCGGGCCCCGGGGTGAGAGCCCCAATCCGGGCTTCGTCCTCTGGCACCTGTGCTGCAAGGCTCCTGGGACGGTGTCCGGGGAGGCCACCCCTGAGTGGCTGTATTGGAAGAGCCCCGACTGGGCCCTGGGCACCCATCGGGCCGTCGGGTGGGCACTCCTTCCCTTTAGCCTGCCATACCCTGGGAGTCCACCGGGCCTGGGAGCTTTCCCTGCCGGTTTGTATTCAGGGACCCTGGGGTGGGAACCCCTGTCCTGGGCTTCGTCCTCCGGCCCCCCAGGCCAAGGCTGCTGGGGAGTCTTACGTGAAGGCGCAGCGCGACCAGATGACTATCCTTGTGACACGGCCATCTGATCGCTCTGAGACCTCGGGGCATCTGATCATGCTCCATGCGTTCCTATGGCAGGTCCAGATGGCCAGGCTGCACTGGAAGTCCCGATGAGGGCTCAATCACTTCCTCAAGCCCAGCCAGGGCTCCAGGAGGTCAGGTGGATTCTTGCTGATGGTCCCCCATCCCTCTGTGCGCATGGAGAACAGAAAGAGGGCCACACTTCCTCTGGATTACCAGGGACAGGCTACTCTGGACCCCCTTGGGGTCCAGTGGTTCTTGACTTGTTGCCAGAAGGGTCTGGGCCGGCCTGCCCCGGAGCCCGGGTGTGCGGCCACCTTCCAGCCCTGTCCGATGGGTCTCTCTTCCAAACCTGGCTACCCATAGAGCAAACTGACACAATGGGGCCTGGGGTGGGTGCTCCTTTCCTTCAGCCTGTCGTACCCTGAAGGGTCTGGGCGTACAGTGGGCCAAGGGAGGCTTCCCCTGCTGGTTTGGGTTCAGGGGCTCAGCTGGGCCCTGGGCCCTAGGCCAGGGCTCCGGCAGGCACCAGGGAGAGAACCCCCTCCCTAGGCTTTGTCCTCTGCTCCACTGGGTGGCAAATAGAAGGCCCTGGGAGGGCTTTGCTGGTGTGTAAAGAGGCCTCCGGGCTCTGGGTCGAAGGTCTGTTGGGGCCACCTTGCAGTCTCATGCCTGTGGGCCAGCTGGGGCTAAGAGAACCCAGACCACAGAGTCCCCATCCCCTGCGTTTTTTTTTTTTTAGATACATAGCTTTATTCAGCAAAACAATACCATCAAAGCAGATAAAAAACATAAATACATCATATTAAAAAAAGTATTAAGATAAGTGGATAAAAATGGCAACATAAAACAGTACATCAAACACCTCAACCCTCATTTAAAATACATAAATTGAGTTTGAAAGAAAATGATCAAATGCATAAAAGTAACAATAAATAAATACAGTCCACAGCACATAAAACTCATTTAAATCTCGACACAAAAGATTAGCTTCAACAGCAATTACCAGCTCATGGTGAAGTGGGGTTAAATTGAGTGGCATACTCCTGACTTCAGAAATGTATGTCTGATTGGCCATATGGCCTCCAGAAACTTCGCCAGTGGAAATTCCACTTCGCAATGGGCATATGATTTAAGAATCCCAAAAGCTACTGACCCACTCGCAAAGCCCATGGATCTACAAAGTAGAATGAGCCAACGTGCTCTTTGCTTGCAATACGCAGGGCAACAAAATAATACATGAGCTAAGTGCTCAACAACTCCACATCCAATTGGGTATAAATCACTGTCAGCACCTGAGTTGGGCGATTCACAAGTAAAGGAACAGAATGGTAGTGTTCCCAACCTAAATCTAATAAAAAGTGCTCGTGCAAAAGGGGAAACAATCATGTCCATAAAATTCTCAAATTCATAGTGGCACTTCAAGGATACAAAACTATTAGTTAAACTGGGTGAGGGAACCTCTGCTAGTTTTTCCACTTGGACTTTCAACCAATATGCATCCATCACAAGCTGAACAGCATTTTTTGGCAGATGTGCAGGATCCAACCAGAAACTGTTCAATCCAAGAGCGAAGAGAGATTCTTTCACATATTTAACCATCTAACCCTTTTTAGGGCTTGCGTGCTCACTAAGGTACTAAGCCCGGCTCTATATGGGCCAAAAATATCCGAGGACCATAACCTAAACCAGTAAGTCAATGGCCGTAAGGCAGAAAAATGTGATGCAGAGTAAAGGTTTAGATCAAACCGAATGGGCAAGGTTGGAGAGCTTGCAGGAATTTTTAATAGCATTTTCAAAAAGTAGTTTTCAGCTTTCTCCAGATCGTTTAGATTACAATAACCCCATAGCTCTGCACCATATAATACTCCACCCCTGGCCTGGACTTTATATATTTCTAATGGAGGAGTGATTGCATAACTAGGGGATTTGGCAACATATCTCAAAATGCATCCTGATTTGTGTTTTAAACTCATAACAGACTTAGCTAAGTGTGCCTTCCATTTCTGGGAGTTCTCCAACCGAAAACCCAAATAATCAAAATCAAAAACTCTTTCTAAGGCCTCTCTTACCAAACATATTTGTTTCCTAGCCTTTTGTTTGGGGTCACCAAGCACCATATACTTGGTTTTGGAAGAATTTATTTCCAAACCATAGTCTTTACAAAAGCATGTGAACTTATCTAAAAATTTAGTTAGGCCGGAGGCAGTTTGCGATAATAGAAGAGTATCATCTGCAAAGAGCCGACATGGTACCCTTTCTCCCACAACCTTGGGGGGATCACTGTCACAATCCATTAGGTAGGGGATACAGGTGTTGATAAACAGTAAAAATATAGTAGGGGCCAGCATACATCCCTGTCTGACTCCTCTGCATACTGCCATCTCGCCTGTTAGTTCTCCTTGCGTCCCCCATCTAATTCTGGCATAGCTCCATGAGTGCAACTCCTTAATCAGATTTAATAAGGGACCTGGCACTCCAGCTTTGTTGAGAACTCCCCACAGTTTCCTACGTGGGACCAAATCAAAGGCAGACTTAAGGTCGACAAAGGCGACAAAGAGTTCCCTGGCCTCCACGTCCACTACCCTCCATTTGATCGTGAGGAAACGAAAAGCTTGGTCAACCGTACTAATCTTTTGTTTAAAACCAGCCTGTAAATGACTCAATACTTGATTGGCATCCATCCAGTCCTTTAATCTACACAATAACTGATGACAAAATATTTTTTGTAGGTTGTCCAACAAACTAATGGGTCTATAGTTTCCCGGTAGCCCCCTTTTACCTTTTTTATAAATAGGGACAATAATTGGTCCCTTCCAGGTTTTAGGATGGTTGCCACTTTCTAAAACGGCATTAGACACCTTATTTAACCCCCTGCAGTGGTTAGTACAGGCTTCTTATGTTAAGGCACAGTATGACCAAATGGCCATCCTCGTGGCCCAGCCTGGTTGCAGTCCATGCGTTCCTATGGCACGTCCAGATGGCCAGGCTGCCCTGGGGAGGCTTCCTCTGCCATGTCGTGCTCAGGGGTACAGTCTGGGCCACGGGCCATGGGTCGGGGTGGGAACCCCTTCCCTGGTCTTGGTCCTCCAGCCTGCCATGTGGCAAGGCACCCGGGCCGGGGTCTCATGGGGTCCAGGGATGCCTTACCAGCATGGCTGAGTTCATAAGCCATGACTAGGCCCCCGCCGGGCCCTGGAGTGGGTGCTCCCTTCCTCCAGCGTGCCGCACCACCATGCCCATGGATGCTCCCCCTGCCGGTTCAGGGGCTCTGGGATGGGAGCCCCTGTCCTGGGCTTCGTCCACGGGCCCACCAGGTTGGGAAGCGCCTGGGACGGCGTACTGCAAGCCCCAGGAGGGATTCAGCAGCATTTAAATAGGCCTCTAAGCCCTGGGTCAGAGGTCCATTGAGGTCTCCCTCACGGCCCAGTGCCTGAGGGCCAGCGGGGGCTCTGAGAACCCAGGCCACAGAGTCTCTGTCACCTGCCGGGGAGAGCGCAGGCTCCTTATGTTAAGGCACGGTGCGACCAGATGGCCGTTCTCTGAGCCTAGCCATCTGGTCATGCTTCATGCGTTCATATGGCACATCCCTCAGTGCGCATGGAGTACAAAAAGGGAGTAGGTTCCTATGGATTACTAGGGACTGGGTATGCCAGACCCCCTTGTGGTCCAGTGGTTCTGAACTGGGAGCTGCCAGGGCTCAGGACCAGGCCGGCCTGCCACAGGGCCCGGGTGTGCAGCCAACTTGCAGCCTCATCCGATGAGTCTCTCCTCCGAACTTGGCTTCCCCAGAGAGCACATCGACATCCCCATGCAAGGCGGCCTGCCCCCGCCCACCCACTGAGGAAGAAGGTCCAGCCAGCATTGTACTCCGATTGATTGTGCACACTTGGTCTGTTTGGGGATGGACTGCTTGGCCAGCCTTGGCTGTTGTTTCAAGAAAATAGCTTCCACCCTGCCAGGGACTGTTGGACTCAACCTGCTGTTCACGGAGGCCCTTCCTCTACCCAGCAGAGCGAAGGCTAAGCAGCCCTGCAGCTTGTGCCTCTCCAGCGGTCTGACCAGAGTGGAAGGGGTTGGGTGGTGCCAGGTCCTGCAAGCTGCCTGGTGGTCCGGGCACCTGTGTGCCATTGCCCTCCTCCACCAAGCTCATTTCCGCAGCAGCTCAGAGCGACTGTTCCGTGGGGTGTCCCTGCTGGCCCAGGCTGGCAGGCACCCTGGCATCTTGCTCAGGCTGTGCCTCTGCCTGGCCATCCCCCTCCTGTGGAGATGGCTGCTACCCGCCGGTGCCTGTGAGACCACCGTGTCCTCCCCAGCAAGCCCCGGGACTCCTTATGGGGTGTGAATGTCGGTCCGAGACAGGCATGCAGCTGCCCCTGTCCAGCAGTTGTCTCTACATGGTTGATCCTGCCAGTAGCATATGCTCGTCTTAAAGATGAAGCCATGCATGTGTAAGTACACCCGGCTACTTAAATCAGTTATGGTTCTTTTGATCACTCCATCTGTTACTTGAATAACTGTGGTAATCTTAGAGCTAATACATACCGACGAGCGCTGACCTCCCGGGATGCGTGCACTTATCAGACCAAGACCAATCCCAGCTCGCCTGGTGACTTTGGTGACTCTAGATAAACTCGGGCCGATCGAACAACCCCGTGACAGTGACAATACAGTTGGATGTCTGCCACATCAACTTTTGATGGTACTTTCTGTGTCTACTGTGGTGACCACGGGTAATAGGGAATCATTGTTCGATTCCAAACAGGAAGCCTGAGAAACGGGTACCACATCCAAAGAAGGTAGCAGGCGAGCAAATTACCCACTCCCGACTCTGGGAGGTAATAATGAAAAATAACAATACAGGACTCTTTTAAGGCCCTGTAATTGGAATGAGTACAGTTTAAATCCTATAATGAGGATCCATTGAAGGGCAAGTCTGGTGCCAGCAGCCGTGGTAATTCAAGCTCCAATAGCGTATATTAAAGTTGCTGCAGTTAAAAAGTTCGTAGTTGGACCTTAGGATCGAGCTGGTGGTCCGCCATGAGACGACCTACCACCTGTCCCAGCCCCAGCCTCTCAGCACCCCATTGATGTTCTTGACTGAGTGTCATAGGGGTCCAAAGCGTTTACTTTGAACAAATTTGAGTGTTCAAAGCAGGCCAGTTGCCTGAATAATTCAGCTAGAAATAATGGAATAGGACTCCGGTTCTATTTTGTAGGTTTTTGGAACTGGGGCCATGTACAAGAGGGACAGCCAGGCACATTTGTTTTGTGGAGCTAGAGGTAAAATTCTTGCACCAAAGTGAAAGCATTTGCCAAGAATGTTTTCATTAATCAATAACGAAGGTCGAAGATTCTAAGACGATCAGATACCATCGTAGTTCCAACCATAAACAATGCCGACTAGTGATCCTGTGGCGTTATTCCCATGACCCGCTGAGCAACGTCCGGGAAACCAAAGTCTTTGCGTTCCGGGGGGAGTATGGTTGCAAAGCTGAAACTTAAAGGAATTGACAGAAGGGCACCACCAGGAGTGGAGCCTGTGGATTAATTTGACTGATCATGGGAAAACTCACCTGGCCTGGACATGGAAAGGATTGATAGGTTGATATCTCTTTCTCGATTCTGTGGGTGGTTGTGCATGGCCGTTTTTAGTTGGTAGAGCGATTTATTTGTTAATTCCGATAACGAACAGGACTCTTCCATGCTAACTAGTTACGTGACCCCCAGTGGTTGGTGTCCAACTTATTAGAGGTACAAGTAGCGTTTAGCCATAAGAGATTGAGCAATAACAGGTCTGTGATGCCCATAGATGTCCGGGACTGAACGTGTGCTACACTGAATAGATCAGTGTGTGTCTACCCTTCGCCGACAGTTGCGTGTAACCCATTGAACCCTGTTCGTGATAGGGATTGGGGATTGCAATTATTTCCCATGAATGAGGAATTCCCAGTAAGTGCAGGTCATAAGCTTGTGTTGATTAAGTCCTTGCCCTTTGTACACACCACCCGTCAATGATACCAATTGGATGGTTTAGTGAGGTTCTCAATTCGGCCTTACTGGGGTTGGCAACTGCTCTGGCGAAGCGCCTAGAAGACTATCAAACTTGACTATCTAGAGGAAGTAAAAGTCATAACAGAGTTTCTGTAGGTGAACCTGCGGAAGGATCATTCAAGCGACTGACAGAGCCAGCCCAAAGCCTCAGCCCCCTTTAATAATGGAACACCCGTAGGCATAGGGCCCAGCCCTCCCCTCACACTCCCTGGCCAGAGGAGTGGTCCACGGGCTGGGACCACTCCCCTGAAGACCTTGCCATCTGGGCTTTCCCGTACCCGATTCCCAGTCTACCCTTTTGGATGGCAAGGTGGCAGAGAAGAGGAGGAGGTGAGGCCATGAGGGAACCCCGTCTTCCCTCGGTGGGGGTATGCTGGAGGGGTGCTTTTCCCTTGCGGTGCCTCTGATCAGGGTGGGGGTGGGCTATACCCCAGCCCGCTGGCACAGCTAGGGGCTACCGCCTGAAGCCAGTGACTCTCGACACGGAGGAGTCAAGACCTGGTGGCAGATGGCTGGTGTGCAGGTGGGGTGACCCTCCCTTGTTGCCAGGTACCGTACTTCTCCTGGTCCTGTGTGGCTGGGCTAATGGATTGAAGACTCGCGAGGTGGTGGGGCAGCCTGGGCCAACCACCTGGGGATGTTCTTTAAATCATGGAGGATGACTCCCAGAGGGGAAGCCTGACAGGGTGCTGGGCCATCTTGCCGCGCGGTCAGCAGACAGGCAATGCTGCCTTCCTCCTGCCTCTCCTGCACCCGCAGGTGGGCGAACATTAAAATAAGATGCCTGTGACTTGGCGGTAGATCACTCGGCTCACGTGTTGATGAAGAATGCAGCTAGTTGCAAGAATTAGTGTAAATTGCAGGACACATTGATCATCCACACTTTGAACGCACCTTGCGGCCCCAGGTTCCTCCCAGGGCTATGCATATCTGAGGGGTGCTTGATTGTCAATCACCTTGGGGCTTTCCCAGGGTGCAGCTGGGACTGCTTCAGGGTAGCTCTGCTACCTTCATCCCCCCTCCAAGGTCAGACCCCCCGATCTTCTGCAGCAGGACCCAACCCATGTCCTGTTGTGGAGGTATGCCCCTGGTGTGTCTAGCCTTGCCACCCTGCCTCAGCGGAGTGCGGGCAGGTGACCAGTCTGCCCCGGGCACGAACTGGGCACCTGGCTGCGTGGTGTGTGTGGCTGTCTGTTGTGTCCCTTGGCTGCACGTGGGCACTGCCTTGGGTGCCCACTTCTGTGGCTAGTTCCCCGGGGGAGGACCAACTGCTGGCCTCTGGCTTCAATCTAGGAAAAAGGGCTTGCTGCCATGGTCCCTCTGTCTCCTGCAGCCCAGGGGACAGTGGCCCTGCCCCCCACTGTTTCTGCATCATACTATGACCTCAGATCAGGCGTGGCAACTTGCTGAATTTAAGTGGACATGGACAGAAGGGGGCTGCATCCATCCCCCTTAGTGCACCGCATGTTTGTGGGACACCTGTGCTAAAACATTTGTAGACAACCTGATTCTGGGTCAGGGTTTTGTAAATAGCAGAGTAGCTACCTTGCTGCGATCTATTAAAAGTCATTCTCTAAGCCAAGCTTTTGTCTCCGTCTGTGGGTGCCCGTGTCCCGACTACCACCACACTCAGGGAGGGGGTGGTCCCTCTGCCGCCGGACTGCCAGGGAGGGAGGGGGCTGGAGGCCTGTGGGAGGCTGCCTCCACCATGTGCCACTCGGCATGGGGGCCTCCCCCTCCTGCAGGGACGGGGGCCACAACCCCTTGTAGGTCAGCAGGGTGACCAGATGGCCAGAGTGGGAATCCCTGGTCTGCACAAGTTGCCGGAAGGCAAGCTGCCTGGTCACTCTGGCCACCAGGTCGTCCTGGGCCATCTGGTCGCTGAGTCATCCCGGGCTATCTGGTCGCTAGGCTATCTGACCAGATGGCCCGACTGGACGACCGGGTGGCTGGCAGGCCAGGCCGCCAGGCTAACTCTGACTTTTGTCTCTTCCCAGGGTTCTGTAAGCCCACACTTCATGGAGGCTTAATAGTTGAGGAAAACAGGCAGGCCGGTGGGGAGAGGGTGTGGGGGAGTTTGAGCTTAAGCCTCCTGGTCCCCTTGTGCCCGGGCTCCAGGAAGGTGGAAGGCACCTGCCTAAAGGCAGCACCCTGAGCCAACAGTATGGCAATGGCAGTCACTACCCAGGGCAGGGTGGCTGCAGACCAGAGAGGACTCTTGTGCTCCCCCACCAGATCTAGAGCAATGACCAGCCCTGCATGAAAGCCTAGACTCTGGTCGATCAGGGCACAGTTGGGCCTATTTGGCGACTTTGAGCTGCTTGGCTAGAAACACCAGACTGAGCCGAATCCCCTCCTCGGTCAGGGCTCTTGAGCTACAGAGTGCCCATGACGGGGTTCCGCAGGGGTATGGACCCAGCAGGCCCAGGTCTGCAAGCCCACTGAGCCCGTCGGACCCGGTCTGCAAGCCATCCACTTTGGCCCCAGGCTCCCTCCCCCGGTCTCTGTATCGCAAAGCACCCTGGGCGACGGGGGTTCCTGGCTGGGTGGGGAAGCTATGACTGGGCGTGGCTGAGTGGGGAAACTATGACCAGGCACCGGGTGAGAGCTCTAGCTGGCCCACTCCAGTCTGCCAATCCGCAAATTTAAATCAACCATTTACAAGTTCTTCTAGGTGAGTGAACCTTGTGGGATACACACAAAATACACCACATATTATTCCCTCAGTGACCAGTTTACAAAAAGATGTGATGGCAAGGTGTTTGTTACAGAGAGAGAATGCATGGACGGTAAAAAACAAAGAAAACACCAAAACATTATTGCACACCCACTCACTAGTCCATTTTAGGCATACTGGTTGGATTTGGCATGATGGTAAGTAAATGGTTCATAAAAAATTACTTTATTCACATATGACTTTACTAAATAAAATCCCTAAATATCATTGATAAATCAACCATTTGCAAGTGCTTCTAGGTAGGTAAACCTTGTGGGAGCCACACAAAACACACCTCATATTATTCTCTGCTCTGATGACGTGGGTGCGCTATTTTTTACAGAAATGTGCCCTCTTGTGTAGTTTCACTACATGCTCTAATTAATGTACCTTTCTTGGCTCCTTGAAGTGTGCATAAAATAATTTACATACTGACAATATTGAAGAACAGAATAACCAAGGGAAAGTCATTAATGTTGCCGTCAAACTGTTTTTCTTAAAGTTTATCCTAATTATTTGAACCACGCTGTTTAATTTTATTCATGCCAAATAATGGGAGCTGAACAACAATTTTAAATCAGGGCCCTTTCAATCTGGGAATGAAAAGCTTCACTGCATTCAAAAGAGCTGTCAGACAAGTACAAACAGCTCTAATTTACCAAAGTACAAACTGCAAAGTTGGATGAATGCAGACTCTTGCGGTCAAAATAACAAAATCATCTGCAGAAACTGTAAACATTTATGTAATTTCTTTTGATAAATTGTGGACTCTGTAGAACTGAGCAAAAAAGTCAAATGAAAAAACAGAATTTTTGTCAAAAGAATGTCACCAGGTGTCGACATATTATGATATTCAGAAAAACGTTTTATAACTACTACTTTAGTATTAAAACCCCACTCTGAAAAATTATACATGCCTCTGTTTGTAGCAATGTTATCATTTCTCTGTAGATTGGTGCAAAAATGGCACGGTATGGACGCATTCCCAAGAATAAAAGGCACATATTAAGTTTTTAGAAATTAAAAAAAAATGCCCAACTAGACAATTATGGCCCTCATTACAACCCTGGTGGTTGGTGTTAAATCGGCTGTAATACCGCCAACAGGCCGGCGGTAAAAAAATTGGAATCACGACCATGGCGGAAACCACCAACACAGACAGCCACTTTAACACACCGACCGCCACGCCGGTAGCAACAAACACTGCGGCGGTCACCGCCAATAGACAGGCGGAAGACAATGTACCGCCCACCCCATGACAACCTGCCAATCCGCCAGCTTCTCCGGGGCAGTACCAACGTCATAAAAAGCACGGCGGAAACAGGACTTGGAAGGGAAACCACTCACATTCCGACAATCAACGAAGAACCAGGATGCCATGGAGCCAAAGCTGCAGGTCCTACCCATGCTAGTCTACCTCCTCATACACGAGGAATATCACAGGAGGTGGCAGCGACGACCACAGTGAGTACTGCACCTAGCACACAGGGGAGTGCAACATGCAACACTCCCACCCCCACCCTCACCCACAACACTATACACACAAAAACATGCAGCAACATTATATTTACACCCCGTAACCCCCTGGAAGAATGCAAGGACAAAATGAATGGAGTCAAATCTGTGATATATTAGAAATAGGCAGATATACTTAACAAATCGAAAAACAGTATATACAATTATTAACAATATGTACAGAAGGCCGTACACTGTCCTTTGTAAATGTCCGTGGCCCACTGGGCCGAAAATCATGGGCCAAGCCCACACTTGACTCCTGCCTCAATACAGAGAGAACACTGCAGGGGCATCAGGTAGAAAACACACTGCCACTTCAGGGGGACGGGGAAGGGGAGGGCATCTCAGCCGGAAGATGATACTACACCACTGCTCCTCGAGGGGGCTCCATGCACACAGCGATGTCCTGGGGAGTGCAAAGCCACAGTCTCTAAAGTGGGTGGGTTGCCCACTGCTTGGACCTGGGGAGTGCAAAGCCACAGTCTCTCAAGTTTCTCAAGTGGATGGGTTGCCCACTGCTTGGTCCTGGGGAGTGCAAAGCCACAGTCTCTCAAGTCTTTCAAGGGCGTGGGTTGCTCACTGCTTGGTACTGAGGAGTGCAAAGCCACAGTCTCTCAAGGGGGTGGCATCTCCACTGGTTCTGGAGGCGGCTTTGTGCCCAGTCTGCTTCATCCTGTCAAGGATATGGAGAGTGGATGCATTTCTCCTCTGGTTCTGGAAGGGGCTTTGTGCCCAGTCTGCTTCATCCTGCCAAGGATAGGGTGGGTGGATGAATTTCTCGACTGGTTCTGGATGGGGCTTTGTGCCCAGTCTGCTTCATCCTGCCAAGAATAGGGGAAGTGGATGCATTTGTCCACTGGTTCTGGAGGGGGCTTTGTGCCCAGTCTGCTTCATCCTGTCAAGGATATGGAGAGTGGATGCATTTCTCCACTGGTTCTGGAAGGGACTTTGTGCCCAGTCTGCTTCATCCTGCCAAGGATAGGGTGGGTGGATGAATTTCTCCACTGGTTCTGGATGGGGCTTTGTGCCCAGTTTGCTTCATCCTGCCAAGAATAGGGGAAGTGGATGCATTTGTCCACTGGTTCTGGTGGGGGCTTTGTGCCCATTCTGCTTCATCCTGCCAAGGATAGGGTGAGTGGATGTATTTCTCTAATGGTTCTAGAGGGGCCTTTGTGCCCAGTGATGCTGCACTTGGGGTGTGGCAGTTCACATTCCCTCACCTGGGTGTCTGAGGCACGAGATTTGCAGGGAACAGGTAGCATGATACTCCATGGAGGCAGGGACCGACTAAGGCTGCATACTGGTGGTAGTGCTGGTGCTGGTGGGGGTGCTTCCAGTGGTGGTAGGAGGCACAGCCCATCTCCTGCAGCCTCGGATGGCTGCCTACTGGGGATGCTGCTGCTGACAGTTGTTGTGGCAGCGGCGGGGCAGGTGGTGGTGCAGGTGGCGGTGCTTGTGGCGGTGCTTGCCGGGGTACAGATGGTGGAGCTGTCGGTTCTGATGGTGGGCACCAGGCCCTCACCTGGTGCTGCCGAGGCCTGAAGTGCTTTGCCTTGGCTTTTCTGCCCCTTCCTCACCTTGGCAGATGCTGCTGGGACCTTGGCACTTGCAGTGTGAGTTTTGGAGGAGGCCTTGCTGGGTGGGTCGTGCTTCTTGGCCGTGCTGCATGCTGGCAGGTGGCGAAATGGGTTAGTCCTTTGCAGGGGTCGGTGGGACACTGGCAGCCCTGACGGTGCCCCCTTTAATCCCCTGGGACTTTGCAGGTACCACAGCGGACTCCGACTTGGTGGCTGAGGTGCTGGCCTGGGATCTTGACACCCTGGCCTGAGGGGAAGGACGTGGGGGGGGAGGCGTAGGGAGGAGGTCAAAGTTTACAAGTAAAAGTTTTTTAGACACACTGGGATGGGAAGATGGAGAGGGTTTGGGAGTGCAGGAAGTGGGAGTTGTTGGGTGAAGGTGCATGGGCTGTTGTGAGGTGGATGGCTGTTGGGTGGGTGGGTTCTTGCGTGTGTGTACTTTGGGAGGAGGGCTCACAGAAACACTGGGAGAGGACACACGGGATGTGTGCATGGTTGTGGGGGTGATCACTGCCCATGAGGGGTGTGTTGTGATGGGCTTGCTGGTGATGGACGTAGTGGATGAGGATGAAGTGCATGCTGGTGTGAGTGGAGACGATACTGGGAGGGGGGTGGACGAGGAGGAGGAGGGGGACACAGTGGAGGCAGTGGATGTAGGTGTGTCTGCATGGGGATAGTGCTTGTGTGAGTGCCTGTGTGATGAAGTGTGGTGCTTGTGTTTGCCTGAGCCACTTCCGTGTGTTGATTTGGGTAATTGGTGGTCTTATGGTGTGCTTGGGATAGGCTGAGGTTGACGGGATTGGGACTGGGTAGAGGAAGTTGGAGGGGAGGCTAGACACAGGGACAATGGCTGCCATCAGTGCTGAGGCCAGAGCCTGAATTGCTCTCTGTTGGGCTGCCACGCCAGAATGAATACCCTCCAGGTATGCATTTGTTTATTGCAAATGTCTCTCAACACCCTGGATGGCATTCAGAATTGTTGACTGCCCAACAGTGAGGGATCTCAGGAGGTCAATAGCCTCCTCACTGAGGGCAACAGTACTGACTGGGGTAGGGCCTGGGGTGCCTGGGGCGAAGGAGATGCCCACCCTCCTGGGTGAGTGGGCACAGGAAACACGCTGAGGAGGGCAGTGCTGGTAGGGGGGATGGCAGCTGTACCTGTTGTTGGGGTGGGCACAGAGGTGTCCACCACTGCCAGGGAGCTTCCATTGGAGGAGGAGTTGCTGTCTGTTGTCTCCCCTCCTGTCCCCATGGTGGTGCTCCCCTCACCCTCCATCCCACTGGTGCCTTCACCCTTGGTGGATTTGGCCGCCAGGCCCATGTGGAATGCAGCTCCCTCCGTCGCCGGTGCCTCTGCTCCTCCGCCAGATGATGCTAATGCACACAAGGACAGGGTGACAAAACAAAAATGGGAGGGAAGAGACAGAGGATACGCTTGGTCAATGCCAGCAACAACACCACCGTTGGCGTACAATACACACAGGGATCAGCCCTATGCACTAGGCCATTCACTACCAGTTACACAACTAGTCACCAGCCCATGGGGTACAATGCCTAACGCCAGCATCTGCACACCAGAAACCCAGAGGACCCTGCCCAGTAGGAGATGGCCACTTACACTATTGGGGTAGGAGTGCTCCAGAGCCTGCCCAACAAGGGACCTACACTGCCATGTTCGCCCTGGCCTAGGGGCACCCACATCCCACATCCCCCACCCAGGTAACACCTTAACGCGTGCAAAGTTATGACTCTGAATCTGTACTCACCCCCTTGTGGCTGTTGTGATGCCCTCAAGCGCCCATCCAACTCTGGATAGGCCACCACCAGGATGCAGAACATTAGGGGGGTCATGGTGCGATGGGCACCCCTTCCACATTGGGGGGCCAGCCCCAGTTGGGCCTCCTCCGTCTTCTTTGACCTGCAGCGCAGGTCCTCCCATCTTTTGCGGCAGTGGGTGCTCTGCCTGTGAAAGACCCCCAGGGTCCACACCTCGTTGGCAATGGCATGCCAAATACCCTTTTTCTGGTGGGCACTGACCAGTTTGTCTGGAGGACCATAGAGTAAAGTGTACTGGGTAGGACCCCATCCACCAGTCTTTCCAACTCCTCCGCAGTGAAGGCAGGGGCTCTTCCCCAGACACATGAGCCATTGTCCCTTCCAGACACAGGTCACAGCAGCACTTGCAGTGTAGGTCCTCTCCTGTTGAAGGTCAGGTAGCAAGTGAGTGAAAAGTTAGAAAATGGTGGTCATGTCTGTGGCGCAATTACCTAATATCTACCTGTCCCTCTTCATGGGTCAGGCAGCCGCCATTTCAGGGGGGCAGAGGGCATGGCACCTAACTGCGTCACAGCAGACTGACTCTTGAGTTCACATACTGCTTTTGTAAAGTAAAAAAATCAACATTAGTGCTAAAGATGTGGAATTATGACCCCTTTGCTCACCGTTCTCTTCCATAGGCTTCAACCGCTGAGGCAGCATATGAGATGGTGGCATCCTCCGGTGTACAGACCCCTGGAGGACCTTGCGACAATGGAGGACAGACACATTATCATCACATACAGACTTGATCGTGCCACAATCCTAGAACTGTGTGCCCAATTGGAGCCAGAAGTGACGTCAGCTATCCGCCAGCCCACACAAATCCCTCTTCTAGTGCAGGTCCTGTCAGTGCTCTATTTCCTGGCAAGTGGTTCCTTCCAAACAACAGTGGCCATGGCATCAGGGATGTCTCAGCCAATGTTCTCCAATGTGTTGACCAGAGTGTTGTCAGCCCTGCTGAAACACATGCGCAGCTACATTGTATTCCCCCAGGTGGAGGATCTGGCCACAGTGAAAGCTGAATTTTATGCCCTGAGACATATCCCCAACATCATTGGTTCCATTGATGGTACACATGTAGCATTTGCCCCCCCTCATCCCCGGAGAAATGAACAGGTTTACAGGAATAGAAAAAGCTATCACTCGATGAGTGTGCAGATGGTGTGTTTGGCGGACCAGTCCATCTCCCATGTGAATGCAAAATATCTTGGATCTGTGCATGATGCCTATATAATGATGAATAGCAGCATCCCATATGTGATGGGCCAACTCCAGAGGCGCCAGGTATGGCTAATAGGTGAGCCAAAGGTCCCCATCCGAGCATATGTTGATGTCTGGGTATGGGATTGCCCCTAAGGGTTAGTGTGTGTCTAACAGTTGTCACCGTATATTTACAGGTGACTCTGGTTACCCCCACCTCTCATGGCTACTGACCCCAGTGAGGAATGCCTGGACAAGGGCAGAGGAACGTTAAAATGAGGCACATGGCGTACAAGGATGATTATAGATTGGACCTTCGGTCTCCTGAAGGCCAGGTTCTGGTGCCTCTATCTGACAGATGGATCCCTGTACTACTCATCCAAGAAGGTGTGCCAGATCATTGTGGCATGCTGTATATTTCACAACCTGGCCTTGAGACGCCAGGTGCCTTTTCTGCATGAGGATGTGCCTGGAGATGGTCCTGTGGCAGCGGTGGGGTCTGTGGACAGTGACGAAGAGGAGTCAGAGGAAGATGATGTGGACAACAGAACAAACATCATACAGCAGTACTTCCAGTGACACACAGGTAAGACACTGTAAGTTCACTTTACATTTCAGTTTTCTGTTGGACATTGTACATGGCAGCCTGTTTCCCTCTATGGCCACTGACTGTTCCCTTTGGAATCTCTATTTTCAGATCACTGTGCCCCATTCTGGATCCTGCTATATGTACTGCTGCCCACCAAAGGTCATCCTGCAGTATATTTCACTTTATATATACGTGGCAATGCTTTGATAATGTTGTATTTATACATTTGTGAATCATTAGACTGTCTCACGATTGTTATTTGTTTCAAGGGTGTTTATTTAGGTGCTAATAAGTATAGGGGTATGTGCAAGGCGCTGGGGGTGAGGGTGGAGGAAAGTTAATGGTAGAGTCCAGTCTCATGGTATCACTGGTGCATTGTCCAAGGGGGCATGGGAAGGGGAGCAATGGCAGTTAAAGGTTAACAGGGTAACAGAGTGGGACAGAAGGGTGACAATCAGGAAAGTCCTATTTCCTGGCAGGGGTCTTGGCAATGTTCTCTGTCTTCTGCATGGATCTCAGGGACCGTTTGTGGGGTGGTTCTCATTTTGCAGGGGGTGGGGTGCTGGTGCCCTGTTGGTCCTGTGGAGGGGGCCTCCTATCCACTAGCGGAGGTGGAAGGCTGTTGCTCGGTTTGGCGAGTGCCAGGCACCCTTTGTTGTGCCACTGCCTCCCTCATGGTGTTTCCCATGTCAGCCAGCACCCCTGCAATGGTGACCAGGATGGTGTAGATTTTAGTTAGGTCATCCCTGATCCCCAAGTACTGTCCCTCCTGCAGCCGTTGGATCTCCTGCAACTTGGCCAGTATCTGGCCCATGGTCTCCTGGGAATGGTGATATGCTTCCAGGATTTTGGAGAGTGCCTTGTGGAGAGTGGGTTCCCTCGGCCTGTCCTCTCCCTGTCGCACAGCAGTCCTCCCAGCTTCCCTGTTGTCCTGTGACTCTGTCCCCTGAACCATGTGCCCACAGCCACTGACCCGAGGTCCCTGATCGTCCTGGGTTTGTGGGGTTGCCTGGGGTCCCTGTAGTGGTGGACACACTGCTGATTGACGTGTCGTGGGGACAGTGGCATGGGCCCGCTGGGTGGGTGCTGTGCTGGTGTTTCCTGAGGGGGAGGCTCTGTGGTGGGTTGGGACTATGGCAGGGAACCGACTGTCCAGAGGCCCCTGATGGACCAGGTTGGTCATCGTGATCCAGGCGTGCAGAGCTGCTATCGTCACTGTGGGCCTCTTCGGGGGGGGACTGGATGTAGCTGGGACCTCCTCTCTGGTGACATTGAGTAGGGGTCCTGTGATGCAAATGCATTGTTAATGTATCTGCGTGAGCCATATTGTGAATGGGTGTGTTTCCATCTCTGATTGTGATTTTCCTGTCAGCTTTGCCTTGTGTGAGTGGTGATTTTTTGGGTTGGGTGAGTCTCTCTACTGGGCATGCTGTGGTGATGGGTATCCATGCAGGTCTGTGATGGGTGTCCATCCAATGGTGTTGCATGCAGGGCTTGGTATTGTGATAGGTGGGTTGTGATAGTGGGGTATATGTGAGTTGGTGGAGTGATGGGGGTGAGGGTAGGAGTTTGTGATGGCATGCAGGTAGGGTGGGGGATATAGTAGTATAGATTTGACTTACCAGAGTCCAGTCCTCCTGCTACTCCTGTGAGGCCCTCAGGTTGCATGATCGCCAAGACTTGCTCCTCCCATGTTGTTAGTTGTTGGGGAGGAGGTGGGGGTCCACCGCCAGTCCTCTGTACAGCAATCTGGTGTCTTGATACTACGGAACGCACCTTCCCCCGTAGGTCCTTCCACCTCTTCCTAATGTCATCCCTGGTTCTTGGGTGCTGTTCCACGGCGTTGACCCTGTCCATGATCCTCCGCCATACCTCCATCTTCCTTGCAATGGACGTCTGCTGCACCTGTGATCCGAAAAGCTGCGGCTCTACCCGGTTGATTTCCTCCACCATTACCCTTAGCTCCTCCTTAGAAAACCTGAGGTGTCTTTGGGGTGCCATGGATGTGGTGTGAGTGATATATGTAAGGATGAGTGGGGTGATGTGTGGGGTGATGTGTTGTGGTGTATGCTGTGATGTGCGTGAATGGTGTATGGGTGATGGTGGTCTGTGTCTCTGATTGAGTGGGTGCTCCTTGCTTGTCTCTCTGTGCTTGGTCTCTTTTTTTTTACTTAAGGGGTTGTGGGTATTGTGGGTGGGTGTTTTATAGTGGTTTGGGTGTGTGTGTGTAGTGTGTGTATGTGTGTCAGGTGTGTGTATTTTTAATTGTCTAATGTGGTGTTGTTTTGTTTGAGTGTGTGTATTTTGAGTGCAGCGGTGTGTACCGCCAATGGTATACATTGTTTGAAAGACCACTGCGGTGATTCGTGGGTTGTGATTTTGTGGGCATATTCGTGTTGGCGTAACGGTGTGGGTTTTGCTATTGTCAGTTTATCACTGACCTTTGGTGTGGCGGACTTGTGTGGGTGTCTGTATAGTGGCAGATTCAATGCGTGGGTCACAATACCTGTGGCGGATTACAGCCGTGCTCACGGTATGTTGGCAGCCATCAGCACAGTGGTAGGTGACATTTACCGCCAGGGTTGTAATGAGGGCCTATGTCCTATTTCAAAATCCTCTCCAGATCTGTAACATCTACATGAAATTGTTACATACCCCATTCTCTGTAGGCGAGTCAGACTATTTTTGTAATAAAATTTTCTGTAGGCTAGAAATTATTCTTTCATTGGCCAGTGACTGCTTCGTACACTAAAAAGCCTCCACTTTTCTGACAGGCTAAACGCACGTGTAATCTAAGAAAAATCGAAAGTTTTCTGCTCCAGCATCTTGAAAAGAAAATCCTGCTTCCTGTCTTTGAAATCTCCTCATAAATTGAAACATGTTCCGATGTTGTTGAACATCTTCATGTGGTCATCCAATACCAGTAGCTCAGCAGAGTAACTCATTAGTGCCTCTTAAATTAGATTGTGTCATGCACACACGGCATGCACATTCCCCAATCTTCCCTTTCTGCTCCCATTCTCACTGCGTCCGCACGTGGATTCTCTGCCCCATCTCGCTCTCAGTTTAGCCACTCTCTCTATGTTTTCCATCTGTCTTGTTGGCCTGTGGTGTCTGGGATGTACACCTTTCAGAATTTTAATCTGCCCATGTTTCATATACCCAGGTATTCCACCTCTTACTCAGTCTGTCATCTCTTTTTCACTGTGTCTCTTGTTTCTCTGTGCCACATCCTTTCCGATCTGTGCCATGTTTAACTCACGACTGTCTGAATAATCAATGTTCTTTTTTTGCCCCGTGTCATTGCTCCATTTGTCCCACGTGTCTGCACGTAATGGCTGAATTTACGTAGAATAGTTATCTTGGTACCCCAGCTGTGTCTTTTAATTACTGTGATTCCTTCCAATCGTCATTTTATTTTATGTGTTTCTTCCCCATATCTGTCTCGAAACCTCATAACCTTTGCTGCTCCACATATCTCTGATTTGCATCAGGTTCCCTACTCAAAACATGGCACCGAGAGCAGCCCACTCCCCCCTCTTCTCCCATCTCCTTTACCAATCTTGTACAGAGAAGAGAATTCAGAGACTGGGTGGGACTGCTTTAGAATGTGCATGCCCCCCACCTGCATCCTTATTAATATATACTTTTAATTTGCAAGGTAGCAAGTAAGATGATTTATACAGCTCAGTTGAGTATAATTCTAACAGATAAGGCGATAAAGGTTAATTGAAGAGTAACCTCTCAGTGGCCCTGCAAAGCTCATACCCACTGACAGTACCCTAGATTTTCAGTGAACTTTAAACCATACAATATGCATGAAACATGGAACGTTTGGGTATGAATGATTGTAATCTATGAAAGTGATAGTTATAGTTTTGAATATCAATCAGAGAAAGGAAAAGACGTAAAACAATTCCCAATGTTAACCAGTAGTACAATGGATCATGGTATCTTTAGACATACAAATGTGTAGTTGCACAAATTGGATAAAGTATAAAAATAAAATTTGCTACGGTTAGATAGAGTCAAGATCGTCAATTTGATGGGTAGAAATCTTTAGAGGTAGCCAAGGGGTTGTTGACAGCGACAATAAATGGCTGCTACAAAATATATGGATAAAAAATCCCTCATCATTACCAAATTAAAGAAGAAAACTGGTGCAGTAATTCTTGATAGTTCATTTTATCTACCGTGTTTTAATATCGACTATATTATTATTGTATGCCTTTGCCATTTTATTACAGTACTCTCTCCTCTCCTACTGTACCTTTAAAGGTTCCAGATGGTGATCCTCAAATGCAGTTTTAAGACACCCAAAACTCCTACTTAAAAGGCTATTATTTACTTTGCCAAAATGATAGCCTAATGGCCATTACCTGAAAAAATTAGCTGTGCTGGACCATTTCCGAAGTAAGGACAGAAGTTCTGCATTTAGAGAAATATACAAAAATCTACAAAACGACGGGAACCCTATGTAGGATGTGGTGACTAATAGCTAAATAATAAATAAATCAACATAGCGATATCAACAACACAGTAGATAGTAAGAAGAAAAGTTATGGTGACTAATAACTAATTTAGAGATGGACGAGCATAGAAATAACTTGAACACAGTAGATGGTAAAAAAGAGTAGTTGGTTCGCTATAGATATTGACCTCAGAAAGCACCAATTCGTATCTTAGTGATATAGATGTACAGTGCTTGTGCATTGAACACTCAGGGTTCCAGATCATTAGTGTGATCGCTATTTTTGTCCTGTAATTCAATTCAATTATTTTAATTCAATTTTCTTCTTTCCGTAGCAAGCAAGTGGTGAGATTAAATTCATTTTGAATTTGCACATTTTCACACGCAGACCACTACTGTGACTTTTATGTTTAGTCTGTAGTCAGTGTGTTGGTATATATATATATATATATATATATATATATATATATATATATGTATATATATATATATATATATATATATATATACATATATATATGTATATTTGAATATATATATATATATGTAGGTATATATATATTCACTGAAAAAAACAAAGGTTACAGGGACGTTATACTTAGGTTCTGAATTTACTTGTATAAAACCATAGAAATTGAGCAGTTATAGTTGGAGTTCTTTTAGGCAGGGTCGGCGAGCGCCGCCCCCCCACCCGCCAGCAGCAGCAGGAGCTGCAAACCTTTAGAAATAAAACAATACTAAACTGTGTTTATTATCATTTTATTTTTAAAGGGGTGAGAGAGCGTAGTTTAAATATCATATATTATAGACGTGAAATGCTTACATTTGACAATGCAATATTAATAATTGAAATATATTAATAAACGTAAAGATTTACTCATTTATGAACACTAATGCTGAATTAATAATAATCTTTCAATTATATGTATTATTACGATCAAAACAGTATTCATTAGAACTCGTATGTCTTAAGTTAGCATGAGTCGCGAACTAGCTGTGTAACTCTCATTTTAAAGCGTATTTTTTCTGCTTCTCCAGTATGCGGACTTGCAAATGACCATGACCCAGCTATTGTTCTTTCTGTACTTGTTAGTAACATAAAGGAATGTTCACATTCGTATGCTAGTAGCTTCTAGCTCAAAATTATGTGATTTGAAACAAACATGGACACTTCCAAGGACAATGAGACGAGGGGAAGAGAACTTTTGACCTGAGACGTGTGCCAAGATGATGAAGTAACCCCGGACATGCCACCTACGAAATGTCGATTATGAAGACCAATTAGAAGACGAGCTAATATCAAGAAATGACAAATGCATTACTTAATGTATAATTTGATTGGTTACCAATGGTGGGGTGTAGTTATTAACCAATAGAATTTTGGGGGAATGTATTACGAAGAGGGAATAAAAACTCATGACACGAGAGACGAGACACATTAGGTAGGGAATGATATCGATTGCATCCAGAAACTCTGTCACTCTATTTGGTGATTTGAGACTTAGACAAAATCATCCTAGCCCATAGACTGCCCTATTACACTTTCCTCCTTATGAGGAGAGTGTCCCTTGCCTCTAATTTAGATAGATTGACGGTGAACTAACTGATGTCCTGAAGACGAAGACTGATCCTGTATGCTGACCTATCTCGAGGATGGTAATTATATTGCTAACGGAATCTATTTGCCTTTCTTTCTAGGTACCAACTGCTGTATGTTTAATTAGGTATCTTAGTTAGATGTTTTCAAATTGATATTCTAAATTTGTTTTGCATGAAGCCCAACATGCTAATGCTAATTTGAGGTTAGATAAGGTGCTCATTTGACTGACAGAACTGACGTGACTGACATGTAGCTATGCTGAACTGATATTCTATGGTTTATTATGCACTATGTTCTATTCATGCTGACGCATCTATCTTATGTTTCTGATCATCGCATTATTGAAAGCTTATCGTAGTTGCTACCTTGTGATTATGTTCTTATGCTTCTTGGTTTTGAGACTAATACGTTTACCATTAGATTGTAATCAATAGGGAATAAATTCACAGAATCCTCCTTCAAGGTGTGGTTATTTGAGTCTGAGAACTAATGAATGCGCCGAAGGTTCATTAATGGTTATTGTGAAATATATTTTGATGCTAACTTTAATAATGCTATTGATTTAATAATTGGTAATCTCGTCTTACGGAGACTCACCACTGGGTCCAAAGATTCATCGACCTAAAACGAGTCCTGATGTGTATAAATTGACATAAACGGATGCGTTAACAGGGGCGAGGCTATGTGGGCGACGAGCAGTGAGGGGAGTGTACAGAGCACTCCCCTCAGTGCGCATGTGTGTTTGACCGGCTGTTTTGGGCCGGTCAAGCACACATGTGCACAAGGCCTCTCTCCAACCCGGCACTGCGTTGCCGAGTTGGAGAGAGCTGACCGAGGCTCCCAGTCTGCATTGGAGCACCCAGCCAGGGTGCTCCAGCCAATCATAACGCTGCTCTGAACAGCGTCATAATTGGAAGAGGGCAGGCTGGGAGCCTGTGTCTGGAGTGCAGTGACGATGAGGTGTTGATGACCAGGTAAGTTTAATTGTTTTTGTAAATATTGTTTTTTTATTTTTGTTTTGCTCCTCCTGCCCCACCACTTTGCCCAGTCACCAGCCGCAACTTCTTTTAGGTAATTATAAATCATGCCCTAAGGTTACTATAACTTGCGCCTTCACCATGCACAGTCTTCTTATCAATAATGTTATCGCAACCATTGCAGTGATATCAAAGATGCCATACAAGATCTCATCAATGACATAATATCATATGTGCATGATGAAGGTGCAAGTTATAGTTCCCTTAGGGCGTGAGTTATAGTTACTTGAAAGAACTCTAACTATAACTGCTGAATTTCTATTCTTTGGCATGAATACATTCAGAATCTAACTTTAATGTCCCTTTAACCTTTGTTTTTTTCAGTGAATTTCTATAGTTTTTTAAAGTAAAATATTTGTAATTACTATACATTATTCCAACCCGCACCATGCACTGTTTCCTGCCGTGCCCGGCGGGGTTTGTCACTAGACTTGGCCTTGCAGCCAAGCCCTTTTAACCTCCCAACCCTGTACCATAAATGGCCTGTGGCGCAGGTTGGCCACAGGGCCTGTCTCTGTCAGTGGATGTGTGAGTGGGTGCGTGAGTGTCTGAGTGGGTCTGAAAGTGTGTGTGAGCCTATGAGGGTGTCTGAGTGGGTGCATGAGAGTCCAAGTGGGTGTTTGAGTGTGCGCCTGAGCCTCTGAGTGCATGTATGAGCAAATGAATTAGTCATGAATGAGTTGTGGGTTTTCTTTTCAAATCTTTCCATAATCACAAATATTTTTAGGATAATTCACAGAAATTTGTGAATCTTCGTGAATATCGCATGCTGTGACTCAAAATTATATTAACCCCTTCCCCGCCAGGGACGTAATGGTTACGTCCATGGCAGCGCCCGTGTGGCGCCATGGACGTAACCATTACGTCCTGAATGCTGCCCTCGGGAGAAGCGCTAGCGCTCCTCCTGAGGGCCGCCCCCCCACCCCCCTAGGTCAGGGCTGACAGGGGAATCCCTTCCCCTTCAACCCCCGACCCCCCCCCCACCCCCCCTGTGACGTCAGCGCGCGAGCGCGCGCTGACAATCACACAACCTCCCCCATCGCGCTGGAAGCAGAGCTTCCAGCGCGATCGAAAGAGAAATGCTCAGCATTTCTCTTTCGATCACGTGGGGGAGGCCCGGAGGGGCTTCAAAGGGAAGGAAATGTATTTCCTTCCCTTTGAAGTCTCTCCGAGGGTTTCAAAAGCCGGATTGCTTGCAATCCGGCTTTTGAAACCCCACTAGACACCAGGGATTTTTTTTTTTTATATGTAATTGACAGAAGGGAGCGACCCCTTGGGCAAGGGTCGCTCCCAGGGGGTCTTTTTTTTTTAAGGCCTTTTCTGCCCCCCCTGGGGGCAGATCGGCCTAATAATAGGCCGATCTGCCCCCAGGGGGGGCAGAAACCTCTAGACACCAGGGATACTTTTGTTTTTTTTGTTTTTTGATTTGTTTTCTTTTGTGTTTTAGGTGTGGGATGCGACCCCTTAGGCAAGGGTCACTCCCATAGGGGGGAAATTATATTTAGGCCATTTCTGCCCCCTTTGGGGGCAGATTGGCTTATTTTTATGAGGCCAATCTGCCCCCAAGGGGGGCAGAAACCACTAGACACCAGGGAGTTTTTTTTGTTTGTTTGTTTTTCACGTAAGGGGAGCGACCCCTTAGGCAAGGGTCGTTCCCATGGGGGGCAAATTTATTTTAGGCCATTTCTGCCCCCCATGGGGGCAGATCAGCCTATTTTTATTAGGCCGATCTGCCCCCACGGGGGGCAGAAACCACTAGGCACCAGGGATTTTTGTTGTTGTTGTGTTTTACAGATGGGGAGCGTCCCCTTAGGCAAGGGTCGCTCCCCTGGAGGGGCAAATTGTATTTAGGCCATTTCTGCCCGCTTTGGGGGCAGATCGGCCGATTTTAGGTCAATCTGCCCCCAAGGGGGGCAGAAACCACTAGGTACCAGGGATCTTTTTTTTGCGCCGTCACGCAAGGGGAGCGACCTTGTAGGCAAGGGTCGCTCCCCGGGGAGGGGGTGAGGGGGGCAAATTTATTTTAGGCCATTTCTGCCCCCCCTGGGTATTAGGCCGATCTGCCCACAGGGGGGGCAGAAACCTCTAGGCGCCTGGGCAAATAGTTTTTTTGTGTTTTTTTTTGGTTTGTTTGTTTTTTTAGAGATGGGGAGCGACACATTAGGCAAGGGTCGCTCCCCTGGGGGGCAAATTGTATTTAGACCATTTCTGCCCCCTTTGGGGGCAGATTGGCCGATTGTAGGTCAATCTGCCCCCAATGGGGGCAGAAACCACTAGGCACCAGGGGTCTTTTTTTTGCGCCGTCACGCAAGGGGAGCGACCTTGCAGGCAAGGGTCGCTCCCCGGGGGGGGTGGGGGGGCAAATTTATTTTAGGCCACTTCTGCCCCCCTGGGGGCAGATCGGCCTATTGGTATTAGGCCGATCGGCCCCCGGGGGGGGCAGAAACCTTTAGGCGCCAGGGCACATTTTTTTTTGTGTGGTTTTTTTTTTTGTTTGTTTGTTTTTTTAGAGATGGGGAGCGACGCATTAGGCAAGGTTCGCTCCCCTGGGGGGCAAATTGTATTTAGACCATTTCTGTCCCCCTTGGGGGCAGATTGGCCGATTGTAGGTCAATCTGCCCCCAAGGGGGGCAGAAACCACTAGGCACCAGGGATCTTTTTTTTGCGCAGTCACGCAAGGGGAGCGACCTTGCAGGCAAGGGTCGCTCCCCGGGGGGGTGGGGGGGCAAATTTATTTTAGGCCATTTCTGCCCCCCTGGGGGCAGATCGGCCTATTTGTATTAGGCCGATCTGCCCCCGGGGGGGGCAGAAAACTTTAGGCGCCAGGGCAATTTTTTTTTTGTGTGGGTTTTTTTTTGTTTGTTTGTTTTTTTAGAGATGGGGAGCGACGCATTAGGCAAGGGTCGCTCCCCTGGGGGGCAAATTGTATTTAGACCATTTCTGCCCCCCTTGGAGGCAGATTGGCCGATTGTAGGTCAATCTGCCCCCAAGGGGGGCAGAAACCACTAGGCACCAGGGATCTTTTTTTTGCGCCGTCACGCAAGGGGAGCGACCTTGCAGGCAAGGGTCGCTCCCCGGGGGGTTGGGGGGGCAAATTTATTTTAGGCCATTTCTGCCCCCCCTGGGGGCAGATCGGCCTATTGGTATTAGGCCGATCTGCCCCCGGGGGGGGCAGAAACCTCTAGGCGCCAGGGCAAATTGTTTTTTTTGTGGGTTTTTTTTGTTTGTTTGTTTGTTTTTGTAGAGATGGGGAGCGACCCATTAGGCAAGGGTCGCTCTCCTGGGGGGCAAATTGTATTTAGACCATTTCTGCCCCCCTTGGGGGCAGATTGGCCGATTGTAGGTCAATCTGCCCCCAAGGGGGGCAGAAACCACTAGGCACCGGGGATTTTTTTTTTGGCACCAATGTCACGCAAGGGGGGGCGACCCCATAGGCAAGGGTCGCTCCCGGGGGGGCAGGGGGGTTGGGGGACAAATTTATTTTAGGCCATTTCTGCCCCCCCTGGGCCCGGCTGAGCTAGAGGCCAAAATCCACAGGTAGGCACTGTTTTCTATGAAAAAATTTGATGTGTCCACGTTGTGTTTTGGGCCATTTCCTGTCGCGGGCGCTAGGCCTACCCACACAGTGAGGTATCATTTTTATCGGGAGACTTGGGGGAACGCTAGGTGGAAGGAAATTTGTGGCTCCTCTCAGATTCCAGAACTTTCTGTCACTGAAATGTGAGGAAAACATGTTTTTTTAGCCAAAATTTGAGGTTTGCAAAGGATTCTGGGTAACAGAACCTGGTCAGAGCCCCACAATTCACCCCATCTTGGATTCCCCTGGGTTTCTAGTTTTCAAAAATGCGCTGGTTTGCTAGGTTTCCCCAGGTGCCGGCTGAGCTAGAGGCCAAAATCCACAGGTAGGCCCTGTTTTCTATGAAAAAATGTGATGTGTCCAGGTTGTGTTTTGGGCCATTTCCTGTCGCGGGCGCTAGGCCTACCCACACAAGTGAGGTATCATTTTTATCGGGAGACTTGGGGGAACGCTGGGTGGAAGGAAATTTGTGGCTCCTCTTAGATTCCAGAACTTTCTGTCACCGAAATGTGAGGAACATGTGTTTTTTTAGCCAAATTTTGAGGTTTGCAAAGGATTCTGGGTAACAGAACCTGGTCCGAGCCCCGCAAGTCACCCCTCCTTGGATTCCCCTAGGTCTCTAGTTTTCAGAAATGCACAGGTTTGGTAGGTTTCCCTAGGTGCCGGCTGAGCTAGAGGCCAAAATCTACAGGTAGGCACTTCGCAAAAATCACCTCTGTTGTCTTCCAAAAATTTGGATGTGTTCACGTTGCGCTTTGGGGCGTTTCCTGTCGCGGGCGCTAGGCCTACCCACGCAAGTGAGGTATAATTTTTATCGGGAGACTTGGGGGAACGCTGGGTGGAAGGAAATTTGTAGCTCCTCTCAGATTCCAGAACTTTCTGCCACAGAAATGTGAGGAACATGTGTTTTTGTAGCCAAATTTTTAGGTTTGCAAAGGATTCTGGGTAACAGACCTGGTCCGAGCCCCGCAAGTCACCCCTCCTTGGATTCCCCTAGGTCTCTAGTTTTCAGAAATGCACAGGTTTGGTAGGTTTCCCTAGGTGCCGGCTGAGCTAGAGGCCAAAATCTACAGTTAGGCACTTCGCAAAAAACACCTCTGTTTTTTTCCAAAATTTAGGATGTGTCCACGTTGCGCTTTGGGGTGTTTCCTGTCGCCGGCGCTAGGCCTACCCACGCAAGTAAGGTATCATTTTTATCGGGAGACTTGGGGGAACGCTGGGTGGAAGGAAATTTGTAGCTCCTCTCAGATTCCAGAACTTTCTGCCACAGAAATGTGAGGAACATGTGTTTTTTTAGCCAAATTTTGAGGTTTGCAAAGGATTCTGGGTAACAGAACCTGGTCCGAGCCCCGCAAGTCACCCCTCCTTGGATTCCCCTAGGTCTCTAGTTTTCAGAAATGCACAGGTTTGGTAGGTTTCCCTAGGTGCCGGCTGAGCTAGAGGCCAAAATCTACAGGTAGGCACTTCGCAAAAAACACTTCTGTTTTTTTCCAAAATTTAGGATGTGTCCACGTTGCGCTTTGGGGTGTTTCCTGTCGCCGGCACTAGGCCTACCCACACAAGTAAGGTATCATTTTTATCGGGAGACTTGGGGCAACGCTGGGTGGAAGGAAATTTGTGGCTCCTCTCAGATTCCAGAACTTTCGGACACAGAAATGTGAGGAACATGTGTTTTTTTAGCCAAATTTTGAGGTTTGCAAAGGATTCTGGGTAACAGAACCTGGTCCGAGCCCCGCAAGTCACCCCTCCTTGGATTCCCCTAGGTCTCTAGATTTCAGAAATGCACAGGTTTGGTAGGTTTCCCTAGGTGCCGGCTGAGCTAGAGGCCAAAATCTACAAGTAGGCACTTCGCAAAAATCACCTCTGTTGTCTTCCAAAAATTTGGATGTGTCCACGTTGCGCTTTGGGGCGTTTCCTGTCGCGGGCGCTAGGCCTACCCACACAAGTGAGGTATCATTTTTATCGGGAGACTTGGGGGAACGCTGGGTGAAAGGAAATTTGAGGCTCCTCTCAGATTCCAGA
Source organism: Pleurodeles waltl (assembly GCF_031143425.1). Lineage (NCBI taxonomy): Eukaryota > Metazoa > Chordata > Amphibia > Caudata > Salamandridae > Pleurodeles > Pleurodeles waltl. Next base: position 863,283,938 of record NC_090450.1, on the reverse strand, counting down.
TCTTTATGCCACAGAAATGTGAGGAACATGTGTTTTTTTAGCCAAATTTTGAGGTTTGCAAAGGATTCTGGGTAACAGAACCTGGTCCGAGCCCCGCAAGTCACCCCTCCTTGGATTCCCCTAGGTCTCTAGTTTTCAGAAATGCACAGGTTTGGTACGTTTCCCTAGGTGCCGGCTGAGCTAGAGGCCAAAATCTACAAGTAGGCACTTCGCAAAAATCACCTCTGTTGTCTTCCAAAAATTTGGATGTGTCCACGTTGCGCTTTGGGGCGTTTCCTGTCGCGGGCGCTAGGCCTACCCACACAAGTGAGGTATCATTTTTATCGGGAGACTTGGGGGAACGCTGGGTGAAAGGAAATTTGTGGCTCCTCTCAGATTCCAGATCTTTATGCCACAGAAATGTGAGGAACATGTGTTTTTTTAGCCAAATTTTGAGGTTTGCAAAGGATTCTGGGTAACAGAACCTGGTCCGAGCCCCGCAAGTCACCCCTCCTTGGATTCCCCTAGGTCTCTAGTTTTCAGAAATGCACAGGTTTGGTATGTTTCCCTAGGTGCCGGCTGAGCTAGAGGCCAAAATCTACAGGTAGGCACTTCACAAAAAACACCTCTGTTGTCTTCCAAAAATTTGGATGTGTCCACGTTGCGCTTTGGGGCGTTTCCTGTCGCGGGCGCTATGCCTACCCACACAAGTGAGGTATCATTTTTATCGGGAGACTTGGCGGAACATAGATTAGCAAAACAAGTGTTATTGCCCCTTGTCTTTCTCTACATTTTTTCCTTCCAAATATAGGAGAGTGTGTATAAAAGACATCTATTTGAGAAAAGCCCTGTAATTCACATGCTAGTATGGTCACCCCGGAATTCAGAGATGTGCAAATAACCACTGCTCCTCAACACCTTATCTTGTGCCCTTTTTGGAAATACAAAGGTTTTCTTGATAGCAATTTTTTACTCTTTATATTTCAGCAAATGAATTGCTGTATACCCGGTATAGAATGAAAACGCACGTCAGGGTGCAGCTCATTTATTGGCTCTGGGTTCCTCGGGTTCTTGATGAACCTACAAGCCCTATATATCCCCGCAACCAGAGGAGTCCAGCAGACGTAACGGTATATTGCTTTCGATAATCTGACATTGCAGGGAAAAGTTACAGAGTAAAACGTAGAGAAACATTTATGTTTTTTTCACCTAAATTTCAATATTTTTCTTTTTCAGTTGTTATTTTCTGTAGGAAACCCTTGTAGGATCTACACAAATGACCCCTTGCTGAATTCAGAATTTTGTCTACATTTCAGAAATGTTTAGGTTTCTGGGATCCAGCATTGGTTTCATGCCCATTTCTGTCACTGACTGGAAGGAGGCTGAAAGCACAAAAAATTGCAAAAATGGGGTATGTTTCAGAAAAATGCCAAAATTGTTTTGAAAAATTGGGTTTTCTGATTCAAGTCTGCCTGTTCCTGAAAGCTGGGAAGCTGCTGAGTTTAGCACTGCAAACCCTTTGTTGATGCCATTTTCAGGGGAAAAACCACAAGCCTTCTTCTGCAGCCACTTTTTCCAATTTTTTTGAAAAAAACTAAATTTTCCCGGTATTTTGGCAAATTTCTTGGCCTCTTTCAGGGGAACCCACAAAGTCTGGATACCTCCAGAATCCCTAGGATGTTGGAAAAAAAGGACGCAAATTTGGCTTGGTTAGCTTATGTGGACAAAAAGTTATGCGGGCCTAAGCGCGAACTGCCCCAAATAGGCAAAAAAAGGCCTGGCACAGGAGGGGGAAAAGGCCTGGCAGCGAAGGGGTTAAACCTATAATTTGCCCCTAAAACACAAATATATCACACCCCTGGGGTCAATGTATCTTCACCCTGACCCCTTATTCCACTTTCAATTTGAATTTTCACCCTTGGCGACCTTGTCCTGTGAAATAAAATGTTGGTTGCAACTTTCTAGTCAGGTTGCAGTCAACAAATTGCAAAGCTTCTTTTTGCATGCATATTCATGAAAATTCACAAATTTTACAAAATATCCATGGCCAGAGATATACAAATTTACTTGCCCTTAAATATTTCCTAAACTACTGAATGGACTACACCAAATAACAAAAAGCACAATCTATTTACCGGCAGCAAGCTTTATGCCAAATTTGGTGTAAATCCGTTTAGTGGTTCAGGCTGTAGAACTGTTGACAGGTCCTATGGGAATTAACATGGGAAACACACCATTTTTTTAGCCCTCTTTTTCTCGACCCCTGCTTGACAGATCACCCTGAAACCTCCCATGCGCAAAAAGAATCACTGGGCCACTTTTTTGGAAAATTTTGTGAAGATTCGTAAGACGTTGGCAAAGATATAGGCAAGTCTAAAAAAAAAATTTCTATGGAATCATGGTCTTGACTATAACTACTTAGTGGTGATCGCCACTAGTTAATATGTATGTGTGTATATATATATATCTATATATATATATAGATATATATATATATATCTATATATATATATATATATATATATATATCTATATATATATATATATAGATATATATATATATATCTATATATATATATATATGGGTATACCGTGCCCTATGATAACTATAACTCACGCCCTCGCCATATATAATTTTTTCCTCAAAAATTATACTGCAAACATTACCTTGATCTTATCAATGATGTTACCAAAGATGTCATGAGTGCTGTAATTTGTGGGGTAATTAGCAGTGCATAGCGAAGGCGTGAGTAATAGTTACCTGAGATCATGAGTTATAGTTACTTGAGATAACTATAACAGGTGTATTTCTATAGTTTTATATGTCTAAAATGTGAGCCTAACTACAATGTCCCTGTAACCTTTGTTTTTTTTAAATTCATTTCAATAGTTTTTTTCAATTCTATTCCCTAACTACAATGTCCCTGTGACCTTTGTTTTTTTTTTAAAATGTAAAGTAATTTTACTATATGATTTCAACCACCACCGCACACAGCCTTTGGCTGTGAACAGCAGGGGTTAGCTGCAGGGCGCTATAATCACCCAGCCCTGCATTTCTCATGGCTTTTGGTCATGCACAGCAGGGTTGGTTCTCAGCAGCAGTTGAGAAGAAAGAAACCACTCATCATAGTCACTACATTAGAAACTGCGCTCAAAAAAGGCAAAGATGCAAACACCTCGCTTAAGGATTGCAGATAACTTTTGAAGGTGGACATGCAGAGAATAAACACTTGCTTTGCCTTGGCCATGGGCACAAAGTTAGGATGATTAGTACTTGTCAGAAGTAGAGTTTCAACGTTGACACCTGCTTTATTTATATTTCTAAGTGCTTCCCATTGAAGTTTAATTTCTGTGAGATGGACATTGTGCCAGAATCCTGCCCTGCATATTTGACACCGAAGAAGCCACCATTTTGTGCAAAATGTCTACCCAACTAAAGTACTTTCCAGTGGCTAATTAGTAAGTGTTACCTCATTAGGTAAATGTATATTGGATCTCCTACACTACAGCGGTGTGAAGGATGTCTCCACTGACCTTGTGTATCTGTTACTTTCCCAAAGTGATTGTTCCTCGTTCATCTTCGTCAGATAAATTTCAAGGTGAAACTGCAGATCTGCAGTTCGCCCTTGAAAATGTGTTTTTTTTTTATTCGTGGGAACTCGGGGGGAGCCTCAAGTCTCCTGTGGACCCAGCCAACTTCCAACTCCTGCAGGATTGGGCATTGCTCTCGCAAGCAGGAAGCTGGTTTAAATAGCAAATAGCGGGAGCAATTTTTTCACCTCTTTCCCAAATATGCATGCAGGGAAAGAGATGAAAACTCTGGTTTCAGCAAGTGGAAGCTATTTGACAGCTCCAGCTTGCTGAAAGTGAAGTTATGCTTGCTTTTGCTTGGTGGGAGCTATCACCCCCCCAGCAAGCAAAAACAAACAGCTACTGCCCAAGGGTGGCCACTTCAGGAGGCAGCAGAAGCTGGCCCTGGAGTGTGGCAGGCCCCAAGGCCATATATGGCTCCACCAGGGGGGCTCATTAAATTTTGACTTGGGGAGGTGGTGGTTTCCGGGCCGAGGGATTGTGACAAACCCCCTGCATTAAGGTAATGGAGCGCCGGGGAGGTGGTGGTCCCCAGGGCTGTGGGGGCGGTTGTGGTCCCTGGTGCTGCCTTGCCCCCCCATTAATTTAAATACATTTGCCCTGTTAAGGTGGTGGTCCGCCGTTGGGTACGGGAGAACTGGGTGGGCCCCCTATATATTTTACAATACTTGGAGCCCCGGGAAGGTGGTGGCCCACGCTTACCATGTCATGACTGATGTAATATGTGAGGTCATAAGCAGTGCATTATGGGGGCGCAAGTTATAGTTTGATGAGGTAACTGCTGAAATTCACTGGTTTTCTACTTGTGAAATGTGAGCCTAACTATAACTTCTCTTTAACCTTTGTTTTTTTCAGTGAATTTGTAAGTTTGTTTAAATTCTATTTCCTAACTATAACATCTCTGTAACCTTTGTTTTTTCAGTGAATTTCTAAGGTTTTTTAAATGTGGATGGATGCTACCACCGGGGCCTGGTTTATGAGCAGTTTCGTGGTCACATTTCTACAGTGTTGGTATTTTATATTACAAGTGTGGGAAAAGGAATAGATAGTTTTAAATTATGATTAAGAAAAGGAAAAGAAATTCAAAATAGGAGAAAGTAATGATAACAAAGAAAATAAGGTTTTGAAAAAAAATAAGTTTGATTGAACAAAAAGAAAGTATTAATAATTTAAATATAACTATATTTACTGTATTATTATTATTATTATTATTTTTTAATTTTTCAGGCTCCGTGATTGACACGGATCTGCGGATCCAGAACAGTGGACCCTGCAATGTTTTCATAAGGTTAGTTTCAGTATGTATCGGCATCTATCTATCATACTGGAATCAGGGTGCACCTATATGTAAGTATATATATTTACCTCATAGTTATTAGGGTTGCAAATGTATGACTTTATGTGTATTCTGGATCCACAGATCCACAAAGGGAAGCACAGACCCGGAGAATGGTACAAGGACATTCTGCTATTTGATTGGTTAGTTTTGGACCACACCTAGTTTTGAGCAGGACCACTCCCTAAAACAGTTAGCATTTCTCTGGTTGTAGTGAGAGGAAGGTGAGTTTTGGAGATCTTCATTAAGAAAACTGTTTATGATGGCTGAAGGCACTGCTGCACCGCCACCTGCAGAAGGTTTACATGGTGAAGATGAAGAGGAGGAAGAACATGCCCCTCCAGATGCCCAAAAGGGGAGCGAGGTATGGCAATCTTTTACCATATCTAGCGCAGAGAAGAAATTTATGGAATGATTTGTTAAATGCGAGTTGTGTGGCAAGGAATTGTCTCGTACATCGAAAAAGTATAGCCACAGGACTTGTAGCATGTGAAAGCATGTGTGCACAATACATGAATACACATATCACCGAATGATAAGGCAGAGTCAAGGAGGAGATTTAACTGCTGAAGCTGGCTCATCTTCTTCTGGCCGTGCCCCTCCTGCAACCATCACTATGGAAGCCACTTGTACTGAGTTAGGTCAAATGGTAACGTCCTGCACCATCTGCCACAACCTTGTTGTCACAAAAGTTAAAGATGTTAATCATTTTTTTCCCCAGGTAAAGAAGCACTGTTGCATATTTTTTTTGATAGTTTATTGTTTTAAGCAAGTTGTACTTTCAAAAAGCAATTGTTTTGCATTTAGGTTTTTCAAAAGTTTTTTCAAAATTTCTTTTAATTAAAAAAAAAGTTTTACTACAGAAAACCTAAAAGAAAAAAACTTTCTTCTCAGAACCACCATTAAATCAAATATGGAGCTGTTTTTAACTCTTTATTATTCTTTGTTGTTTTAGTGGGTATTGTGTTTGGTGTGTAAAAAAAGCCTGTAAGTAGTTAGGTTAGTGTATGTGTTAATGTGTACAAGGGTGTGTTAGTGTGTATATGTGTGACTGTGTGAGGGAGTTAGTGAATGTATCACTGTGTACCCTTGTGTGTTAGTGTATGTACCTGAGTGTACCTGGGTATCTCAGTGTATGCATCCGTGTGTCCTTGGGTGTGTCAGTTTGCCTGGGTGTGTAACTGGGTCCATCAGTGTGTGCCTGAGTGTGTCAATATATGTATCACTGTGTGCCTTGGTGTTTAAGTGTATGCATAAGTGTGTCCCTAGATATGTCAGTGCATGCACAAGTGTGTGTTTGGTTGTGCTAGTGCATGCCTAGTTGTGTAAGTGTGTGCCTGGATATCTCAGTGTCTGCATCAGTGTGTCTCTGGGTGTGTCAGTGAACACATCAGTGTGTTCCTTGGTGTGCCACCGGGTGCATCAGTGTGTGCCTGAGTGTGTCAATGTATGTATCAGTGTGTGCCAGAGTGTGTCAGTGCATGCATTAGTGTGTGCCTGGATGAGTCATTGTGTGCATCAGTGTGTCTCTGGGTGTATTAGTGCATGCATCAGTGTGTGCCTGGGAGTGTGAGTGTATACATCAGTGTGTGCCTGCGTGTCTCACTGTATGCATCAGCGTGTGCCTGGGTGTCTCAGTATATGTATCAAGTGTGCCTTGATGTGTCAGTGTATATATCAGTGTGTGCCTAGCTGTGGCAGTATTTGCATCGGTGTGTGACTGGGTGTGCCAGTGTTTGCATTATAGTGTGATTAAGTGTGTCTGGGTGTGGCAGTATATGCATTTGTGTGTCACTGGGTGTGGCATTGTTTGCCTGGGTGTGTCTTTGTGTGCATCAGTGTGTGAATGTATGTGTCAGTATATGCATCAGTGTGTGCCTGGGTGTGTCACTAAATGCATCGATGTGTCTCTGGGTGACACACCCAATCACATTAGTGTGTGATTGGGTGTGTCAGTGTGTACATCAGTGTGTGACTGGGTGCCTTAGTGTCTGCATGAGTCTGTGCCTGGGTGTCTCAGTGTGTGCATTGGTGCATGCCTGGATGTGTCATTGTATGCATCAGTGTGTGCCTATGTGTTAGTGTGAGCATCATTGTGTGCCTGTGTGTGTGAGTGTATGCATCAGTGTGCTGGGTGTGTCAGTGTATGCATCAGTGTGTGCCTGATTTTGTCAGAATGTGCCTGGTTGTGTCAGTGTGTCACTGGGTGTGCCTGTGTGCCCCTGAGTGTGTTAATGTATGTATCAATATGTGCCTATGTGTGTCAGTGTATGCATCAGTGTGTGCCTGGTTGTGTCAGTGTATGTGTCAGTGTGTGCCTGGGTGTGGTTAGTATATGTATAAGTGTATGGCTAGGTGTGTAAGTGTATGCATTACTGTGCAGTCAGTGTATGCATCAGTGTGTCTTTGGGCATGTCACTGTGTGCATCAGTGTGTACCTGTGTGTGTCAGTGTATACATTAGTGTGTGTATGTATTTGTCAGTGTATGCATCCTTGTGTGCCTCGGTGTTTTACTATATGTACCACTGTTTACCTGGGTATGATAGTGTATGCAAATGTGTATGGTAGCATGTGTTTTAATTGGACTGTATTGGTGTTGTAGTATTATTAACTATTTGTACAAAGTAAATGTATGGATGATGTATGAATAAAGCAAGATGAAATCAGTTACCTACTTTATTGCAAAAAAATACATCCTTTAGTGTTAAAAGAGAAAAAAGGTAAATAAAAGTTAAAGTTAAAGTTTCATATTACTATGTTATACATTGAGGCTTCACAATCTGTAGTAAAAGAGTTATTGGTAATAACAAAACACAAAAAATTATGGGCCTCATTACAACCCTGGCGGTCAAAGACCGCCAGGGTTGTTTTGGCGATTGTACCACCAACAGGCTGGCGGTACAATCTGCCTCATTCCGACCGCAGCGGTAGCACAGCAGACAGTGAAAAGCGTGACGGGTGCAGCTGCACCCGTCGCACGGTCACAACACCACCGGCTCCATTAGGAGCCGGCTCCAATGTTACAGCCGACATCCTCGCCGGCCCAGTGGGGATGTCATAATGCGGCTAGCGGAAATGCGGCTGGCGGTAAAACCTTGGCAGGCGACCTCCGCCGCCCGCCACTGTTGTAATGAGGGCCTAAATAATTGTATAGCAATTATATGTAGTATGTAAGCATCTCATGTTCCATTTTCCACTGTTCTCAGCTTCAATACTGAGTATCATCAATGAACAGTGGAGGGGCAGTCAGACAGACTGTAACAAACACTATAACTACATAGCACATTATTTATAATTAATATTATTCTCTATGACACTAACTACAAGTATTTACCAAGCTCTGTTAACTGTATTTGTTCAATAATATATTTCATGTTCTAGTTTTCAGTATAATTATTATGTATGAATCATAGTGGTAGGTGAAAACAAATTTTAAAAAATCACCCTTGATAGGCTGAATGAGGTCATAAAATCTGATAATCCATTCAACTCTGATTAGAGTATATCACTGGTGATATTATTTTTACTTTACAGATGTTCTTCAAACAGAACTTTAGCAGTATTCTGTGTTTTTTTCTTCAGTAGATGTTTGTCCTGGTTTATGGTTTGCAATCTGTCTTTCCCAATTTAGTAGTATGTCTGATGTTTTCTTCCAAGAGTAAATAGATTTGAAGATTACAAATCCATTATAAGGACACAACCCCTGTAGGCTGTATGATGTCTAAACTTATTGTACTAGAAGTCCTAGAAGTGTAGTATTACATTTTCCCAGGAAAGAAAGAGAAGGTATTAATTTGGCAGTTTATATGGTAATCTCTGAATGTAAGGTGGCTATCAATACATTCTGTCCATCCAGTTTTATTTTTTAAGGAGATGGTGTAGTGTCCAGATGTAACATTCAGTCCTTCATGAAAATTAATGGCTATACAGGTACATGTTTTTTTTAAATAAAGATTTGTCCACCTTTAAAATTAGTAATTTGAGTTTCTAATTTAGTTCCATTTGCAATTTTATGCTGTAGTATTAAGATGATGTGTTTGCCAGTTGTGCTTATGATAAAAGTTGACAGCAGACCTGACTTGCATTTTGTGTAGGTATTGTTATGTGATTCACATTTAAGCAATTTGTCAAAACTGACAGTTTTACAAGCTGGTAGTTATGAAGATAAATCTTTCCAAATGTATTTCTGTTTTTGAAGAAAAGGAACAATTGCCATAAATATGCTCCCATGAATAACTTAGGCCCTCATTATGAACTTGGCAGCAAACACCGTCGACCACCGTGCTGACGGCCAACAAAAGATCACCGGGACGGTTGATGGCATACCGCTGTATAATGATGCCAAAAAAGGAAATCACCCAAAGATTGTCAACCTCCACCCATTGCCAGGGCCAATGACGGCAGAAACACAGGACACATCACCCCGGCACACAGTCAAACCCCCCACCCACCAAATAATGATGCACAAATCAGCGCGGCGGTCAGTGAAAGTAGACGACCATTGGCGGTGCCGACCGCCACAGTCAACAATGGGAACTGCCAACAACAAATGCACACATTGGCTGATTTGAAAATCACACACCTGACACACATCCACACCACTAAAAAACATACACATACACACCCCACACTCTCCTTGTACACCAATAGCACGACACATACTGACACCCCAACACGCATATACTGAACAAACCATCACACAAGTCACACACACAAAATCACCACTAAAACACAAACACTGCACACCAACCATCACAAACCACACAACAGCACCATCACCAACTCACCTACAACACACAACACACAAAACAAACCATGGCACCCCCTAAGCACCCCTGCTTCACCAACAGGGAGCTAAGGGTGATGGTGGACGAGATACTCAGGGTTGAGCCACAGCTATTCAGGGCAGAGGTGCAGCAGACGCCCTTGGCCAGGAAGATGGTGCTTTCGCAGAGGATCGTCAACAAGGTCAATGCAGTGGGAACCTATCCACATACAAGGGATGACATCAGGAAGAGCTGGAATGACCTGCGGGGGAAGGTGCGCTCCATGGCATCACAACACAACATTGCAGTACAGAAGACTGGCGGTGGTCCCCGCCTCCTCCACCAGAATACACCAACTGGGAAGAGAAGGTCTTGGCTGTCCTGCACCCGGAGGGCCTCACTGGACTCCCTAGATGACTGTACTTGGGTAAGTCAACAACAATACCCTGATAGTCACCACACCTGTAATGCATGTATTACCCAATCCCTCTCACTACTATAATGCCCCCATCCCCTACCCAGCCCACAACACCCAGACACTCATAGCCATGTTTCCGGCATGCCCACAACCCCCATACAAATCACTATCCAGCCTCCTGTGCACAGTCACCAACCCATGCATGTAATGTCAGGAGCACTACAACACCCAGAATGCACCACCATCCTCTCACTAAATGCTTCAAAAAGAACACGAAGGGAGCCTGCATGCTACTACATGGGGATGTAACCACCAAGTACTGCTGAGCAGTGCTGCAAGGGACAAGAAAGTGCAGGACACCCACATCTATATTTTCTCCCACACAGGTACCACCACCCATGCCGCCTGGAAGGAGATGTCATGGAGTGCCAGTCCTCCATCTGAAGAGGAAGGCCCCACTCAGGAGAGTGCAGAGGGTGTCTGGACACAGAGGAACTCCCTGGCCCATCCCACAGTCCTGGACAGTCACCTTCCAGAAGCCCCACCCAGAACACCACTGATACCTCTACCACTCAGCCACCACCATCAGCTTTGGTCCAACGCTGGTCCCTGAAACAATGCAGGAAACCCATTTGCAGATTAGGAAATGCACCTCAGAGTCACTGGAAGTATAGCCAGATTAGCTGGGTTCTGGAGTTGATGTCCTCCCCTTCTTCTTCTTCACCACTCTCATCCATCCTCTGAGGTGGCAGAAGTAGTTGGACAGCATCCTCCTCTTCCAGAAGTGGGATAGCTTTCCTTACAGCCAAGTTGTGTTGCATGCAGCAGGCCACCACTATCTGACACACCTTGTCAGGGCGATAGCACAGAGATCCTCCAGAGAGATGCAGGCAATCAAATCTTGCCTTAAGGAGTCTTATGGTACACTCTGTCACCCTCCTAGTGTGACCATGTGCTTCATTATAATGGATTTCAGCATCTGTCCTGGGATTTCTCACAGGTGTCAGGAGCCATTGCATGTTTGGGTAGCCAGAATGCCCTGGAAAAGTGGGTGAAAGAGGGTTAATACACACACTACTTGCATGCAGCCTGCCTGCCAGGTATGTCACTAGTACAGTGTCACACACATTCACCTATGAGCCAAGCTCTGCCCCCCTATAGTTGTCTCATCATGTGTGGCACATTGCTGTTTCTCAGGACATAAGAATCGTGGACTGATCCTGGGAACCTTGCATTGACATGAAAAATGTACTGATCAGCAGAACGCACCAATTGAGCATTCATGGAGTGAATGTTTTTATGATTTCTGAACACCTGTTCATTTACTCTTGGGGGTACAAGGGCTATGTGGATACCATCAATGGCACCTATCACATGGGGGATATCTACAAAAACATAGAATCCTGATTTGATGGTGGTGAGATCAGCCCTATGGGGGAACTGGACATAAGTTTGCAGGTGTTGCACAAATTAATTCAAAAACTTGGACAGGATGTGGCTGAAAATTGTCTGAGATACACCGGCTGCCATGCTGACTGTCATTTGGGATGAGCCTTTGGCTAAAACATGTAGCACAGATAGTATCTGCACAGTTGTAGGTATGGCATGGGGATTCCTGTTTGCTGGCATCAGAACAGGTTCCATTTGGTGCACAGAGTTCCAGGATTGTGGCTTGATTCAGGCAGGAGGTGATGATGATGTAACATTCCTCCATGGTGGCCAGATCTACCAGGGGTCTGTAAACAGTTGGGACCCTCCCTCGCCACATGGATCTGTACCTATAGGGAAGGAAGAGAGACACATTGAGTTGGGACATACACTTCCATAACAAGGTCCCACTATTCATGTTGTACATGCAACACAATTATCTCTCACTCAGACACAAATAACGTGTTAATCCTGTGAGAGCAATGAGTGGTGAGGTGAGTATGTTTGATTGCATCACAGTGTAGGTACAATTCCCATCATGATTCCATGAGAAGGACCAGTAATCATAACAGAACTCGACGAAGGGGAGATGGAATGGAGCCATGGACTAGGACCCCTGCCAGACACTGAAGGTGTGGTGGATGCAAAATGGCAGACCCCTGTAGTGTAATGTAGGAAGTGACCTCATTCCGCTGGCGTTAGTTGTCATGGTGGTAGGCGGTGTTCACTGCCGTGCTCCTGACCATTGGATAACATTGTTGTCAATGGGGAAGCAGGGCCAATCATGATCACCGTCAGTGGTGACAGTGCACACCACCGCAGTATATACTGCCATTCTGCCATGTCCTTGCCACTTGACTCCTGCACCTAGAGTAGGGAAGAACGCCGCTGCGTGTGCTGCTGTGTCCTGACTCTGGTCCTTGAGATGGCACGTGCTACAGGGGAACGTCCCCGGCCTTCATCACAGAGGAGCTGGAGAAGCCGGTGGACGGGGTCCGACCCCTGTATACAAAGCTGTATCAGTGACCAGAGGAACAGGTGAGTTACTATTTGTCCTTCTTGAATGTGTGTGAATGTGGTGGATGCTTGTAGGCATTTTTGTTGGCTGTGTGAATGCTTACCCGTTGTGTGGCTTGCAGGTTTTGGCTTGGCTATTGTCTATATGTATGTCTCCTCAGGTTGTACTGGCATGGCATTTGTGTATGGGGCACCCACACTGACATCTGTTTCTTTACTCTGTGTGTCCCATCCAGATTAGCGCCCATCAGAAGAAAGGATTATGGCAAGCCATCGCCAAGGAAGTGCGGACCCTGGGGGTCTACAACCGGTGGAGCATCCACTGCAGGAAGCGGTGGAGGACCTGAGGCGCTGGGCCCGGAAGACCGGAGAGGCCCAGCTGGGGACAGCCTCCCAACAAAGGAAGGGTGCATGTTGGACCCCAACCCCCTATTGGCTCGCATTCTGGTGTTGACCTCTCTGAATTTGGATGGGCGCTTGAAGGCAGCACAGCAGCCACAAGGGGGTGAGTACCAACACTGTTGTGATACTACTATGAGGAGTGAAGTTAGTTGTGTTGCTATAGCTCCATGCACGTTACTTTAATACACTAGGCCGCTGTGTACTATGACCTAGATATATTTTATTCGGCTTTCCATTGTTATTTTTACAATAACCAGTTTTACAGTCTTGTTTTAATTTCTTCTATCTAACTGTTTTGCTTAGCCCAGCACTGTGTTCTCAAACAAGACATTCTTGATCACTTTGTGCTTCAGTCAAGGCTACAGTTTGGTACATTGCCGGTGAACGTGGTAGAAGTTTAGTCTCCAAAATTCATAGAAAATACACATCCTTACGTAGGAACATTTTCTTAGAGCATTAGCTGTATTAATATAAAAAAACTTCCTAGTCCCATTACACGTCAAGAGGGAGATTCCAGCCAGGGAACCATGACTGTATGCTGAATGCTTTGCTGCAGATGCTAACGCAGACTACAGGTCTTTGCTCAGGTATGAGGGTTGATGTCCTCCCGGGGGAATCTGAAGGGCAGGATTAGAGCTTACCATGCTGTGCTAAAATTAAGACTCAGATAGAAAATAGTCCATTGATTCTAGTGGCAATATGATAGCGTTATTCTTATGGTTCACTCTCATCGTTACCATTTTAATATTGTCATGTTGTGTCGTTTTAGTTATTGCAGCTCACGCTTTGCTATCTAAAATGCAGTTGTTTTATTAAACCAGTCTTTAAAACTTATACTGCTTTTATTGTCATTTATATATGAGACCGAATTGTGGATCAGAGAACCGGATGCGACCTGAGTGATCACGACTTCCCTAAGAAGTATGATATGTCATGCGCTCGGCTGCCCAATCATCTCTACCTTTCAGGAGAGACGAGGCACTGCTAGTTAGCCGGAGCAAAACCCGGATTTAGCGCGACGGGTGTCACCCACTGTGGGTCAGACTCAGTCTCCCACACCGTGGACGATCTTGCTGCTCAAAATCCAGTAGTCTCATTAGAATAATGAGAGCCTATGTGACAGTTGCTATGGGGTGCATGCATTGTGGTACCAGGCCCATAGACAGGTGTGTCCCTGCAGTCCTGGACCCCTCTGCGTCTGTGGGATAGTGCCCTTAGGTAGATATGGCTGGAAATGTAGGTCTGTGAGAGGTCCCCTGTTTGGGCTATTGGTTTAATGTGGCCTCAGAGATTTGCATATTTGTTGTCTTGGCATCGTCTCTCATTGTTTCCCATTGGAAAGTGCAGCAGACTATATGGCCAGGATGGTAATGTTGTGTACTGTGGGATCATGCCTGCCAGTCAGGGGCACATTAATATCATATATTGTGTCTGATGAGGGTTGGTGCCTGAGATGGGTGGGAGTGTCTGTGTTCCAATATAAATATTTTTCCCAGAATTGACATACTTCTTTCTTCTATTGTCCCCTCTGTGCACTTGTGTCCTTGTGTGCTTTAGCACCATCTGGTGAGGGAGCTGAGGCACCGCAGGACCCAGGAGGCAGAATCCACAGGCGCCAAGGGGATCGGTGGGTTGGAGGACGAGAGGAGTACCACGGGGAGGCGACTACCACTGAAGGTAGTGACTCTGACACCTCCTCCGATAGCAGCTCCCTGGTGGTGGCGGACCCTAATGGGCCCACCCATTCTTTGCCATCTTCCGCTACTCCCCATACCATCACTGCCCTCCCAGTAGCTCCCCACTGAGTTGCCCATGCCTGCGCACCCAGAAGGGTGGGTGTCTCCTTCGCCCCAGGTACCTCTTCTCCTGCCCCAGTCAGCCCTGCTGCCCTCACCGAGGAGGCTATTGACCTCCTGAGAACCATCTCTGTAGGGCAGATAACCATTGTGAATGCCATCCAGGGGCTGGTTTCCCAGATGCAGCAATGCAATGCATTCCTGGAAGGCATTCACTGTGTCATTTCTGGCCTACAGACATCTTTTCAGGCTCTGGCCTCCTCTTTGATGGCAGCCAGTGTCCTTGGTCTTTCTGTCTCCCCTCCCACCACCTCTAACCTTTCCAGCAGCCCACTCCCTTCACCCATCCCAAGCACACATACAGACAGCCATGCACCCAAATCAACTCACATGAAGCACACAGAGAAACACAAGCACCACACGTCCCACCACATGCAGACACACCAACATTCACCTCCCCCACTGTGTCCACCACCCTCCTTCCAAAACACACAAACGCTCACACTCATCCACTCCACATACATCCGTCACACATAAGCATACTAAACAGACACCTGCATCCACGTCCAGTACACCTACACCTCGTACCACCACTCCGTTTTCCTCCACTTCCAAACCTGTCTCAAAAACCCTCCTGCTGCACCTAGAAAGATTTTCCTCTCCTGTGTTGAGCTGTTTGAACCCACTGGCCCACCCTGTCTTATCCCTAAACGTTCCCTTGGCCTCACCAAGTCTACTCCTTCCTCTTCAAAGTCCTCCCCAATCCGCCCCTCCCATTACTGTGCCTCTTCCCCAAGGAGCAAGAAGACCCATGTTGCCCCTGGTCCCACTGTCACCCCCTGGTCCAGGCCCACTCCTCCTCCTTGCAAGGGCAAGCCCAAACCCTCTCCACCTCCAGAACCTGTGCCCAAGACCCCCCCTTCCAAACATGAGTCCCCACCCCTACCACCTCCTGCCCCTGATCCCTGAGCTGCCTGGCTGCCCCATTGATGCCCCTTTCTCGGTGGAGGATTTTTCCATCTTAGGAGTCAAGTGTGGCCCTCATTTGCCCTTCCGGGACTTATATATGGACTGGCCTATGGCCTTGTTTGAACATTTACTTTTATTACTATTCAATTACATTTTAGTGCCCAGCAGACCTGTTGGTGCAATATTGATCGTTGTGCAGCGTTTCACTATGGGGGTGTGGTGTACACAGGTGTGTGCATTGATGTAGGTATTTGTTGGCTTGTGTCTGGTAAGTACATTTTATTAGGGTATGTATGGCTTGGGGTGCTGGGAGGAGTTGGGTGCACGTTGAGGTGTGTGGGGTGGGTGGGTGTGTAATTGTGCCCTTTCCTCCCATGCGTGCTATGCTGCAGTACTTACCGTTGTCGTCTTTGTCAGCTCTCACAATCCTGGAGGAATGTGGCAAGGAGAAGCACTGGCATTATTTCCAACTCTTCCTTCATTTCAGCGTTGGTGTGTTCCGTGGGCCTCCGGTGAGTGTTTCCCTTTATAGGGGTCATTTCTGCCAGGCTTTGCATGGCGGTGGTTCCTGCCCCGGTCCTAATGGCGGTGTGGTGGTTCATAATATGGTGGGCATGTAGGGCATTACTGCCTTCCTGAAGATGGCCTCTGCCATCGTTGACGGTGCTCCCAAAATGGCGGTGAGTGGATGGGCCACTGGTTGTTTCTCATGTGCTTCATTATGTGGCCGTCTGGACCGCCAGCCTGTTGGCGGTAGCTACGGCGAGCGCCGGCGGGGCCGTCTTTACCGCCAGGTTCAAAATGACCACCTTAGTCTGAATAGGTACCATCTCTTCTTCTAAGATACCAAAAACAACCATAAGACTTTCTTGTGCATCTTCTGGACAGGTTTCAGTGAAATGTACAAATCCAGGGCAGACATATGCAAGATCTCTATTAGGTAATGCAGAATATGTTTTTGTTTGATCACCACACAATCATTCTAACAAGGTAAACAGTGCAGAACAGAGTCTTTGATCCCTTTTTTGTTTAATTTCATGAACCAGAGTTAAAGAGAATAGTGCACTGAGAACTTCATTGGCATAGTAGTTGACTCCAGAGATGTTTGAGATCTGGTAGCCTACAATTTCAGTGTTGTTTTTGTGCAAAACTTTTTTCTTCTCTTTTTCCTTCTTTTTCTCAGGAATGTCACTATCATCCTTTAAATTCTTTCATTTAGGAAAATTGTAGGCTTTCGGTAAACTGGGTACTGCCCTAGATGAGGAACATACAGGCTTTTCAAATGGTTATACTCAATTACACAACTGGAATCAGCATTTACTCCAGTGTCATCAAACCCTTTTAGATATAAACAGGACAATGTTCTAACCTGTGGTAAAGCTACATACGGCATACCTTCTTTGAGTACAGTACTACCAATATTAATAAATGCTGCATCTACACTTAGACCTTGAGACTTATGTATTGTTACAGCATATGCTCCGATATTGGAAACTGCTTTCTGCGAACATACAAGTCTTTTACAGACCTTGCTATCTGTTTTACACATTCAAGATCATCAAATTTAATTGCTAGGTATTGAATCTCATTTCTGTTTTGATGCAAAATTAAATCTATTATTTTTTCCATGGCTCCATTAACCTGTTCTGTGCCTTGGACGAGATGATCTCGTCCAAGGCTACAGTTCCCCTGTGCCTTGGACGAGATCATCTCGTCCAAGGCACAGGGGAACTTGGGGGAGCGCTAGCGCGCCCCCCCGTGCACCCCCCTCCCCCCCAAGGCTGGGATGGAAGGGGAAGACCTTCCCCTTCCGCTCCCCCCTGTGACGTCAGCGCGCGAGCGCGCGCTGATTCGTCACAGGGGCCTCCCCCATCGCGCTGGAAGCAGAGCTTCCAGAGCGATTGAAAGAGAAATGCTAAGCATTTCTCTTTCAATCATGTGGGGGAGGCCCAGAGGGGCTTCAAAGCGAAGGAAATGTATTTCCTTCCCTTTGAAGTCTCTCCGAGGGTTTCAAAAGCCGGATTGCTTGCAATCCGGCTTTTGAAACCCCACTAGACACCAGGGATTTTTTTTTTTTCTTCTGAAATTGTCATACGGGAGAGACCCCTTGGGCAAGGGTCGCTCCCAGGGGGGGCATTTTTTCGGGAAGGCCTTTTATGCCCCCCCTGGGGGCAGAAACCTCTAGGCACCAGGGATAATATTTTTTTTTTTTTTTTTTTTACGTAGCGACCCCTTAGGCAAGGGTCGCTCCCCTTGGGGGAAAATTATATTTAGGCCATTTCTGCCCCCCTTGGGGGCAGATTGGCCTATTTTGATGAGGCCAATCTGCCCCCAAGGGGGGCAGAAACCACTAGACACCAGGGAGTTTTTTCTTTGCGTGAATTTCACGCAAGGGGAGCGACCCCTTAGGCAAGGGTCGCTCCCTGGGAGGAGGCAATTTACTTTAGGCCATTTCTGCCCCCCCTGGGGGCAGAACGGCCTATTATTAGGCCGATCTGCCCCCAGGGGGGGCAGAAACCTCTAGGCGCCAGGGCAAAATGTTTTTTTGTGGTTTTTTTTTTTGTTTGTTTCTTTTTTTAGAGATAGGGAGCGACCCATCAGGCAAGGGTCGCTCCCCTGGGGGGCAAATTGTATTTAGACCATTTCTGCCCCCCTGGGGGCAGATTGGCCAATTTTAGGTCAATCTGCCCCCAAGGGGGCAGAAACCACTAGGCACCGGGGATTTGCTTTTTGGCGCCAATGTCACGCAGGGGGAGCGACCCCTTAGGCAAGGGTCGCTCCCGGGGGGGGGTTGTGGGGGCAAATTTATTTTAGGCCATTTCTGCCTCCGGGGGGGCAGAAACCTCTAGGCGCCAGGTCAAATTTTTATTGTGTGTTTTTTTTTTTGTTTGTTTCTTTTTTTAGAGATGGGGAGCGACCCATCAGGCAAGGGTCGCTCCCCTGGGGGGCAAATTGAATTTAGACCATTTCTGCCCCCCTGGGGGCAGATTGGCTGATTTTAGGTCAATCTGCCCCCAAGGGGGCAGAAACCACTAGGCACCGGGGATTTGTTTTTTGGCGCCAATGTCACGCAGGGGGAGCGACCCCGTAGGCAAGGGTCGTCCCCGGGCAGGGGGGGGTCAAATTTATTTTAGGGCATTTCTGCTCCCCCCTGGGGCCGGCTGAGCTGGAGGCCAAACTCCACAGGTAGGCACTTTGCAAAAAACACCTCTGTTTTCTGTGAAAAAATATGTTGTGTCCACGTTGTGTTTTGGGCCATTTCCTTTCGTGGGCGCTAGGCCTACCCACAGAAGTGAGGTACCATTTTTATCGAGAGACTTAGGGGAACGCTGGGTGGAAGGAAATTTGTGGCTCCTCTCAGATTCCAGAACTTTCTGACACAGAAATGTGAGGAATATGTGTTTTTTTAGCCAAATTTTGAGGTTTGCAAAGGATTCTGGGTAACAGAACCTGGTCCGAGCCCCGCAAGTCACCCCTCCTTGTATTCCCCTACGTCTCTAGTTTTCAGCAAATGCACAGGTTTGGTAGGTTTCCCTAGGTGCCGGCTGAGCTAGAGGCCAAAATCTACAGGTAGGCACTTCGCAAAAAACACCTCTGTTTTCTTTCAAAAATTTGGATGTGTCCACGTTGCGCTTTGGGGTATTTCCTGTCACGGGCGCTAGGCCTACCCACACAAGTGAGGTATCATTTTTATCGGGAGACTTGTGGGAACGCTGGGCGGAAGGACATTTGTGGCTCCTCTCAGATTCCAGAACTTTCTGCCACAGAAATGTGAGGAACATGTGTTTTTTTAGCCAAATTTTGAGGTTTGCAAAGGATTCTGGATAACAGAACTTGGTCCGAGCCCCGCAAGTCACCCCTCCTTGGATTCCCCTAGGTCTCTAGTTTTTATTATTTATTATTAGGCCGATCTGCCCCCGGGGGGGGCAGAAACCGCTAGGCGCCAGGAGAACTTTTTTTGTGTTTTTTTTTTCTTTGTTTTTTTTTTTTTAGAGATGGGGAGGGACCCATCAGGTAAGGGTCGCTCCCCTGGGGGGAAAATTGTATTTAGGCCATTTCTGCCCCCCTTGGGGGCAGATTGGCTGATTTTAGGTCAATCTGCCCCCAAGGGGGCAGAAACCACTAGGCACCTGGGATTTGTTTTTTCGGCGCCAATGTCACACAGGGGGAGCGACCCCGTAGGCAAGGGTCGCTCCGGAGGGGGGGGCACTGGGGGGGGGGGGCAAATTTATTTTAGTCCATTTATGCCCCCCCTGTTGGCAGATCGGCCTATTATTAGGCCGATCTGCCCCCGGGGGGGGGGCAGAAACCTCTAGGCACGAGGGGAATTTTTTTTTGTGTGTTTTTTTTTTTTGTTTGTTTTTTTAGAGATGGGGAGCGACCCATCAGGCAAGGGTCGCTCCCCTTGGGGGCAAATTGTATTTAGGCCATTTCTGCCCCCCTTGGGGGCAGATTGGCCGATTTTAGGTCAATGTAAACACTTTTCTAATTCTGCAGTTTTGCAATTTTGGAAACAGACTTTTCCAAGAGTTGAGTTTTGATCGTAGTGTTTCACTCAACAGTATTGTCACTCCTTGCTGTTCAGTTTGATCAATTGATGTTAATTCCAATATGTGTTCTTTCTCCAGCTGTAGTAATTGTTCATTGCAAGAGGTACATTATTTAAGAGTAGACATAAGACAAACAATGGATTTTCCTTGTTGAATGAATTCCAAAATTAGCTGTGTTGCAGATCTTTTGAAGGGAATATGTTCTTTATAAGTTGGGTTTCTAAGCAATGTTTTCCTTCTTTTTACAGTATGCCTACCCTAATATCCTTCAGACAATTTCCATTTTGCATATCAGATGCTTGACACATATTTCTAATAAGTTCTTTTTATTGGAAATTCAACCAAATGTTAACATTTCCAATGCTTCCTAAAGAATTATGAGTTTCTTCATTTAAGAGAGCTTAAAAGACATGTTGTCCTTTCATGTGGTGAGTTGTAAAAACTCTCTAAAAACAATTGGATGCTTTCCTCCAAAAAGGACAGCATACTCTTCCTTCAGTATCTGTTGCATTCCTAAATGTACAAAGGAGAGCATTAAGTTTGAGACCATGCTCACCTCGTCAATGATTAAAAGTTTTCATTTCTTCAACAATCTTATAACTTTGTGACAAGCTTCTCCCGATAACTTTTGGTGCTACAGTTTATTATTGTGCTCAACAAGGAGCATATATAGATAATATAAGGTAGTTCCTTTGATATTGTGAGCAGCCAACCCTGTAGGGGGTCATTACCACACATGATAAAATGGAGTTTGTAGTCTTTTGCAGATAAGTGGTTAGAACTAGCATTAAAAAACATTTCCCAGAGCCAGCTTGTCTGCTTACATACAGAAGAATTGGTTTAAAACTTAAACATTTACATTGATTCTTTTCGTGGAAGAGTCTATGTTCAATTTTTTCTTTAACTTCCATGTATATTTCACTCTGATCTTCATTGGGTTGTTCTTCTAACTGTTCCAAGTCAACAGTTTCTTCTTTTGCTTGTTGCACTGCTGTCTTCACCTCACCCATCACTATGGCAGCTTCATTTTCAATTAAGGGCTGTCCAAGATGATCTTGACTGAGAGGTCCAGACCTCTGGCTGCTTTGAGAACTAGCCTTTGCTTTCTTCCACTTGGATGGTAACTGTCCAGCATATTTGTTTTTGCAATATCTATACTCTCTGGATCAAACTCTGCTGAGTCCTGACTTTTTGGATAAGATTTCAAGCTTCTGTTTTGCATGTTGGCAAGGCTTAGACTAACCCAAACAATTCCTCTAGACTTTGAGAACAAACTAGCTGAATTCAACCTATCACAGCAATCAAATGAGCTAATGTCTCTATGTGAGAGCATTTTCAATCTAAAATGTTATAATTTCTTTGATAGAGTTTTTTTCTGCAGAAATCTCTTCCCACATTTCCTTCATCTCTGTTTTCTCTTCTGTTGTATGAAGTAACATACCGAGCAACAGCAATGGTAATGCCAGCAACATAATGTATGTCCATATTTGTATTCCATAATTCCAGGATGAGAGGATTATAATCATTAATATTTTTGGAGGTCTCTGATCTTTTCAGATGATGTGTCTTTTTTTGGTGGTTTTCTTGTTAGTGTCTGCCTCACAGCATATAAAAAGCTAATCACTTTTCCTGTTGAAATGATAGGCCTTGGATACCACAATGACACCTTGTATAAAATGTACCTTTACATCTGTATCTTTGGAGGCAATACTTGCCACATCCATGTGTTTGGAACCAGACAACTTCCTGCGGCAGCGTTTTGTTATTATTTTCATCTGGAATACTACATGTGACATACTGTTCTATGAAAGACAGTACACACTCATCAGTATCAGTTCCAAATGTTGGTGCATCCTTTATCTATAAGAGCATGTGTATATGAGGAGCACCTCTTGCCTGGTATATTTTTTTTCCCATGGAATCTGTGACTTCTCCAAGAGGAGGATTTGTTTTATTGCATATAAATCTCATCATCGCTTGAAACTTGTGATTGAAATACCTACATACGTTAGCAAGATCAAAAGAGCAAAGTTCTCCTGCTCTCTCAAAATGTATATCCTTAATATTAAAGTTTACTTCTCTTAGAAACTGTAGTAAATAACCCCATGCATACTCTGCTCAACTAAGTGTTACATGAGGGGCATACATGTATGTTCTTTATGATGAGGATACCAGCATTCAATAGTCACACGTAGACATGCCATCAAATGTATTAAGTTGCACTCCAGATTTCCACCCTCATCTTATATTTTATCACCAAATACCCTTGCAGAAAGATTTTGCAGGATGACTCCTGTCTTAAGAATAAAGTTCATAGCATGAGATAGTCCTGACAAGATGAAATATGTAGGGAATTCATTGCTGAATATATTATTCTTTGCCTATATTCAGCCGCTAGTACTGTATAAGTCTCCCATCATAACGCCCACCTACTCCTGTGAGAAATAGCCGTGAAAAATAGTGAACCTCTAAGCTCTTTTCCCACACACTCATTGGAGCTCTTGGAGCTCGTTTCATTTGAAACAGATCAATGGCATACCCAACAACGTCTTTAGAATGTAGTGGATGAATAATATAGTTCTCATATATTTCTTCTGAATTCTACTTATACACTTTTTCTATTTGTCCACTTAATTGCAGTGCTTCATCTTTGAGACAACTTACTTCTCCAGTTATATAAACATATATGTAAAAAACATTATTTTCTTTCAAGAATATAGTTGTAGCTTATTTTCTTTTATTCAGATCTAGTAATTTGTGCCAGATTCCTTTTTACTTAAGGTGGGACATTCATTTACTAGAATAATGAATGGTTCATGTATATGTTTTTCAACACCCACAGTATCAACATTTTTTTTACCTAGTGGTAAATACACAACTCTTCCTTTAAGTCCTTTTTGTAGTTCTATTGGTGGCAGTTTCCTTGTTTTGGGCTCCATTTGAATAATTACGTCCCACACACGTCCCACCACATGCAGACACACCAACATTCACCTCCCCCACTGTGTCCACCACCCTCCTTCCAAAACACACAAACGCTCACACTCATCCACTCCACATACATCCATCACACATAAGCATACTAAACAGACACCTGCATCCACGTCCAGTACACCTACACCTCGTACCACCACTACGTCTTCCTCCACTTCCAAACCTGTCTCAAAAACCCTCCTGCTGCACCTAGAAAGATTTTCCTCTCCTGTGTTGAGCTGTTTGAACCCACTGGTCCACCCTGTCTTATCCCTAAACATTCCCTTGGCCTCACCAAGTCTACTCCTTCCTCTTCCAAGTCCTCCCCAATCCGCCCCTCCCATTACTGTGCCTCTTCCCCAAGGAGCAAGAAGACCCATGTTGCCCCTGGTCCCACTGTCACCCCCTGGTCCAGGCCCACTCCTCCTCCTTGCAAGGGCAAGCCCAAACCCTCTCCACCTCCAGAACCTGTGCCCAAGACCCCCCCTTCCAAACATGAGTCCCCACCCCTACCACCTCCTGCCCCTGATCCCTGAGCTGCCTGGCTGCCCCATTGATGCCCCTTTCTCGTGGAGGATTTTTCCATCTTAGGAGTCAAGTGTGGCCCTCATTTGCCCTTCCGGGACTTATATATGGACTGGCCTATGGCCTTGTTTGAACATTTATTTTTATTACTATTCAATTAAATTTTAGTGCCCAGCAGACCTGTTGGTGCAATATTGATCGTTGTGCAGCGTTTCACTATGGGGGTGTGGTGTACACAGGTGTGTGCATTGATGTAGGTATTTGTTGGCTTGTGTCTGGTAAGTACATTTTATTAGGGTATGTATGGCTTGGGGTGTTGGGAGGAGTTGGGTGCACGTTGAGGTGTGTGGGGTGGGTGGGTGTGTAATTGTGCCCTTTCCTCCCATGCGTGCTATGCTGCAGTACTTACCGTTGTCGTCTTTGTCAGCTCTCACAATCCTGGAGGAATGTGGCAAGGAGAAGCACTGGCATTATTTCCAACTCTTCCTTCATTTCAGCGTTGGTGTGTTCCGTGGGCCTCCGGTGAGTGTTTCCCTTTATAGGGGTCATTTCTGCCAGGCTTTGCATGGCGGTGGTTCCTGCCCCGGACCTAATGGCGGTGTGGTGGTTCATAATATGGTGGGCATGTAGGGCATTACTGCCTTCCTGAAGATGGCTTCTGCCATCGTTGACGGTGCTCCCAAAATGGCGGTGAGTGGATGGGCCACTGGTT
The DNA here is from genome assembly GCF_031143425.1 of Pleurodeles waltl. Lineage (NCBI taxonomy): Eukaryota > Metazoa > Chordata > Amphibia > Caudata > Salamandridae > Pleurodeles > Pleurodeles waltl. The sequence continues at coordinate 863,259,475 of NC_090450.1, read as the reverse complement.
GTTTCTCATGTGCTTCATTATGTGGCCGTCTGGACCGCCAGCCTGTTGGCGGTAGCTACGGCGAGCGCCGGCGGGGCCGTCTTTACCGCCAGGTTCAAAATGACCACCTTAGTCTGAATAGGTACCATCTCTTCTTCTAAGATACCAAAAACAACCATAAGACTTTCTTGTGCATCTTCTGGACAGGCTTCAGTGAAATGTACAAATCCAGGGCAGACATCTGCAAGATCTCTATTAGGTAATGCAGAATATGTTTTTGTTTGATCACCACACAATCATTCTAACAAGGCAAACAGTGCAGAACAGAGTCTTTGATCCCTTTTTTGTTTAATTTCATGAACCAGAGTTAAAGAGAATAGTGCACTGAGAACTTCATTGGCATAGTAGTTGACTCCAGAGATGTTTGAGATCTGGTAGCCTACAATTTCAGTGTTGTTTTTGTGCAAAACTTTTTTCTTCTCTTTTTCCTTCTTTTTCTCAGGAATGTCACTATCATCCTTTAAAATCTTTCATTTAGGAAAATTGTAGGCTTTCGGTAAACTGGGTACTGCCCTAGATGAGAAACATACAGGCTTTTCAAATGGTTATACTCAATTACACAACTGGAATCAGCATTTACTCCAGTGTCATCAAACCCTTTTAGATATAAACAGGACAATGTTCTAACCTGTGATAAAGCTACACACGGCATACCTTCTTTGAGTACAGTACTACCAATATTAATAAATGCTGCATCTACACTTAGACCTTGAGACTTATGTATTGTTACAGCATATGCTCCGATATTGGAAACTGCTTTCTGCGAACATACAAGTCTTTTACAGACCTTGCTATCTGTTTTACACATTCAAGATCATCAAATTTAATTGCTAGGTATTGAATCTCATTTCTGTTTTGATGCAAAATTAAATCTATTATTTTTTCCATGGCTCCATTAACCTGTTCTGTGCCTTGGACGAGATGATCTCGTCCAAGGCTACAGTTCCCCTGTGCCTTGGACGAGATCATCTCGTCCAAGGCACAGGGGAACTTGGGGGAGCGCTAGCGCGCCCCCCTGTGCACCCCCCTTCCCCCCAAGGCTGGGATGGAAGGGGAAGACCTTCCCCTTCCGCTCCCCCCTGTGACGTCAGCGCGCGAGCGCGCGCTGATTCGTCACAGGGGCCTCCCCCATCGCGCTGGAAGCAGAGCTTCCAGAGCGATTGAAAGAGAAATGCTAAGCATTTCTCTTTCAATCATGTGGGGGAGGCCCGGAGGGGCTTCAAAGCGAAGGAAATGTATTTCCTTCCCTTTGAAGTCTCTCCGAGGGTTTCAAAAGCCGGATTGCTTGCAATCCGGCTTTTGAAACCCCACTAGACACCAGGGATTTTTTTTTTTCTTCTGAAATTGTCATACGGGAGAGACCCCTTGGGCAAGGGTCGCTCCCAGGGGGGGCATTTTTTCGGGAAGGCCTTTTCTGCCCCCCCTGGGGGCAGAAACCTCTAGGCACCAGGGATAATATTATTATTATTTTTTTTTTACGTAGCGACCCCTTAGGCAAGGGTCGCTCCCCTTGGGGGAAAATTATATTTAGGCCATTTCTGCCCCCCTTGGGGGCAGATTGGCCTATTTTGATGAGGCCAATCTGCCCCCAAGGGGGGCAGAAACCACTAGACACCAGGGAGTTTTTTCTTTGCGTGAATTTCACGCAAGGGGAGCGACCCCTTAGGCAAGGGTCGCTCCCTGGGAGGAGGCAATTTATTTTAGGCCATTTCTGCCCCCCCTGGGGGCAGAACGGCCTATTATTAGGCCGATCTGCCCCCAGGGGGGGCAGAAACCTCTAGACGCCAGGGCAAAATGTTTTTTTGTGTTTTTTTTTTTTTGTTTGTTTCTTTTTTTAGAGATAGGGAGCGACCCATCAGGCAAGGGTCGCTCCCCTGGGGGGAAAATTGTATTTAGACCATTTCTGCCCCCCTGGGGGCAGATTGGCCGATTTTAGGTCAATCTGCCCCCAAGGGGGCAGAAACCACTAGGCACCGGGGATTTGTTTTTTGGCGCCAATGTCACGCAGGGGGAGCGACCCCGTAGGCAAGGGTCGTTCCCGGGCAGGGGGGGGTCAAATTTATTTTAGGGCATTTCTGCCCCCCCCTGGGGCTGGCTGAGCTGGAGGCCAAACTCCACAGGTAGGCACTTTGCAAAAAACACCTCTGTTTTCTGTGAAAAAATATGTTGTGTCCACGTTGTGTTTTGGGCCATTTCCTTTCGTGGGCGCTAGGCCTACCCACAGAAGTGAGGTACCATTTTTATCGAGAGACTTAGGGGAACGCTGGGTGGAAGGAAATTTGTGGCTCCTCTCAGATTCCAGAACTTTCTGCCACAGAAATGTGAGGAACATGTGTTTTTTTAGCCAAATTTTGAGGTTTGCAAAGGATTCTGGATAACAGAACCTGGTCCGAGCCCCGCAAGTCACCCCTCCTTGGATTCCCCTAGGTCTCTAGTTTTTATTATTTATTATTAGGCCGATCTGCCCCCGGGGGGGGCAGAAACCGCTAGGCGCCAGGGGAACTTTTTTTTTTGTGTTTTGTTTTCTTTTTTTTTTTTTTTTTTTAGAGATGGGGAGCAAAACATCAGGCAAGGGTCGCTCCCCTGGGGGGCAAATTGTATTTAGGCCATTTCTGCCCCCCTTGGGGGCAGATTGGCTGATTTTAGGTCAATCTGCCCCCAAGGGGGAAGAAACCACTAGGCACCTGGGATTTGTTTTTTCGGCGCCAATGTCACACAGGGGGAGCGACCCCGTAGGCAAGGGTCGCTCCCGGGTGGGGTGTTGGGGGGGGGCACATTTATTTTAGTCCATTTCTGCCCCCCCTGTTGGCAGATCGGCCTATTATTAGGCCGATCTGCCCCCGGGGGGGGGGGGGGGGCAGAAACCTCAAGGCACGAGGGGATTTTTTTTTTTTTGTGTTTTTTTTTGTTTGTTTGGTTTTTTAGAGATGGGGAGCGACCCATCAGGCAAGGGTCGCTCCCCTGGGGGGCAAATTGTATTTAGGCCATTTCTGCCCCCCTTGGGGGCAGATTGGCCGATTTTAGGTCAATGTAAACACTTCTCTAATTCTGCAGTTTTGCAGTTTTGGAAACAGACTTTTCCAAGAGTTGAGTTTTGATTGTAGTGTTTCACTCAACAGTATTGTCACTCCTTGCTGTTCAGTTTGATCAATTGATGTTAATTCCAATATGTGTTCTTTCTCCAGCTGTATTAATTGTTCATTGCAAGAGGTACATTATTTAAGAGTAGACATAAGACAAACAATGGATTTTCCTTGTTGAATGAATTCCAAAATTAGCTGTGTTGCAGATCTTTTGAAGGGAATATGTTCTTTATAAGTTGGGTTTCTAAGCAATGTTTTCCTTCTTTTTACAGTATTCCTACCCTAATATCCTGCAGACAATTTCGATTTTGCATATCAGATGCTTGACACATGTTTCTAATAAGTTCTTTTTATTGGAAATTCAACCAAATGTTAACATTTCCAATGCTTCCTAAAGAATTATGAGTTTCTTCATTTAAGAGAGCTTAAAAGACATGTTGTCCTTTCATGTGGTGAATTGTAAAAACTCTCTAAAAACAATTGGATGCTTTCCTCCAAAAAGGACAGCATACTCTGCCTTCAGTATCTGTTGCATTCCTAAATGTACAAAGGAGAGCATTAAGTTTGAGACCATGCTCACCTCGTCAATGATTAAAAGTTTTCATTTCTTCAACAATCTTATAACTTTGTGACAAGCTTCTCCCGATAACTTTTGGTGCTACAGTTTATTATTGTGCTCAACAAGGAGCATATATAGATAATATAAGGTAGTTCCTTTGATATTGTGAGCATCCAACCCTGTAGGGGGTCATTACCACACATGATAAAATGGAGTTTGTAGTCTTTTGCAGATAAGTGGTTAGAACTAGCATTAAAAAACATTTCCCAGAGCCAGCTTGTCTGCTTACATACAGAAGAATTGGTTTAAAACTTAAACATTTACATTGATTCTTTTCGTGGAAGAGTCTATGTTCAATTTTTTCTTTAACTTCCATGTATATTTCACTCTGATCTTCATTGGGTTGTTCTTCTAACTGTTCCAAGTCAACAGTTTCTTCTTTTGCTTGTTGCACTGCTGTCTTCACCTCATTCATCACTATGGCAGCTTCATTTTCAATTAAGGGCTGTCCAAGATGATCTTGACTGAGAGGTCCAGACCTCTGGCTGCTTTGAGAACTAGCCTTTGCTTTCTTCCACTTGGATGGTAACTGTCCAGCATATTTGTTTTTGCAATATCTATACTCTCTGGATCAAACTCTGCTGAGTCCTGACTTTTTGGATAAGATTTCAAGCTTCTGTTTTGCATGTTGGCAAGGCTTAGACTAACCCAAACAATTCCTCTAGACTTTGAGAACAAACTAGCTGAATTCAACCTATCACAGCAATCAAATGAGCTAATGTCTCTATGTGAGAGCATTTTCAATCTAAAATGTTATAATTTCTTTGATAGAGTTTTTTTCTGCAGAAATCTCTTCCCACATTTCCTTCATCTCTGTTTTCTCTTCTGTTGTATGAAGTAACATACCGAGCAACAGCAATGGTAATGCCAGCAACATAATGTATGTCCATATTTGTATTCCATAATTCCAGGATGAGAGGATTATAATCATTAATATTTTTGGAGGTCTCTGATCTTTTCAGATGATGTGTCTTTTTTTGGTGGTTTTCTTGTTAGTGTCTGCCTCACAGCATATAAAAAGCTAATCACTTTTCCTGTTGAAATGATAGGCCTTGGATACCACAATGACACCTTGTATAAAATGTACCTTTACATCTGTATCTTTGGAGGCAATACTTGCCACATCCATGTGTTTGGAACCAGACAACTTCCTGCGGCAGCGTTTTGTTATTATTTTCATCTGGAATACTACATGTGACATACTGTTCTATGAAAGACAGTACACACTCATCAGTATCAGTTCCAAATGTTGGTGCATCCTTTATCTATAAGAGCATGTGTATATGAGGAGCACCTCTTGCCTGGTATATTTTTTTTCCCATGGAATCTGTGACTTCTCCAAGAGGAGGATTTGTTTTATTGCATATAAATCTCATCATCGCTTGAAACTTGTGATTGAAATACCTACATACGTTAGCAAGATCAAAAGAGCAAAGTTCTCCTGCTCTCTCAAAATGTTTATCCTTAATATTAAAGTTTACTTCTCTTAGAAACTGTAGTAAATAACCCCATGCATACTCTGCTCAACTAAGTGTTACATGAGGGGCATACATGTATGTTCTTTATGATGAGGATACCAGCATTCAATAGTCACACGTAGACATGCCATCAAATGTATTAAGTTGCACTCCAGATTTCCACCCTCATCTTATATTTTATCACCAAATACCCTTGCAGAAAGATTTTGCAGGATGACTCCTGTCTTAAGAATAAGGTTCATAGCATGAGAGAGTCCTGACAAGATGGAATATGTAGGGAATTCATTGCTGAATATATTATTCTTTGCCTATATTCAGCCGCTAGTATTGTATAAGTCTCCCATCATAACGCCCACCTACTCCTGTGAGAAATAGCCGTGAAAAATAGTGAACCTCTAAGCTCTTTTCCCACACACTCATTGGAGCTCTTGAAGCTCGTTTCATTTGAAACAGATCAATGGCATACCCAACAACGTCTTTAGAATGTAGTGGATGAATAATATAGTTCTCATATATTTCTTCTGAATTCTACTTATACACTTTTTCTATTTGTCCACTTAATTGCAGTGCTTCATCTTCGAGACAACTTACTTCTCCAGTGATATAAACAGATATGTAAAAAACATTATTTTCTTTCAAGAATATAGTTGTAGCTTATTTTCTTTTATTCAGATCTAGTCATTTGTGCCAGATTCCTTTTTACTTAAGGTGGGACATTCATTTACTAGAATAATGAATGGTTCATGTATATGTTTTTCAACACCCACAGTATCAACATTTTTTTTACCTAGTGGTAAATACACAACTCTTCCTTTAAGTCCTTTTTGTAGTTCTATTGGTGGCAGTTTCCTTGTTTTGGGCTCCATTTGAATAATTACTTAAGATGGGTGTACAGTTTGTATTAAAATTGATCCATACACATTTGATTGATTATGTTATTTTGGAATTGGCACTAATTCTAATCTATTATGAATTGCTCTACCTGGCTTTATATCATTCTCTAAATTGTTATAACAATAATTATATATTGCTAGAAATTGGGTCTTTGGTTGGCAGTCAGGTTACCCCCTGTCCAAGCAAGGACCCTCACTCTAGTCAGGGCAAAGGAGAAACATGGCTGGTTAAATCCCCGCTCAACCCCTTGGTAGCTCGGCATGAGCAAAAAAGCTTAACTGAGAAGCAATGTGTAAAGCATTTATGCCAACACACACAGTAAAACAGTGGAAACACTACACAATGGACACCACACAGGTTTAGAAAAATAGGTAAGATTTATCTAAATCAAACAAGACCAAAACAACAAAAATCCAACACACACAGGTCAAGATATGAATTTTCAAACGAATAAGAGTCTTACTCTATTGAAAACAATGGAAACGTTGCAGCGATGCATCGATTCCTTACTCGCAAGTTAAGCTGTGCATTGTTTCCTTCTCCGGTAAAGTCAGGTCAGGTCAGGTCAGATCCATGCAGGTTCACGATGACTTTGATGCCCAGGGATGTAGCGTGTGAAATCCGGTCGCACTGTGTTAAAAAAACATGCTGCAGAGGGTTTGCGTCATTATCAGCAGGTGCAAGCAGGTATTGTGTTGTTTCTCCATCCAAGATGCGTCGATCTCCCAGCCGCGATGCAGGGGGAGCGTTGATTCTTGCTGCTCCTGTCGCGTTTCTCTACCACTTGGCAGGGCGGGAGTCTCAACAAGGAGTCCAGGGGTTGGCAGAGGAAGTATTTGATGGGCTTCAAAACAGGAGGTAAGCTCAGTTTAAGCCCTTGGAGATTCTTCACAAGCAGGAATGCACAACAAAGTCCCGTTTTTTTCCCCTTTCACAGGCATTAGCAGCAACTGCAGGATAGCCAAACAAAGAACAGTCACAGACAGGGGCAACACTTCTACTCAGCTCTTCTCCTTGGCAGAGGTTCCTCTTGTTCCCAGAAGTGATCTAAAAGTCTGGGGTTTTGGGTCCGCTACTTATACCACTTTCTGCCTTTGAAGTAGGCAAACTTCAAAGGAAAGTCTCTGTTGTTCACAAGATCCTGCCTTGCCCAGGCCAGGCCCCAGACACACACCAGGGGGTTGGAGACTGCAGAGTATGAGGGCAGGCACAGCCCATTGAGGTGTAAGTGACCACTACTCCCTCCACTCTAGCTTAGATGGCTCATCGGGATATGCAGGCTACACTCGAGCTCCTTTTGTGTCACTTTCTAGAGGGAATTCACAAACAGCCCAACTGTCAGTCTGACCCAGACAGTAAATACACAAGCAGGCAGAGTCACAGAATGGTTTAAACAAGAGAATGTCTACTTTCTAAAAGTGGCATTTTCAAACTAACAATTTAAAAAACAACTTTACCAAAAGGTGTATTTTTAATTGTGAGTTCAGAGACATCAAACCCCACATTTCCAACTGCTCTCAAAGGGAATCTGCACTATAAAAATATCTAAGGGCAGCCCCCATGTTAACCTATGAGAGAGATAGGCCTTGCAACAGTGAAAAATGAATTTGGCAGTATTTTACTGTTAGGGCATGTAAAACACATCAGTACATGTCCCACCTTTAACATACACTGCACCCAGCACATTGGGATATCTAGGGACTATCTTAGGGGTACCTTATATGTATAAAAAAGGGAAGGTTTGGGCCTGACAAGTGGGTACATTTGCCAGGTCGTATTGGCAGTTTAAAACTGCCTACACAGACACTGCTGTGGCATGTTTGAGCCATATCTACAGTGCTACTAATGTGGGTGGCACAACCAATGCTGCAGGCCCACTACTGTAGCATTTGTTTACAGGCCCTGGGCAGCTCTAGTGCACATTACTAGGGAGTGCTAGGAAATCAAATATGCCTATCATGAAAAGCCATTTACAGATACACTTTACACAGGAGCACTTGAACTTTAGCTCAGAGTACCAAAAACAGCAAAAACAGTTTCAAAACATGGGAAGCAGAGGCAAAAGAGACAGGGAAGACCACAACAAGGATTCCAGGTCCAACACATGATCTCCCTGGCTGAAAGTGGGGAGAACTACCCTACCTCATGGGAGTTCTCATCACTAAGGTGGAAGAATCTGGATAGGCCATCAGCACTGGTGTGTCTGTGCCAGGACAGTGTTCCACCGTAAAGCCCACCCCCTGTAGGGAAATGGACCACCTCAGTAGCTTTGGATTCTCACTCCTCATCTGCATTAACCATCTGAGGGGCCTGTGGACGGTCTGAACCCGAAAGTGAGTCCCAAACTAGTTGAGTCTTCGCTTCTTCAGCGCCCAGACCACAGCAGAACCCTCATGCTCAATTGCACTTCACCTATGTTCCCGGGGACGTAACCTCCTCCTAATCAAGGCTACAGGCTGGTCTAGGCCCTCTTCATTTAGCTGTGATAGCACTGCTAATACACCATACTCTGAAGCATCAGTCTGCACGACAAACTCCTTGGAAAAGTCAGGTGCCTTCAGCACGGGTTCCGTGCACATGGCTACCTTCAGGGCATAAAAAGCTGTCTGGCAAGATTCAGTCCAGATCACTTTTCTGGGCTGCTTCTTGGAGGTTAACTCAGTCAAGGGAGCAACAATGGTGCTATACTCCTTGACAAACCTCCTATAGTATCCGGGGAGACCAAAAAAGGCTCTCACCTCCGTCTGGGTCTTGGGAGGCTCCTATGTCAGAAAGGTGTAAATGTTTGGCTGTAGGGGTGCCACCTGACCACTCCCCAACTGGTATCCCAAGTACACAACAGAACCCTGCCCTATTTGGCACTTGCTAGCCTTAACGGTGAGGCCTGCCTTCTGCAGGGTTCTCCAACATTTTGCAGAGGTGCTGCAAGTGTTCCTCCAAAGTGGAGCTGAACACATCAATGTCATCCAGGTAGGCGACATTGAAATCAAACGGTCCAGCCAACACCTGGTTGACCAACCTCTGAATGGTGGCAGGGGAATTCTTCATCCCAAAGTGCATCATCCTAAACTGGTAGTGCCCATCTGGGGTGGAGTATGCAGACCTCTCCTTCGCCCCTCAGTCAGGGCAATATGCCAATATCCAGACGTTAAGTGAATTGTGCTGAGATAATTGGCAACCCCTAACCGGTCAATGAGCACATCAGCTTGGGGGATGGGGTGCGCGTCAGTCTTGGTGACCGCTTTGAGTCCCCGGTAATCCACTCAGAACCTGAGTCTTGGAGTTGCACCAGGAGCAGCAGCTTTTGGGACAAAGGCCACAGGGCTGGCCCAAGGCCTACTGGAGATTTTGAGTTCATTTGGATACCTCATCCTTAATGTTGGCCTTGACCTTGTTAGTCACTCTGTAAACCTTATGTTTAACAGGAGGACTGTCCCCAGTGTTCAAATCATGTGTACACAAATAAGTGACCCCTGGGATCAAGGAAAATAGAGGGGCAAATTGCCCTAGCACTTGACGATTGTCCCTCTGTTGCTCTGGGGTCAGGGCGGGCGAGAGGTTAACACTCTCCATTGAACCATCTTTCTCTTTGGCAGACAGGAGGTCAGGAAGAGGCTCACTATCTTCCTCCACCCCATCATCTGTTGCCAAGGGTATTGTTACCTCTGTCCTCTCAAAATGAGGCTTGAGGTGATTGACATTTAGGACCCTCAAAAGGTTCCTGGGAGTCCGCAAGTTCACCAGGTAGGTGACATCACTCTTGCGGTCCACTATCTCAGCTGGCCCAGTTCACTTATCCTGAAGAGCCCTAGGCTCCACTGGGGCCATCACCCAAACTTTTTGGCCCAGCTGGAACTCAACCAGATTAGCATTCTGGTCATTCCATATCTCCCTGGCTTACTTCCAGGTTCTCTTGGGCGAGCTTCTTGAAGCGAGCTGTCTGGTCCCTAAAAGCCAGCATGTAACTGATTATATCCTGGGGGGGGGTTCTGGAAGCTTTCTCTAAGCCTTCTCTAACCAGACTCAATGGTCCCCTGACAGAATGGCCATGCATTAACTGAAAGGGGCTAAAACCAAGACCCTTTTGAGGCACCTCCCTGTAGGCGAACAGAAGGCATGGCAAGAGGACATCCCACTTACGCCTCAAGGGCTCTGACAGGCCCATGATCCTTCCTTTCAAGGTGCGGTTGAATCTCTCAACGAGACTGTTACTTTGGGGGTGGTAAGAGGTGGTGAACTGATATGTCACCCCATACTCCTTCGAAAGAGACTTCATATAAGTTGATATAAATTTGATACCCCTATGGGATACAACCTCCTTGGGGAACCCCATACGAGTAAAAAGCCTCATCAAAGCATGTCCCACCTCAGGCGTGGTGATTGACCTCAAGGGAATGGCTACTGTGTACAGAGTGCCATGGTCTGCCAAGACCAGGATGAACCTGTTGCCCATGGCTGTCTTGGGATCCAGAGGCCCTACCATGTCAATACAGACCCTTTCAAAAGGGGTGCTGACCTCAAGAAAAGGTCAGAAGGGTGCCTTACATTTTCCCCCACTCTTGCCACTGCCTGACAAGTTTGGCAAGACCTAAAGTGTGCATCTGAGTGCCTGCGTATTTGGGGCCAGTAGAAGTGGGTGACAAGCTATTCAAAGATCTTGTCCTGCCACAAATTACCAGCTAAAGGAACATCATGAGCCAGACCTAGTAGGAAGGCTCAGAAGCACTGGGGTACCACCAGCACAGGGGCTGACACAGGCTCAGCAACCTTAGGCTCACTATATAGATGGCCATCCTCCCAGTAGATCAGGTGTGAACCAGACTCCTTGCCAGACGCTTGGTCTGCAATCTGCTGCCCCAAATCCTGCAGAGTAGGGCATATCTTCTGTGTCTCGCAGAATGCCTTCCTAGTGGGCCACTGTTCCTGCTGGCACTGAGTTAGCTTAGGGACCGCTCCCAGTTCAGCCACTTGTTCTCCTGTAGACTCCAGGGCTTCCTTCTCTGGTTCAGCCTCCTCCTGGACCGTGGGAACTTCTAGAGCAGGTTTTCTGCGCCCCTTACCCTTCCTCCTTCTGGCAGACACCTGGGCCACTCTTTCAGGCTCCAGGGTCTCCTGATTACCCTGATGGGCTGCCATTGACCGGGTGGACACACACATAACTACCCAGGCCGACCCAACATCTCCAAGTGAGACTTGTGTTCCACCTTCTTCCAAGGGAAGTCCTCAAGGTCATTGCCAAGCAAACAATCCACAGGCATGGTTGGACTCACAGCTACTCTGAAAGTACCTGAGACCCCCCCATTAAAAGGGAACCTGTGCCATTCTGCACAGGCGCTCTGAGTTGTCTACCGCAACTACTTGGTGAAATACATGGGATCTATGTGCTCTTCAGACACCAGGTGACTTCTCACAGAAGTCACACTGGCTCCTGTGTCTTTCAGAGCCTCCACCCTCTGTTCATTGATGGTCACCCACTGCCTGTACTTCTTAGTGTTTTCAAGCACAAGGGTTCTCTGGACCATCTCACTGTCCCCTAGTGAGACAAGGGTCATCTCAGCTGGGTCCCACCCACCTGGAACCAACTCCTCCCCATGCGCTATACTGGCTAAACCCTGTGAATGAGCACCAGTGGGTGCCTGTGTTCACTTGGGACATTTGAGATCTCCCCTCACATGACCCACCTGGTCACATGCCTAACATTTGCGGGAACCCCCTCTGCATATTTCCCTTTGAAGAACCAAGGCTTCTTTTCAACTGGGGGCTGGGAATCCTTACCCTGGGTACTAGGTTGGGGCCCTTTAGAGAACTCCCCCTGTTTAGCCTTACCCTCCTTATTCTTCTGAGAGGGACCCTGCGCCACCCTTGGTGTGGTCTCCCACCTACCTCTCCTGGACCCTGGTGCTCTCCCAGTGGTCCTCTTCCCGCGCAAGCATCCTGGGGTCAGCCAGCTTGCTGTAAATCAGGTGCTTGCGCAGCTCTGGAAAATAAAGACTATACAAATGCTCCCAAGCAATCAAATTGTACAGCCCCTCAAAAGTTGTTACTTTACTATCCTTCACCCAACCATCCAGTGACCGGAAAAAAGAGTCAACACCTTTCAACCATGTTTGGGATTCCTTCTTTTTATAGGACCTAAAGGTGTCCTTTTAATGTTCAGGGGTGAGACCATATCTTATGAGTAGGGCATCCTTCTTGCTAGTGTAGGTGAGGTCCTGAGGATCACCTAAGGATGTCAGAGTGTCCCTCCCCTCTGCCTCAACGTGCTTCAACGGGCCCACCCCCTAATGTGCTTTAGGGACCAGGTTCATGTTGAGAGCAGACTCATACCCCTTAAACCACAAGTATATGTCATCCTCCCTCTTATAATCTTTCACTAGGACTTTAGGCATGTGCACCCTCCTCTCAGACTGCACTGCTGCCACCATTTCTGCTAGACTGGCTCCTCTGATCCAGCTCCCTTAAACTGAGCTTATGAGCCAGCAACATCTTTTTCTCCTCTTTGGCCAACCTTCTCTGCTCCATCTCCATTTTAAGTTTCTCTAACTCCAACTGTTGAACCCTTTCTGCCTGTCTGACCTTCAACTCTTCAGGAGTCGGACCCTTGGATGACACACTGTTATCTACCCTGGAGATCCTACCCCCAGGCATAACAGGTAAAGCCCCTACCACATTATGAATACCCTGCACCTCCTCACCCTCATCCTCCTCCTCTGTGTACCCCCCAGCCTCCTTGGCTGTCACCCAGGCCCTCAGTGCCTTTTGCAGCTCCCCCTTCCTGGTGGAGCTTTTAATGGGACAGGCCAGCTTTTTTCAGAACTGCTTCAGTTGAGCCACTGTGTAACTTTCCAATTTCCCTAACTCAAAAACAGCTCAGGCTGGTGCATCTCCAGATTGAGACACAATGGTAAGTCAAAAAGTGCAAAGTTCCAAGGCAGAACAAAGAGTTCCCAATGAGAAGTTTAAAAAAACAGCAAGAGATCACCAAAAATATGGAAGCAAAGAAAGTTCAAAAAAGTGAAAAAGCTAAAAAAAGTAGTATGTGGTCACGTAATGGTCTGCACTGAAAACACTAGTGTGCACTTAATCACTGTATGTCAAGTACAAATACAAGTCCAATCCCACCGCTGCCACCAATGTTAGAAATGGCATCTCTGGTTGGCAGTCAGGTTACCCCCAGTTCAAGCAAGGACCCTAAGTCTAGTCAGGGCTAAGGAGAAACACGCCTGGTTAACCCACACACACCCCCATGGTACCTTGGCACGAGCAGAAAGGCTTAACTCAGCAGTAATGTGTAAAGCATTTGTACCATCACACACAGTAACACAGTGGAAACACTACAAAATAGACACCACACCGGTTTAGAAAAATAGGTAATATTTAGCTAAATCAAACAAGACCAAAACGACAAAGATCCAACAGACATAAGTCAAGACATGCATTTTCAAAAGAATAAGAGTCTTTCTTCATAGAAAACAATGGAAATGTTGATTTTACACAAAGTACCTGGTTTGCATCATAAATAAAGTCACACAGGCGAGCGTGCGTTAGAAAAGTCAGCAATGTGTTGATTCCTTACTCGCAAGTGAGGCCGTGCATCGTTTCCTTCTCCATTCGAGTTGGTGATGCATCATTTTTCTCCCTCGTAAGAGAGCTATGCATCGATTTCCTGATGGGACACCTCATCCACGGAGGTTCACAATGACTTTGATGCCCAGGGACAATGTGTGTCAAATCCGGTCGCAAGGTGTTAGAAAACCGTGCTACGCGGGGGTTTGTGTCTTTATCAGCAGCCACAAGAAGGTGTTGCATCGTTTCTCTAGCCGGGATGTGTTTATCTCCCAGCCGCAATGCAGGGGGAGCGTTGATTCTTGCCGCGAAGTGGGTGGTGCGTAGTTTATCAGCCACATTGCAGATGGTACGTTGAAAATTTCCCTGCATGACGTTCTGTCCGTGAATTCCAGTTCTTGTTCTGCCAACTTCACCTTTCAAGGGCCCAGGGACTGGATAGAGCACCACTTGGCACGGCAGGAGCCTCAGCAGAGATTCCAGGTGCTGACAGAGGAAGTCTTTGATGGCCCTGAGACTTCATAACAAGAGGCAAGCTTAGTTCAAGCCCTTGGAGATTCTTCACAAACAGGAATGCACAACAAAGTCCAGTCTTTGTCCCCTTTCACAGGCAGAAGCAGCAACTGCAGGAGAGCCCAACAAAGCGCAGTCACAGACAAGGGCAGCACTTCTCCTCAGCTCTTCAGCTCTTCTCCTTGACAGAGGTTCCTCTTGGTTCCAGAAGTGATATAAAAGTCCAGGGTTTTTGGGTCCACTACTTATACCCCTTTCTGCCTTTGGACTAGGCAAACTACGAGGGAAAGACTCTTGTTCACAAGATCCTGCCTTTCCAAGGCCAGGCCCCAGACATACACTAGGGTGTTGGAAACCTCTTTGTGTTAGGGCAGGCACAGCCCATTCAGGTGTAAGTGACCACTCCTCCCACCACTCTAGCTCAGATGGCTCATCGGGATATGCAGGCTGCACCCCAGCTTCCTTTGTGTCACTCTCTAGAGGATATTCACAAAAGTCCAACTGTTTGACCCAGGCAGGAAATACACAAGCAGGCACAGAATGGTTTAAGCAAGAAAATCCTACTTTCTAAAAGTAGCATTTTCAAACTTACAAGAAACGGAACTGAATACTTTCAGAAACTTTCTCAAACTCTACCACACTACCATGTAACAGAGCTCTATTCAAATCTCCTAAACAGAAAGCTCAACTTTTTACATAATAAAGTCTACTCGCTAAATTGCGCATTTTTGCATGATGTACAGCTAACATTCTAAAGTGATGAAAAGTGCTTCTACACACTTTCTTTGGAAGACATGCCAATAAATGACCGTTGTAAGTTAGTGTATTTTTAACGTTGCATGGATCTAATTTGTGAAACATCTTAATTTTCTGTTTGAGACTCCTCCATGTAAATTCTCTTAGGACATTTTTCAATTTATCAATTGATTCCTGACGGACAGTACAAATATGGCTACACTTCCACTTGTACAAATGACCTTGTTTTTGACTGCCTTGTACTTCTTCAGCTATCACTTGTTTTACCTTCCTAGGAACTATCTGTTCCTTTTCTATGGGAGTGCCATCCTTCACTTCATAGCAACGGCCACTTGTGTCAACTGCATGCACTAATGTGTTCTCTTGCAAGTAGGTCTCTTCATTAAAATGGTTCTGTGCTAGATGTATGCATCCATTCACCTTTAAAACCTTTCCAAAAATTACTTTTGTTAATAAGACCTTTCCTTAATGCTCTTTTCCTCATGCATACTACTGTTTTATCTAGTGCCTTTATTCTGCTCAATATTAGGATAAAAAGTTTCTTTATCAAAACAAATGCTTTGTCCACTATACTCTCAAGAAGTTGCTTCTGCCTAATTATGGCACTTCTCTTTCGATACTTCTTCATTTTTTCAGAAAAAGTTGTAATAGTCTAGTTCAAAAAAAATTTCTCTTGTCTCCTTAAATTGTTTTGTCTCCAAGTCAACTCCTTCCTTTCCGGATTACATTTTCTACTTTTACCAGCTCGTAATCCTTCCTCTTTATCAATTATGATTTACAGCTCCTCTTTTCATAGGGCTCTTTTTTTTAGTTTGCAATTTTAGACATTCATTTTTTAGTAAGTCTTTAGTGCTCTTACCGGCTGTTCTTTTTTTCTTGCACACATTCTCCACCTTATCAGTTTGAATTAGGTAGTATTGTTTTCTCCGTTTCCTTTTTCTTTCTCTTTTATTAGTGTGAGAAAGTAGCCTCTTTCTATCCTTGTTACCCCCACTTTTGGCCTGTTTGTGAGTATATGTCAGGGTGTTTTCACTGTCTCACTGGGATCCTGCTAGCCAGGGCCCAGTGCTCATAGTGAAAACCCTATGTTTTCAGTATGTTTGTTATGTGTCACTGGGACCCTGCTAGCCAGGACCCCAGTGTTCATAAGTTTGTGGCCTATATGTATGTGTTCCCTGTGTGATACCTAACTGTCTCACTGAGGCTCTCCTAACCAGAACCTCAGTGGTTATGCTCTCTCTTTACAAATTGTCACTAACAGGCTAGTGACCAATTTCACCAATTCACATTGGCATACTGGAACACCCTTATAATTCCCTAGTATATGGTACTGAGGTACCCAGGGTATTGGGGTTCCAGGAGATCCCTATGGGCTGCAGCATTTCTTTTACCACCCATAGGGAGCTCTGACAATTCTTACACAGGCCTGCCACTGCAGCCTGAGTGAAATAACGTCCACGTTATTTCACAGCCATTTACCACCGCACTTAAGTAACTTATAAGTCACCTATATGTCTAACCTTTACCTGGTAAAGGTTGGGTGCCAAGTTACTTAGTGTGTGGGCACCCTGGCACTAGCCAAGGTGCCCCCACATCGTTCAGGGCAAATTCCCCGGACTTTGTGAGTGCGGGGACACCATTTCACGCGTACACTATACATAGGTCACTACCTATGTATAGCGTCACAATGGTAACTCCAAACATGGCCATGTAACATGTCTAAGATCATGGAATTGTCACCCCAATGCCATCCTGGCATTGGGGAGACAATTCCATGATCCCCTGAGTCTCTAGCACAGACCCGGGTACTGCCAAACTGTCTTTCCCGTGGTTTCACTGCAGCTGCTGCTGCTGCCAACCCCTCAGACAGGTTTCTGCCCTCCTGGGGTCCAGCCAGGCTTGGCCCAGGAAGGCAGAACAAAGGACTTCCTCTGAGAGAGGGTGTTACACCCTCTCCCTTTGGAAAAAGGTGTCAGGGCTGGGGAGGAGTAGCCTCCGCCAGCCTCTGGAAATGCTTTGATGGGCACAGATGGTGCCCAACTCTGCATAAGCCAGTCTACACCGGTTCAGGGATCACCCAACCCTGCTCTGGCGCGAAACTGGACAAAGGAAAGGGGAGTGACCCCTCCCCTGACCTGCACCTCCCAGGGGAGGTGCCCAGAGCTCCTCCAGTGTGCTCCAGACCTCTGCCATCTTGGAAACAGAGGTGCTGCTGGCACACTGGACTGCTCTGAGTGGCCAGTGCCAGCAGGTGACATCAGAGACTCCTTCTGATAGGCTCTTACCTGTGTTGCTAGCCTATCCTCCTTCCTAGGTAGCCAAACCTCATTTTCTGGCTACATAGGGTCTCTGATTTGGGAGATTCTTTAGATAACGAATACAAGAGCTCATCAGAGTTCCTCTGCATCTCTCTCTTCACCTTCTGCCAAGGAATCGACTGCTGACTGCTCAGGACGCCTGCAAAACCACAACAAAATAGCAAAGACGACTACTGCAACCTTGTATCGCTGATCCAGCCGCCTCCTCAACTGTTTTCCTGGTGATCCATGCTGTGGGGGTAGTCTTCCTCCTCTCTGCACTAGAAGCTCCAAAGAAATCTCCCGTGGGATGACGGAATCCTCCCCCTGCAACCGCAGGCACCAAAAGAACTGCATAACCAGTCCTCTGGTCCCCTCTCAGCACAACGAGCATGGTCCCTCGAACTCAGCAACTCTGTCCAAGTGACTCCCACAGTCCAGTGACTCTTCAGTCCTAGTTTGGTGGAGGTAAATCCTTGCCTCCCCACGCTAGACTGCATTGCTGGGTACCGCGTGATTTGCAGCTGCTCCGGCTCCTGTGCACTCTTCCAGGATTTCCTTTGTGCACAGCCAAGCCTGGGTCCCCGACACTCTAACCTGCATTGCACAACCTCCTGAGTTGTCCTCCAGCGTCGTGGGATCTCCTTTTGTGACTTCGGGTGAGCTCCGATTCACTCTTCTTTGTAGTGCCTGTTCTGGCACTTCTGTGGGTGCTGCCTGCTTCTGTGAGGGCTCCCTATCTTGCTGGGCGCCCCCTCTGTCTCCTCACGCAATTGGCGACATCCTGGTCGCTCTTGGGCCACAGCAGCATCCAAAAACCCTAACAGCGACCCTTGCAGCTAGCAAGGTTTGTTTGCGATCTTTCTGCGTGGGAAGACCTCTGCAAGCTTCTTCATGATGTGGGACATCCATCCTCCAAAGGGGAAGTTCCTAGTCCTCTTCTTTCTTGCAGAATCCACAGCTTCTACCATCTGGTGGCAGATTCTTTGCATCCTCAGCTGGCATTTCCTGGGCATCTGCCCAATCTCGACTTTGTCGCGACTCTTGGACTTGGTCCCCTTGTTCCACAGGTACTCTCGTCCAGAAATCCACCTTTGTTGCATTGCTGGTGTTGGTCTTCCTTGCAGAATTCCCCTATCACGACTTCTGTGCTCTCTGGAGAATATAGGTGCACTTTACACCTACTTTTCAGGGTCTTGGGGTGGGCTATTTTTCTAACCCTCACTGTTTTCCTACAGTCCCAGCGACCCTCTACAAGCTCACATAGGTTTGGGGTCCATTTGTGGTTCGCATTCCACTTTTGGAGTATATGGTTTGTGTTGCCCCTATACCTATGTGCTTTCATTGCAATCTATTGTGACTGTACATTGCTTGCATTACTTCCTTTTGCTATTACTGCATATTTTTGGTATTGTGTACATATATCTTGTGTATATTTGCTATCCTCATACTGAGGGTACTCACTTTTGGCATATTGTCATAAAAATAAAGTACCTTTATTTTTAGTATATCTGTGTATTGTGTTTTCTTATGATATTGTGCATATGACACCAGTGGTATAGTAGGAGCTTTGCCTGTTTCCTAGTTCAGCCTAAGCTGCTCTCCATAGCTACCTTCTATCAGCCTAAGCTGCTAGAAACACCTCTTCTCCGCTAATAAGGGATAACTGGTCCTGGTACAGAGTGTAAGTACCCCTTGGTACCCACTACAAGCCAGGCCAGCCTCCTACAATTAGGCATTCTGATTCTTCTTTTTTCCAGTACAACTGCATATCTGGAATTCACCTCTACAGAAAACAGTATAAAATTATATACTAGAACCAATTAGCCCTGCCTGTGTGTTCAGTACTAAAAACATGTGTCCAAGTGATTATCTAATAGAGTATGAAATTGTTTGTACTAAAAGTAGAGTTTAACACTTTGCAAAGTATTTTTAATGTCAGCTCAAGGAAGGAGTAAAATTGCACACTTAGCCTCTGCAGTAGTACGGTGAACACATGTTTTAAGGAGTAGTCTATATGGCTGACTAGTTTGTGTCAGTACCAGGCTAAGTGTATGAGTCCCTCATTAGTGTGCCATCAGATGTTGATGTAAACATAAGAGTATATCACTCGCACTTTTACCTACTCTGTGAATCTGTAAATATGTCTATAAGTGACTCTTTAAATAAGTTACTTGCTGTGTTAGTAAGTACAATAGTATGTAACTCTGTGTGCAATTCACTCTGATAACGATGAGTACCTAACTACTACCTAGGTATGTGTTTCAATACATAAGTAACCATCTCACTATCTGTCTAAAATCATTCTAAAACTATGTCTGTCACTGTAAGACTGTATGTGAGACTGTCTGTCTGGATGTGAGATTGGGTGTCAGAATCTCTGGGTGTGAGAGTGGATGGGAGAGTGTTTCAGTGTGAGACTGGTTATGACAGACTCTCTCTAAGTGTGAACTGGGTGTGACAGTGTCTGTCTTGATGTGACAGTGTCTGGGTGTGGACATGGGTGTAGGAGTTTCTGTATGCGTGTAAGAGTTTCTTATGAGAGTTGGTGTGAGAGTGGCGATCTGGGTGCTAGAGTGGCTGAATAGTGTATGGGTGTGAGAGTTGGTGTGCGGCTCTCTGTTTTGGTATGAGACTGAGTGTGAGAGTGTCAATCTAGGGGTGAGAATGGGTGTAACAGTATCCGTCTGAATGTGACAATGGGTGTGAGTGTGTGTGTCTGGGCATGACAGTGCGGCTGAGATTCTCTGTGTGGATGTGAAACTGGGTATACAAACATCAGTCTAAGTGTGAGACTTGGTGCAACAGTCTTTCTCTAGTTGTGACAATGGGTGTTTGGGTGTCTGTGTGGATGTGAGAGTGGCTGTGAGAGTGTCTGTCTAGGTATGACAGTGAGTAGGAGATGGTCTGTATATATGTGAGAGTGGGTGAAACACTGTATGGTGGTGTGTGACACTGCATTTGTGAGTATGTCTCTGTGAGTGTGGGTGTGATAGTGTCTCTCTGAGTGTGAGAGTGCATGTGAGGTGGTATTGTCTGTGTGAGATAGTGGATGATGGAGTGTGTCTGTGGGTTTGTCAGTTCATCTGCCCTTTTGTTAATAGCTATCTCATTACTACATTAGCCTTAAAACCAGGGGCGGCTCCTCCATAATGGCGGAGGAGCGTTACCCCCCCACCAACAGCGGCAGCTGCAAAATCCTTCAAAGGAAAAGATAATAAACTATGGGGGTCATTATGAACACGGCGGGAAACCCTGCAGTGTTTCCACCCGCCGGCCCAGCAGAATGCAGGGACGGGACATTGCCAATGGCTCCACATGAAGACGCTGTCAATGCTGCTGTGCGGTGGGTGCAGTAGCACCCGTCACGCAGATCACTGCCCGTAAATCAGGCAGTGAACTGTGCGACGGGGCACAGTACGTGGGCCCCAAGTGCATGGGCAGTGCAGGGGCCCCCATGGAAGCCCCAGAGCACCCCTTCCACCAGCCTTTCCCTGGCATGGGAAAGGCTGGAGGAACAAGGGTTCTTTATCCACAGGGCAGCGCTGCTTGGAGCGCTGCCCTGTCGGATAAAGTGTTCCGCCATCGTAAGACTGCCTGTTGCCGGTAGCCTGGCGGTGGCGGAGGGCCACCTGTGGTGGCCCTTCCTTGTTCAGAATATGGCAGTTCGGACCGCCATGCCGGTGGCGGTATTTTCCGTCACCGCCGGCATGATGGTCTGAACCGCCATGTTCGTAAGGAGGGCCTAAGTTTCATTATATGGGTCCTGTGGTTTTATCTATGAAAAAGCCTGCTCACAATTAAACCTTTCTTTTTCCAAATTGGGAAGGGAAAAAGTTTATAATGTACATTCAAAGTTTATTTGTATTATTTAACCAGGTTTAAAGGTTGAGACAAATTTTGTACTAAACATAGGGGGTCATTACGACCTCGGTGGTCTTTTCGCAAGACCGCCGAGGTACCGCCGTGCTGAAGACCGCCAGTAGTGGCGGTCTTCCGTGCTGCGTATTATGACCACTGGCAGGCCACCGTCCTTTTTCGTATGGAAAGCCGCCAGCAGCCATACTGGCGGACGTCGGGAAAGTGGAGGTTGCTCAACCTCCACTGCCACATCAACAGAACACCGCCCACTGAATCACATCCCATGATTCGGTGTGGCAGTGTTCTGGTGACGGTGTTCTGGTGGCGGACCTGCCCCCATGGATCCCGTCCCCTCCCGGATGATCAAAGGACAAGGTAAGTTGATCGTCCGTTAGGGAAGGGGGTGGGGGGGCGTTGTGTGTTGTGTGTGTGCATGGGGGTGTGCGTGTGAGAGTGTAGAGGGGTGAGTGAGTGAGTGTATGCGTGCGGGGGGCTGTGTGTATGGAAAAATGTCCACAGGTCGGACGGTGTGCATGTCTGTTTGTATGAGTCCGGGTATGTGTTTTCGGGTGTATGTGTGCGTGTAGGGGTGTGTATATGTGCATGTTGGGGGTGTGTGCGTGTAGGGGTGTGTATATGTGCTTGTTCGGGGTCGGGGTGGGGAGGGGGGTTGTGCCACCTTTGGGGGGTAGCAGGAGGGTGGTGGGTGCGGGGGGAGGATTCGTGGGGGTAGCGGGGGTGGGGGAGACCCCTATCAGGTCCAGGGAAGGAATTCCCTGGCACTGATAGTGCCTACCGCCATGGATCTCATGGCGGTTCCCAACCACCCGAGATCCATGGCGGTATGCAGGGTCCTGATACCGTCGGCGGTCTAGTGACGACCGCCGGGCTGGAGACCACAATCTCCAGCCCATCGGTCTTCACCGCCATGGGGGTCGGAATGGTGAAGTGTCGGATGACCGCGGCAGTTCCATTTCTTTTTCTGCTGGCCTGTTTGCGGTCTTACTGCCGCTTTACCACCGACCGCCAGGGTCGTAATGACCCCCATAGTGTTTAGCAAGTTGCTTTGACTGCAGGATAGCATAACAAAATAATGGGAGTACTATGTGAGGGGTACTGAGTGTGTGAAGTGTGGGAAGGTGCTTAGTAGGTATGCCACAATAATAAAATAGGTGAATGTAAATATGGGTATAGTGCTAAGAAGAGCTGCATATTATGATTTATGTGTAAATGAGTACCTATGTCGGTAAATAGATTTTGGGTTATGCAACCATACACTAAGGCTATTTGAAAAAATTTCTACATTTAAAATGTTGAGCCATATTTAAAGTTAAGCAGATGTTGGACGGTACTCAAAATGTGAAAGCTGTCCCATTCACTGGATAAAGAATGTATGGATTTTAATGGCACTTTAAGTACGGCAATCAGGACATTTGCCACTTTTTAGTGAATGTCCAGCTCAACCAAACCCTAAGTAAGCCCCTAAGTTTAATATTTTAACAGACAAATACATTATAATGTGTCAGTAATGGCTGTTATTAAAATGATTTTCAACATAGAATGATATTTGCACTTACATTTTAGTGGTTGGTTAGATGATTTTGCAGCTTGGCTTCTTGGAAATGGTCTTTGACCTCTGACTAGAGCTATTTAAAAAAACATAGTTAAGAATTCAAGACAGAGCAATTCAAACAGGAATCTGAAAATGTGTGTAAACAGATAGCTTGACGTTATTTTTCTTTTCCTAGTTTGGTTGCAGTTTTCAGAAAATAGCTGTCCACTGTTCTTTCTATAATGGTAATTTTCTTAAAGTGCTTCAGTGTAGTTGTAAGTATATGGTGTTGTACGTTGATGTTTTTATGTGAAACATATGAACTTCTACAAAGTTAATAAAACAGTTCCTGGACAGACAAATACAGTTTCAAATAGGAAAATGTGGTTCATTATCCCAGGTATCTTAGGCACACGAGTAGCACGTTTTCCCCATAGAAATGTGTATTAATCAGCAGCAAAACAACAAATTTGTTAAATTCCCAATCCAATAAGAAAAGTAAAAACTAAAAAAAATGTGACAAACTGATTACAAAAATTGGATATGGGGCCATCACAAGTTATGAGTTGTTGAAGAAAATGTGCAGCAATCATCAGGAGCATGAGGGGTACAAAGGTCAGTGGAAATGTTAGCACAGGTGAAGTAGAAAAAGCAGCCACCGAAGGCCGTTACTACCCTACAAGATGCAGAAACAACAGTTACCAATCAACAGTTATGCTTCAAAGAGGCTTCAAGGTCAGAACCAGCTAGGTACTAGGCTGGTTCTGTTAGATTCGTCCAATTATACTGGCAGTCCTGTACATGGACTCTAGCTACAGATCCAGGAATGAAACCTACTTCTCTTCCACTTCTTCATTACAGCTAAGAGTGCCAATTTCTTCTGGTGCTGGATAACTTCCACCTAGACAGAAGCTTTATGATAGCTAGGGGAGCCTTATAATTTATCAAGCCACAGTGTGCAGTAAGAGATAAGCTACATTACTTCTCCAGTAAGGACTCGAAGCCCCAACTTGCCTACTGGTTCTTCTTCCACAAAAGCCTTCTACTGCCTTTCACAAGCCTGTGGTCACCGGAGAGCATCTAGTTTCACATGTAAGAGACATTAGC
Source organism: Pleurodeles waltl (assembly GCF_031143425.1). Lineage (NCBI taxonomy): Eukaryota > Metazoa > Chordata > Amphibia > Caudata > Salamandridae > Pleurodeles > Pleurodeles waltl. The sequence goes on along the minus strand of NC_090450.1, from coordinate 863,235,710 downwards.
AATGCTTTAGAACAAGAGAAAGCTGGAATCAAGGTATTAGTCCTTCCTTAGGCAGTCACTGGTATGGGTTCTTACAGTTCAGTTCTTCTACCTAGTCCAGTTGTGTTATGATGTGCTGTTGTGAAGCCTTTTTGTAGGGGTTATTAGCCCGTGATTGGTGCTTACTACTAGTCCTTTCTAAGAAAATTCACAGAAACAACCACCCTTCTCTTGCAACAGTTCCTATTGTTGTCCTGGAAGCAACAACAGGAAACATTGCTCTGTGGACCTTTCAAGATGCAGTGTTAGTATATGGAGTTATCTAGTGAAATGAGGGAACTTCCCTTTTAAAGCTAATCCTGTTGGACCTCAGACCAAGTCCCTTCCTCCTGGGAATGGAGACAGGTTGGGGAGAGATTGCCATTAAAAACATGCCTCACACTGGGATCTTGTATATTATCAACATACTAATTGACCAGGTTCATGCCTAGTAATTGTGATGGCAGTGGCTGTTCCTTTCCACTCGCCTCGGTCACATTCTCAGATAACTATTAGGAGATGCCCTGTAATAACATCCTCCTTCTTGTTAGAACCCAATTAATTCCAGCCAGCAGAAAAAACAACTTTAAATAAAATCATCTTTGTATCCTATTTAACAAAACTTTCTGTTTACCTCAGAATTAGATTTCCGATGATCCTCTCCCTCAACCCTCCCTCTCCTGATGGCTTTATATTAACATATCGTGGGTGCCATGTTTTCTACTCGTAAAACCTCTGACCATCCCTCAGCGCTCAAAAATAAGAGAAGATAAATGACCTGATGTCCTGCTACTCAGGATACAACCCTATCCTAACCTAAATAGTTCTTAAAATGATAGGCATCTGGTCACCATCATTCATCCTTTGAGCTATTCTCTGCTCAAATAGTAAAGGGGTATTTACCTGATTTCCTGGCACTAATGCCAACACCCTCTATTTAAGTCATCACCCAAATACTTTTAAAAGAATATCTAGAATTCAGCCATCCTCCATGCCTTCCACTTAACCTTCCCTCTCCCTCCCCAATCAAAGCCATACTCTGACCTCAATGCAAACAAGCATTTGCAATGCAATAGGTCTTGCATTTATATGAGTTGGAGCTATTGGCATTGTCAATTCATAACTGGACTTTTTTTAATACATTGAGAGGTCAACCCTGCAACATATTTTGGTCCTTTCTGCCACATAATTCCAGTGGCCCTTCATATAACAAAAGTTCTAGTAGGCCTACTGGAATATTTTTTAAACAAGGCCCTTAAAACACAAACTACTCCCAGGTGCAAAACATGTTTACTTGCCAGTTGTACAGGCGAAATTGCCTGTGGGGCAATTTATAAATAATTGCACTCCAAGAATACATGCTCACTGTTCCTTTACTGCAGTCTGGGGAGTCGAACAAAACACCTATGATTTTTCACACACTTGAGGAGAGCCATCTCACATGATATTAATGATCCTCAGTTAGTTTTTAACTTAAATATTAGCTATAAAATATTAACCGTTCTACAGCATAATCAATTATAAGTTTTCTTCAAGGGTAGTTTACTAAATACACACACAGCTCAAGTTTCACAGACTCATACATGTGCAGTTTATCTTGTCAGGTTTCTGCTTTGTATTTGCAGCTTGTATCACCTAATAAAAATAAAACTACAAGTCCCAGAATGCAAAGTAGAAACATAAACTAAATGAGTAAATCACGCATTGAACTAGGGAGCTGGACAAATCTACAATACTACTCCAAGGGCTGGTTTCCAGCTTGTATCATATTATAAAAATAAAACTACAAGTCCCAGAATGCAAAGCAGAAACATAAACTAAATGAGCAAATCACATTTTGAACTAGGGAGCTGGAGAATTCTACAGTTACTACTCCAAGTGTTGGCTTTCAACTTCATGATATTACAGTTGTAATGCCCTCTTGAATAGTAATGTATCACAGTAAAAGCACAGCAGAGCCAGAATTTTAGCACTGTACCTGACTGTTTTCATCACGGACTACAGCTACAGATCATGAGCTGGGGTTGGCTGTCCACCCAGGGTTTGGAAGAGGCCACAGTGCACACATTTCAAAGGTATTTATTAAGAAGTTCAGTAAAGTTTTAATATTGTGCTCAAACAAATAACTCATTATTCCTCGAGGCCCAAAAAACACAAACATCTTCAAAGCAGAAATAGCTTAAAAACAAACACTATGCAGTAACATGGCTGCTGACTATCAATGTTAAAGCAATAAATACAGAGGCAACATAATTTTAAAACCATAATTTTAGCACTGATAAAAACAAATACATAAATATCTACCATGAATTATCCTAGAAGATATTCTGCCAACCTACAGATCACACAAATAAAAGCCAAAAGCAAGAATGAAATTACTCTTACTAGGTAACAGTGTAAACAATGTGAGCAGCGCTAAAATACCACTGATGGAAATCACGCTCTGAGCACTGTGGCTGCCATGTCAGCCATGGAGCACAGACAAAAGTAAAAAGTAGTTCCCCACGCTTAAGTATATTGGCAATAGTGCAATTTTCGCTGTAACAGGGTCGGTGTCCAAGGCAGTCACCAAACAGCCCCAAGGCATGACACACATAAAGCATTTACCAATGACATCAAGTGATTTTTTTTAAAGGCAAGCCCACAAATAAATGAGAGTGATAGGGGTGGTTAAAAGCCCACAATACTTACAACAGGTCGAAGGGCTTGCACTCTCGACCTAAAAACCAATAGGCGTTGTCCACGATCCATGTGGTACAGACTGGCTGAACCGGGATTTCAACTATCAACTTCTTGATTCCAACCACAAATTAATAAGTTGTAAGGAACACCTGCAACCCCTTTTAAACACAGTTTCAAATGTAAACACCGCAAGTGAAACAGTCAAAAAGTCAGCGAAAGGGTCTTTTTATTGCCTATAGTTTAACGAAAGTAAAGTATTTGTGAGACCGACAGCAGCCCCCTAACCAACGTATTTATTTTAATATTCAAAATGAAAATATCGATCGTGTGAAAAGCACTCATGCTGACTCGCAAAAACAAAAGAAACCGAAGAGCAACTTAAGGGAGCCTTAAATAAAAACAACAAGGTGTGTTTGTATTTGCGTCTACAATGATCAATCATTTCCACTGGACATTACGTGCATGGTAACAACCAGCATGAGGAACAATTGGTGGGTACATATTAGAGTTCACTGTATTTACTTAAAAGCAGGGAGAGAACTTTCTAAAACTGATGTTTTCATTAGCTTCTTCTGTCCTGTAAAATAATAAAGCCTGGAAGATGCATATTCACCCAAACCATAAATATTTTGGGAATCATAGTGTCCGAGCAATGACTGCTCAACAACCAGTTGTACAGCGGAGCCATTTGTGTTGGGAAGCGGTAAAGAAGGTGAGTTACACCTTTTTATCAGCTGAATCCGACTGGTACTTCTCTGAAGCAGAGGGGAGAAAGTCGTCTCTGCCCCCGAAAACCCCATAATACATTTTCAACACTGATCCCTTTTAGGATCAACAATTCAAAAGTGGCCTAAATTCAATCAAGAAACGAAAGGTCGTGTCCCAAACAAGGGTGTGTCCATTATGAAGCAGCCTCTTGCCTCCTTTGGTTACTGAGGGCTGAACAGAAAGCAAAACCCTTCTGCCGCGAGTATGTTGAGTGGACGACATTTTAGGTAACCTCTCTTCTTTGACCTCCATGGCTCGGCCTAAGCAATGATCATGTGCTTTAGAATTATGACACCACTTCATCTCAAACAATATCCTGAACGTGGTACCAGTCGACGACTTGTTAAGGAAATGTTATCACTGCCGCAAATTATAAATCCGTGTTCATGGAATTGTAATATACCTTCGTTTTCGAATATTGTAACTGTGTGCCTTAGATAATGATCTGCTCATGCACTAATGTATCAACATGTCCGGATTATGTAACGTTGGACCTTATGTGCTAATTAGTTTACTGTAAAGCGCTATAGCACCTTCACGTAAAATCTGCGCTATGATAAAAATGCATGACGATATAGAGTGTTATATTGCTCCCTCTCCTTTCACGGCATGCTCGCTCCATTGCATCACAGCTCGGAAGGCACTATATGAATCCTAAAACATACAGAGCAGTGTAAAGCCCCTTTACGGTTATTGAGCGTGTACAGTTGCCGCATGCAGCGTTCTCTGTATTTGTAAATCCGCGCAGCAGTTGAAGTCATATTCCATAGACTGTAAATTATTGACACTTTTCAGGATGATGACTGTACAAAATGTCCATTTTATTAGGAACTAACAAGGACACTTTTATGAATTAAACGGCACGTATTGCTCCGTACTGTCGCAGGATGAGCAAGGATGCGACTGGGTTTATTATGAAACACAGACTGATTTTTTTTCGGAAATTCTACCTCTGTGTGAAACTATTGAGGACTCTAAAATTTTCATGTGGCCTTTTTCAGGGATCAGCCGAAGAAATACTACCTGGGTATCAACAATCTTTGCTTTGATCTCAACGGAAAGGGCACTAGTAAAGTTCCACATTAAAAGTAATTGGGAGGCCCAAAATATATTAACCAACTGCTTTCACTAACTACAGCATCCTTTGTACTCTCTGCACTGGAGATTCTTCTTAGAGTTGCTAGAACATTGTCATGCACGATCACTTAAATCTCATAGATAACTGATGACATTTATTCCGTTCATGGTGCTGTCTTAATTAGGTAACAGTGTAAACAATGTGAGCAGCGCTCCGATACCGCCGTTCGAGTTCGCGCTCTGAGTGCTGTGGACGTCATAGCAGCCATGGAGGGCAGACAAAAGAAAACAAGTTCGCGCTCTGAGCGCTTTGGCCGCCATGGCAGCCATGGAGGGCAGACAAAAGAAAAAATTTAGTTCCCCACGCTAAAGTATATTGGCAATCGTGTAATTATCACTGTAACAGGGTTGGTGTCCAAGGAGGTAATGAGACAGCCCCCAAGGCGGGACAAACGTAAAGCATTTACCACTGACATCAGGGGGGTCATTTCAACCCTGGCGGTTAAAGACCGCCATGGTTGTTTTGGCGGATTTCACCACCAGCAGGCTGGCGGTGAAATCCCTGCTATTACGACCGCATCGGAAGCGCCGCGGTCGCACTGCCGGGACCAGCGGTTTCCCGCCACTTTAGTCCCGGCGGCAGTAATCCTCCAGGGCAGCACTGCCCAGGGGATTACGAGTCCCCCTCCCGCCAACCTTTTCATGGCGGTTTGCACCACCATGAAAAGGCTGGCGGAAAGGGGAGTCACGGGGCCCCCTGCCACAACCCTGTGCAGCTTTTCACTGTCTGCTATGCAGACAGTGAAAAGCGCGACGGGTGCAACTGCACCCGTCGCACGGCCGCAACACCGCCGGCTCCATTTTGAGCCAGCCCCTGTGTTGCGGCCGAGATCCCCGCTGGGCCGGCAGGCGGAAACCAGGTTTCCGCCCACCGGCCCAGCGGGGATCTCCTGATGGCCGTGGCGGGAGTGCGGCCGCATTGGCGGCTGCCCAGCAGTCAGACCTTGGCGGGCGGCTGTTGAATGAGGGCCTAAGTGATTTTTGAAAGGCAAGCCCACAAACAAATGAAAGTATTGGGGGTGAGGTGGGCATGGCTAAAAGCCCTCAATTTTTACAACAGGTCAAAGCGCCTGGCACTTGACCTAAAAAGGAGTGCCATGCACATAGTGGATTTCTGAGAGGCACTGCCAGGACAGTCTACAATACCAAGTTGCTTCTGAATCTGTTCATTCAGACCCTTGGGGCTGATAGAGGAGTGGGTGGTCAGTGGCCCAGGAGCACCAGTAACATGCTCCTCCCTCTCTCAGGTCTGTTCAATCTTAAGAAAGGGACACAACCCTTGGGCATGCAGAAATTTGAGGGACGTTGGAAAAGGTGGGCGCAGTGAAGAACTATCATCCATTGTTCCATCACCTCACTTGGGTGCCTGGAGAACCAAGTAATGAAGAGGATGTTTGGTTGATTTCACAGTGGTGACAAACTGATGTTGAGAAGTAAATTCAGTGAATAACCAAATTTGGAATCCACAAATCTAGTGAGATTCAATGCATGCATGATAAACTAGTGTATAACGTCAGAAAAGGCATTTCCCTGTGTGAATGCTCCATGCAAATAGGCATCACTTGGCTCTGCAGCATGTCAATGGTGATGGACATTGTCTCCTGCTAGCGTGTTGTTTTCTCTAGTACTACAAAGTAGCATATGTCATTGCATAAAGGTGATTATATTACTGCCATACAAATGAGACTACAGTCGGGCCCTAATGTACAGTCTGATCAATATGGAACACCTCTCATCCTTACCTATTAAACTGTTGTTGAACTGTTTTGAACTGACTCATACCTACATCACCATGTGCATTCATTTTGTTGGTGTTATAAAGCTACCAAAATAATGTATAAAGAGATCCCAAGCAAGCTGGGTTTCTCTTTGCTTTATGACCAGTTGATTTATGGTATGGCAGGAATTATGTTCTAGCACCCTTCTTTACCCCATTGGTATACAACATAGGTCCCGAGTGGTTGAATTCACATCAGAGATTTTCAATATAAACATAAAATCAATGTGTGCACACTTTGGGGGTCATTACAACATTGGCGGTAAAAGCCGCTTACCGCCGTGCAGAAGACCGCCTACACACCTCTGCGGCCGCGGAATTCCACCACAGCTATTATGACCCACGTCTCGGAATCCGACAAAATTCAGACACCCACACAAGTCCGCCACACCAAAGGTCAGTGTTAAACTGGTGAAAACAAAACCTCCACCGCCACGCCAACAGAAATACGCCCACACTATCACGACAAACGAATCCACGCGGCGGTCTTTCAACCGCGGTAGTCCATTGGCGGTACACACCGCCACGCTCAAAATACACACACATCTCCAAAACACCACCACATTGGACAATTCGAAATACACACACCTGATACACATACACACACCACTCCCACAAACCCAATACAATATAAAACACACACCCACATCACCCACAAACCCCTACGACCACAATTACAGAGAGAAGGCCAGAGAGAGACACCACCATCAACAAACTAGCATCCACAGGCACACAACACCATCACCCACACAACTTCCAGGCACAAAACACCACACACCACTACATATCACCACACTTATCACCACACACATCACCCCACACATCACCTAGACCACCCCATTGCACGGCAAAGACAGCCCAGGTTCTCGGAGGAGGAGCTCAGGGTCATGGTGGAGGAAATCGTCCACGTAGAGCCACAGCTATTTGGATCACAGGTGCAGCACACCTCAATTGCAAGGAAGATGGAGCTATGGTGAAGAATAGTCGACAGGGTCAACGCAGTGGGATAACACCCAAGAAATCGGGAGGACATCAGGAAGAGGTGGAATGACCTACAGGGGAAGGTGCGTTCCGTGGCCTCAAGACACCACCAGGCGGTTCCGCGGACTGGTGGCGGACCCCCACTTCCTCCCCCACAACTAACAACATGGGAGGAGCAGGTCTTGGCGATTCTGCATCCTGAGGGCCTCACAGGAGTCGGTGGAGGAATGGACTCTGGTAAGTCAAATCTTAACTATTACATCCCCCACTATACCTGCATGCTATCAACTGGGAGGGCTGCTGTGCGACAGGGGGCGGACAGGCCAAGGGAACCCACTCTCCACGAGGCCCTCTCCTCCATCATGGGAGCATACCATCACTCCCAGGAGACGATGGCAACGGTACTGGCCAAGTTTCAGGAGACTCAGCGGATGCAGGAGGAACAGTATTTGGGGTTCAGGAAGGAACTCAGAACCATCAGCTCCGCCCTGGGCACCATCGTAGGGGTGCTGAAAGAAGTACTCAACACCGGGAGGGACACTGTGGCACTACAAGGGGCCCCTGACACTAGCATGGACGATGAACTGATCACCACCTCCGCCGGCGCTAGTGGGCAGGAGGCACCGCAACAGGACCACCACACCAGCACCCCACCCCCTGCAGACGGAGAACCACCCCGCAAACGGTCCCTGAGATTCAGCAACAAGACAGAGCACGATGCCAAGACCCCCGCCAAGAAATGAGACCACCCTGATTGTCATCCCACTGTCCCACTTTGTCACCCTGTCCATATTGAAACTGCCCCAGCTCCACTTCCTATGCCCATATGGGCAATGCACCTGTGAGACTAATAGACTGGACTCTGCCATGGACACTCCTCCGCCATCACCCCTCACCATTTAACTTCCCCTCCAATATTTTGTATTTAAATAAACACACCTAAAGTACCAAAAGATCTGGAGTCTGTCTGTGATTTCGAAATAGTGTATTTGCAATTACAGTGACAAAATGTTCTTGAAATAGTAATGTCAACATACCTATGTCACACAGCTCTAGCCCATGAGGAATCTAAGCAGATGAGACACGCTGGGACCCACACCTGTGAAACCGTAAGGGAAAGTGACAACTCAGTGACCATACACTGGGTGAAAACGACAGACAGGATAGAGGTAGAAGTGTAAAAGTACATGTAGTAGTCAGGAATGTATTCTCGTCTGTGTTTCACTGGAAATATTGCTGGATCACTGAGTCCCTGTTCTGCATGTCTTCTTCCTCTGCTTCCTCATCATCACTGTCCACAGGCTCCACAGGCTCCACAGCTTCCACAACACCGCCATCTGGACCATCCTCCTGCAGAAAAGGCACCTGTCGTCGCAAAGCCAAGTTGTGAAGCATACAGCAGGCCACGATGATCTGGCACACCTTCTTTGGTGAGTAGAATAGGGATCCACCTGTCATATGCAGAGACCTGAACCTGGCATTCAGGAGGCCGAAGGTCCACTCGATCACCCTCCTAGTTCGTCCATGGGCCTCATTGTAGCGTTCCTCTGCCCTTGTCCTGGGATTCCTCACTGGGGTCAGTAGCCATGACAGGTTGGGGTAACCACACACGGTGCCTCTGGAGTTGACCCATCACATAAGGGATGCTGCTATTCCGCAGGATGTAGGTGTCATGCACTGAGCCAGGGAACATGGCATTCACATGCGAGATGTACTAGTCTGTCAAACATACCATCATTCATGGAATGATAACTCTTCCAGTTCCTGTACACCTGGTCACTCCTGTGGGGGGGGACCAAAGCCACATGCGTCCCATCAATGGCACCTATGATGTTGGGGATATGTCCAAGGGCATAGAAGTCACCTTTCACTGTAGGCAAATCCTCCACCTGAGGGAAAACGATGTAGCTCCACATGTGTTTCAGCAGGGCAGACAACACTCTGGACAATACGTTGGAAAACATAAGCTGGGACATCCCTGATGCCATGGCCACAGTTGTTTGAAAAGACCCACTTGAAAGGAAATGGAGCACTGATAGCACCTGCACTTGAGGGGGGATTCCTGTGGGATGGCGGATTGCTGACATCAGGTCAGGCTTCAACTGGGTACACAGTTCCTGGATTGTGGCACGGTCAAACCTGTAGGTGATAATCAAATTTCTTTCCTCCATTGTCGACAGGTCCACCAGCGGTCGGTACACCGGAGGATTCCGCCATATCCTCATATGTCCCAGCGGACGGTGCCTATGAAGGACAACAGCGAGCACAGAGTCAAACAACTCAGAGGTATGTACCCACAGTCTACACAGAACACAATTCATACACAAAATGTGGCCTGTATGTGTGTTGAGACTAGGTCTAGGTATGTGTGACGCAGTTGGTAACTAGGCCATGTGGGCCCCTGAAATGGCGGCTGCCTGACCTGTAAAGTCGGACTATGGGATGTGAGTTAACTGCGCTGGCGTTGTACACAGTAGCGGTGGGCGGTCGAAGACCGCAGCGCAATGCTGCATTGGTTAACATTTGACCCTATGGGTCCCAGGAGCCAATGACGATGTACGCCGGCTGTGATGGTACGCACCGCCGCGGACGTGACTGCCATTTTCTATCTGTTGAATCACTCGATACCTGATCTTCGACAGGAGAGGACCTACACTGCAAGTGCTGCTGTGACCTCGGCCTGGAAGAGACAATGGCTCGTGCGTCTGGGGAAAGAGCCCCTGCCTTCACATCAGAGGAGTTGGAGAAGCTCGTCGATGGGGTCCTCCCCCAGTACACGCTACTCTACGGTCCTCCAGACCAACAGGTAAGTACACAGGGAGCATGTTGTATGGGCTATGCCTGTGTGGAGAGGGCTGGTTGAAAGAAGGAAGGGGGCAGAGTTCTGCGTGCATGAAAGACGGTGGGTGCATGTGCCACATGGCAAGGGTAGGGATGGGGGCCATTTACTTTGACGGCGCAGTTGGTAATGACTTCTATTCTTCCCCTGTACATTTCATGTAGGTCAGCGCCTACCAGAAGAAGGATATTTGGCGTGCCATCGCCAAGGACGTCCGGACCCTGGGGGTCCATCACAGACAGAGCACCCACTGCCGGAAAAGATGGGAGGACATTCGCCGCTGGAGCAAGAAGATGGCGGAGGCTCAGCTGGGGATGGCCTCCCAATGTGGGAGGGGTGCTCGTCGAACCATGACCCCCCTGATGTTCAGCATCCTGGCGGTGGCCTACCCTGAGTTGGATGGGTGCTTGAGGGCATCACAGCAGACACAAGGGGGTGAGTACACTCTCATTCAGCTGACTTTGCGTGCAGTGGAAGGTCTGGGTGGGGGAGGAGGGCTGTGGGTTTCCCTAGGCCAGGGCGAGTTCCGTAGGCTAGGCCCCTCCGTAAGGCATGGCCCTGTGGTTCCCCACCCCACCTCTGTAGAGTGCCAAGTACAGCTATTCATGCACCTGTGTCATCTATGTGTGCAGATGTCATCCATAGCCTTATAGGCCATTTCCCAGGAATTGCACTGTAGAGCCCAACAGCGCGACGTAGTGCAGGGGGCTTCTGTGTCTGTCTTGTCCGCCAACGGTAGCGGTAATCCATGCACTCAACATGTCTTTCTTCTGTCCCCCCCCCCTTTTTGTGGACTCCCTGTTCTTGTGTGCATTAGCATCATCAGGCGGCGGAGCAGTGGCACCGGAGCACGAGGGAGCTGCATCCCACATGGCCATGGAGGGCCACACTACAGACTCAGAATACACCAGTGGGACGGAGGGCGAGGGGAGCACCACAGCGGAGACAGGAGCTGAAACCAGCAACATGGACTCGTCCTCCGATGGGAGCTCCCCTTGTGGTGGTGGCAACATCAGTGCCCACCGCATCTACAGGTACAGCCACCACCCCCCCACCAGCACCGCCCTCCCAGCAGCCCCTCAGCCTTCGCCCCGTGCCCGCTCACCCAGGAGGGTGGGCATCACCATCGCCCCAGGGACCTCAGCCCCTGCCCCAGTCACCCCTGCTGCCCTCAGTGAGGAGGCCATTGACCTACTCAGGTCCCTCACTGTTGGGCAGTCTACCATTTTGAATGGCATCCAGGGTGTAGAAAGGCAGTTGCAACAAACTAATGCATTCCTGGAGGGCATTCATTCTGGTCAGGCGGCCCTTCACCGAGCCTTTCAAACTCTGGCCTCAGCACTGATGGCAGCCATTGTCCCAGTGTCTAGCCTCCCCCCTCCAATTTCTTCCACCCAGACCCAATCCCCTGTACCTCTGCCCATCCCAAGCACACCATCAGACCAGCCTGCACACACCTCACCACACAAGGGAAGCTCAGGCAAACATAAGCACCACACATCCCACAGGCACTCACGCAAGCATCACACACACACAGACACACCAACATTCACTGCTTCCACTGTGTCCCCCTCCTCGTCATCTCCCTCCTCCCTCCCAGTCTCGTCTACACTCACACCTGCATGTACTAACTCTACAGCCATTACGTCTCTCACCAGCACACCCACCACCACACCCCGCTCACGTGCAGTCACCACCCCCACTACCATACACACGTCCCCTGTATCCTCTCCCAGTGTGTCTGTGATGCCCCCACCGAAGATACACAAACGCAGGCACACACCCACCCAATAGCCATCCACCTCACAACAGCCTCCAGCGCATGCACCTGCACCCAAAGCCTCAAAACGTACACCTCCTACAACCACCACCTTTTCCTCCACTCCCAAACCCCCTCCAGCTACCCGTCCCAGTGTGTCCAAACAACTCTTCCTGGCCAGCCTTAACCTATTTCCTACCCCCAACCCACTCTGACCAACTCATAGGTCACGAACTTGCACCTCAGCCACAACATCTCCGGGACCAGTGGGGACAGCCAGTCCCCCCCCTGTGAAGCACCAGAAGTTGGCCAGTGCCCGGCGGGAGAGGGGGAAGACTCCAGCCACCCAAGCTGCTCCCAGGGGTCCCAGTGGGAGTGTGGACTCAGCTGTGACTCCTCCCAAGGTGGGGAAGGGCCACAAGAAACCTGGCAAGTCTGGGAGGAGCAGCACGGCGGAGAAGACCGTCATCATCCCCGCTGCCCAGGAGGGCCCCGCCAGCCCCATCCTCGCCGCACAGGAGGCCAGCGCCAGCCCCAGCCCAGCTGCCCAGGAGTCCACCGCCAGCCCCATCCTCGCTGCCCAGGAGGCCAGCGCCAGCCCCATCCTCGCTGCCCAGGAGGCCAGCCCCATCCTCACTGCACAGGAGGGCCCCGCCAGCCATAGCCCAGCTGCCCAGGAGGGCCCCGCCAGCCACAGCCCAGCTGCCCAATGAAGGACCGCCAGCCACAGCCCAGCTGGGCAATGAAGGACCGCCAACTCAGGCACCGGTGAACAGGGCATCGCCAACTCAAGCACCGCTGAACAGGGCACCGCCAACTCAAGCACCCCTGAACAGGGCACCGCCAACTCAAGCACCGCTGAACAGGGCACCGCCAACTCAAGCACCGCTAGCCCATGAGCGGCAGGGGCACCGACGCAACTGGGACCGTCACGGGGTGCGTGATGCACTCTGGGCACCAGCCCCCTCCAGAACCAGTGGAGACATGCATCCACTCCGTCTGTCCTTCACAGGATGAAGCACTCTGGGCACCAGTTCCCCTCCAGAACCAGTGGAGACATGCATCCACTCCATCTGTCCTTAAAAGGATGAAGCACTCTGGGCACCAGTCCCCCTCCAGAACCAGTGGAGAAAGGCATCTACCTGAGAGACTGTGGCTTTGCACTCCCCAGGATGAAGCAGTGGGCAAACCACCCACTGTAGAGACTTGAGAGACTGTGGCTTTGCACTCCTCAGGATTGAACAGTGGGCAAACCACCCACTGTACAGACTTGAGAGACTGTGGCTTTGCACTCCCCAGGATTGAACAGTGGGCAAACCACCCACTGTAGAGACTTGAGAGACTGTGGCTTTGCACTCCCCAGGATGAAGCAGTGGGCAAACCACCCACTGTAGAGACCCCCTCGTGGATCTAGCGTCGTGCACTCATCCGGCTGAGGTGCCCCCCATCCCTTCCCCTTGAGGTGCCTGTTGTATTTCTATCTGATGCCCCTGCAGTGTTCTCTCTGTTTTGATCTGGTATCGTGTGTGGGCCTCGCCCATGCATTTTGGGCCCAGTGGTCCATGGACTATAAATGGTGCAATACGTGGACTACTATTCTTGGTGTATATTTTGTAAATAGTGTTTATATGTATATTTTTTGCGTACTGCTTTTTAATATATTCCAATGGTTACACTCATTTCCTTTTGTCTTTGCATTCTTCCGGGGGGTTTGGGGGGTGTTACTATAATGTATAGATATGTATTAGTGTGTGTTGTAGTGGGTGAGGGTGGGGGTGGGGGTGTTGCGTGTTGCGTGTCCCTGTTTTTTGCCTCCCCCCTCCCCTGTGTCGTAGGTGCAGTACTCACCGCGGTCTTCACCGCCGGCGTTGGTGCTCCTGGTACAGGAGCAGGAAGAGTATCGCGGGTAGGATTTGGAATTCCGGGTCCATGGTGTTGTCGTTCCTCGTGGAGTGTGTGAGTGTTTTCCCTTCGAAATTCCTGTTTCCGCCATGTTTTTATCCGCGGTGAATCCGCCCCGGAAAAGGTGGCGGATTGGTAGGTTGTGATACTGTGGGCGGTACTTTGTCTTCCGCCTGTCTGTTGGCGGTGACCGCCAAGCTGTTTGTCTGTACCACTGTGGAGGTCGGAGTGTTAAAGTGGCTGTCTTTGTTGGCAGTTTCCGCCACGGTCATAATTGCAATTTTTTCACCGCCGGTCTGTTGGCGGTCTTACCGCCGCTTTAACACCGACCGCCAGGGTTGTAATGACCACCTTAATCTAAGGGTACATTATTCAGGTTGTTGACAGTTATCCAGAAAATGTGACACGAATCAAGGCCTCCTAGAACTATGTTGCACACCTCACATATCTATTAAAAATGGCCTGTGACATGCTCATAGGCACAGTTGTCTCTGGATAAGCATCTATGTTGGACCTGGCTCTTTCTGCATGGCCACCCACAAACATTTTGCCTTCCACCTACTACTTTTTGCTGAATTTCTTTTTGTTGGCTTTAGGACTCGTCACTTTACCACTCATGACCGGTACTAAAGTGCTTGTGCTCTCTCCTTAAAACATGGTAGAATTGGCTTTTACCCAATTGGCATATTTAATTTACTTAAAAGGCCATAGTAAGGAGGTTCTATATGTACCCAGGGACTGTAAATTAAATGTTACTGGACTGCTTGCAGCACTGGTTGTGTCACCATCGTAAGTAGCCCTTTAAAACATCCCAGACCTGCTATTGCAGAGCCTGGGTGTGCAGTTTAAGCTGCCATCTTGACCTGGCAGGATAAACCTTTTGCCAGACCCAAACATTTATTTTTAAAACATATAAGTTACACATAGGGAAGGCCCTGGACAGTCCGGAGGGTAGGGTGCAATACATTTAAAAAGAAGGGCATGTACTTTTAAGATTTACATGTCCTGGTAGTGAAAAACTCCCAGGTTTGTTTTTCACTACTGCACAGGCTATCTCTCCCACAGGATAACATTGGAGTTGCCTTTTTACATTTTGTAAGTTTAATTTCCAAATGGGAAAAGATAACTCCTTCAAGTTTGGTGGCTCGGGAATAGCAATTTTAAGTCCTAATTTAGGGTCAAGTTGGACTTTAAATTGCAATTGAAGGAGCATTTCAGGTAGGCTCTAAATGAGGTCGACAAATCTTTTCACTAAAGCGAGGGTAAGAGCAGTTAATATCACAATCAATCAACATTTGATTGACAGTATAAATAACTTACCACACAATAAAAACTAAATCGGAAATACAGTTAAGAGGCTTTATTACAAACTTACTCAGGGTTAGTTGAATAATTCTCAAAACAAGGCTCTAAAGAAACAATATCACCATCTGGTGACCAACGTGTTGAAAGAATCTAAGTCTGATCAACACAAGACAAACTAAACACTCAATTAATGCAATACAGAACAATAAAAGCAACATTTGTTGCTCTGAAAATAAACGTTTAGCAGCTCTTCTAAACATTTGAGCAATTTAAGAATTATTTAAATTAGCTAGCTAAGAAAAGGGGAATCCTCAAAGACAATAAGGCCCTCATTACAACCCTGGCGGAAATGCCACCTGACCGCTATGCTGATGGCCGCCAAGATACCGTGACCGCGGCGGTATACCATTACGGGTATTATGACGCACACAGAGAAATCCTCCATTATACAGACACCCACACAAGTCCACCAGACCAAAAATCAGTGATAAACTGACGGTACCAAAACCCACACCGTTACGCCAACAGAAATATGCCCACAGCATCAGGACCCACGAATCACTGTGGCGGTCTTTCAAGCGGTACATACTGCCACGCTAAAAAAAAAACACACTTACAAAACTACACCACATTGGACAATTCAAACTACACACACCTGACACACATATACACACCACACCCGCACACCCAATCCAATATAAAACACCCACCCACAATACCCACAATCCCTGACAACAAAGAAAAATATTGCCAACTGACAGAGAGACAAGGCAGGAGCACCCGCTTAATCTGAGCCACAAAACACCAGCACCCATACACCATCCATGCACCTCACAGCACACACCTCAACACATCATCCCACACACACTCACACATACCACTTACACTACACCCATGGCACCACAAAGACACCCCAAGTTCTCTGAGGTGGAGCTAAGGGTCATGGTGGAGGAAATCATCCGGGTAGAGCCACAGCTATTCGGATCACAGGTGCAGCAGACGTCCATTGCAAGGAAGATGGAGCTATGGCGGAGAGTCGTGGACAGGGTCAACGCCGTGCGACAGCACCCAAGAACAAGGGATGACATCAGGAAGAGGTGGAAACGACCTACGGGGGAAGGTGCGTTCCTTTATTGCAAGGCACCAGGTAGCTGTACAGAGGACTGGTGGTGGACCCCCACCTCCTCCCCACAACTAACAACATGGGAGGAGCAAGTCTTGGCGATCATGCATCCTGAGGGCCTCGAGGGAGAGTAGCATAAGGACTGGACTCTGGTAAGTCAAACATTTTACTATTTTATCCTCCCCACCCTCCCTGCATGCCATCACTAACTCCCACCCCTACCCTCACCCCATCACTCCCCCACCTCGCATATACCCCACCATCACAACCCACCCATCCCACTACCTAGCCCTGCATGCAACAACAATGCATGGACCCCCATCACAGACCTGCATGGACACCTATCACCACAGCATGCACACTAGTGACTATCACTTAGCCAACCAAATCACAACTCACACAAGCCAAAGCTGCCTTGCTAATAACAACCATAGAGGGAAACAAACCCATGCACAAGATGGCACACACAGAAACAATAACACTGCATTTACATCCCCACAGGACTCCCACTCAACGTCACTGGAGAGGAGGTGCCAGCCACATCCAGTCCCCCCACCAGAAGAGGCCCACAGTGACGAGAGCAGCTCTGCACGCCTGGATCACGATGACCAACCTGGCCCATCAGGGACCTCTGGACAGTCAGTTACCCTGCCACAGTCCCAACCCTCCACAAGCCTTCCCCCTCAGGAAACACCAGCACAGCACCCACCCAGCGGGCCCATACCTCTGCCCCCAGTACACGTCAATCAGCAGTGTGTCCACCACTACAGGGACCCCAGGCAACCCCACAAACCCAAGACAATCAGAGACCTGGGGTCAGTGACAGTGGGCACACGGTTCAGGGGACAGAGGCACAGGACAACAGGGAAGCTGGGAGGACTGCTGTGCGACAGTGGAACCCACTCTACACGAGGCACTTGCAGGGATCCTGGGAGCATACCACTATTCCCAGGAGACCATGGGCCAGTTAATGTACAAGTTGCAGGAGACCCAGCGGCTGCAGGAGGGACAGTACCTGGGGATCAGGGAGGACTTCAAACACATCCACACCACCCTGGTTGCCATTGCAGGGGCGCTGGCAGACATGGTCAACACCATGAGGGAGGCTATGGCACACCAACGGGCCCCTGGCACTAGCCAAACCAAAGAACAGACCTCCACCTCTGCCGGCGCTAGTGGACAGGAGGCCACTCCACAGGAACAACACGCTACCAGCACCCCTCCTCCTGCAGATGGCAGACTACCACGCAAAAGGTCCCTGCGATCCAGGCAGGAGCCAGAGAACATTGCCAAGACATCCGCCAGGAAATAAGACTCTCCTGATTGTCACCCTTCTGTCCCACTCTGTGTCCCTGTCCACCTTGAACTACTATTACTCCCCTTCCTGTGCCCCATAGGACAATGTACCTGTGATACCAATAGACTGGACTCTAACCTAGACTTTCCTCCATCATTAACCCAGCCCATTGGAATACCCCATCAACTTATTAGCACATAAATAAACATTCTTGGAACTAATACAAGTATAGAGTCTGTCAATTGATTCAAATATGTATTAGTTTAACAAGCTGTAAACATTGCAATTCAAATGTACAGTCATGTATACATGGGTATGACCTGCAGTGGA
This sequence comes from Pleurodeles waltl, assembly GCF_031143425.1. Taxonomy (NCBI): domain Eukaryota; kingdom Metazoa; phylum Chordata; class Amphibia; order Caudata; family Salamandridae; genus Pleurodeles; species Pleurodeles waltl. Next base: position 863,217,792 of record NC_090450.1, on the reverse strand, counting down.
CAGCAGGGAGTACACCAGGAGCCAGAGTGGGGCACATAGATCTGAAAATAGAGATGCCAAAGGGTAGAGAATATGGAAAATCAGGCTGCCATGTACAATGTCCAACACAAAACTGCAATGGAAAGTGAAGTTACAGTGTCTTACCTGTGTGTCACTGGAAGTACTGCTGAATGAGTGAACGTCTGTGTTAGACCTGACATGCCTTAGGGTGGTCACCCCTAACTTTTTGCCTGCCTCCCTCCACTTTTTGGACTCTGTTTTGCTGGCTTTTAGACTCTGCGCACATTACCACAGCTAAAGTGCATATGCTCTCTCCCTTTAAACATGGTAACTTTGGATCATACCTGATTGGACAATTTAATTTACGTATAAGTCCCTAGTAATGTGCACTATATGTGCCTAGGGCCTGTAGATTAAATGCTACTAGTGGGCCTGCAGCACTGGTTGTGCCACCCACTTAAGTAGCCCCTTTACCTTGTCTCAGGCCTGCCATTGCAAGGCCTGTGGGTGCAGTTTCACTGCCACTCTGACTTGGCATTTAAAAGTACTTGCCAAGCCTAGAACTCCCCTTTTTCTACATGTAAGTCACCCCTTATGTGTGCCCTAGGTAACCCCTGGAGCAGGGTGCTGTGTGGGTAAACGGTAGGACATGTACCTGTGTAGTTATATGTCCTGGTAGTGTAAAACTCCTAAATTTGTTTTTACACTACTGCGAGGCCTGCTCCCTTCATAGGCTAACATTGGGGCTGCACTCATACACTGTTGAAGTGGCAGCTGCTGATCTGAAAGGAGCAGGAAGGTCATATTTAGTATGGCCAGAATGGTAATACAAAATCCTGCTGACTGGTGAAGTCGGTTTTAATATTACTATTTTAGAAATGCCACTTTTAGAAAGTGAGAATTTCTTTGCACTTAAATCTTTCTGTGCCTTACAATCCACTTCTGGCTGGGCTTGGTTGACAGCTCCTTGTGCATTCACTCAGACACACCCCAAACACAGGGTAGTCAGCCTCACTTGCATACATCTGCATTTTGAATGGGTCTTCCTGGGCTGGGAGGGTGGAGGGCCTGCTCTCACACAAAGGACTGCCACACCCCCTACTGGGACCCTGGCAGACAGGATTGAACTGAAAGGGGACCTGGTGCACTTCTTAGCCACTCTTTGAAGTCTCCCCCACTTCAAAGGCACATTTGGGTATAAAACAGGGCCTCTGCCCTACCTCATCAGACACTTGCTGGAGAAGAAACCTGAACCAGAAACTGCATCCTGCCAAGAAGAACTGCCTGGCTGCTCAAAGGACTCACCTGTCTGCTTTCTACAAAAGACTGCTGCCTTGCTGTTGGTCTGCTGCCTTGCTGAACTCTTGTCTGGCTGTGAAAGTGCTCTACAAGGGCTTGGATAGAGCTTGCCTCCTGTTCCCTGAAGTCTCAGGACCAAAAAGACTTCTCTTTTTCACTTGGACTCTTCGTGCGCCGAAATTTCCGATGCACAGCTTGTTCAGCGGCGAGAAAAACGCCGCACACCGACGCTGATCAGCGCGACGCCTTCGGGACGACCAGAAATTCGATGCACGGCCTCGCAAGGACAACGCCGCCCGACCTCCAGAGGAGAAATCGACACGACGCCTGCCGTGAGAGCGAAACTTCGACACACAGCCCCGCAGAACAACGCGCAGCCGGAAAACAAGCAGGAGAATCCACGCACAGACCCGGGACATCTGGTAATCCCCGCGATCCACAGAAAGAGACTGTCCGCGTGCCAGAAAACGACGCACGACTTCCCCGCGTGAAAAATAATGACGCAAGTCCGTGTGTGCTGTGGAGAAATAGACGCACACACCATTTTTCCACGTATCTCTTCTTCTGCGGCCCTCTGCGGAGATTTCCCACTCCAAACCAGGTACTTTGTTCTTGAAAGAGACTTTGTTTGCTTTTTAAAGACTTAAGACACTTTATATCACTTTTCAGTGATATCTTTACAAATTCACATTGCAACTTTATTCGTTTTGACCTACAATTATCCTGATAAATATTATATATTTTTCTAAACACTGTGTGGTGTATTTTTGTGGTGCTATATGGTGGTATCGTATGATTTATTGCACAAATACTTTACACATTGCCTTCTAAGTTAAGCCTGACTGCTCGTTCCAAGCTACCAGAGGGTGGGCACAGGCTAATTTTGGATTGTGTGTGACTTACCCTGACTAGAGTGAGGGTTCTTGCTTGGACAGAGGGTAACCTGACTGCCAACCAAAAACCCAATTTCTAACAGTCTGTTGTCCACATCTTCCTCCTCTGCCTCCTCTTCCTCACTGTCCACCGGCTCCACCGCTGCCACATAACCTCCCCCAGGCTCATCTTCCTGCAGAAAAGGCACCTGACATCTCAAGGCCAGGTTGTGCACCATGCAACATGCAACGATGATCTGGTACACCTCCTTGGGTGAGTAGTACAGGGATCCACCTGTCAAATGTAGGCACCGGACCCTGGCCTTCAGGAGGACAAAGGTTCTTTCAATGATCCTCCTTATTCACCCATGTGCCTCATTGTAACATTCCTCTGCCTTTGTCCTGGCATTCCTCACTGAGGTCAGTAGCCATGAGAGGTTGGGGTAACCAGAGTCACCTGCAAATATTCGAGGGATACCTGTTAGACAGACACTGACCCTTGGGACAACCCACAACCATATACCTACATCAACTGGGTGGGGACCATGGGCTCACCTATGAGCCACACCCGGTGCCTCTGGAGTTGAGACATCATATATGGAATGCTGCTATTCCTCAAGATGAAGGCATCATGCACAGAGCCAGGATACTTGGCATTCACATGGGAGATGTACTGGTCGGCCAAACACACCATCTGCACATTCTGAGAGTGATAGCTTTTTCTATTCCTGAACACTTGTTCATTCCTCCAGGGGGAACAAATGCTACATGTATACCATCAAAGGCACCAATGATGTTGTGGATATGTCCCAGGGCATAGAAGTCAGCTTTCACTGTGGCCAAATCCTCCACCTGGGGGAATACGATGTAGCTGCACATGTGTTTCAGCAGGGCAGACAACACTCTGGTCAAAACGTTTGAGAACATAGGCTGTGACATGCCTGATGCCATGGCCACTTTTGCTTGGAAGGAACCACTTGCCAGGAAATGGAGCACTGACAGGACCTGCACAAAAGGAGGGATACCTGTGGGCTGGTGGATAGCTGAATTCAGGTCTGGCTCCAATTGGGCACACAGTTCTTGGATTGTGGCCCTATCAAGTCTGTAGGTTAGGAAAATGTGTCTGTCCTCCATGGTCGCCAGGTCCACTAGAGGTCTGTACACAGGAGGATGTCTCCATCTTATATTCATCCTCAGCTGTTGAAGTCTAGGGAGAAAAACTGTGAGCAGAGGGTCATATTCACACATCTGTTGGAATAATGATGCATTTCTTCCTTTACAGAAACAGTATGTGAATTCCGAGAGTCAGTTAATGTGCCAATATCTGCAGTGACGCACTTAGGTGCCAAGGCCTGTGCCCCCTGAAATGGTGGCTGCCTGACCTTTGAAGTGAAAATGAGGTAATTTTGCTGGCATTGTGCGCGGTAGCAGTCGGCGGTCGACGACCGCCACACAACTTCGCATTGGTTAACATTAGGCCCTGGGTTCCAGGAGCCAATGGCGATGTACACTGGCGGTGACAGTACGCACCGCCGCGGACGTGACCACCATTTTCTATCTGTACACTCACGTGCTACCTGACCTTCAACAGGAGAGGACCTACACTGCAAGTGCTGCTGTGACCTGTGTTTGGAATTGACAATTGCTCAAGTGTCTGGGGAAAGGGACCCGCCTTCACTTCAGAGGAGTTGGAGAAACTAGTGGATGGGGTCCTACCCCTGTACACTTTACTCTATGGTCCTCCAGACAAACAGGTGAGTACACTGTGAGCATGATGCGTGGGCCATGAATGTATGGAGTGCTGTGTGTGTAAGCATCATGTAGGGGGGTGCTCACGGGTCCTGGGCAGAGTGCTGCATGTATGGTGGTCAATGTCTGTGCGTAAGGGGATGGGAGGGATATGGTGGGCCATGAGTATGACAGTCCGGACGGTATGATTAATAACTTTTCTGCTGTATTTTTCCTGCAGGTCAGCGCCCATCAGAAAAAGGGTATTTGGCGTGCCATCACCAAGGTGCGGTCCTTGGGAGTTTTTGACAGGCGGAGCACCCACTGCCGCAAACGGTGGGAGGACCTGCGCCGAGGGGCAAGGAAGATGGTGGAGGCCCAGCTGGGGCTGGCCTCTCAACGAGGAAGGGGTGCCCGTCGTACCCTGACCCCCCTGATGTTCTGCATCTGGCGGTGGCCTATCCGGAGTTGGTTGGGCACTTGAAGGCATCACAGCAGCCACAAGGGCGTGAGTACAAATTCAGAATCATGACTTTGCGCACTTTAAGGTTTTACCTGGGTGGGGGATGTGGGCTGTGGGTGCCCGTAGGCCAGGGTGACCATGACAGAGTAGGTCCCTTATTGGGCAGGCTCTGGAGCACTCCAACCCCATAGTGTTAGTGGCCATCTGCTACTGGGCAGGGTCCTGTTGGTTTCAGTTGTGCAGCTGATGGCATTAGCTATGTACCCCATGGGCTGGTGACTAGCTTTGTAACTGGTAGTGCATGGCCTAGTGCATAGGGCTGCTCCCTGTGTGTTTTGTACACCAACTTGGCATTGACCAAGTGTATCCTCTGTCTCTCACCCCTCTTCTTGTTTTGTCACCCTGTCCTTGTGTGCATTAGCATCATCTGGTGGAAGAGCAGAGACACTGGCGATGGAGGGAGCTGCATCCCACATGGGCCTGGATGCCGAATCCACCGACGGTGAGGGCACCAATAGGTTGGAGGGCGAGGGGAGCACCACGACGGAGACAGGAGGGGACACTACAGACAGAGACTCCTCCTCTGAAGGAAGCTCCCTGGCGGTGGCGGACACCTCTGTGCCCACCCAAAGAACAGGTACAGCTGCCACCCCCGTATCAGCACCCCCCTCCCAGCAGCCCCTCAGCATGTTTCCCGTGCCCACTCACCCAGGAGGGTGGGCATCTCCTTCACCCCAGGCGTCCAAGCCCTGCTCCAGTCAGCCCTGCTGCCCTCAGTGAGGAGGCTATTGACCTCCTGAGATCCCTCAATGTTGGGCAGTCAACCATTTTGAATACCATCCAAGGTAACGAAAGGCATTTGCAACAAACAAATGCATACCTGGAGGGCATTCACTCTGGCGTGGCTCCTCAACAGAGAGCATTTCAGGCTCTGGCCTCCGCACTGATGGCAGCCATTGTCCCTGTCTCCAGCCTCCCCCCTCCAACTGCCTCCACCCAGTCCCAATCCCCTCAACCCCAGCCTATCCCAAGCACACCTTCAGACGAGCATTCACCCAAATCAACACACAGACGTGGCTCAGGCAAACACAAGTAAACACAGACACCACACTTCATCTCACAGACACTCACACAAGCACCATCCCCATGCAGACACACCAACATCGGCTGCCTCAACTGTGTCCCCCTCCTCCTCCTCGCCACACCCTCGCAATAGCGTCTCCACTCACACCTGCATGCACTACATCTTCATCCACTACCTCCATCACCAGCACGCCTATCACCACACGCCCATCACTGGCAGTCACCACCACCACATCCATGCACACGTCCCCTATGACCCCTCCTCCCAAAGTACACCCACCCAACAGCCATCCAACTCACAACAGTATCCAGCTCATGGACCTGCACCCAAACACAGCAGACTGACACCTCCTACAAACACTCCCTCTTCCTCCACTCCCAAACCTTCACCTTCTTCCCGCCCCAATGTCCCTAAGAAGCTTTTCCTAGCCAACATTGACCTCTTCCCTACACCTCCCCGCCGTCCTTCGCCTCGGGCCAGGGTGGCCAGAACCCAGGCCAGCACCTCAGCCGCCAAGTCCATGTCCGCTGTGGTTTCTGCAGCTGTCAGAGGCTCTAAGGGGGCACCCTTCAGCCCAGCCAGTGTGCCACCAACCCCTGGCAAGGCCCAGAAGGCTACACCACCTGCCAAGGGCACGAAGGGGACAGCATGCAGAAAGGGGAAGGAGCCACAACCACCAAGCAAGGCCACATCAAAGACTCCAGCTGGCAGAACCAAGGAGGCACTACCATATGCCAAGGGCAGGAAGGGGCACAGACCACCAGCCAAGGCACTTCATCCGTCAGCCTGCAGTTGAAGGGCTGGTGGCTACCAGCACAACCGCCAGCACCTTCACCGCAGCCAGCACCGGCACCTGCACCACTGCAAGCACCGCCACCTGCACTGCCGTAAGCACCACTGCTGGCAGCAGCAGCAGCCCCAGTGGGCAGCCGTCCGAGGCTGCAGGGGAAGGGCTGGAGCCTCTCCCCACCACTGGCAGCACCGGCACCTGAACCGCGGCCAGCACCGCTGCAAGCACCACCACTTGCATCAGCAGCAGCCCCAGTGGGCAGCCGTCTGGGGCTGCAGGGGAAGGACTGGAGCCTGCCCCCACCACTGGCAGCACCGGAACCTGCACCGCGGCAAGCACCGCCACCTGCACCACCGCAAGCACCACGCAAGCACCGCCACCTGCACTGCTGCAAGCACCACTACTGGCAGCAGCAGCAGCCCCAGTGGGCAGCCATCCGAGGCTGCATGGGAAGGTCTGGAGCCTACCCCCACCACTGGCAGCACCCCCACAAGCACCGGCATTACCACAACTGAGCAGCTATATCCTCCGGCGGATGGACTGTAGTCCTGCCTCCATGGAGTGTCATGCATCGTGCCCACTGCAAATCTTGTGGGTCTGACACCCAGGTGAGGGACTGTGAACTGGCACTCCCTAAGTGCTGAATCACTTGGCAGACAGCCTCCTCCAGAACCAGTGGAAGAAGACATCCACTCACCCTACCCTTGGCAGGATGAAGCACACTGGGCACAAAGCCCCCTCCAGAACCAGTGAAAGAAGAAGACATCCACTCACCCTTTCCTTGGCAGGATGAAGCACACTGGGCACACAGCCCCCTCCAGAACCAGTGGAAGAAGGCATCCACTCATCCTATCCTTGCAGGATGACGCACACTGGGCACACAGCCCCATTCAGATTCAGTGGAAGAAGGCATCCACTTGAGAGACTGTGGCTTTGCACTCCCCAGGACCAAGCAGTGGGCAAGGAGCCCCTTCCAGGAGCAGTGGCGTAGTACCATCTTCCGGCTGAGGTGCCCCCCCTTCCCCGTCCCCCTGAGGTGCCTGTGTGTTTTTGACCTGATGCCCCTGCATTGTTCTCTCCATTTTGAGGCAGGAGTCAAGTGTGGGCTTGGCCTTTGTATTACGGCCCAATGGGCCTCGGACTATTTTTGTGTGGACATTGTCCCTTATTTTGTATATGTTGTATATATTGTACATACTGTTTATTCATTTCTGAATGTATTTCTAGGTATTTTGACTATTACACTCATTTGACTTCATTCCTTTTGTCCTTGCATTATTCCTGAGGGTTACGGGGTGTATATGTAATGTTGTTGCATGTGTTTGTGTGTGTGGTGTTGGGGGTAGGGGTGGGGTTGTTGCGTGTTGCGTGTGTGTGTCACTCTCTTCCCCCCCTCCCTTGGGTGCTAGGTGCAGTACTCACCGTAATCATCGTCACCGGCGTTGGTGCTCCTGGTATATGAGAAGATACACCAGCATGGGGAGGACCTGTAGCTCGGGTTCCATGGCGTCCTGGTTCTTCCTTGAGTGTCGAGAGGTGAGTGGTTTCTCTTCAAAGTACTGTTTTTGCCGTGCTTTTGATGGCGTTGGTACCGCCCCGGAAAAGCTGACGGATGGGCAGGTTGTAATGGGGTGGGCCGTACATTGTCTTCCGCCTGTCTGTTGGTGGTTACCACTGCGGTGTTTGTTGCTAACGCCTTGGCGGTCGGAGTGTTAAAGTGGTTGTATGTGTTGGTGGTTTCTGACGTGGTCATGTTTCCTTTTTTATTACTGCCGGCCTGTTGGCAGTATTACCGCCGCTTTAACACCGACCGCCAGGGTTGTAATGAGGGCCTAAGTCACTAACTGACATGTGTTGGGCTACAAAACATGGGGACACAAAGTAAAAAAGGAAATAAAGAACAAAAAGAAGTTGGAAAAATGACATTTGGGGCAAAATTAAACTAACTAAAGTTGGCAAAAAGTTAGGAAAAAGGGAAGGTGTTAATCAGCATCTCAGGTGTTTGGTCAAGAGCCTCGTCATTGGTTAAAGAAAAATTAAAGTCCTCTCAGCAAGCATTTGGAGAAGTGCAGGGCAAGGGCAAAGAGGTCTGTACCTCTCAAAGTCCAAGGAATCTCTCCTGCTGAAACTAACTGAAACCTATGAATTGCAATCCACAGTGAATGATGATTTGTCCATTATTAACGCCATAGGGATCAAATATTTCACTGTCCAATCATGGCACATCATACAACAGGTCTAAACATCCAGGCAAGTTCCCAGGACCGTCATGGGAAGGTATCTATTCTTGCTCTTCTGTACAGCTTTGCAACAATTATGAATTGAGCCAATCTCCAGGTTCCCTATTTCTCTATGTACTGCCCTCAAGGTTACTTTCTCAGGCTCTCTGTGAATAAGACAATAGTCATCTATTTCCAAACTAACATTTTAATGGGAACGACTGCTGGAAAGAAATGACATATTAGCAAAAATAAACATCTTTCGCAAGTTTATGAAACTGAGGTCTAGCAGCCCTTAACACAACTAAATTAAAGCAGAATTAACATGGCACATTTTATTCATGTTAGATTAACACATGTAAACGTTTCAATAATAAATTTATCATTATTAAATCTTGTCTAATTTCATGTTATAGTAAATTGCTTGTGATTATTATTCACATCAAGGGGACACTCCCTCTTCCAATGGCCCAATTTGTTGCATATGCGACATCATTAGTCAAAGTCACTACATCCACACTTATACCTCTACCTCAACCTTGCTGATGAAAACCATTACTGCTGTGCATTATTGGGGCTCCCTGTTGATACACTTCCTGCATTCCGCCAGTATTCCCTGTACACTGTGGATTCTGCTTTCTCTGTGCTGCCTCCAATTGCATTGACATCAACTTCTCCTTTAACTTTTTCTGCTTTAAATCAAGTTTGTCGCTGCAGTATTTGCATATCACAGGGGTTTCAGCAATAAAAAAAATTCTACTGTAGCATTAAGAATTTTAGATTCTATTAAGGACACGGAGGCGAGGATTAAGCTTCTCAATTCTTCACCACTTCAAAACAGCAGCCAATCAAAAACAGTAAACATTAAAGAGGCTTTGAAGCCCGCCTCCCATAACCACAAATAGCATACCAACATAGTCTATAAACAGGGAGGCACCAACTGACATCCTCTTTCTTTGAAAAATCAGAAAACCAAAAAGTGCTCAAGTCCAACCAAAGTCTCTGCGATGAAGAACAATCCACCAAAATCCAGATCGCCAAGAACGACCAATCGACGGCTCATCACAGGTTGAACCTTGTTTGACATCCGTGTCTGAAAGAAAAATCCATGTTAAGACTCGAGAATAATACAATCAAAATTTCCAGGGCGGGAAACAAAGGACTATAATACAATCATTGAATAAGATCATTCAATTCAAATTATATACTGGGTTGGATAATCCTCGCCTCCGTGTCCTTAATGAAATCTAAAATTCTTAACGCTACACTGGAAACTTTTGTATTCTATGTCAGGACCGGAGGCTCCGATTATGCTGGTTCAAAGCTGATCCACCACCAAATTAGACACATGTACTATAGGTTTATAATAAAACATTTTAAATATAGAATCACTAGACCAATTGGCCGCTCTAAGAACATCTTTCAATCTGGAACCCAAAATAAAAGCTTTTGATGCCATGGCCCCCTTGGTAGAATGGGCCCCATATAGAAACATATCAATACCTGCTTCGGACATCACCCAACGAACCCAGCATGCTAAAGTAGCCGCTGAAACTGGTTTGAAGGGTTTCTGGGTGGAAAAAAGAAGAGAACCCAAAGAATCCACTCTTTAACTTGCAGTGCCTTCTTCATATACCTTTAAACATTTGACAACACACAGATTAGCATTATGTGGAAAAGCTGGATACTCAATAGAAGAAATACATTTAGTATGCTTAGAAATGATAAAGGAAACACCAGAAGAAGAAAACAACCTCCCTCCTAAATCAAGGGCTTTCACATCTGACACCCTGCGACAAGAAATTAAACAGAGTAACATAGTTAACTGTGCGAACAATTGTTTCATAGATAACAAATGATTCTCTGGCCAATTAGACAAAAAAGATAAAACAACATTCACATCCCAAAGCTGAGAATAGCGCGGTCTAGGTGGACTGGCCATTCTGATACCTTTCAGCAATTTACAAACCAAAGGGTGTTACCCCGCCAGTTTATGATTGATCCAAGAATGTCCAGCTGAAATAGCTGATCTAAAATTATTTACCGACCTGTAACATAAACCAGAGTCTGCACACTCGGGCAGGAAATTTAGAATGTCCTTGACTTCGGATCCCACGGGATCCACATCTCCTCGAATGCACCGACCCACCCACTTCTTCCATGCCAAGTAATATCGTTTGTGGGTGGAAGGAGCACAAGCTTGACATATAAACGAGGAAGCTGAAGCCGAAAGACCCTGCATTTGTGAATGTCTCCCGATATCTTCCAGGCCATGAGACACAGCTGACCTGATAGAAGAAGAGGATGCGGAGAACCCACCGGATTCAGAAGGAGCTGTGGAAACACCGGGAGCTGAAGAGGAAGGGCAATCGAGAGTTCCAGAAGGGATGGAAACCCAGGTTGACTCTTCCAAAGGGGGATTATGAGAACCACAGACGCTGCTTGCCATCGCAAGTACGTTGCTACTTGAGGAGTCATGCAAACGGAGGAAAGGCATAATTCATCTGAGATGACCAATCCTGCAGAAACGAGGCGAGACGCAAACAGATCTACCTGGCAAGGACCAAATAACCCCATGACCCTCTGAAAAACAGAAGGTAGAAGTTTCCAGTCACTGGCATCCCTCACAAATCGAGAGTTCCAATCTGCCACTAGGTTGTCTTTGCCTGGAAGGAATTCTGCTATCACCATGATATTTCGATCCAGACAAATGTGCCAGAATTCCCTGGTAATATTTGCCACACGGCGAATCCTCGTTCCCCCCAGACGGTTGATATACCGTACTGCGGACACATTATCCATTTTCCGAAGAATACAACAATTGCTCCTGAGGGGGGACAGAGATCTGATGGCAAAAGAACCCGCTAAGAGTTCCAGACAATTGATGTGAAGATGCAATTCCAATGAGGACCACCTTCCCCCCTGTTGAAAAAGGAACGCATCTTACTCCCCAGCCCCAACGACAGGCATTTGATTCTATCACCACCTCGGGGATGTCCCCGAAGATGGCCCTGCCGTTCCACGCCTTCATGTGAGAGAGCCACCACTGAAGCTCTTTCTGGGCTTCTAGAGAGATAGGAACCAGGTGTTCATAAGAGAAGCCCTGTTGAAGGAAATGGATCTTCAATCTCTGCAAGGCTCTGTAATGGAGAGGACCTGGAAAAGCCACCTGAATTGAAGACGCCAAAAGGCCTACAATCCGAGCTAGGTACCTCAATGAAACCATCTGTTTCAATAACTCCAGCTTCAACTCTCTCTTGATCGATTTCATTTTCTGAGGAGGGAGAAGCAACTGGGATGTACAGAATCCACCTGGAACCCCAGGAACTCCAATCATTGGGATGGAATCATGCAGGATTTCTTGTGATTGATCACAAACCCCAGATCCTGAAGAAGAGAACTCACCCAAAGCAGGTGTGTCAGTAACAGAGATTGATCTTGAGCCATAATAATCATGTCGTCTAGATAGATTATCAATCGAATGCCTCACTCGCGAAGGATTTCCACTAATGGTTTCAAGAGTTTGGTGAACACCCACGGAGCTGGAGACAGCCCGAAAGGGAGAGTCAGGTATTCGTACCAACTGTCTCTCCACCGAAATTGAAGAAACTGTCGGTGAGAAGGCGCTATGGGGGCTGATAAGTGAGCATCCTTCAGATCTAGACGAACCATCCAATCTTCTTTCTGAAGAAGATCTCTTAACAGATGGATGCCCTCCATCTTGAAATGATGATATATGCTACAAAGGGGTTGAAATGCCTTAAATTGAGCACTAGTCTCTGACCACCTCCCTTCTTTTGTACCAGAAAAACGTTGCTGCAGAAACCCTGTGGATGCCAGGAGGTTAACGAAATGGCCTTCTTTGTTAACAATTCCTGAATTTCGCCATCTATAAAGGATTTGTCTATTTGGGAAAAAAAGGATAGGATGAGGTAATGTCTGCTGTTGAGGGACTGAAATCAGCTCTATGGAATGCCCTCGAACAGAATCTAGAACACATGCGTCTGAGGAAATCGAAGCCCATTTTTGAAAGAAAATGTTTTGTCTGCTTCCTAAGGTGATAGAAGGAAGAGGAAGATTCATTACCTGTGGAGGTGTGATCGATGGCTCTGTAACCTCTGTTCGTGACTTGATTGCTGTGGTTGCGCGCTCCTCTATATCTGGAGGGGTAGAAACCTGCTTGGGAAGGGTCTTGGGTGTAACCCCTGCGTCTTGGATAAGGGCCTCTGGCAGGACCTTGTTGAAAGCCCCGGCCGGTCGAGCGTCCTCAAAATCGACCAGCCCATCCAAAAAGTGGATTAAATATTCTTTTAAGGGAAGACTGTGATTTATCCAACGAGGTGGAAGTGTTAACAAATTTTGCAATGTCCTTAACAAACTTGTCCCCAAAAAGTTGTCCCTCGGCTAGAGCGCCTTCTTAAGCCGAAGCCAAATCTGCCAACTGAGGGTCAATACACAATAATACACATTTTCTTCGTTCTGACGCTAATGCACAATTTGCATTGCCAAGAAAACATATTGCACATTGCGTCCACCTTGCCATCACCTCCGGATGGATGGCTGCCCCGGTCTCCTGAGCCTGAAGTGCCAATTCAAGAATTTTTGCGAGGGTGCCAGATACGTCCAGCAATTTGTCTTGACAAGCCTTGAGGGCCCTGTCAATTCCCTTCTTTGGATCCTTGTTATACTTTTCAAGGAATGTCACCATAGTGTTATCAATCTCAGGCATGAGCACTGTTTTATGAGGTAAATCTGGGCGCGGACACTCTGATCTCAATCTGGATCTGACTTCCTTCTCAAACCCTTTAGGAATATGCAGATGCATGTAATCCGCTACAGCCAGGGCAGTAGCCCAATCCGATGACTTGGGGTGAATAATATCAGATGGTTCAAAGGAAAAAGGAGAGGGGGAGAAAGAAGAGGAAAGATTACGCTTCTTCATGTGTTTCTTAGGTGGAGCGGAATCCTAGGAGGAAACAGAATCAGAGTCAGAGACAGTAGTAGACTAAGTAATAGGCGTGGATGGATCTGAAGCATGAGTGTGTTCAGAGGTAGACGGAAAGGGAATATTGGCCGATTTATTTTTATGAGGCCACAGTTGCTCAGAAGAAGGAACAGACGGATATGAGGTATCTCCAGGAGGAAGAGAAGGAGAAGAGCCTGCAAGGTCATCAATCTTTTTGGATAAGGGTACAAGGGCTGTTGAAATTGCTTTATCCAGAGATTTCTGAATGGAAGAGTCAATAACCTGTTCAAAACAGGGGTCAAAATGGTAATCTTCGTCTCCACAAGGGCCATACATCTCCAGGCCCTGACCATAATGTTCTTCATCAGACATGGTTTTGTCACAGTCAAACTTCAAAAATTGAAGTGCTCAAAATTGCTGAAAAAGCAAGTTTTAAAATTGTTACAACCCAAGTCAGCACAGGTCAAGGGCGTCAGGATCCAACAACCAAGTAAGAAAATAATTATGGTGAACCAGGAGACGAGTGCCTGCACAAGCAAACAATAGCATTCACTATTGACAAAAAACAAAGTTGAAACGAGGCACAGTAGAGAAAGTATCACATAAAAAGTCACTGCCCCTGTTGAAATCAGCCCGGGGCCTGTGTCTGCGGTCCAACGAGAGAGGGAAGTTCACACACGTCACTTCCCTCCCTCGTGGGGAGTATGCGTGCGTAAATAGCCCAATCGCGCTATAGACGCAGGCGTCTCCTGGTGAGGAAAGGAAGCGCTGCAACCCAGAAGTCAGGCAAGCCGTGCCTGACCTTCCGGTCGTTGTCTAGCTAATGGTGCGCTCACGCGCCAAGAAAAAACATAGCAGCGAAGCAGCAAAGTTAAAAGTCTGCGCAATGCTGCGAGGAAAGAAAATCAATAAAATGAGCCCAGGGGGCCACCCGTCAATGAGACTGTTGAGCGCCAAGAAAGGATTGACGCCGACAATAACAGACGCGCGTGTATCAGGCTTGCAAATCCGAAACAACTAAGGAAATTACGGGTGCAACACGCACCCCAGTGCGCTAGTAAAAGCAAAGCGCAAGAAAGAAAAATTATTACATAAACACCATATCAATTAACATGATCAAAGTAAGCACAAATGGGAAGGCACTTATCTGACTGCGAAGCAGCAAAGAAAAAGGACGTCAGTTGGTGCCTCCCCTGTTTATAGACTATGTTGGTCTGGTATTGGTGGTTATGGGGGGGCATGGTTCAAAGCCTCTTTAATGTTTACTGTTTTTCATTGGCTGCTGTTTTGAAGTAGTAAAGAATTGATAAGCATAATCGGAGCCTCCGGTCCTGACATAGAATCAGTTTGTTCTGCCAACAAATCAAATGCTGTTGAATCATGGTAATAACTTCAGGCTTCAATCCCTGTACAAATCTGAACACAAAATGACCCATCTCTTTCACCTCTATGGTCTCAGTACCACTGAAATGTTTGAAAGCCTGCAACAAACTCTTATAATATGAATGTATTGATTCCTTCAACTCCTGAGTCGTTAGGTCAATCCTCAGCCATTCAATACATTTCGGGAACACCTTTTTTTTCAAAAATGAAATCAACTTCTGATACCTTTTCAGCTCTTCAGATGGCACATTCATCACTGGATCTCTCAGAGGTTCCCTCTCAGGCCAATCAACAGCAACCTTACTTGCAGTCCACAAGTCACACGGAAACATAATGCCAAACAATGTGTTCAAATCGTCCCACACACATTTTGAATGCTTCACAGATTGTTCAGTCAGTATATACCATTCTGAAGGTTTCTCTCTCAATTTCAGGTAATCATTTGTGATCAACAGAATGTCACTTCTACTCCAAGGTACATGAACATATCCTCCACCTGGAACTTCTTCACATCTCCCTCAGTCTGACCTGTCCAGCCGGAGGCACATTGGTTCTTGCTTTCTTCTGATCCTTACTCTTTACCCATTGTCTTTCCCATTTGTCTAATGCACCGTATTTTCATATGTAAAAAATTAATTCTCTAATCTGTAATCTCATTCGCGGAGGTCTCATGGTCAAAATATCATTGTCACTGAATCCTAGAGGATAACTCTTCTTTAAGGGTTTTGATTTCTCCAAGCAAGCACATATTTCTAGGCTAATTCAGCTGGTTTCTCACAACCTCGTCCTGCACATTTTGTAATGTCTTTGCATGCAAAGCAGTTCATCCTCTCTGTAATTGTCTACCTGAGCCTTATCTAAAGTTCCCAATATCATCTCATTGAACTCTAATTTTAATTTGGGCACATTTAGTGATCTTGTCATCTTTGTGGTTTATACTGATTTTTCACTGTAACTGGTCTTTCCTGCTTCATTGGTAGCGCTCACCATTTAGCCACTTTTTCAATCCTCAGCATTAAAACCTTGCAAACGTATTGGAGGATTCAACAGTGATTCTCCTCTTAAAGAATTCAAATTTGCCTGATCTGATCTGTTCGCAATGGACATTTCTTCTTCCAATGAGTGAAAGGATAATCTCCCATTTGGGGTACTGAAAACAATGTTCAGGGTAGGTTCTGATCTGGGTATAAAATATAGTGAGGATCTCTGATAAAACGTTGCATTGGGGTAAATCCTGTCTGACTTGTTGTTGGAATTGGACCTGAAATGCGTGTAGGGGTCAATAGTCTCGGAAATGGAAAACATCTTTCTAATTCTGAACCACTTTGCGCTAACAAATCCATGGGCATTAGTTGATAAAGAAACAGCTGGAGCAACCGGGGTATTTAGAACATTCAGAACTTTTGAAACAATTGGAACTTTTGGAACATTTGGAACATTTAATGCATGCATATTATTTCCTGTCACACCTGAACATGTGAAGGAACAACTGGACCTATTGTTACTGAAACTGCTAATGTATCTGGATTAGTGTAATTCATTAGATTATGTGGAACTGTCATCCCTAAGCTTTGTCCTGTCAAATGTCATGTTACAGAAAATTGCAAAAGCGAAATAACTTGTCAATGCATCCAGTAAATATGATGGGGAACTACATGTTTCAATATTAGCCTATAACATTTAACACACACCCATCAAGAAATTCATTATTATATAGATTTTTAGTGCACCACTTTACAATTAGCTTGTTATCAATCCACACAATGGGGGTCATTACAACATTGGCGGTAAAAGCCGCTTACCGCCGTGCAGAAGACCGCCAATACACCGCTGTGGCAGCGGGAGACCGCCACTGCTATTATGACACACATCACGGATTCCGCCGAAATTCAGACACCCACACAAGTCCGCCACACCAAAGGTCAGCGATAAATATGCGGAAACAAATCCTCCACCTCCACGCCAACAGAAACACGCCCATGCTATTATGACCCACGAATCCACTCGGTGGTCTTTCAACCGCGGTATTCCATTGGCGGTACACACCGCCGCGCTCAAAATACACACACACATCCAAAACACCGCCACATTGGACAATTACAAATACACACACCTGACACACATACACACACCACTCCCACACACCCAACACAATATAAACCACACACCCACATCACCCACAAACCCTAAGACCACAAATTAGAGACGAAGGCCAGAGAGAGACAGCACAGAATAGATAACACCATCACACAGAGGCACACTACACCATCACCCACACAACATCCACGCACAAAACACCACATACCACTACACTCACCACACTCATCAACACATACACCACCCCACACATCACACACAACACCCCATGTCACGCCAAAGACACCCCCGCTTCTCCGAGGAGGAGCTCAGGGTCATGGTCGAGGAAATCATCAGGGTAGAGCCACAGCTATTTGGCTCACAGGTACAGTACACATCCATAGCCAGGAAGATGGAGCTATGGCAAAGAGAAGTCGACAGGGTCAACGCTGTGGGACAGCACCCAAGAAATAGGGAGGACATCAGGAAGAGGTGGAACGACCTACGGGGGAAGGTGCGTTCCATGGTATCCAGGCACCACATCGCGGTACAGGGGACTGGTGGCGGACCCCTACCTCCTCCCCCACAACTAACAACATGGGAGGAGCAAGTCTTGTCCATCCTGCATCCTGAGGGCCTCGCAGGAGTCGTTGGAGGAACGGACACTGGTAAGTCAAATCTTCACTATCATATCCCCCACCCTACCTGCATGCTATCACACACCCCCACCCTCACACCCTCCCCTATCACCCCAACTCCTCACTAATCTACCCATAACACCAACCACCCATTCCAACCCCAAGACCTGCATGACACAACTAAGCATGGACACCCATCACTAAAGCATGCCCACTGCACATACCCAAAACACCTCCCAAACATCAACACACAAGCCCCCACACAGGAATGCCTGCACTGGGGTTCCCGCACACCCAACCATTGCACACCATGAAACACACACATGCAATAATCATGTACTTATACCCCCGCAGGAACCCGAAGGAACGTCACCACACCAGAGGGTCCAGACAACACCACTCAACCCCCAGAAGAGGCCCACAGTGACAACAGCAGCTCTGCCCTACCGGATCTTGATGACCAGCCCAGACCATCATGGGCCTCAGGACAGTCGGTTCCCCTTGCCCAGCCACAGCCCAACACCGAGCTTCCACCCTCTGGTAACCCCAGCACAGCACCCACCCAGCAGGCCCATATCTCCCTACCCAGGACAGGTCAATCAGCGGTGTGTCCACCACTACAGGGCACCCAGGGTAACCCACCACCCCAACAACAACAGGGACCTGGGGGCAGTGGTAGTGGGCACACGGTCCAGGGGACGGAGGCACAGGAACACCGGGGAACTGGGAGGGCTGCTGTGCAACAGAGGGAGGACAGGCCAAGGGAACCTACTCTCAACGAGGCCCTATCTTCCATCATGGGAGCATACCACCACTCCCAGGAGACGATGGCAACGGTCCTGGACAAGTTGCAGGAGACCCTGCGTCTGCAGAAGGAGCAGTATTTGGGGTTCAGGGAGGAGCTCAGGACCATCGGCTCCACCTTGGGCACCATCGTAGGGGTGCTGACGTACATTCAAAAGACCTTGAGGTACACCGTGGCACTCCAAGGGGCCCCTGACACTAGCCAGGACGATGAAATGCCCACCACCTCCGCCGGCGCTAGTGGACAGGACGCCCCGCCACAGGACCAACATACCAGCACCCCACCCCCTGCAGACGGACAACCACCACGAAAGTAGGCCCTGAGATCCAGGAACAGGACAGAGCAAGATGGCAAGACCCCCGCCAGGAAATAAGACCACCCTGATTGTCCCCCCACTGTCCCACTTTGTTACCCTGTCCAGCTTGGAACTGCCCCAGCTCCACTTCCAATGGCCAGATGTGCAATCTACCTGTGAGACTAATAGACTGGACTCTGCCATGGACATTCTTCCACCATGACCTCTCCCCATTTCACAACCCCCCTACATTTTTATGCACTTCAATAAACACCCTTGAAACCTCAATAATATTGGAGTCAGTCAATGATTGTGAACTTTGTATTGTCAATTACAGTGTTAAAAAAGGTTACCCATTGGAAGGTCAACATACCAATGTCACACATCACAAGCCTTTCAAGGGTACAAGCTGTTGACACGTAGGTTACCACATTAATGAAACTGAAATGGAAGGGGACAACTCAGTTACCAAATAGGTAGTGAAATGTAGGTACAGGATAGAGGTAGACGTGTGAAATGTAATATAATGTGAAACATGAAATTGTACTCACCTGTGTCTCAATGAAAATATTGCTGTATGACTGACTCCCTGTTGTCGTTTTCATCTTCATTAGCTTCATCCTCATCACTGTCCACAGGCTCCACAGGCTCAACCGCTGCAACAACACCGTCATCTGGATCATCCTCCTGCAGAAAAGGCACCTGTCGTCGCAATGCCAAGTTATGGAGCATGGAGCAGGCGATGATGATGTCGCACACCTTCTTCGGTGAGTAGTGTGGTACTGAAAATTCTGGACCCGTGTTATAAACATCGTCGTATCACAACGATTTTGGTATCAGCAGACAGAGAATGATTAGAATAGTATGCACAAGCATTGTGTTCATATTCGGGTGACGAAATCACCCGAATATCAGAGTTTCCGTCCTGAACCCTCGTGTTCCATTTAAACGACAGCCATTTATTGATTGCCCTCACATAGGCCAATGTCTAATGCTGAAAACGAGTCTGAAGGACACGTACATCTTTGCTGACTCCTCTGTGACCTGGGCAAGCTGACTCCACTGCCTGAAGCCAAACCTGTTCGGCCAGTTTCTTTCCCAGTGGCCAAATAAGATTAGTATCAAGGCACAACACATCATAAAACCTTTCATCACACACAAACCATGCCTAATCTTACACACACCTGTCCCTGTTTCTTTCTTTATGACTTGCTTTACAAGGAGGAGGTGCCCGTTTATATTGGGGGTCCGTCGATATCTGATGAAAGTACTAAGCCTTGCCGGGTAATTGATTGAGGGCTGGACAAACTGAAATATGGACTTGTCATCATAACCCTGCTATTTCTTTGTAGTGAAAATATGTGAATGGTCAACTGTAAAATAAGGAATGTTTGCCTAAAGCATAATATTTTGTATAAAAGAGAGGGTTAGCTTTGCAAGAGGAGCAGTCTCCTGAGAATATACACTGTGTTGTACTTCTAGGATACCTGTTACTGGCTGCAGCCAATAAACAAGATGTTTGACTTCACCAAGAAGACTCTGGGGGTCATGACCGCCGGGGCCAGGGTTGGAGGGAGCACCGCCAACAGGCTGGCGGTGCTCCACAGGGTATTCTGACCGCAGCGGTTCAGCCGCGGCCAGAAAGGGAAAACCAGCGGTCTCCCGCCGGTTTTCCGCTGCCCTGGAGAATCCTCCATGGCGGCGCAGCTCGCTGCGCCGCCATGGGGATTCTGACACACCATACCGCAATCCTGTTCCTGGCGGCAGAGCCGTCAGGAACAGGATGGCGGTATGGGGTGTCGTGGGGCCCCTGGGGGCCCCTGCAGTGCCCATGCCAATGGCATAGGCACTGCAGGGGCCCCCGTAAGAGGGCCCCACTTTGTATTTCAGTGTCTGCTTTGCAGACACTGAAATACGCGACGGGTGCCACTGCACCCGTCGCACCTTCCCACTCCGCCGGCTCAATTCTGAGCCGGCGTCCTCGTGGGAAGGCCGTTCTGCACTGGGCAGGCGGGCGGCCTTTTGGCGGTCGCCCGCCAGCCCAGTGCAAAACCCAAAATACCCTCAGCGGTCTTTCGACCGCGGAGTGGTATTTTGGAGGGGGGAACTCTGCCGGGCGGCCTTCGCCGCCCGCCAGGGTGAGAATCACCCCCTCTGTGTTTCTGTAGTCTGAAACAGGAAGGACTCGAAGTCTTAGGGTGTGTTCCCTGGCACCACTGGGTTCTGAAAAACCCAGTACTTCAGTTGGCGCCCAACGTGGGGCGATTTCAGCGGTACCAGTCCAAGCCAGAGGTTCGTGAGGAGCTTCGTGTGAAAATTCTGGAGGGAGGCCGCCACTTCATCGACCCCTGTATGTCGACGTGGTCCGAAAGTCTTTGCTGCGAGGTTCCCCGCTTTCCGACGGCTACGAAGGACTGCTGCCCTGGCTATCGCTCTGTTTTGGACCCTTGATGATTTGGTAGAGCGAAACGATAAACGAGTCTTCTGGTGACGTCATCGATACCTCAGTTAAGTATAAGTGGAGCGTCTCCCAGTCCTTAGTTTGGTTCTTAGTTTGGTATCCCCTTGGGATCTTTGATTTGGAACTTGCAAGTACCAAAGCCAAGGGATTCGTGTATTCACGAGACTATCGTATTCGATAATCCTTTGAAGTTTGAAGCTAGACTGGAGAGCGAAGATGCCTGGTCTTAGCAGATATGGAAATTTGTTTTGTCTTGGTTATAATAGGGATTCCCGATTGGAGGACTCGTGTCCGGTTCCTCCGATTGGAACTCCAACCTATGAACTATATGTGAAACATGGCATAGGCCCCATCATATATAATGAAGTATGGATCCGATACACCAGGAAAGATGGAGTTTTGAAATGGCCCCAATATGGTAGTTTTGACACAGAGATTCTGAATAATCTGGAGGTTAAACTTTTTAAGAAGAAAGCCCGGCCGGCGATGTTTGACTCTTTCCGCCTATGGCGTAAGGAAGCCAAACAGAAGGAAATTAAATTAGCAAAGAGAAATAAGAGGGAAGAGGGTATCTCGATAATGCAGGTTGCCATGCAGTTTAAAGATGATGAAGAAGAACAGATGAATGAGCAGTTGCACAGGCAACGTAAAATGGTGACCGACAAATGTTATCCAGTTCTTCCGCTTCTTCAGCAAGATGCAGCAAAAGAACTTGAGAAAGATCCTTTAATGTCACACTTGTTGAGTTCGCCACCCCCTTATGCGCAGAATGCTACAGCACCTCCGCAACTTTTAGCTGTGCAACCTCCGGTTATTGTGCCTCAGGTTCTTCCACAGCCGCCAGCTCCTCTTCAGTTGGCTCATACTACTATGGCGCAGCCCCTTCAAGCTACCCCTTCAGCCCCTTTGCTACCTGCTCCATCTGTACCTCCTGCGACTTTATGTACTACATCGACTGCCTCTTCTGGTGTTCTTCCTGATACTGCCTCTGCTTCTGCGTCTGCCTTGCCTCCCTCTGTTTTTCCTCCTGTTCTTTCATCAACTTCTCCTTCTGTCCGACAGAGAATGACAGATACTGTTGCCAGCTTTATATTTCCTCTCTTTGGGTCGTCTGGTGTGAACCCAGATTCGGAGCGTAAGCAGTCGCGTAGTCAACTGCCTAATTCTCGAGAGAGAGAAATGTTTGACCGTATGGCGCGTAAATGGGTTGTTTACCCTTTAAGATACGATGTAGAGTCTGTTATGGATGTCTTCCGCCAATGGGAAGCACCGAAACAAAGATACGTTTTTGAGAAAATGTGTGCTTTCCTTTGTGAGGAATTAGAGAACAATGATTTGGAAACAAATCCGCCTGATTTGTGCCGTGTACGGTTTGAGTTTGCAAAAGGCACGATTGTGGGTCCCGATGTTGAGACAGCAGTTGCGACGTTGTTGTCCTTTAGGAATAAGGATCCTTCTCAGTCATTGTTCCAACATGACTCCTCTGTTAAAAAAAAGGTGCGACAGTACCCAATGAGAGAAGTCCCTCCGGTATGGAAGGACGCCGTTGCGGCTGATGTTGCTAATCAAATTGACGCTGTCCCAGCTCATTTTCAGCGTGTTTGGGTACATGTTCCGTGGAAGCGAGCTGAAGTTTTAGCCCTTAAGCAGACTTTGCCTGATCCCCGTAAAAACCCTGCAGGGTATTATAAGGAATTATCACAGACTGCAGACTCATGCATTATGAATTTAGCCGACATAGACATGTTATTTGGGAATGTTGTTCCACAGCCTTTGTGGGGATTGATTTGCCATACAGATCATGCACAAGAGTTAGGTGACTCATGGGCTAATATTAGTGCTGCAAATGATAGACAAGTTGGTGGTGCCAAGCCTGAGCCTTTGGTAGCAGAACTGCCTGCTAGGATCATTACTTACATGAAGACTTTAATGCCTGCGATGCGTGTGAATTGGGATAAATTGTCTGCGTGTAAGCAGAAGAAAGATGAAACAGTGTCTGATTTCTTCACCAGGTTTGAGGAAACGTTTATCGACCACAGTGGTCAAGATATGAGTACAGAAGGTGGTCAACGGTTGTTCGTCGACAAGTTTGTGCACAATTTGATTGCAGAGCTGTGTAAGAAATTGAAGGATTCAGAGAGTTCTTGGGCCGTTTCCTCTTCAGCACAAATATTGGCTACTGCACAGTACTACGAAAATAGGGATAAAGATGAGAAGGATAGAGCAGACAAGAAAACTAAAAAATTAAAGACGAAGGTTCTTTTACAATAGGCGTATCCGCCACGTGGTGGTCAGAGTAACTATCAGCAACCTCAACAGTTCCAGAGAAACTCGCGAAGGTTCGATTTTTCTCAACCACGTGTTCCTGTAGGTCCCAATCAGTTTTCATATTGTAAAGAAGAGGGTCATTTCAAGTATAGTTGTCCTATTTTGTTACAGCGTACGAATGGTGCTTCTGGCGCAAGAGGTCGAGGTGTTCAACAAGCTTCTAGAGGTAGAGGACGTGGAAGTTTCCCCCAGAACACGCGTTCCTTTCCGTCTCAAAACTCAATGAATAGTTTTGACCAGCAACATAATGCGTCTGGTAGGACGGCTCAGTACTATGCTGACGACTACTATACAGAAGATGAGAATCTGGAAGGTAATAATTGCTAGGACAGCCATAGACGAAGAGAGGGAGTTTTTTTAGTTCCAGTAGATCAGAATGGACCTTATGTTAAGGTGATTACATCAGGTGTGTCGGAGCCTTTTCTGTTGGATACTGGTGCTACAAAGAGTTCTATTATGCACTCAAAACTCCCTGGCGCACCTTTGTCTGGCGAGATGAATGTTTCAGTAGGTTTTTCTGGCGCCCCGGTTAGGAACCCGATTTCTAGTCCTATGTCCCTTTCTGTTGGACCTTGTGAATTGGAAGCACCCCTAATTCTGACGACAGGTTGTGGTGAAAACTTGTTAGGATTGGATTTGTTGAAAAGATTGTATGCAACATTATATTGTTCTCCTTCGGGAGTACAACTTACACTGGGTAGGAAAATGGTCTCTCCAATGTATTTGTCGAAGGATAAACTTCCGACCGAATTGTCGTTTCTTCCTGATATCATTTGGGCTACTGGTCCTAATGACATGGGTCTGTTGGAAATACCGCCTTATGTTATGACATTGAAAGTCAATATTAAATGACCACGCATTCAACAATACAAGATCTCTAGTGAAGGTGAAAAGGTGTTGCTAGCGATCATTTATGATTTAATTGAAAAAGATGTAATTGAAGAGACAAGAGGCAACGTTTGTAATAGTCCTGTTCTGCCTGTTTTGAAAAGTACTGACCCCTCTAAGCCATCTGTTTACAGGCTCGTGATTGATCTTAGAGAGGTAAATAAAATAGTTGTGCCACAGTTTCCAGTTGTTCCTGATATCACTGCCCTATTGACTATGATTCCAGCTTTCGCCACCTGGTTCTCGGTGATTGACTTAAAGAATGCTTTCTTCAGCATCCCGATTGCCGAGGAGAGCAGGGATATTTTTGGCTTCAGTTTAGGAGGCCGAAGTTTCCGCTTCAAACGCGCTCCTCAAGGCTACTGTGAAAGTCCATCAATACATAGTCAGGCTTTAAAAACACAGCTTGATGCAATCGTTTTACCTAACGGCGCTACCCTTATTCAGTACATTGATGATTTGCTAGTCGCTACAGATACTGAAGAGATTTGTAAAAAAGCCACCTTGTTGTTGTTGCGTCATTTGTCTGATTTACATCACAAAGTGTCCCTTTCAAAACTGCAATATTGTCGACAAGAAGTGACCTACTTAGGTCATCTCTTATCGAAGGAGGGAAGGAAACTGACCTCAGAAAGAATTCAGGCAATTGCAAAATTGAGTGTGCCAAGGACACAGAGAGAAGTACGTGCTTTCTTGGGCATTACATCATACTGCAGACAATGGATACCAAATTTTTCTTTGCTGGCCAAACCTTTGGTAGCATTGACCTATAAAGATACACCAAACCCCGTTCCGTGGTCTGAAGATTGTCAGAAAAGTTTTTCCGAATTGCGTAATGCATTGTGTTCGGCTCCTGTGTTGGGTACCCCCGACTACAGTAAGCCCTTTACACTGTATGTCCATGAGAAAGAGGGTTGTGCATTGTCAGTGCTGACACAGTCTTTTGGAGACAAGCAGCGCCCATGCGCATATTTTTCGTCAACTTTGGATCCGGTAGCTAAAGCATTGCCGAGTTGCTTGAGAGCCACAGCGGCAGCAGCTGTTTCTATTCGACAGTCTGCTGGGTTAGTGATGAATAATATGTTGATTGTGATGGTTCCACATGCTGTGGACACATTGTTAAACAGGACCAAGACACAGCATTTAACTAGTGCTCGATTTTCAGGTTACGAGTTGACACTGTTAGCGAGTCATGTGCACATAAAGAGGTGCAATACGTTGAATCCAGCCACGTTATTGCCGATTTCAGTAGAGACAGATGATGTTGAACAACATGATTGTTTTCTTAGGACAGAAGAAGAAACGAAAGGGAGAGTAGATCTTAAAGATACTCCTCTTGTAAAGTGTGATGGTACCTTATGGGTGGATGGTTCATGCTTCAAGCTTCCGAATGGTGATACGACTGCAGCATATGCTGTCACAACTTTGCATACGATTGTTGAAGCTGCACGTATACCACATAATTCAGCTCAAGCAGCAGAGCTGATTGCACTTACGAGAGCGTGTGCGTTATCGAAAGGAATGAATGTGACCATATATACCGACAGCCAGTATGCGTTTGGTGTGGCCCATAGTTTTGGACGATTGTGGAAAGAACGTGGGTTCCTGACTTCGCATGGAGCTAAAATTCAGCATGGTCAGTTGGTGAATGAGCTTCTTGAGTCACTGACCTTGCCATTACAAGTTGCGATTGTGAAATGCAGGGCACACAAGAAGGTTACTGATGATGTCGGTCGTGGCAATGCATTTTCTGCCAAATTCGCAAAAGAAACAGCAAAAGATGTGATGAATCGAATGTATGTTGCAGGCCCCGCAAGATGGGTTGGTGACGTTGGAATATGTGAAGATACGATAGAGGGTGTGAAGTCTATTCAAGCTGAAGCTTCAGAGAAAGAGTTGAGTGTGTGGAAAGAAAGTACGGGTAAATTGGATGAAAATGGTTGTTGGGTTGACTTGTCAGAACATCAGCGATGGTTGTTACCCGATGCGTATGTGCTTGCAGTGGTGACAATGGCTCATGGAATGGCCCATATCAGTGTGAAAGGGATTTGTAAGTTGTTGGCTCCAGTATGGCAAAATGCTGGAATTCCTAAATGTGCAGAGAATGTGGTCAAGAATTGCATGGTGTGTCTGAAATACAATCCTGGTAGGGGAACCCCAACTCCAGCTGGTCATTTTGCGCCTCCAACATATCCGTTCGAGGTTTTGCAGCAAGATTTCATCCACATGGAAAGGTGCAACAATCTGAAATACGTACTCGTTGTTGTTTGTGCCTTTTCAAGATGGGTAGAAGCATATCCCTTAAAAGACAACACTGCCTTATCCACAGCTAAAGCCCTTGCCAAAGAATTATTCCCTAGGTTTGGAATGCCGAGAATGGTCTGGAGTGATAATGGGAGCAAATTTGTGGGTCGAGTGATGAAAAAAGTATGTGAAGGGCTAGGTATCCAGCAAAAATTCCACGCTGCAAATCACCCCCAATCAGCTGGACTAGTAGAGTGCTATAATGGCACGCTAACACTGAAGTTGGCAAAGATACAAGCGAGCTCTGGTCTTAAATGGCCTGACGCTCTGCCTCTAGCACTCCTATCAACAAGAATGATTGTGCATTCGCGAGTGGGACTTAGTCCCTATGAAATTGTGTTCGGCCGCCCGGCCAACATATGGGGAGTGCCAAGACCAACAAAATTCAGTGAGATCGAACACCCTGTACTGCTTGATTATTTGTATGAATTGATGGCTAAATTGCGTGTTATACACCAACAGGTTCACGATACTCTGCCTCAGGTCTCTGAAGCTCCAGGACATCTTATCGATCCTGGATCATGGGTGCTGGTCAAGAACTTCCAGCGGACAAAGAATGACCAGCCCCGTTGGACCGGCCCCTACCTCGTCCTTCTCTCAACAAGATCAGCTGTTCGAGTGGAAGGGAAAAAGAACTGGATCCACGGCGTACACTGCAAGAAGGTCCCTTTTCCTCTACCGTACGACCGGTGGGTCCAGGAGGGGATCGCTGACTCTGAGACTGAGACTGTGCCTCGTTTTTTGCCATTTAGCGATGCACGTGTAAAAGGAACAATTTCTGAACAAGAAAGTGACAATAATTTGCAAGAAGCTGTGCCACCGTCAATTCGATTGAACACTACAGAGCCTGAACTCTTGTTCCAGAACCAGACAGTACCTGGAAAAAGCCGTTATAATTTGAGACCAAGAACTAAGGACAAATAATTTTTTCCCGTTCCTTTGCTATTTTTTTTTTTAAAGTGCGGCTCTCTCATCTGAGAAACGTTCTTATTTTTGTTTTTTTTTCTTTTCGAACCGCCATCCGGGTTCAGCTGTAGGGTCGTGGTTGCCCAAGTCTTTGGAGTGCAGCTGAAGACGTTAGGTCGACAGTTCTGGTCGGTCTAAGGGAGTTGCCCTAGACTGACAGAAGCATTCCCTAGCATAGAACACCCTACCACCACGAGCAGCAATTAGAGAGGATGGAGTTTTTCAAGAATGAGAGACCTGCCAGACAGATGGACTTTAAAGCCAGAATGGGAATAATAATGACAAAGAAACAATTTTTGATATTATGTATTTTCATGTTGCTTAGTATAATGACGTTTTTAATAGGATATGTTTTATTCTCTTTTCAAGTGACATTTGCACCCATTACACAGCCCATACCTCCTTCTACTGTTTCCTCGCATTCTTTTCATCCCCTGCCTGAACACGAGTCTGCCAGAAGATTAGAATTTGTCAACAATTCATTCATTCAGCTTCTACACCAACACCAATTAGTAGTGAACACAACTAACTGTTGGGTGTGTGGTCTTATTCCTCATACTACTGATAAAGGTATCCCTTATCTGGTCCTGCCTTTCAGCCATAATGGTTCTGTATGGGCATATAGAACGGTGTTCATATACGCGTATGAAGCCAACCCCCTACGCTCTGTGAAAGATAATCCTAAGAATAGTGCTCTAGCTAAGGGTATAGTAGATATGATTAGGGAAGATATTTCCTATCAGACTATCCCGAGAGATGAAACACTAGCATATATTGGATGGAACATAACAGGATATGGAGTTACTCTGAGTGGGAACCAGCGAGCAAAGAGATCCTCCCCGATTTGGATTGTACCCCATCAGGGTCACCTATGTCTGCAAGGTAATGGCAAGAATCCCAGAGCTCAGTTAGGGAAAAGTATCTGCACTGAAACATATGTTTTTGCGTCTCAGACTTCTCCTTCGTTCTTAGCAGCTAAGGGTACCTATTTCATCTGCCATAATAGAGCCTATACATGGTTGCCCCCTGACTTCTCAGGCACATGTTTTGTTTCGTTCCTGTTACCTCCCACCTACACGGCCGCAGCAGATTACCATAAGACAAGGATAGTTAGAGGTGTCATAAGTAAAGAAGACACTACAGGACAAGAATTTGGAAATTTCGTAAAGGGTTTTCTGCCGTTTTGGGGCCCTATGGTTAACAGCAGGAACATAAGGCAATTGACAAAGGTGGTTGAATCCACGGTAGTTGAAACCGCCGGTGCCCTTGGTAATTTGACTGCTGAGCTCCAGTCAGATCGCCTTATGACTCTTCAAAACAGGGTCGCATTAGACGTCATACTTGCAGACCGAGGTGGGGTATGTAAAGTGATCCAATCAAGTTGCTGTGTTTTCATCCCAGATAACACTCCGACAGTCTACCAGGCCATTTCCAAACTGCATAAGATCTCCGAATCTATTCACGTGGATGAAGGAGATTGGTCATTGATGGGGTGGTTCTGGGAGCTGATATTCGCCTGGGGATGGAAGACTCTGGTAGTCATTGAGATGATCTTAGCCATTCTTTTCCTGTCCTGTCTGTGTGGACAGTGTGCTCCTGCAATATGTGGCCTCTGTGCTACATCGTGTGTAAGGAAATCTGTATCAAGGGACGAGCTAAGTAATAGGATGATGCTACAGCAACATCTCAACGACTTTATGAATATAGACCTGGACTATAGATTAGCGTGAGTATAGGTTATTGCCTATGTAAGGGCAAAAGGAGGGTCTGTGGTACTGAAAATTCTGGACCTGTGTTATAAACATCGTCGTATCACAACGATTTTGTTATCAGCAGACCGAGAATGATTAGAATAGTATGCACAAGCATTGTGTTCATATTCGGGTGATGAAATCACCCGAATATCAGAGTTTCCATCCTGAACCCTCGTGTTCCATTTAAACGACAGCCATTTATTGATTGCCCTCACATAGGCCAATGTCTAATGCTGAAAACGAGTCTGAAGGACACGTACATCTTTGCTGACTCCTCTGTGACCTGGGCAAGCTGACTCCACTGACTGAAGCCAAACCTGTTCGGCCAGTTTCTTTCCCACTGGCCGAATAAGATTAGTATCAAGGCACAACACATCATAAAACCTTTCATCACACACAAACCATGCCTAATCTTACACACACCTGTCCCTGTTTCTTTCTTTATGACTTGCTTTACAAGGAGGAGGTGCCCATTTATATTGGGGGTCCGTCGATATCTGATGAAAGTACTAAGCCTTGCCGGGTAATTGATTGAGGGCTGGACAAACTGAAATATGGGCTTGTCATCATAACCCTGCTATTTCTTTGTAGTGAAAATATGTGAATGGTCAACTGTAAAATAAGGAATGTTTGCCTAAAGCATAATATTTTGTATAAAAGAGAGGGTTAGCTTTGCAAGAGGAGCAGTCTCCTGAGAATATACACCGTGTTGTACTTCTAGGATACCTGTTACTGGCTGCAGCCAATAAACAAGATCTTTGACTTCACCAAGAAGACTCTGTGTTTCTGTAGTCTGAAACAGGAAGGACTCGAAGTCTTAGGGTGTGTTCCCTGGCACCACTGGGTTCTGAAAAACCCAGTACTTCAGTAGAATAGGGACCCACCTGTCATATGGAGGCACCTGAACCTGGCCTTCAGGAGGCCGAAGGTCCGCTCGTTCACCCTCCTAGTCGGCCCATGGGCCTCATTGTACCGTTCCTCTGCCCTGGTCCTGGGATTCCTCACTGGGGTCAGTAGCCAGGACAGGTTGGGGTAACCAGAGTCCCCCAATAGCCATACACGGTGCCTCTGGAGTTCACCCAACATATCAGGGATGCTGCTATTCCGCAGGATGTAGGCGTCATGCACTGAGCCAGGGAACATTGCATTTACATCCGAGATGTACTGGTCTGCCAAACAGACCATCTGGACATTCATAGAATGATAACTCTTCCTGTTCCTGTACACCTGTTCATTCCTGCGGGGGGGACTATAGCTACATGGGTCCCATCAACGGCACCTGTGACGTTGGGGATATGTTCAAGGGCATAGAAGTCACCTTTCACTGTAGGCAAATCCGCCACCTCAGGGAAAATGATGTATCTCCTTACGTGTTTCAGCAGGGCAGACAACACTCTGGACAACACGTTGGAAAACATAGGCTGGGACATCCCTGATGCCATGGCCACTGTTGTCTGAAAAGACCCACTTGCAAGGAAATGGAGCACTGACAGCACCTGCACGTCAGGGGGGATTCCAGTCGGATGGCGGATTGGTGACATCAGGTCTGGCTCCAACTGGGTACATAGTTCCTGGATTGTGGCACGGTCAAACCGGTAGGTCACGATGACATGTCGCTCTTCCATTTTCAACAGGTCCACCAGCGGTCGGTACACCGGCGGATTCCGCCATCTTCCAATATGTCCCAACTGTCGGTGCCTAAGAAGGACAACAGCGAAGAAACTGTCAGCATTCCTCCAGGTATGTACCCACAGTCACACACAAGACTACAACAGACAATTAACCCATCCGTGAAAGGTTTTGAGTGTAGGCCTCGGTATGTGTGACGCAGTAGTAATGGAAGCCATGTGGGCCCCTGAAATGGCGGCCGGCTGACCTCTAAACTGGGACAATGGGATTGTGGGGTAACTGCGCTGGCGTTGGACACCGTCACGGTAGGCGGTCGTAGAGCGCAGCGCAATGCTGCATTGGTTAACATTGGACCCTATGGGTCCCAGGAGCCAATGAACAGGTGTGCTGGCGGTGATGATGCGCACCGCCGCGAACGTCACCACCATTTTCTATCTCTTCAATCACTAGATACCTGACCTTCGACAGGAGAGGACCTACACTGCTAGTGCTGCTGTGACCTCGGTCTGGAAGCGACGATGGCTGCTGCGTCTGGGGAAAGGGCCCCTGCCTTCACTGCACAGGAGTTGGAGAAACTTGTGGATGGGGTCCTCCCCCAGTATACGCTACTCTACGGTCCTCCAGACCAACAGGTTAGTACACAGGGAGCACATTGTATGGGCTAGGCCTAGGTGGAGAGGGCTGGGTGGATGAGGGAAGGGGGCAGAGTACATAGAACAGTCATGCATGGGGATGAATGGGCCACTGGGATAGAGTTGGGAGGGGGCCAATTACAACGACGGTGCTGTAGGTAAGGACTGTTCCTCTTTCCTTGTGCATGTCATGTAGGTCAGCGCCCACCAGAAGAGGGACATTTGGCGTGCCATCGCCAAGGAAGTCCGGACCCTGGGGGCCCACCAGCGACGGGGCACCCACTGCCGGAAGAGATGGGAGGACATTCGCCGCTGCAGCAAGAAGACGGCGGAGGCTCAGCTGGGGATGGCCTCCCAACGTGGGAGGGGTGCCTGTCGCACCATGACCCCCCTGATGTTCCGGATCCTGGCGGTGGCCTACCCGGAGTTGGATGGGCGCTTAAGGACATCACAGCAGACACAAGGGGGTGAGTACAACCTCATCCTGTGGACTTTGCATGCAGTGGAGCTGTCTGGGTGGGAGTGGTGGGCTGTGGGTGTCCCTTGGCCAGGGCAAGTTAGGTAGGCAAGGCCCCTCCGTTATGTAGGCCATGTGGCACTCTACCCCAGCTAAAAAAAATGCCAAATTGATGTATAGTTGCCCCTTTACCATCCATGTGGGCAGATTTCTACCATTGCCATGTAGGCCATATCCCAGAAATTGCATGTGCAGAGGGCAGGAGCACGGCGTAATGCAGGGGGCTGCTGCGTTTGTCTTGTCCGCCAACGGTAGCGGTATGCCATGCACTAAAACTTTCTTTCTTCTGTCTCCACCCTTTTTCTGCTCTCCCTGTCCTTCTGTACATCAGCATCAACAGGTGGGGGTACAGTGGAACCGGAGCACGAGGGAGCTGCATCACACATGGCCATGGAGGGCCACACCACAGACTCTGAATTCACCAGTGGGACGGAGGGCGAGGGGAGCTTCACGTCGGCCACAGGATCACCAAACAGCGACACGGACTCGTCCGCCGATGGGAGCTCCCCTGTGGTGGCGGCACCATCTGTGCGCCCCACTTCTACAGGTACAGCCGCCACCTCCCCTACCAGCACCGCCCTCCCAACAGCCCCTCAGCGTTCACCCCGTGCCCGCTCACCCAGGAGGGTGGGCATCACCTTTGCCCCAGGCACCTCAGGCCCTGCCCCAGTCACCCCTGCTGCCCTCAGTGAGGAGGCCATTGACCTCCTCAGGTCACTCACTGTTGGGCAGTCTACCATTGTGAATGCCATCCAGGGTGTAGAACGAGAGTTGAAACACGGTAATGCATTCCTGGAAGGCCTTCATTCTGGTCAGGCTGTCCTTCAGCGAACCCTGCAATCTCTGGCCTCAGCACTGATGGCAGCCATTGTCCCTGTGTCCAGCCTCCCCCCTTCCAACTTCCTCCACCCAGACCCAATCCCCTGTACCCCAGCCCATCCCAAGCACACCTACAGACCAGAATGCACACAAGTCAACACACACAAGTAGCTCAAGCAAACATAGGCACCACACACACCACAGGCACTCACACAAGCATCAGACCCATACAGACGCAGCAACATCCACTGTCTCCACTGTGTCCCCTCCTCTTCTTCTCCCTCCTCCTTCCCAGTCTCGTCTACACACACACCTGCATGCACCACATCTACAGGCACTAGGACTCGCACCAGGACACCCAGCACCACAAGCCGCTCACCTGCACTCACCACCTCCACTGCCATTTACACGTCCCCTGTGTCCTCTCCCAGTGTGTCTGTGACGCCCCCTCCCAAAGTACACAAACGCCGGCAATCACTCACCCAACATCCATCCACCTCACGACAGCCTCCAGTACCTGCACCTGCACCCAAAACAGCTAAAGTGACACCTCCTACAACCACCTCCTCTTCCTCCACTCCCAAACCCTCTCCAGCTACCCATCCCAGTGTACGTCAGAAACTGTCCCTATGTCAAATTTACCTTTTTGCTCCAACCCCCCCCTCCAATTCATCAGTCCCATCGTAGCGCCTCAGCCAAAAAGCCTCCAGTACCAGTGGTGCGTGTACCAGGTTTTTGGAGTGCCCCGTCCACCAGGGCAGGCAGTAGGACCCGGAGCCAAGGCACTGTCAGCCCACCCCCTGTAAAGGC
The DNA here is from genome assembly GCF_031143425.1 of Pleurodeles waltl. Classification (NCBI taxonomy): domain Eukaryota; kingdom Metazoa; phylum Chordata; class Amphibia; order Caudata; family Salamandridae; genus Pleurodeles; species Pleurodeles waltl. Next base: position 863,184,066 of record NC_090450.1, on the reverse strand, counting down.
TCCGAAATTGGAGAGTGGACGACGGGACCGTGTCAAGACTCCTGGTGGGACAAACAGTGAAATGGGATCCATGGCGATTGGTGAGTCATCTGTAACTCAAAAGAAGATGGGGAAGGTCCAGAGGAAGTCTCTCCAACCTGTTGTGAGTGTCACGGTGGAGAAGTGCGCCATAATTTCCGGCGGTCCAGACACAACCGCCAGCACCGTCGTTACTGGTCAGGAGACCACCACCAGAGTCATAGCCCAGGAGGGCCCAAGTATCGTTACTGGTCAGGAGACCACCGTCAGAGTCATAGCCCAGGAGGGCCCAAGTATCGTTACTGGTCCAGAGACCACCGCCAGAGTCATAGCCCAGAAGGGCCCAAGTATCGTTACTGGTCAGGAGACCCCCGCCAATGCCGGAGTCACAGCCCAGGAGGGCTCAAGTATCGTAACTGGTCAGGAGACCACCGCCAGAGTCATAGCCCAGGAGGGCTCAAGTATCGTCACTGGTCAGGAGACCACCGCCAGAGTCATAGCCCAGGAGAGCCCAAGTATCGTTACTGGTCCAGAGACCACCGCCAGAGTCATAGCCCAGGAGGGCCCAAGTATCGTTACTGGTCAGGAGACCACCGCCGGAGTCATAGCCCAGGAGGGCTCAAGTATCGTAACTGGTCAGGAGACCACCGCCAGAGTCATAGCCCAGGAGGGCTCAAGTATCGTTACTGGTCAGGAGACCACCGCCACCGGCGGAGTCACAGCCCAGGAGGGTCCATAATCCCACAGCCCTGCTGGGCAATGATGGAACGTCAAGCCACACACCAACGTCCAGTGTGGAGTTCGTCATGCCACACACCAATGTCCAGTATGGAGTTCGTCATGCCACACACCAATGTCCAGTGTGGAGTTCGTCATGCCACACATCAATATCCGTACCAGAACCGCCATGGCAAAACACCGCTGAACAGGGCTAAGACCGCCATGGTGAAGACCGCTGAACAAGGCCAAGACTGCCATGGTGAAGACCGCTGAACAGGGCAAAGACTGCCATGGTGCAGACCGCTGAACAGGGCAAAGACCGCCATGGTGAAGACCGCTGAACAGGGCAAAGACCGACATGGCTAAGCACCGCTGAACAATGTCAAGACTGCCATGGTGAAGACCGCTGAACAAGGCCAAGACTGCCATGGTGAAGACCGCTGAACAGGGCAAAGACCGCCATGGTGCAGACCGCTGAACAGGGCAAAGACCGCCATGGTGAAGACTGCTGAACAGGGCAAAGACCGCCATGGCTAAGCACCGCTGAACAGGGCAAAGACCGCCATGGTGAAGACCGCTGAACAGGGCAAAGACCGTGTGGGTATGAATAGTCCGTCACATCAGGCATCGTTCTCCCATGTGCAGCTGGGACTGTGACAGGACATGTACTTTCACGGGGAGACTCATCCAGTCTGGGCACCAGTCCCACCGAGTACCAGTAGAGAACTGCATCTACTTGCGAAGATGTGTCTTTGCACTCCCCAGGATGTAACAGTGGGCAAGCCACCCACTGTAGAGACTTGAGAGACTGTGGCTTTGCACTCCCCAGGATGGCACAATGGGCAACCCACCCACTGAAGTGACTTGAGAGACTGTGGCTTTGCACTCCCCAGGATAAAGCAGTGGGCCAACAACCCACTGGAGAGACTTGAGAGACTGTGGCTTTGCACTCCCCAGGATAAAGCAGTGGGCAAACCACCCACTGGAGAGACTTGAGAGACTGTGGCTTTGCACTCTCCAGGATAAGGCAGTGGGCAAACAACCCACTGGAGAGACTTGAGAGACTGTGGCTTTGCACTCCCCAGGATAAAGCAGTGGGCAAACCACCCACTGGACAGACTTGAGAGACTGTGGCTTTGCACTCCCCAGGATAAGGCAGTGGGCAAGCCACCCACTGTAGAGACTTGAGAGACTGTGGCTTTGCACTCCCCAGGATAAAGCAGTGGGCAAACCACCCACTGGAGAGACTTGAGAGACTGTGGCTTTGCACTCCCCAGGATAAGGCAGTGGGCAAGCCACCCACTGTAGAGACTTGAGAGACTGTGGCTTTGCACTCACCAGGATTGAACAGTGGGCATACCACCCACTGTAGAGACTTGATAGACTGTGGCTTTGCACTCCCCAGGATTGAACAGTGGGCAAACCACCCACTATAGAGACTTGAGAGACTGTGGCTTTGCACTCCCCAGGATTGAACAGTGGGCAAACCACCCACTGTAGAGACTTGAGAGACTGTGGCTTTGCACTCCCCAGGATACATCAATGGGCATGGAGCCCCGTCGTGGATCTGGCTTCGCATTCATCTGGCTGAGGTGCCCCCCCTTACCTTCCCCCTGAGGTGCCTGTATTGTTTCTATCTGATGCCCCGGCAGTGTTCTCTCGGATTTTGGTCAGGTATCTGTTGTGGGCGTCGCCCATGCATTTTTGGACTGTTGGTGCACGGACATTGTTGTGTACATCTCTGCACTACTTCTTGTATTGTACATTTATTTTTGACAGATTTTGTGATATATATATCCGTATATTTTTTAATGAGTAGTATATTGGCACAATACAAAGTTTGACCGCTATTCGCTTTGTCTTTGGATTCTTCCGGGGGGATTGTGGATTGTTACTGTGATTTTTGTGAATGCATTGGTGTGTATGTTGTAATATGCGAGGGTGGGAGTGGGGGTGTTTGGTGGGTGTCCCCGTAACTTTTGCCTCCCCCGTGTCGTAGGTGCTGTACTCACCGGTATGTTCTGCGCCTACGTCGCTGTTGGTTGTAGATGAGCAGGAATGCAAGGGCAGGTAAGATTTGTAGTTCCGGCTCTATGGTGTCCTCGTTCCTCGTGGGATGTGTTGAGGTGAGCGTTTTCCCATAGCACAAGCTGTTTCCGCCGTGTTTTTATCCACGGTGAATCCGCCCCGGAAAAGGTGGCGTATTGGTAGTGTGGGCGGTACATTGTCTCCTGCCCGTCTGTTGGCGGTGACCGCCACGCTGTTTGTCTGTACCGCCATGGCGGGCGATGTGTTAAAGTGGCTGTCTTAGTTGGCAGTTTCCGTCAGGTTCGTAATTCCCTTTTTTTGTCCACCGGCCTGTTTGCGGTATTACCGCAGCTTTAACACCGTCCGCCAGGGTTGTAATGACCACCAATATATTGTCAATATGGTCACATTTAGATCAACATTATGATGTCAAAAGTAGTAGCCAACACTCAGCTGCACCACATTTCTGAAAATTCCACTTTCAGAAAGTTGGTATTTTGTTGCCTTAGCCATTTGGTGTCTGCAGCCAGTCTCTGGTCACATGACTGGATGTAGTTGGCACTTGGGCTTTGTATATTCCTGGACAGCCACACCCAATGGGAGCTTAGGTGTGACTTAATGGGCCATCTTGGGTAGAATGTTAGAGACAGGAGCGGGACATAGCCTCACTTACCTCTGAATAGGCTGTAACTAGGTCTGGGCAGAAAACTCCACTCCTCTTACAGAGTTTTTGGAATTCAGGCAATTTGCGCTATACAGAGTACCACAGAGTTTCCTAATTCCCCCATACAGTGCAAAGTGGAGTTATTTTTCAGTTCACATGCAGAAGATTTGTTTTTGCCACCTTTGCATGCCCTTGCGCAGTTTATAGCTGTGAAGGCACCAATATAATGCAGCTCATGAGCACAAACGCACCGGAAGTAGATTTTCTACTCAAGAAGCAGCTACATTTAACAAGAGGGTTTGGAGTGGATTTTCTTCTACAACTGACCATTCAAGTTGTTTTTTGGTGCAAGAAGCCTTTTTGTTTTACTCTTTTTTTCTAACAGGAAGGAAGTGCCCCAGAGACTCCAACTTGCTGTTTCTGTCCAGCAGGCTCCTCCCAGTGCTTTGTCCATCTCCTGGTCACTTTTCACTTGGATTTCGAGATGGAAGGAATGTTTCTGTGGTATTTGTTTTTAAAACATCAATTAGCGCAGAGATGAAAGTGGATTAAATTACAAATGTTGGCCATTGCTGGTATTTCATGTTTTTTTCTGCAGAAAGTGTATATGTAGGGTAATGTTTGATGCCATAGGAAGACTTGTATTGTTGTAAAATTGTTATAGCTCATTCACTTTTCATGTTTTGCGTTGCTGAATTAATGATAGTGTTTTCTTCAGTGTTACCACCATGCCTGCTTTTTCTGGTCAGTGTGTGTGTGTATGTGTGTGCATGTGTTTGTCAACAGCCACCATTTGTGTTTGCTGTCCATGCCATGTGGCCATGGGCCATTTTGTATAATCTGGTTCCATAGGCCTGAATGTTTTCTTTGTTCCCCGCGCCTCCTTACTCGCTGTTGTGTTACCATGTAGTGACATTTTGTGCATCCAGCCAGTGTGCCTTTGCCATAGGCTTGCATGTGTCCTTTGTTCCCATTGCCTCCTTGCTCACTGTTGTTGTTTGACCATGTGGCTGGCTGCATTTTGGGCATCCAGCCAATGTGCCTTTGCCATAGGCTTAAATGTGTTCTATGTTCTCCATGCCTCCTTGGTCGCTGTTGTTTGACCATGTGGCTGGTGGCCATTTTGGGCATCCAGCTACTGTGCCTTTGCCATAGGCTTGCATGTGTTCTTTGTTCCACATGCCTCTTTGCTCGCTGTTGTTTTTTGACCATGTGGCTGGCAGACATATTGTGCATCCAGCCTGAGTGATTTTGCCATAGGCTTGCATGTGTTCTTTGTTCCCTATGCCTCCTTGCTCTATGTTTTTTGACCATGTGGCTGGCAGACATATTGTGCATCCAGCCTGTGTGATTTTGCCATAGGCTTGCATGTGTTCTTTGTTCCCTATGCCTCCTTGCTCTATGTTGTTTGACCATGTGGCTAGTGTCAATGTTGTGCATCAAACCAGTGAGCCTTTGCCATAAGCTTGCATTTGTTCTATGTTCCCCATGCTTCCTTGGTCGCTGTTGTTTGACCATGTGGCTGGTGGCCATTTTGTGCATCCAGCCAGTGTGCCTTTGCCATTGACTTGCATATGTTCTTTGTTCCTCATGCCTCTGTGGTCACTGTTTTTGTTTGACCATGTGTCTGGTGGCCATTTTGTGCACCCAGCCAGTATGCCTTTGCTATAGGCTTGCATGGATGGAAGGGATATAATTTTAATAATGTGCCAGAGGATCATTATAGTATATGTCTATTAAGAATATTATATTGACGAACAGTGCTTATATTACAAGCATTCTTTTACATTTCTTATTTTGCACCATCTTGCCTCACAGCAGGCTTCTTTCTTCTAGTCCTCCCACACAAACATCATCAATCATTGATTGCTTTTTAATGTATTTTTTTTTTTTTTTATGTTTTGATTTTTACTATTGGTTTTCCATTCATTTTTTTAAAATATATTTTACATTTATTTATTTACATTTGTTTTGTATTTTGCCTTGATCCTTGATCCATCCATTCATCAATCCACCTTAGGTGCACTGCCGTACAACAGCATTCAGTTTTTTAAAGTATAATTCAATTTTCTCCTGTACACCGCAGCTGCGGTGCACTACAGACACATTAGCATCATTCAGTTTCTTAAGGACTATTCCATTTCTCTCTGGGCCACCTTGTCTCCCTCAGGTTTTTTAAGAATTGTTCCATTGACCCATGCACCTCGCTAACTAACACAGGTGTCTCCTTTCGAATAGATGGGCATACAGCAAAGAGCTATATCTGTATGTTGTGTTGCCTGATTTGAAATGAAATTGTATTGTATGGTTGGACATTACAATGTTCAGATAAATTGTTATTTAATACCTATGTAACCAACCACACTAATATTGCCTTTGTCTGTACTGATTCAACCCGCAACAATGCCACGTTTCACTAGCTACTTGCTTTTCTTGCTTGGTTGCTTTTTGGTGCACAAGAGAAGAACAGACATCACCTGCAGTACAGCCAAACAGAAGACATGTACAATGACTTGAGTCCTCTAATCTCTTCTGCTACTGCATCTTAGTGCCAGGGCCACTGCCAACTGAGAGCTTTTAGATGGCTCCAAAGAACATTTCTCCCAAAGAAAGTGGTCAGTGAAAAGAAGAAGATTTCCATCAGTGGAATGCCGACCACAACCTTTTTCGGGAGACATGTACCTGCCACTCCGACCTCCGAGAAGGAACCTGGGAGCAGCACTCCCACATCAACAGTATCACCCCAACATAAGCCCAAGACCATGTCTGTCAGTGAAACAGCCACTGCAATCATGGCGATGTCGACGAGCACTAATGTTGAAATGGATTTATCCCTTTCATAAAGTATTACCCAATCTTTTCAGGAAAGAGAGCAAAGTGGACAGCAGCTGCAGCCAGCAATTGTAGATCTACCTGAAGTTGGAGCAGAACAGGACATCAAGCGTCCTGCCAAGCAAGAACCTCTTCTTTTAGAATAATTGGCTCCCAGATCTCCAGCAAGGAAAAGAAAGGGTACTACTCCACCATTTCTGATCATGATGATAGGGACATGGAGTGGACCCCGGCAGAGTCTGGAGATGTCAGGAGAGGCAAGGGTAAAGAAAATTTCCTGAAAGTCGTAGAATTATGGTAGGGAATGATGAGGAGGAAGACATTGTGGAAGCTGGCACAGAAGAGTTACTATTCAACCTGCTCTGAGGGATGTGGCACAGGTAGCATCGCCAGCTCCCATATTTGTAAAGCACCAGAAAAGAGCTTCACTAGCCCCTACCTCAGCATAAGTATACACTGCAGACAGGCAATTGATGACACACAAATCTACCTCCAGTCTTATTCAGGGATTGGCAGTGGATCACTGAGAAAGTACTCCTCCCCAGTTTGGAACTTTTTTACATTTAGCAAACAGTAGGAGAACATTGCAATATGCTTCATTTGCCACACAAGTGTTCATCAAGGGAATCCAGGTTCACATTATGGTACTGGAGGCTAAACAACCCATATGAAATAATATAATGCCATCTGGTGGGAGGAGCACCTTAAAGAAATTGCTGATTGTGGTTGTGATGGTGAAGGTGAGAAGAGCAGGAAAACATCAGCTACAAGTCCAATCTCAATAGGAGGTGATGAGGAAGAAGAGGGTGACATCCTCACACAGAACAGCCCAGTCCCCAGCAGTGAAGCAGAATCACCTGCCTCAGCGACCTCACAATGGCACAAGAAAAGTCAATGGAGACACTATGGCATACAGTGACTGCCCCATGATGCATATTGAGTCTACTACCACCTACTTCTCAAAAGCTGCCTATGTCGGTGGCCCCAGAAAAGAGGAAAATCCAGGCTAATATTACAGGCATGCTGAGGCATGAGGGGCCGTACAACCGTAGCCATCCAACGGCATGTTTATAGAATGGGAAGCTAGCAAGAATGTTAGCACTGGACCTCCTTACTTTTTCTTTTGTGGAAGGAGTGGGATTCTTAACATTTGTGCCAGCCATCTGGCTGAAACTGAAGATTCCAAGTTGGACCTATTTTGCAAGAGATGCTGTTCCAACACTGCATCATGATCTTCTGCAATTGTTTGGACAAGCTTTGCAGTTAAGTGTTGTTCACACTATCCACCTGCCGACAGACATGTGTACCAGTTGTCAGATGACTGATTACATGTGCATCACTGCACACAGGATCTCTTTTGTGGGGGTAAAGCAAAAGCTATCTAGAGGTATTGGCCCTGAAGAAAGTTTTACGAGAGTCCGGTAGCATGCAACAGTAGCTATGTTTACCATGCAGAAATCAGATACAGCTGCAAACATATTTGATGAATTTAACAGCAAAGTGTGTGAATGGCTGTGACCCATAAGGCTTGGAATTGAATTTGTTGCCATGGACAATGGCAGTAACATAGTCAAAGCCATAGCAAATGGTGGCTATTTCAGGGTCCTGTATTTGGTGCATCGCATCAACCTGTTTGTGCAAGACTTTCTTAAAAAAAGAAGATATAGTCAATAACATACTGACCACCTACAGAAGAATCTTCTCTCATTTCAACCATTCTTTTTAAGCCCGGAAGCAGTTGCGGATTGTTCAGCGTGCTAGTAAAGTACCAGTTCAAGACCTGATACAGGAGGTGCCATAATGTTGGAACTCAACTTATTAGATGTTGCAGAGTCTGTTTGATCAGTACAGACAGATCAATGACCATGTCATTCAAAGAGGAGGGCATGCAATTGGGAAAGCTATGACCATTGATGCGGACAAATGGGCCGTGATCAACTGCTTGATACAGCTGCTACTCCGTTTTGAGGTTTTCACATGAGAAGTTAGCAAGGAGGACAGTACGATGGGCCAAGCTATCCCGTTGCTGTATCTGCTACTGGAACAGTTAAAGAAGGTGTCTGAAAGGTTCACACTTGGAGCTGTGAAAGAAAACACAGATGAGCATGCATTGGTTGAGAGATTAATCTTTTTCTTGGCTTGTAATGGAAGGCTGCAAGATTACATCATCTCGTCCAAAGAGTAGATCTGTGCCACACTACTTGAATCACACTATAAAACAATTTTGCCCACTTTCATTCATTTTTCTGAAGAGGATGTTTCAAAATACAAGAGGTGGATTGTAGAGCAAGCCAGAGACCTCAAAGAAGAATGGCTGGAACTTAAAGGCCCAGTCTGCAGTACTGGTGCTGCCTTCAACTTTCAGAGAGGACAGTCTTGTCTAACAGAAATTCAACACAAGCAACAAGAACATAGGTTGGCCATGATCAAAACAAGCCAACATTTCATACCTCCTGATTACACTGTTCCTGAAACAGCACACGAGGAGGAGAAGGATGATTGGTCGAAATTAAGGGGGTCATTACGACCCTGGCGGACGGTGTAAAAGGTGCGGTAATACCGCAAACAGGCAGACGGACAAAAAAAGGGAATGATGACCCTGGCGGAAACCGCCAACAAAGACAGCCACTTTAACACACCGCCCGCCACGGCAGTACAGACAAGCAGCGTGGCGGTCACCGCCAACAGACAGGCGGGAGACAATGTACCGCCCACACTATTACAACCCGCCAATCCGCCACCTTTTCCAGGGCGGATTCACCATGGATAAAAAAACGGCGGAAACAGCTTGTGCTATGGGAAAACGCTCACCTTAACATATCCCACGAGGAACGACGACTCCATGGACCCCGAACTCCAAATACTACCTGCCCTTGTCTTTCTGCTCCTTTACGACCAACAGCGAAGTAGGCGCAGAAGATACCGGTGAGTACTGCACCTACGACACGGGGGAGAGGGGAGGCAAAAGTTAGGGGGACACCCACCAAACACCCCCACCCCCACCCTCGTATATTACAACATACACACCAATGCAGACAAAAATATCACATTAACAAACCACAGTCCCCCCAGAAGAATCCAAAGACAAAGCGAATTTCGTTCAAACATTGTAATGTGCCAATATACATGTCATACAAAAATATACAGATACATATGTCTAAATCACTCATAATTATATATACAATACAAGAAGTAGTGCAGATATGTACACAACAATGTCCGTGCACCAACAGTCCAAAAATGCATGGGCGAGGCCCACAATAGATACCTGACCAAAATCAGAGAGAACACTGCCGGGGCATCAGATAGAAATAAAACAGGCACCTCAGGGGGAAGGGAAGGGGGGGCACCTCTGCCAGATGAATGCGAAGCCAGATCCACGACGGGGCTCCATGCCCATTGATGTATCCTGGGGAGTGCAAAGCCACAGTCTCTCAAGTCTCTACAGTGGGTGGGGTGCCCACTGTGCCATCCTGGGGAGTGCAAAGCCACAGTCTCTCAAGTCTCTACAGTGGGTGGCTTGCCCACTGTGCCATCTTGGGGAGTGCAAAGCCACAGTCTCTCAAGTCTCTACAGTGGGTGGCTTGCCCACTGTGCCATCCTGGGGAGTGCAAAGCCACAGTCTCTCAAGTCTCTACAGTGGGTGGCTTGCCCACTGTGCCATCCTGGGGAGTGCAAAGCCACAGTCTCTCAAGTAGATGCAGGTCTCCACTTGTTCTGGAGGGGGACTGGTACCCAGACTGGATGCGTCTCCCCGTGAAAGTTCCTGTCCTGTCACTGTCCCAGCTGCACATGGGATAAGGATGCCTGATGTGGCGGTCCATTCATTCCTACACGGTCCATGCCCTGTTCAGCGGTGCTTTACTATGGCGGTCTTTGCCTTGTTCAGCGGTGCTTTGCCATTAAGGTTCATGACTGTTCAGCGGTGCTTTGCCATGGCGGTCTTTGCCCTGTTCAGCGGTGCTTTACCATGGCGGTCTTTGCCCTGTTCAGCGGTCTTCACCATGGCAGTCTTTGTCCTGTTCAGCGGTGCTTTGCCATTGAGGTTCATGACTGTTTAGCGGTCTTCACCATGGCGGTCTTTGCCCTGTTCAGCGGTGCTTTGCCATAGTGGTCTTTGCCCTGTTCAGCGGTCTTCACCATGGCGGTCTTTGCCCTGTTCAGCAGTGCTTTGCCATTGAGGTTCATGACTGTTCAGCGGTGTTTTGCCATGATACTGACATTGGTGTGTGGCATGACGATCTCTACACTAGGCATTGGTGTGTGGCATGATGATCTTCACACTGGACATTAGTGTGTGGCATGACGTTCCATCATTGGCCAGCGGGGCTGTGGCATCCTGTCCCCTCCTGGGCTGTGACTCTGGCGGTGGTCTCTGGACCAGTGACGACACTTGTGCCCTCCTGGGCTGTGACTCTGGCGGTGGTCTCTGGACCAGTGACAATACTTGTACCCTCCTGGGCTGTGACTCTGGCGGTGGTCTCTGGACCAGTGACGATACTTGTGCCCTCCTGGGCTGTGACTCTGGCGGGGGTCTCTGGACCAGTGACGATACTTGGGCCCTTCTGGGCTGTGACTGGCGATGGTCTCTGGACCAGTGACGACGGTGCTGGTGGTTGTGTCTGGACCGCCGGAAAAGATGGCACACTTCTCCGCCGTGACACTCACAACAGGCTGGGCATACTTCCTCTGGACCTTCCCCACCTTTTTTGGAGTTACAGCTGACTCACCAATCGCCTTCGATCCCATTTCACTTGTTGTCCCACCAGGAGTCTTGACACGGTCCCGTCGTCCACTCTCCAATTTTGGAGCCTTTACAGGGGGTGGGCTGCCAGTGCCTTGGCTCCGGGTCCTACTGCCTGCCCTGGTGGACGGTGCACTCCAAAAACCTGGAACACGCACCACTGGTACTGGAGGCTTTTTGGCTGAGGTGCTACGACGGGACTGATGAATTGGAGGGGGGGGTGGGCAAAAAGGTCAATTTGACAGAGGGACAGTTTCTGACGGACACTGGGATGGGTAGCTGGAGGGGGTCTGTGAGTGGAGGAAGAGGAGGTGGTTGTAGGAGGTGTCACTTTAGCTGTTTTGGGTGCAGGGGCAGGTACTGGAGGCAGTCGTGAGGTGGATGGATGTTGGGTGAGTGATTGCCGGCGTTTGGGTACTTTGGGAGGGGGCGTTACAGACACACTGGTAGAGGACACAGGGGACGAGTAAATGGCAGTGGAGGTGGTGAGTGCAGGTGAACGGCTTGTGGTGCTGGGTGTCCTGGTGCGAGTCCTAGTGCCTGTAGATGTGGTGCATGCAGGTGTGTGTGTAGACGAGACTGGGAGGGAGGAGGATGAAGAAGAGGAGGGGGACACAGTGGAGACAGTGGATGTTGCTATATCCGTATGTGTGTGATGCTTATGTGAGTGCCTGTGGTGTGTGTGGTGCCTATGTTTGCTTGAGCTACTTGTGTGTGTTGACTTGTGTGCATGCTGGTCTGTAGGTGTGCTTGGGATGGGCTGGGGTACAGGGGATTGGGTCTGGGTGGAGGAAGTTGGAGGGGGGAGGCTAGACACAGGGACAATGGCTGCCATCAGTGCTGAGGCCAGAGATTGCAGGGTTCGCTGAAGGACAGCCTGACCAGAATGAATGCCCTCCAGGAATGCATTACCGTGTTGCAACTCTCGTTCTACACCCTGCATGGCATTCACAATGGAAGACTGCCCAACAGTGAGTGACCTGAGGAGGTCAATGGCCTCCTCACTGAGGGCAGCAGGGGTGACTGGGGCAGGGCCTGAGGTGCCTGGGGCGAAGGTGATGCCCACCCTCCTGGGTGAGCGGGCACGGGGCGAACGCTGAGGGGCTGCTGGGAGGGCAGTGCTGGTAGGGGAGGTGGCGGCTGTACCTGTAGAGGTGGGGGCCACAGATGGTGCCGCCACCACACGGGAGCTCCCATCGTCGGACGAGTCCGTGTCGCTGGTTGCTGATCCGGTGGCCGACGTGAAGCTCCCCTCGCCCTCCGTCCCACTGGTGCATTCAGAGTCTGTGGTGTGGCCCTCCATGACCATGTGGGATGCAGCTCCCTCGTGCTCCGGTGCCATTGTACCTCCGCCTGATGATGCTGATGTACAAAAGGACAGGGAGAGCAGAAAAAGGGGGGGAGACAGAAGTAAGAGAGTTTTAGTGCATGGCATACCTCTACCGTTGGCGGATAAGACAGACGCAGCAGCCCCATGCATTACGCCGTGCTCCTGGCCTCTGCACATGCAATTTCTAGGATATGGCCTACATGGCAATGGTGGGAATCTGCGCACATGGATGCCACAGGGGCAACTATACCTCAACTTGGCACTCTGCTGAGGTGGGGTTGAGTGCCACATGGCCTTCATAATGGAGGGGCCTTGCCTACCTAACTCGCCCTGGCCTAGGGACACCCACAGCCCACCTCCCCCACCCAGACCCCTCCAATGCACGCAAAGTCCGCTGAATGAGGTTGTACTCACCCCCTTGTGTCTGCTCTGATGTCCTCAAGCACCCATCCAACTCCGGGTAGGCCACCGCCAGGATCCGGAACATCAGGGGGGTCATGGTGCGACGGGCACCCCTCCCACGTTGGGAGGCCATCCCCAGCTGAGCCTTTGCCGCCTTCTTGCTGCAGCAGCGAATGTCCTCCCATCTCTTCCGGCAGTGGGTGCCCCGTCTCTGGTGGGCCCCCAGGGTCCGGACCTCCTTGGCGATGGCACACCAAATGTCCCTCTTCTGGTGGGCGCTGACCTACATGACATGCACAAGGGAAGAGGAACAGTCATTACCAACTGCACCATCAATGTGAGTGGCCACCTCCCTACTCTGACCATGTGGCCCATTTATTCCCATTCTTTACTGTAGTATGAACTCTGCCCCCTTCTCTCTTCCCCCAAGGTCCTGTCCACCCAGGCCTAGCCCATACAACGTGCTCCCTGTGTACTAACCTGTTGGTCTGGAGGACCGTAGAGTAGCATGTACTGGGGGAGGACCCCATCCAGAGGTTTCTCCAATTCCTGTGCAGTGAAGGCAGGGGCCCTTTCCCCAGACGCAGCAGGCATCCTCACTTCCAGACCGAGGTCACAGCAGCACTAGCAGTGTAGGTCCTCTCCTGTCGAAGGTCAGGTATCTAGTGATTGAACAGATAGAAAATGGCGGTGACTTCCGCAGCGGTGCGCATCATCACCGCCAGCGCACCTGTTCATTGGCTCCTGGGACCCATAGGGTCCAATGTTAACCAATGCAGCAGTGCGCAGCGGTCTACGACCGCCTACCACGACGGTGTGCAACGCCAGCGCTGTTACCCCACAATCCCATTGTCCCAGTTTAGAGGTCAGGCAGATGCCATTTCAGGGGCCCACATGGATTCTTTTTCAAATGCGTCACACATACCGAGGCCTACACTCAACACACATACAGGAAGGGTTCATTGTCTGGTGTAGTCTTGTGTGTGACTGTGGATACATACCTGGAGGAATATTGACTGGTTATTCGCTGTTGTCCTTCGTAGGCACCGTCAGCTGGGACATGTGAGAAGATGGCAGAATCCTCTGGTGTACCGACCGCTGGTGGACCTGTTGACAATGGAAGAGAGACATTTAATCGTCACCTACAGGTTTGACCGTGCCACAATCCAGGAACTATGTACCCAGTTGGAGCCAGACCTGATGTCACCAATCCGCCATCTGACTGGAATCCCCCCTGACGTGCAGATGCTGTCAGTGCTCCATTTCCTTGCAAGTGGGTCTTTTCAGACAACAGAGGCCATGGCATCAGGGATGTCCCAGCCTATGTTTTCAAACGTGTTGTCCAGAGTGTTGGCTGCCCTGCTGAAACACGTAAGGAGATACATTTGCCTACAGTGAAAGGTAACTTCTATGCCCTTGGACATATCCCGAACGTCATAGGTGCCATTGATGGGACCCATGTAGCTCTGGTCCCCCCCGCAGGAGTGAACAGGTGTACAGGAACCGGAAGAGTTATCATTCGATGAATGTCCAGATGGTCTGTTTGGCAGACCAGTACATCTCGCAGGTGAATGCTATGTTCCCTGGCTCTGTGCATGACGCCTATATCCTGTTCAATAGCAGCATCCCTGATATGATGGGTCAACTCCAGAGGCACGGTGTATGGATATTGGGGGACTCTGGTTACCCCAACCTTTCCTGGCTATTGACCCCAGTGAGGAATCCCAGGACCAGGGCAGAGGAACGCTACAATGATGCCCATGGGCGGACTAGGAGGGTTATCGAACGCACCTCCGGCCTTCTTAAGGCCAGGTTCAGGTGCCTCCATATGACAGGTGGTTCCCTATTCTACTCACCGAGGAAGGTGTGCGACATCATCATCGCCTGCTCCATAATTTAGCATTGCGGTGCCTTTTCTGCAGGAGGATGATCCAGATGACGGTGTTGTTGCAGCTGTGGAGTCTGTGGACCCTGTGGACAGTGATGAGGATGAAGCTGAGGAAGAAGAAAACGACAACAGTGAGTCAGTCATACAGCAATATTTCCAGTGAAACTCAGGTGAGTACATTTTCTGGTGTAACATTACATTAACTTTCACACCTCTACCTGTATCCTGTACCGACATTTCACTCACTATTTGTTAACTGAGTTGACCCCTTCCATTTCAGTTTCACAAATGTGGTAACCCACGTTTCAACTGCTTACATCCTTGAAGGGCTTGTGATGTGTGACATTGGTATGTTAGCCTTCCAATGGGTAACCCATTATGACACTGTCATTGATAATAGAAAAATACAAATCAGAGACTGACTCCAGTTTTTTTTAGTGTTTCAAGTGTGTTTATTTAAGTGCTAAAAATGAAGGGAGGTTGTAAAATGGTGACGGGTGATGGTGGAGGAATGTCCATGGCAGAGTCCAGTCTATTAGTCTCACAGGTACATTGCACATCTGCCCATTGGAAGTGGAGCTGGGGCAGTTCCGATTTGGACAGGGTAACAAAGTGGGACAGTGGGGGGACAATCAGGGTGGTCTTATTTCCTGGCGGGGGTCTTACCATCTTGCTCTGTCCTGTTCCTGGATCTCAGGGCCCGCTTGCGTGGTGGTTGTCCGTCTGCAGGGTATGGGGTGCTGGTGTGGTGGTCCTGTGGCAGGGCGTCCTGTCCACTAGCGCCAGCGGAGGTGGTAGGCAGTTCATCGTCGTGGCTAGTGTCAGGGGCCCCTTGGAGTGCCACGGTGTCCCTCAAGGTCTTTTGAATGTCCGTCAGTCCCCTACGATGGTGCCCAGGGTGGAGCCGATGGTCCTGAGCTCCTCCCTGAACCCCAAATACTGCTCCTCCTGCAGACGCAGGGTCTCCTGCAACTTGTCCAGGACCGTGCCCATCGTCTCCTGGGAGTGGTGGTATGCTCCCATGATGGAGGAGAGGGCCTCATGGAGAGTTGGTTCCCTTGGTCTGTCCTCCCTCTGTTGCACAGAAGCCCTGCCAGTTCCCCTGTGTTCCTGTGCCTCGGTCCCCTGGACCGTGTGCCCACTACCACTGCCCCCAGGTCCCTATTGTTGTTGGGGTGGTGGGTTAGCCTGGGTACCCTGTAGTGGTGGACACACCGCTGATTGACCTGTCCTGGGTAGGGAGGTTTGGGCCTGCTGGGTGGGTGCTGTGCTGGTGTTACCAGAGGGTGGAAGGTCAGTGTTGGGCTGTGCCTGTGCGAGGGGAACCGACTGTCCTGAGGCCCACGATGGTCCGGGCTGGTCATCAAGATCCGGTAGGGCAGAGCTGCTGTCATCACTGTGGGCCTCTTCTGGGGGTGGAGTGGTGTTGTCTGGACCCTCTGGTGTGGTGACGTTCCGTCGGGTTCCTGCGGGGTATAAGTACATGATTATTGCATGTGTGTGTGTAATGGTGTGCAATGGTTGGGTGTGCGTGAACCCCAGTGCAGGCATTCCTGTGTGTGGGGTTGTGTGCTGATGGTTGGGGGGTGTTCTGGGTATGTGCAGTGGGCATGCTTTAGTGATGAGTGTCCATGGTGAGTTGTGTCATGCAGGTCTTGGGGTTGGGATGTGTAGTTGGTGTTATTAGTACATTAGTGAGGAGTTTGGGTGATAGGGGAGGGTGTGAGGGTGGGGGTGTGTGATAGCATGCAGGTAGGGTGGGGGATGTGATAGTTAAGATTTGACTTACCAGTGTCCGTTCCTCCGACGACTCCTCCGAGGCCCTCTGGATGCAAGATGGTCAAGACTTGCTCCTCCCATGTTGTTAGTTGAGGAGGAGGAGGCGGAGGTCCGCCGCCAGTCCGCTGTACCGCGATGTGGTGCCTGGATACCGTTGAACGCACCTTCCCCGTAGGTCGTTCCACCTCTTCCTGATGTCCTCCCTATTTCTTGGGTGCTGTCCCACTGCGTTGACCCTGTCCACTATTCTTTGCCATAGCTCCATCTTCCTTGCAATTGATGTGTGCTGTACCTGTGAGCCAAGTAGCTGTGGCTCTACCCGTAGGATTTCCTCCACCATGACCCTGAGCTCCTCCTCGGAGAAGCGGGGATGTCTTTGGCATGACATGGGGTGGTGTGTGTGATGTGTGGGGTGGTGTATGTGGTGATGAGTCTGGTGAGTGTAGTGGTATGTGGTGTTTTGTGCTTGGATGTTGTGTGGGTGATGGTGTTGTGTGCCTCTCTGTGATGGGGTTGTCTATTCTGTGCTCTCTCTCTCGCCTTCTCTCAGAATTTCTGGTTGTAGGGGTTTGTGGGTGATGTGGGTGTGTGTTTTATATTGTGTTGGGTGTGTGGGAGTGGTGTGTGTATGTGTCTCAGGTGTGTGTATTTCGAAATGTCCAATGTGGCAGTGTTTTGTAGATGTGTGTGTATTTTGAGCGTGGCGGTGTGTACCGCCAATGGAATACCACGGTTGAAAGACCGCCGCGTGGATTCCTGGGTCGTAATAGCATGGGCGTGTTTCTGTTGGCGTGGAGGATGTGTTTCCGCCAGTTTATCGCTGACCTTTGGTGTGGCGGTATTGTGTGGGTGTCTGAATTTCGGCGGATTCCGTGATGTGTGTCATAATAGCTGTGGCGGTCTACCGCCGCCGTGGCGGTGTATTGGTAGTCTTCTGCACGACGGTAAGCACCTTATACCGCCAGGGTCGTAATGACCCCCTAAGTGTGTTAGGTGACCAACTTCTGGGTGACCCACCTCAGTGTGAGGTTTCAGGACAAATTCCACTTCCAGGACTTAGTATACCAGTGCCACCATAGAAGATTTTAATTATTTCTTGTTGAACTTCTTTCTTTGCAAAAAAAATAGCTAGTGGAACATTATGGTTATGTTGGATTATGATGCCCCACTATTTTTAGTCACATACATGGTCAGATTGGAGTATAAACAGTGTGCAGTGAAGAAGCCTCAACAATTCCTACCTGGAGAGAATGCCTATCTCCTTCGCATGCTGATCCTTTTTTTGCATCAGTTAGCAGGGCTGCCCCAGAAGATCATTGAGTGCCAATACAAAATTCCAATGTGTTGCCTGCATCAAATATGCAACTGTGTACCTAACCTACCTGTGCATAGATTGGAAGAGGTAACCACAACTATTGTGACAATGAGCGAGTGATTATGAGTGATGATTACTGATTAATGTGGTGGCAGACAGTAAGGAAATGGGCTCAATAAATAGTAAATGTGAAGTTGACCAATGTTTGGTGCCTCAGGGATGATCTTTTTTTCTTGAAGGTGATTGGCCTTTACAAACTTACTTTGCAAATAAATTACCTGTGCGGCCCACTCTTTTTTTGAGTTCTTCAGAGACTACACCAGTCACTTTAGTTAACAAACACAAATGTATACAAAATACTTCAATGCTATTTCTCTAGTGTTTTTCAACAGCGGTGCACTACATGTCTATCTTGCTCAAGACAGGACTGGGATAGAGCTACTCAGAGTCAGGAGGAGGATGGAAGGACACAGGGCTGAACTACCTTATCAACTGCCAGAAGAAGGGAGTTATCAACTTCAAATGGAAACCATGACTCTAAGGTTTAGTACTCAGCTATGTTTGAATTCAGAGAGGTGTACTGATTTGGGAAATGCTGGAGAGTGTGTGTGTTGCGCTGGTGGCTTAGTGAAACTCCGAGTCCTCTTATTTTTTGCTCTACCCTTAGTCTTCTTGGTACACTCCTCCTGAAGCATACCTTCCTTCTGTCCTTCTCCTTAACTCTACAATACACTTTCTGTTTAACATTCCACAGGCCTTCTCTCCTGCACGAACGAAAGGCGAAAGCTAAGCTCAACCCTCCTGCTTACCTATCAGACCGATTCAGACAGGCACCCAAAAGTGACAGACATACCAGAGGAGAATGCAGATGCACCATTGAGTTTGGCAATATATTATAATTTTTCTTTTAAAAATTATATTTTTAGAACTAGATGGGCTCAATTCACTCCTCCATAGTTTGATTTTTTCAAACCTAAAAGACAGACCATTTAGATAGCTATTTGCAATCCATTTTAACTGAAGTGTGTCATAATAATTCCTTAGTTTCCACAACAGATCGACGATGGACCCTGATGAATATCGTTCTTGTGTTGTATTTGTCTTTGTCACACCTTTCACCAAATCCCCTTTCCCATCTATTCATCAAACCCCTAACCCTCTTCCCTTGAACTGTGCGATTTGTTTTGGAGGTTTGTCTTAATTTACACCAAATAGATCACACACTTGGTGGGGCAGATCTGGTTAAATGCAACATCAACTCACTGCGGGATCTTTTATTACCTGTGCAATAGACCTCACATGCCATACTTTCCAGACCACACATAAGTAAGAACATAATTCGTCAACATCATCATTCAGGCCTTTGTTGTGCATAACTAAACACTTAACCTTGTCAACTACAGAGTACAGCCTTTGAGTGATTTTTTCTTGACGTGAGGATTTCATAACTTTGTTTTTCAAATGTAATATTCACCATTGTTCAAAATAATTCACTATTGCTAGTTTTTGTAAGTTGTGGTATTCTTTGATGTGTCATAGTGGTAGATGTCTGTCTTCCACCTTTCTAAAGCTATAATATAAATGTCGATGTATAACATACAAATTCTCTGTTTTTCTATCAATTTAGTTGCCTGTGATACTTTTGATTAATCCTACAGTTGGAGATCACCCAGTTAGGTGGAGGACCTCGCTGTGATGCCTTCCCTGTTAGCGCACCACCACTACCATAAAGAAGGAACCTTGGGAAACCCTCCAGTAAGGTGTTGGAACTTGGAAGATTGGCAGAGGCAGCAGCCGCCAGCCATCACTTCATCTATTCAGATAAGAGAACTATGGGGTGAAGTGAACTACATTACTTAGTATGTAACTAACTTCTACTTCAGATGAGGTAAGTGCTTGTTTATCCATGTTTCTGTAGGCAAGATAGGGAATTGCAGTGTATGATCCTAATTGGCATACACTTTGGGAAATAGATCAAAAAGACAGGTTGCACAAAAAGGCATCAGTGCAAAGTTAAAGGAAAACACACAAAAAACTTTGGGCATAAAGTGGATTATAAATATTTCCCCTTTACTAACCTATAAAAAAATGTAAATCCCACCTTCTCCAACCACAACAGCCCCACCCCTCTCCCACATCTTTCCCCATCCCCAACCAATGTCCAAAATAAATATGTCCATGTCCAAAATATCCAAATAGAAGGAAAATGCCCTTCCCAATTTCCCACAGTCTCCAACCACAACAACCCCCTCCCACCAAAACAAAAAATTAAAAGAGGGCTAATAGAGGGCATTTTCTATGAGGGTCTCCAGGTGTTGAATGTGGACCTCAAGGCATGCCATCCTATGGCCCAAGTATACCAGCTCACATATCACACGGCAATGGAACAGCTGGTCTGAAAGGGGTGCAGCATGGGGACGGGCGGTTCCAAGCTGCCAGCGGCATAGTGTGGCTTGGAGGCTAGAGGCACAGGCAGTTGGCCGGTGGAACTCGGCCCAGTGCTAGGAGCACGGGCATGTGCTGGGCCCTCCTTGTCCACCAGCCGCTGGTAGTCTGCTCTGGTGGCCTCCAGCCTCTGTATTCACAGCTGGGCTGCAATCTCCTGCTGGGTCAGTGGTGGTGGTCGACAGGAGTAGTTAGGTCAAGAAAGAAAAGAAAATATAAACAGACAAATTGTAAAGAATGCTCTGTGAAACACTTGTTTTTTTTTTAAATTACATAGTGGCACAATATAAGTGCATTGCTGCTGCTCCCTTAGGATCAGTGCAATTTTTGATGTGATTAGGAAAGTCAGTCATAGGGAGAGTCATGATTTTAACAACACATGCCTCACATAAAACCACTGAGTGGCTGAAAGGAGTCAGCATAAGATAAAGAAAACAATTATTTGTGTTCTTCTTGTAAAGGACTTCCTTAAAATAATTGACACAGATACTTTGTGTGTAAAAATAAAAATAACTCTGTTTAAGGAGTAAGGCATCATCCACCACTATGGTATACAAGTATTTTATCCTTGTGCTAAATGACTGAAATCATGCTATCTAGTGCATTGGGTACGAATTTGCTATTCTCTGCAGTCCACAGTTGGGGCAGCTGCAAAGGACAAAATATATCTTTGATTCTAATGGCCTTGCTCTTCGCCAAGTGCCTTTCAATTCTACCCTGACTTCAAACAGGCAGATGATGGTTAATATGCCACACGTTATGTAAGCAGATAAAAGATATCCTGTCTGGCATAAACATATGGTGGGAAAAATGACGCACTGCAGTTCAGGGAAAGGAACTGGATATATCGATTTTATTGGGCATGTTTGTCACAGAGTATCCCATCAGCAAACCATGAAATCACAGACACTTAATCCCACTTTACTTCCTGGCCTCACCCTCAAAGACACTTTTTTAAAAAAGCAAATACATTTGCTTGGCAGTAAGAAAAGGAAACTTGACTTAGGGACTGATTTAGACCAGAGTTTGGCGGAGGGTTTACTCATCACAAATGTGACAGACATTATTCCGTCCGCCGTATTACAATTTGTAATATGGTATATGGGATATCCACCATGTTTGTGATGGAGTAACCCCCTCTGCCAAACTCTAAATAAGGCCCTAATTCTGCTGCAGCAGGGTATGGTACAGGGAAAAATCCAGGTAGGTACGGTAGAGGTTTTGCTGCAGAATAGTGGCGGGGGTCACTGATGATGCAGCATAGGCTTAGTCAGTCACTGTAGTTGAAACTGAAAGTTGATGAATTTCAAATTTGAACAAACGTAAAAATCCATTATGGAAGCCACATGAAGTATAACACATTTGGCACATGCCAACATTCATTTTTTACTGTGGACAGAACCTAGGAACGAATAAAGGAGTGCGATACGAGGGGATGTAACTGAGTGGGCACTGGGATGGAAGAGAAAGACACCTTGTTTTTGTTTTGGTTTGCGCTCAATTGAAAGCTTTGTAAATGCTACTTTAACATAGGCAGAAACACATTGCACAGCCAATACTGCGGTGCTGCTTTGAACCATGCTGCATTTGGGTGGTGTCATGGTCTATCGGTCGTGACTTGTGAAGTGTCATGGGCAGGGACGTTATGGATGATAATGATGATAGGTAGGATCTGCCTCGCTTAATAAATACAGTGGGTATACTAGTAATTGTCAATAACCAAGCAATGTCCCTGCCACCACAAAGACTTCTCCTTAAGCTGGGGCATTATCTGGCGCACTGGTGTGGCCCCGGAACTAGTGATTTGTGAGGCTAGAAAAAATATTACACATTTTAGATGTCAGATACACCTACCCCTTTTTTTTTTTTACAAAATACAACCACAACATATGACTAAAGTTCAGTTCGCAGTATCTCCTCCTCCATCTAAAATATCACGTTGGGCATTTTGCTCGTTGACAATGTTAGAAAAGCCAGTAGTCAAGCCAACTGTATTGGAGGGGCAGAGATAGAATGATGACTGTGAGTCATTGGAAGTGCAATGAAGGGGTAGAATAAATTGGTCAATGACGTACATATGGTTTGGTTTTGGTTGGCAGTTTTGGCATATGCAATGGAACTGTCCTCATACTACTTTCCTGCCATGCTGCACTGTCATGGAAACTGTGGGTATACTGAATAACAATAACAATACATACAACACAGCATTGGAGCAGGGCGTCACCATAACCTTGGCCACTCTCTTGTCATTTCAGCATGAGCAAAAAATAGAAAGCCTTCTCAATGAACAAGCATAGAAGAGCTTGCTTGGGTCTGCAATTTTAACTGTAGACTACCTAATCTAGTGTTCTAGTCTTACAGTACCAGTTCACAGGGTATAAAGTTAGGGGCGAGGGACAGCATAACCAAGCAGAAGAAAGCTTAAATTACAGATTAGTAAAGAAACAGGAGGAAGTCACCTACGGAAACAAGAAATATAGGAAAAGGGTTAATGCAGGGCGGGATTACAAGAATAAACATTCAATAGAACAAAGAGCATTTGAAAAAAAGTCAAAGTATAAGAAAAAGGAAAAATTATTCTTATGGGAGAGGTAAAAGTTAGAGAATGAAATAACGAGATTTTAATGGGACCAGCAGAGCCATCTGCCGGGGCAGCAGCGCTGGTAGTGGTGGTGGAACTTCCACCCACCGCATCAATGGTGGTGGCATCCTCCTCTGCCCGACCCTCTAATGCCCTCTTCTTACCCTGGGGTGCCGATGTAAGAAATAAAGAACATAACAAAATAGTTCAGTGATACAGTTAATTTCCTAGAAAATATTTGACAGACAAAGGCAATGCAGGAACATATTGACATTGTACTTTTCTAAATCAGATTGCCTATATATTCAAGTTGGCCTATTCCTACCAATTTCTAAAACCTTACCTTACATAAGCCCTACTACAAATTTCCTAAACAACATTTGGAAATACTAATGCATTTCAACAAATGATCTTTGCTTTGCAAAGTGCATTCCCAACCCCCTTTGATGGGCCAATTTATTTAGTTTCCCTTGTCAATGCATAGATGCATGCATGACTGGAAGATTGATTGGGACTGTACGAGCTACGTAAAAAGAAAGACATAGAGAATGCTAACTCACTGATGTTGTATTACTACTACTACCACAGTATCACTACCTTAGTGACAGGAGAACTGAGTTGTCAGCATAACTTCTTAAATAATCAGCCCAAGTGAGCGCCTACAACAACGAGCAACATGCTATTTGAAAAAAGAAATTATCATTATAGGATAGGACACAACAAAATCAGTAATAATTAATTACTAGTACTTACCAAGCCCTGCAACCTGGACACCCAGTAGGTCGAGTAGGTCCCTCTCATGGTCCAGGATTCTGGCCCAGTGGTTCATCAGCTCCTGATGGGTGCGCCGAACCCACAGTACGTTTGGCGGAGGGAACGGCGCACCCTCCTCCACTACAGCTGATGCTCCCACAGGACATAACCACTCCTGGGCCTGCTTCCTGCTGGCAGCATGGAGGGGAGATGGTGCTGCACAAAAGAAAACAAACACAGAAACCTCCTCCTCACTAAAAATGGTGCGATGCTGCACCCCCTGGTGGCACCAGTGCCCTCAGGGTGTGCGGTTCACTGTACCCTCTGCACTGGGGATACCTCATCCCCTGCATTCTACCATCACACTGGGTTGAATAAAACAAAATACAGGGTGAAGAGAAAGAATAGAGGAACAAATTAGGAAGCTAGGGGAAAACTATTAAAGAGATAAAAAAAAGTCACAGAAAAAAAGGGCAAAAAAGTAAAGTACACCAACACAAATACGCACAGTAAGGAAATGAATGTAAAACAGAGGAGGATAAGTTGGATAACATAAGGATGACTAAGATTGAATAGGGATTGAAAGAAAGGCCCAGAACCAGGCCCAGAAAAGGAAAAACAAAATGGCATGCACATGGGCGCTTTCATTGCAACGCGGAGTGCGCTACTCGCACAAATCAGCGTGAACAGGCGGCCAAGCAGAACTCTTTCTGTTTGTGCAGAGTTCACAGAGTTCTTTTTCACTCTGCAGAATTCTGCATAACAGAACTCTGTGACCTTCGCCCAGGACTAGCTGTAACCTGTCCGCATGCTAACAACCCTGTATTGTCATTCCAGCCAGCTTTGAACCAGTATAGGGAAACAGGGAATTTCTTGCATTTCAAAGCCACTGTCTAGATGTTTCACCCATCTTCCAGAACCAGGGCACCAGGGTATAAATACTCGACCTCAAACACCACCACTTCTGTACACTTCAGAACCTGTGGATACTCTGCCAGGAAAAGGACTGCTGTGCTGATGAAGAACTGACACTCTGCTGAAATGCACTCTCTTGGACTCCTACTTTGCTTACCTGCTGCCGTCTTGCCTGGATGAGAAGAACTGGACCTGCGACTTTTGAACCCAGAGCAACTCCAGGGGCTAATTGGCCGACGTCCTGATCTGAAGTCTCAGGGACATAACAAACATCCAAAAACCCTGCTTCTGCACCTAGACTTTACCATCTGTGAGCCTACCCTGCCAAGTGGTGCCTATCCAGTCATAGACCCTTGGAATTGTGCCTAAGGTGCTTGCCAAGCAGAACCGACTCATCTTCTAGGCTGAGCTGCACATCCCAGAGCAGGACTGACACATCACCGCTGTTAAGCAGATTGGACCCATCGCAAAAGTCATGAATCACTGCTGCATCCTGCTCCATGGGTCCGGTGAATCGCTTTTGGACCCACCACTTCACTAAGCTTCTCTGGAGCAGATCCTCACATGTCTCATCAATGGCAGCCTCTAGGACGATGCTGATCCTCCGCATTGCAGCTTCACCATTTTTCGAATTGACACAACCGTGCATTGCATTCCCAACACCAACTTTCGCATTGCAAGCCCCATCGACAAGATCTTTGGCATTGCCCAACAGGACCTTGCACCGGAGCCTTGCTGCAGCTCGGGACTGACGTATCATCTTGGCTGAACAGCGCATCTTCTAAACATATCCACGCAACGCTCCGCAACCAGGATTTAAGATACTTTGTTCAGTGGGCCTAACTGGGTCCCTGTAGCCTGCCTGCCCTCCAGCACAGTCAGCCTGAACTTGTGACTTTCTCCTGGTCTGGTGCAACCAGATACCCCAAAAGCGTTGTGCATTTTGGAGCTATTTTTACTTAAAACTTTAAAATTTCCTCTGGTTCTACTAATTGAATTTTTGTCATTCCAGTCTTGTTTTAGTTATGAAATTCCACTCTATTTGTCTAACTCTCTTGTGGACTCTTTTTGTGGTGTATGTGCATTGTGTTGCTGTTTCAAGTATTACACACATGCTTTACACATTGCCTCTCAGTTAAGCCTCATTGCCAATGCCAAGCTACAAAGGGGTTGAGCACATGTTATTTTGGGTGTTGCTTGTGCCTTACCCTGACAAGGACTGTAGTTGTTTCTTGACAAGGACTTATGCCTTAGTCAAACAACAACCTAATTCTTGACAGTTTACCATGTGCATCTTGTTATATTTCACCTCATTTATTACAGAACAATTCCTAAATTAAAGTTGCCCTGTACATGCCGTTGCCTCCCGTTGCCTTCTATTGAAGATCTAATGTGACTGGTATACTCATATAACTAACTGAGGCAACTGCATACAATGCAAGCTGATGAACTTCTGCAAGGAGACTAAAGAGGCTCCATGTTCCACCTCATGCTATGGCTTTGGTGAAACCAGCTGAGATGTTTTGTATTTGGAACAGACTAAACAAAAACAACAAACTCACCGTTAGAAACTGTGGGAATTGGGTTTTTAGTTGTGCAAGATAAGAGGCCTGTGCAAGTAGTAGGTCCGCAATGTCCTGTTACTGGTAGGTTAGTGAAGCAGAGCAGTCCAAGGCCTAATCAGCTATGGTGGTGTGGGCTAGTAATCATCATTCTCTGGCATGTCATAATAACACTTAATAAATGATTGTCCCATTAGCGCTTTTTTTCCCTTATAAAAATGAAAAGTACATTTATCACATGCATACTACTAATGCTATGCATTAATTTACAAATATATACATAAGGCACATAGAAATAGCTTGGTGATGCCATGAAATCACATTTGACCCCTAAAGGGTCATGATCCCTCTAAATCACACTAACCCCGTACCAACACTATATAGAATATCACAATAGAGGGAGGTATCACAGGCCTATTAGCTTTATCAAAGGGTCATCACAACACATACAAGGCAAGCTGTTGGGCTTTATCAAAGGTCACCTCATTGAAAGACAAAAAATGCACCTGTTAGAACTGCCATAATTTCACCATAATCAACAATATACATGGATAAATGCAATAATTACTATCAATAAAGTATGCCATCATTTTTCAATAATCGCTGTCAGCATAAATGGTGAATAAAGCATTAAACATAAAGATTATGTGTGTCTGTGTCTTGTTTAAACACAGTCAGGCCACATAAAATTCAGTCCTAGAACCGGCCCCTAAGGCCACTTCACTTCTAGGTATAGACCAACAGTTCTAGCCCTGGGAGGACTTAAACAATACTATTAATATTCCCAGTGAGTTTATAATTCCTCTGACCCTGCAAACATAGGGTCAGTTTTAAAATATTACCCTTGGGGGACTGCTGCAGCTCCTGCAGCCCAAAATATCACCTCTGGGGGACAGTTGCATCTGCTGAAACGCATGAGACACTTCTTTACTTTGTTGGTAATGCTCCTGTCATCCTGGGGCTACCATAAGGCAAGAAACATATGTAAACAAGGAGGCCTGCGGGGCATTATTGGGCGCTTCCTTGAGGAGCAGTGAATATTTCAGTAGCAATTCTTCCACTGTCCCGTAGAGAACCGCATAGCTTTTCCTTCAGTTTTTCGTTTCTTTTCATTTTTTTTCCGGGACTGTGCGGTCCTACTCAAGACACCACTAAGGCGAGTAGGCAGTGGGGATTGTAGGGAGAGCCCCAAGGCACCTACAATCCCCTCATGCTCAAACTTCTCACTCTGCCTGTGTAGGAGCCAGCAGTCTCCTTCTCCTTGCCTGCTCCACGTGAACAGGGTGCACTCTTCAGCAATGGCAGCCCTGCTCTTCCCAGACAAGAGCAGGGGGAGCAGAGGCCAGGCCAACACCATGGGGAGGGAGCTATGGCATTTCCCCTTAACCATCCCTTGTCCCAGAGATAAGGCTCTCAGTCTTCTTCCTTCTTTTCAGGGGGGCTGCAACAGTGCTCCCCCTCTTTTTTCTTTGTGGGGGCCGGAGATGCATTCCTGGGCTCCTTTGGAAAAAATGTGTACAGGAGTTGGCATCCCTGAGCCTCAAGAGCTCTAGGGTGCTGTCACCCCTAAGCTCAAACTCAATTAATGAGCTTACATCTACCCCCGAGCTCTGGCCCTCCCCACAGGTGATTTACAGAAAAAAAAAGCAGAGCCACATGCACTCCGTTTCTGAAAAGGTAAAAGGTTGCAAACCTCAAAGAGCCATATCTTGGGCCCCACTGAACAGATTTGGATGATCCTGTGCTCATTTTACTACTGTGGTGAACTCTAGATACCAGGAACGGTTTCAGCAGGCCTTCTGCCCTAAAAAGCAGTGCACCTTGCATGGAGCTGCCTTCGTCTCGGGTTTTTCTTTCCACCTTCTGGGCGCAGAAGTCAAGATCTTTGCCCCAACTTGTCTAAGGGACTCACTGGTTTGGGGGTCATCTGGAGCAGGGTCCTTAGTCGTTTAGTACATCAGGCAATGTCTCCTTTCAGTTGTCCTTGGCTGCTGCTAACCATTTCCAATGCCCAGCTCCAAAAAAAGATCTCTCTCTCTCTCTCCCAAGTGAAAGACTTTTTAAATAGGTGAGGAAGATTCTAGAAGCCAGGCACCCCTGGCCAATCCTAGGGTACCACATCATTTCTCCACCCCTGCCCCAACCTTCCTGCACAGCATACTAGGATAGTCCAAGATAGCACTGTCAAAAGTCACTGGTCACATCAGCTCTGTCCCTCGCTGACATCAATTTCAGGGCCTTTCCTATCAAAACTTAAAAGAGGAGCCCCCTCCTTTGTTGGATCTAGTTGTCTGGGTTTCCTCCTTTTGTTCAGTGGGCCTGGGATGTACCTGAGCCTGGTACAGTGTGACAGCGAATTAATGGTTGCAGATTTTCTTCCCCATCCCTTGCTCATTAGGAGCTGAGGGAAGCACTGTTTTTCACTGCTTTTGTGTGGGGAGGCTTTTGTTCCCTCTGCTGGGTAGCAATGTAATAATCTTGACTTAGGAGGATGGCAAAATGTCTGGGCTCTGATCCTCAGCTGAACCAGAGAAATATTAAAATTCTGGATGACCTGTAAGATGCACATGCATGATCTTAGGACCTGCATAGTCAGACAGTGTGCACATGTTCCACTCCAGTTTCATACCATATTGGACTTTGTAGGATTAAACGGAGCCAAACTGCCTTCTAAGGTAGAGCTACCCTTATATTTAGAATGCAGTGTCATTGCAGACAAAAAAGTAAACCATGAAGACTTCGCTATGAGTGGTCACTAACATCATATGGCCTACTCCAGGCCAATATGTAACGCAGTTACCAGGATGTGTATGGCGGTAGTCACACATGTGCAGCCTGCACACATTTGCCTGCACACATTTGTGCACACACGTCTGCACAAGGGGTCACATGTAATCTATCCAAATGCTCCTTATCCTACCTGCATCGCAGTGGACTTATTTTA
This sequence comes from Pleurodeles waltl, assembly GCF_031143425.1. Taxonomy (NCBI): domain Eukaryota; kingdom Metazoa; phylum Chordata; class Amphibia; order Caudata; family Salamandridae; genus Pleurodeles; species Pleurodeles waltl. Next base: position 863,155,146 of record NC_090450.1, on the reverse strand, counting down.
AAAGGCAGTTACTGGCAGTACGCGTGCAGTCCGTGTACCATGTGGGGGAGAGCTACCCACAGTAAAAAGTACAAAACTGGTGATAAAAAAACAAAATATTTATATGAGGGTGTACCAAAACGGCCCATCTTACAACAGGAATCAATTACATGTTGATCAGAATGGGATACTCAGATGTGTTATGCTTTTGACTAATTATAACTGGTCTGAAGTTCTGGCACCCGGATTTCCTGGATGCAGGAAAATCTGCCCCGATTTTATCAGCTTGAAAATGCTGCTGGCAAAAATGCTTTGGGAACTGACTACAAGTGCAGCCCAGCCCCCGTCCCATGACCCCTCTGGCTCCCTTTAAGGGTGCAGGGACCTTACCAGGATCTCTACTGCCAGGCCACATCCTCCCTTTCGCACTGGCATAGTCCTCCCCACAACACCCACCGTAGCTCTTACTTACCGCCTCCTTACAGCAAGTAGTAATTGAGAGTGTTAATACTTACAGTATTAGAAATACAGTGTGGAATTTACCCTGGAAATCATGGGTTCACATTGTTATTCCCCATTCTTTGCGATTAATCTGTAATGGCCAGGATTATGTAAAGGCCAGAATGTTATTTGGCTGGCCTCTCTTTTTCTCAGTAGTAAATCACAATTCATTAAACTCAAGGCCTTTATGAATAAAAAGCAGGATCACTACACTAGTGTGCAGCTATCATTAGTGCAGGGTCGCAATGCGCCTTTATTAGCCTCTCTTTACCATTCCTAGTGGCGTATTGCAAAATGATGCGCCCCTGCCCACCGAAGAATGTGAAAAGGGCTCCTAAATCTCACAAATACTCATTGGTCTTGGGCTCAAAGGAGCCCCCTGAAGGTCTGCGGGCACCTCACAAGCGTTGCCGCTCTCCCCTGCAGGGGCTACAGGGTCCTACATTAAGCCCCTGACAACTCCATTGGGCATATGGAGGTAAATTCCCATGTTTACTCTAGGCTGATTAGTGTAATTCGTTAATAGTATGCTCATGAGGCCAAAATGCAGACATCCCTTAGTGGAAACACTCCTATTTTACACATTAAGCTTCAACAAAACAATTTTCTGAGAAGTTCAACTCACCGGGGATTTTAAGTAATCCTAAAGAATGTGCGATATCTCTCCCTTCTACAGGGCGGGAACCCAAACATCACAGGGTCTGCCTTTGTCTCTGTGCCAAATTACAACGGCATTAATTCTATACCATGGATTAAACCCGTGGCATTGAGAGTCAAGGTGCGCCGGCCTAATCCCTGCACTGTTTGGTGAAAGTGACGCCACCTGTGACCCTGCGGGGGACGCCACAATGCGTGCGTGCCACGGAATGCGATTTAGTACTTCGAGAGGTAGACCTTATTGCTAATATTAGTTTTTATGCAGAAAATGGGCTAATGCTTATTAGCAAATAAACTCCCGGGCAGCAGTCATGTTAATTAACAAACATCTGCTCCTCAAAGGCCGGGAGTGGAAACAACGACGGTGGAACCTAATGGGATTAAAATGCATCAGGGGATTAGCGTAGTGTGCTTCGGCTTTACTGCTGCTACGCACTTCACATTCAACCTTTTACTTTTTAAACAAGGCTACGATTATGAAACAGTCATGAGTCATTGTGGCTCAAATTCTTTATTACGGCGAGAAAACGAACCGTGTGCTGTAAAAGCATTCCGTTGATTGTGTCCCTGAGCTATACTAGGGGACATCTCCAAGGTTACCTCACTCGAATATGGATCATTCCCGCCTTCCCTGCAGTCAGTGCGTGGTTTAGTCAGGCTGGGTGTAGGATTCGTGCGGCGAACATATAGGTTACATGCGGCTGTCATGTTTCACTAGTGTATGTAGTTAGTGGGATCTGTAATTGACCTTCAACAAAATCATTTTCCTTGAAGATTACACGTTTTATCTGCCTGGTACGAGATTGAATTAAAAAAAAAAGACCAATGCAGATCCCCGGGGATAGGCAGCAAGGTCGGACTGGGACAAAAAATAAATTAAAAATAGTATGCCGAATTTACAAATCAAGCCACTTTTGAACTTTCTGCATGGGTATTTTGCAGGGTATGGGAGTCTGCAGGCAGTTGTGTTTGCTGCAAGAATTCTTGTGGTAATTTGAAGACAATCCAGTGCACAAGTCCTAAAAGAAGAAATTGGGGGGGTCTAACCAAGTTAGTACACAAGTGATATCATGGCGCGTGATATCATAGCATGTGACATCATGGTGCATGAAATCGCAAGTGACATCACAGGAAGTGGCATTACAACCCATAACCGCACAGGAAGTGGCATCACAAGAAGTGACATTTGATTTTAAGACCTCACACATACGTTTATCAGGTCTATAAGGAGTACATTTGAGAGAATTACCATATTGAACAAATGAGATTTTGCATTGGGGTTATGCCAAAAAAGTGGCACAACCCTGATGAAAAATCTGGGCCTCAATTTCAACATTTATTTTTTAAAATCTCTACCACAAAGAAATTTACAAAAGGAGAAACTTGTAAATACATCTTTTCTGCTTAATTGGTTTCAAAGACTGCATTAAAAAAAATCTTGTGGAGTCAAAGCACCGTCTGCAGTGAGCTTTGTATGAAATCTCAGGGAATAATAATAATAATGGTAAAATAACTCTGGTGGTTAGGACATTTGCTGAAGAGATAGATGTGTGTTGTGTCTAGTCCCAGTTTTGAATCAAAGTATCATAGAAGGTTAACGTGTCTCCTGCAAAGCATATCAGGACAGACTTTTATTTTATATAGATAGGTAAGTGGGCTACTGGTTTTAACATGAAGATCATTTTGTTACTTGCATCTCATAAATTATAATCCTTCTAATATAGCACAGTGAGCAATGATGGACATGTGACTCCTACACCTTGTAACCCTCATTATCCTATGAAACACATCCTGTACATAGATTTGGACGTATATGATTTATTGATAATGTGTATGAGAGAGCGTAGTTTAAATATTATATATACTAGACGTGAAATGCTTATTTTAATGATTAATAATGCTGCATAGAAAACGACAATAATTAGAGTAATGTTTGAACATGCATTTGAAATTCAACTACAATGTGTGTGGTCACAATTATATAAGTGAGCTAATAATGATAAGTAAAACTGTTCATACTATGATTTATATTAACATTTACGATATCGCATTGTATTAAAATCTCATAGGCCTTAAGTTAGCATAAGTTATAGATTCGGCTGCCTAGCTCTCATATTAAAGCGTTTTCTCTGTTTTTCAGTGTGCTGACTTGTAAAGGGCCATGACCCTGCATTTGTTCTTTTCCTTCGTTTTATGTAACAAACTCTATTCCATTCTCATCCGCATGCTAGCTGCCTTAGTATGAGTTTTATACAAAATTTGAAACAAAAGTAGATGAAAGAATGTACAAGGACATTTGACCATGGATAAAGGAACTCATGACCAGAGAAACGTGCCAAGCGGTGATGAAAACCCCCCGGATGTGCCACCTCCGAAGACGTCAATTATGCAGACCAAGCAAAGTGTTATAAATTATCGTGGGGTGACAATTGGGATTACCTAATGTATATTTTGATAGGTTAAAGATAGTGGGGTATAGTGGATGTCCAATAAAATTTTGGGGGAAGGTATTATGAAAAAGGATAAAAACCCATGTCACAGAGGGGTCGAAAGAACTAGGTAGGGAATGCTATTGATTTTACCCAGAAACTCTGTCACTCTGTTTGGTGACTTTGAGAATTATTGAACCATCCTCACCCATAGACTGCCCCTTTACATTTCTCCTCCTTATGAGGGAAGTGTCCCCTGTCCTTTAGACGAGTTTAGACTGATGGCGTTTCGACTGATGTCCTGAAGACGAAGACTGATCCTGTGTGCTGACCTAATCCTTGGAGGGTAATTATGACAATGCGATTTGTAATTTGTCTGTTTGCTTTTCCTTTCTAGGTACCAACTGCTCATTTTTTAGAGGCCCTAGTTAGATGTTTTCTAAATTGGTGTTCTAAATTGTTTTGCATGAAGCCCAACATGCTGATGCTAATTAGTGGTTAGGATAGGAGTCCACTCTGACTGATGCAAAATAGACAAATGACTGACGTTACGCTATGCTGAACTGACACCTATATGATATTCACTGTATGCTGGTCTATGTTTATGCCGTGCTATGTTCTTATGTTTGTGATTCTTGCATTAATGAAATCTTATCACAGCTGCCATATCGTTACTATGCTTTTATGCTTCCTGGTATTGAGATTATCTCTTCTGCTCGTAGATTGTAATCAATAGGGAATAAAATTCATAAAATTCTAACAAAAGGTGTAGTTATTCATGACTGAAAGGTCATGGTTGCGCCGACAATTTGATTAATGTCTATAACCAAGGTAAAGTGTATTGTGGTGGTGAATATTGATGACATTATTGATATACTGCTTGACATATTGATCAGTTATCTCGTCCTACTGTGTCTCTCCACTGGGTCACAAGATTCGTTGGCCTAAAACGAGTCCTAATGTGTAATAAATTGACATAGAAGGACGCGTTAACACGTACATATGCTGTAAAGCGCTCTGACACCCTTTATTGGGATAAATAAGCGCTATAAAAGAAATACAGCAAAATAGTGATATTTAAATTGTTATTTGTGTAAATACAGGAACAGGCCAGCATATCTGACATTCTTACTGTGGATTCATATCTCTTAAATCCATGGACTGACCAAAGTCAAAATCATGCCTCTCTTAAGTACCTGTGAATTGACAACAAGGCATGTGCTTTTGTTTCCACTCCATTGCATTCGCAGGTGGGTGTAAGGCTCCAGATAGCCTGGCTAGAATCCAGGCCCTGCAGGCCACTACATTTCACAGGGCTGAATACCATGCTCTTCGGGTGTCAGTGAGGGGGCTTTTTTATTTTAAATTCAAGCCTTTGTTTTGGCCCAGCTTAAATTTAAATTAAAAGGTCCCCCTCACTGTCACCTGCACGTTGATGCTCAGAAGGAAAGCAGGCAACATGCTGGAGCTTCTGAATGCAGGATGAGTTCAGTATATCACAGCACAACCCAACTTCTTGGCAGGGTGGATGGCGTCCATCTTGTGAAAATAGTTGGTGGACGCTGTGTACCCCCATGTGCCCCCGACTTGTGTCTTGGGAAAATCAACAGTAATAACAGGTCCATAGGGCCATAAAACCATCCCACAAACTGCTAAAAAAACGCCCCACACACTGGTCTGTCAGGTCATCCCATCAGGAATTGCCTGATTGCCCCAAAGGCCAGCCCAATACTGAGGGGCAAGGAGGGCCCTCAATGCCCAGGAAATTTGGGAAGGGAGAAAGAAGCAGCAAAATGATACCAGCAGGCATGAGGCTGCCGTATTGCGTTGTCACGCTACAAGCATCCCTGGATGAAATTTTCCTGCAGTGCCCCAAGAAAAGAAGATCTCATCCACTTTTAGCCCTAGCACATGAAGGGGTTTAGGAGCAGGCTCGGGGGTTAGGCAGGAAGATGTTATTAGTGAGTGAGCGCAGAGAGAATGGAGAGAAGGATAGGTGAGAAACATGGGGACAGAGGAAGGAGGGAAAGAGAGAAGAAGAACAGAGAATCAAGAGGAAGGCCTGGTAGAGGAGTGGCCAGGCTAGTCCATTGACAGACAATTGAAAGGAGAGCACTTGAGGAAGTAACTTATATCAAAAAGTTTAGTTAAGGTCAGAATTGTTGGGGAGAAAGGGGAACGGTTATGTTGGGGGTAGAGGAAAAAGGAGAATGGGTATGTTGGAGTGGGAAACTGTTAGTTGAGAGGGGAAGGGTTAGGAGTAAATGTTTAGACAATATTTAGGGTATAATAGCTTGTGTGGCTCAGCAGAAGGTTTTATGTGTTAGTGTGGCCAACTCCTATTGGGCATGGTCTTCAGATATATCAGACGCGGTAGAACATAGGGCCTAGCTTCCAACCTCCAAAATAATCTGACACCTGAAGAGCATGGTATACAGCCCTGTGAAATGTGGATGGCCTGCATGGCCTGGATTCTAGCCAGGCTCTGCAGCACACCATTTGTAGATGGCCTTCAGCTAGGGACTATAGGGATTGGTCAAAGGAACATCCCTCCCTCCACTGGTGGTGAGCTCCTTTGAGCATAGCTTGCAGTTATGCCCAGCTAAAGATGGCCACAGGGCTTGGACTCTGACCAGAGACTGTGCCCACACTTCACAGCTATCCCCAGCCATGCACATCCTTCAGCATGGGTGTACTTCAGAACTGACCGACCATCCATGGCAGCCATCACCCACTGAACATGGCCATGCTTTGGTTTAGGCCCTGCACCCAGCCCTCTGTAGGTGACTAAGCCCTGCTATGTGGATGATTGTTTTAATTACTGTTTTTTGTCCTTCTGTTTGGAAGTCATAGTCCTATGGTTAATTCACCACCATTAGAGCGTACCTCTATTCACAGTTCTGGGCACCAGCTTACCACATGATTAGCACCAACTTAACTAGATATGGGCTTTCTTTTAAAACTCTTTTTTGCAATTTTTGGAGAGCTGCAGATCCTCACTTTATTTCAGCCAAGACTTAGGGGGTCATTCCAACCCTGGCGGTCGGTGTTAAAGCGACAGGCTGGCGGTAAAAAAAATGCAATTCTGACCCTGGCGGAAACCGCCAACAGAGACCGCCACTTTAACACACCGCCCGGCACGGCCGGACAAACAAACAGCGCGGCGGTCACCGCCAACAGACAGACGGGAGACAATGTACCGCCCACCCTATCACAACCCACCCATCCGCCACCTTTTCCGGGGCGGTAGCCCCGCCGATAAAAACACAGCTGAAACAGACATTTCAAATGGAAAACGCTCACCTCCATACACCCCACGAGGAATCTGGACAGCATGGAACCCGAACTACACATCCTACCAGCCATTGTCTTCCTGCTCCTCTACCAGGAGCACGAACGCCGGCGCAGAAGACAACTGTGAGTACTGCACCTACGACACAGGGGAGGGGGAGGCAAAAAATTACGGGGACACACATATGCGACACATCCACCCTCATCCTCAACCACTACAACACACACATCAATGCATAGCAACACATCACAGTTACACCCCCAAACCCCCCGGAAGAATGAAAGGCAAAAGGAAATGATTATAAATATAGAATTATATTGTAAGACTGAGTATAAAATATATCACACATCTATAACTTCATATACATAAATTGTCCAGTCCGATATGTCCATCAGCCATTGTTCGTGGGCCACTGGGCCAAAACACATGGGCAAAGCCCACACAGGATACCTGCCTTCAACGGAGAGAACACTGCAGGGGCATCAGATAGAAAAACTACAGGCACCTCAGGGGGAAGGGATGAGGGGGCACCTCAGCCTGATGAGTCCACGACGCCAGATCCACGAGGGGCCTCCATGGCCACTGTGCCATCCTGGGGAGTGCAAAGTCACAGTCTCTCAAGTCTCTACAGTGAGTGGCTTGCCCACTGCCATATCCTGGGGAGTGCAAAGCCACAGTCTCTCAAGTCTCTACAGTAGGTGGGTTGCCCACTGTGCCATCCTGGGGAGTGCAAAGCCACAGTCTCTCAAGTCTCTACAGTGGGTGGTTTGCCCACTGTTCAATCCTGGGGAGTGCAAAGCCACAGTCTCTCAAGTGGATAACAGTCTCCAATGGTACTGGAGGGGGACTAGTGCCCAGAGTGCTTCGTGCAGTCCTGCCTGACACAGATGCGGGCCTGCCCCTTCCGCCAATGGGCCAGCGGTGCTTGAGATGAAGGGCCCAGTTCAGCGGTGCTTGAGACGGTGGTGCCCAGCGGAGCGGTGCTTGAGATGAAGGGCCCAGCGGAGCGGTGCTTGAGATGAAGGGCCCAGCGGAGCGGTGCTTGAGATGAAGGGCCCAGTGCAGCGGTTCTTGAGACGGCGGTGCCCAGCGGAGCGGTGCTTGAGATGAAGGGCCCAGTTCAGCTGTGCTTGAGACGGCGGTGCCCAGTTCAGCGGTGCTTGAGACGGCGGTGCCCAGTTCAGCGGTGCTTGAGATGAGGGGCCCAGTTCAGCGGAGCTTGAGATGAAGGGGCCAGTTCAGCGGTGCTTGAGACGGCGGTGCCCAGCGGAGCGGTGCTTGAGATGAAGGGCCCAGCGGAGCGGTGCTTGAGATGAAGGGCCCAGTGCAGCGGTTCTTGAGACGGCGGTGCCCAGCGGAGCGGTGCTTGAGATGAAGGGCCCAGTTCAGCGGTGCTTGAGATGAAGGGCCCAGTTCAGCGGTGCTTGAGACGGCGGTGCCCTGTTCAGCGGTGCTTGAGATGAAGGGCCCAGTTCAGCGGTGCTTGAGATGAAGGGCCCAGTTCAGCGGTGCTTGAGATGAAGGGCCCAGTGCAGCGGTTTTTGAGACGACGGTGCCCAGCGGAGCGGTGCTTGAGATGAAGGGCCCAGTGCAGCGGTTCTTGATACGGCGGTGCCCAGCGGAGTGGTGCTTGAGATGAAGGGCCCAGTGCAGCGGTGCTTGAGACGGCGGTGCCCAGTTCAGCGGTGCTTGAGACGGCGGTGCCCAGTTCAGCGGTGCTTGAGATGAAGGGCCCAGTTCAGCGGTGCTTGAGACGGCGGTGCCCTGTTCAGCGGTGCTTGAGATGAAGGGCCCAGTTCAGCGGTGCTTGAGATGAAGGGCCCAGTTCAGCGGTGCTTGAGATGAAGGGCCCAGAGCAGCGGTTTTTGAGAAGGCGGTGCCCAGCGGAGCGGTTCTTGAGACAGCGGTGCCCAGCGGAGCGGTGCTTGAGATGAAGGGCCCAGTGCAGCGGTTCTTGAGACGGCGGTGCCCAGCGGAGCGGTGATTGAGATGAAGGGCCCAGTGCAGCGGTGCTTGAGACGGCGGTGCCCAGTTCAGCGGTGCTTGAGACGGCGGTGCCCAGTTCAGCGGTGCTTGAGATGAAGGGCCCAGTTCAGCGGTGCTTGAGACGGCGGTGCCCTGTTCAGCGGTGGTTGAGATGAAGGGCCCAGTGCAGCGGTTTTTGAGACGGCGGTGCCCAGCGGAGCGGTGCTTGAGATGAAGGGCCCAGTGCAGCGGTTCTTGAGACAGCGGTGCCCAGCGGAGCGGTGCTTGAGATGAAGGGCCCAGTTCAGCGGTGCTTGAGACGGCGGTGCCCAGCGGAGCGGTGCTTGAGATGAAGGGCCCAGTGCAGTGGTTCTTGAGACGGCGGTGCCCAGCAGAGCGGTGCTTGAGATGAAGGGCCCAGTGCAGCGGTGCTTGAGACGGCGGTGCCCAGCGGAGCGGTGCTTGAGATGAAGGGCCCAGTTCAGCGGTGCTTGAGACGGCGGTGCCCAGCGGAGCGGTGCTTGAGACGAAGGGCCCAGTGCAGCGGTTCTTGAGACGGCGGTGCCCAGCAGAGCGGTGCTTGAGATGAAGGGCCCAGTTCAGCGGTGCTTGAGATGAAGGGCCCAGTTCAGCGGTGCTTGAGACGGCGGTGCCCTGTTCAGCGGTGCTTGAGATGAAGGGCCCAGTTCAGCGGTGCTTGAGATGAAGGGCCCAGTTCAGCGGTGCTTGAGATGAAGGGCCCAGTGCAGCGGTTTTTGAGACGACGGTGCCCAGCGGAGCGGTGCTTGAGATGAAGGGCCCAGTGCAGCGGTTCTTGATACGGCGGTGCCCAGCGGAGTGGTGCTTGAGATGAAGGGCCCAGTGCAGCGGTGCTTGAGACGGCGGTGCCCAGTTCAGCGGTGCTTGAGACGGCGGTGCCCAGTTCAGCGGTGCTTGAGATGAAGGGCCCAGTTCAGCGGTGCTTGAGACGGCGGTGCCCTGTTCAGCGGTGCTTGAGATGAAGGGCCCAGTTCAGCGGTGCTTGAGATGAAGGGCCCAGTTCAGCGGTGCTTGAGATGAAGGGCCCAGAGCAGCGGTTTTTGAGAAGGCGGTGCCCAGCGGAGCGGTTCTTGAGACAGCGGTGCCCAGCGGAGCGGTGCTTGAGATGAAGGGCCCAGTGCAGCGGTTCTTGAGACGGCGGTGCCCAGCGGAGCGGTGATTGAGATGAAGGGCCCAGTGCAGCGGTGCTTGAGACGGCGGTGCCCAGTTCAGCGGTGCTTGAGACGGCGGTGCCCAGTTCAGCGGTGCTTGAGATGAAGGGCCCAGTTCAGCGGTGCTTGAGACGGCGGTGCCCTGTTCAGCGGTGGTTGAGATGAAGGGCCCAGTGCAGCGGTTTTTGAGACGGCGGTGCCCAGCGGAGCGGTGCTTGAGATGAAGGGCCCAGTGCAGCGGTTCTTGAGACAGCGGTGCCCAGCGGAGCGGTGCTTGAGATGAAGGGCCCAGTTCAGCGGTGCTTGAGACGGCGGTGCCCAGCGGAGCGGTGCTTGAGATGAAGGGCCCAGTGCAGTGGTTCTTGAGACGGCGGTGCCCAGCAGAGCGGTGCTTGAGATGAAGGGCCCAGTGCAGCGGTGCTTGAGACGGCGGTGCCCAGCGGAGCGGTGCTTGAGATGAAGGGCCCAGTTCAGCGGTGCTTGAGACGGCGGTGCCCAGCGGAGCGGTGCTTGAGACGAAGGGCCCAGTGCAGCGGTTCTTGAGATGGCGGTGCTCAGCGGAGCGGTGCTTGAGATGAAGGGCCCAGTTCAGCGGTCCTTGCCCTGTTCAGCGGTGCTTGCCCTGTTCAGCGGTGCTTGCCTTGGCGGTCCTTGCCCTGTTCAGCGGTGCTTGCCTTGGCGGTCCTTGCCCTGTTCAGCGGTCCTTGCCCTGTTCAGCGGTGTTTGCCTTGGCGGTCCTTGCCCTGTTCAGCGGTGCTTGCCTTGGCGGTCCTTGCCCTGTTCAGCGGTGCTTGCCTTGGCGGTCCTTGCCCTGTTCAGCGGTGCTTGCCTTGGTGGTCCTTGCCCTGTTCAGCGGTGCTTGCCTTGGCAGTCCTTGCCATGTTCAGCGGTGCTTGAGTTGGTGGTCCTTCATTGCCCTGCTGGGCTGTGGCTGGCGGTCCTTCATTGACCAGCTGGGCTGTGGCTGGCGGGGCCCTCCTGGGCAGCTGGGCTGTGGCTGGCGGGGCCCTCCTGGGCAGCTGGGCTGTGGCTGCCGGGGCCCTTCTGGGCTGCAGTACCGGGCCTGTGTGTGTCCTCCTGCACACCTGGGATGGGGCTGGTGGGGCCCTCCTGGCCAGCTGGCCTGCTGTCAGGACTTGTCGGGCGTGCTGCCCTTCCCACCCTTCCCTGCACGCTTGTGGCCCTTTCCCACCTTTGGCGGTGTGCCAGGTGGCACCTCACTTCCTGACGGTGCCAATGTAGGGATTTTGGTCCTTGGGGTCTTTGGTCGCTCGCGCCGGGCACTGGCAATCTTAGGATGCTTTTCCGGTGGTGGGCTGGCCGTGCCTTGGCTCCTAGCTGAACTGGATGCCCTTGAGGGTGGGGGACTCCACACTCCATGGACAACAGTCTTCACTGGTCCCGGTTTTGTGGTGGCTGAGGTGCTGATTGGAGTCTTATGAGATGGACGGGGTGGGGGAGTTGTAGGAAAGAGGTCAAGTTTGGAAAGGAAAATCAATTTGGAAAGAGAGGGACGGGTAGGTGTAGAAGGTATGGGAGTGGAGGAAGAGGATGTGGTTGTAGGAGTGTGAAGTCTGGTGTCTTTGGGTGCAGGTGCTTGGGCTGGAGGCTGTCGTGAGGTGGATGGCTGTTGGGTGGGTGGCTGCCTGCGTTTGTGTAGTTTGGAGGAGGGGGTGACAGACACACTGGGAGAGGACACAGGGGACGTGTAAATGGTAGTGGGGGTGGTGACTGCACGTGTGCGGAGTGTTCTGGTGGGTGTGCTGGTGATGGACGTAGTGGCTGAAGATGTTGTGCATGCAAGTGTGAGTGGAGACGTCACAGGGAGGGAGGAGGGAGACGAGGAGGAGGGGGACACAGTGGAGGCAGTGGGTGTTGGTGTGTCTGCATGTGGATGTTGCTTGTGTGAATGCTTGTGTGATGTGTGGTGCTTATGTCTGGATGAGCTTCCCTTGGGTGTTGAGGTGTGTGCAGGCTGGTCTGATGGTGTGTCTGGGATAGGCAGAGGTACAGGGGATTGGGTCTGGGTGGAGGAAGTTGGAGGGGAGAGGCTAGAGACAGGGACAATTGCTGCCGTCAGTGCTGAGGCCAGAGCGTTGAACGATCGCTGATGGGCAGCCTGACCCGAATGAATGCCCTCCAGGTATGCATTACTCTGGTGCACCTCTCTTTGTACACCCTGGATGGCATTCAAAAGGGTAGACTGCCCAACAATGATGATCCTTAGGAGGTCAATGACCTCCTCACTGAGGGCAGCAGGGGTGACAGGGGCAGGGCCTGAGGTGCCTGGGGCGAAGGAGATGCCCACCTTCCTGGGTGAGCGGGCAGGGGGCAAACGCTGAGGGGCTGCTGGGAGGGCGGTGCTGGTGCGCCGGGTGGCGGCTGTACCTGTTGTTGCGGGGGGCACGGATGTTGCCGCCACCACAAGGGAGCTCCCTTCAGAGGACAAGTCGCTGTCACTGACATCAGCACGAGTCCCCGCTGTGGAGCTCCCCTCGCCCTCCGTCTCACTGGTGAAATCCGAGTCAGTTGCATGGCCCGCCATGGCCATGTGAGATGCAGCTCCCTCGTGCTCCGATGCCACTTCTCCTCCGCCTGATGATGCTAATGCACACATAAACAGGAAGACCACAAAAAAGGGGGGGAGGAGAAATAAAGACATGTTGAGTGGATGGATTACCGCTACAGTTGGCGGACAAGACAGACACAGAAGCCCCCTGCACTACGCCACGCACTTGGGGTCTACTACGCAATCCGTGGGACATGGCCTACAAGCCTATGGACGACAACTGCACACATAGATGACACAGGGCCATGGATACCTGCACTTGGCACCCTACAGAGGTGGGGGGCGGGGGCACAGGGCCATGCCTTACGAAGGGGCCTAGCCTGCAGAAATTGCCCTGGCCCAGGGATACCCACAGCCCTCCTCCCCCACCCAGACACCTCCACTGCGCGCAAAGTCAGCAGAATGTATTTGTACTCACCCCCTTGTGTCTGCTGTGATGTCCTCACGCGCCCATCCAAAGCGGGGTAGGCCACCGCCAGGATCCGGGACATCAGGGGGGTCAATTGACGACTGGCACCCCTCCTGCGTTGGGAGGCCATCCCCAGCAGAGCCTCCGCCGTCTTCCTGCTCCAGCGTCGGTTGTCCTCCCACCTCTTCCGGCAGTGGGTGCCCCGTCTGTTGTGGACCCCCAGGGTCCGGACGTCCATGGCGATGGCACGCCAAATCGCGACTTTCTGGTGGGCGCTGACCTATGTGACATGTACAGGGAGAGAAAAATTGTCATCACCTTCTGCATGCTCGATGTGAGTGGCCCCCCATCCCCACCCCCACCCTTGCCATGTGGCACATGCTCTCAACTGCGTCACACATACCTAGGCCATGCACCAACACTCATACAAGCCATTCAATGCATTGGGAATCGTGCTATGTGCAAGCTGTGGTTACGTACCTGTGGGTTGCTTGACTCTGTGCTCGCTGTTGTCCTTCATAGGCACCGCCCGCTGGGACATGCGAGGAGATGGAGGAATCTTCCTGTGTACAGACCGCTGGTGGACCTGTCGACAATGGAGGAACGACATGTCATACTGACATACAGGCTTGACCGAGCCACTATACAGGAACTGTGTGCCCAGCTGGAGCCAGACCTGATGTCACCCATCCGCCAACCCACAGGGATCCCCTCTCTAGTGCAGGTGCTGTCAGTACTCCATTTCTTAGCAAGTGGGTCATTTCAAACAACAGTGGCCATATCATCAGGGATGTCCCAGCCTATGTTTTTCAAGGTGTTGTCCAGAGTGTTGTCTGCCCTGCTGAAACACATGCGGAGCTACATCATTTTCCCTGAGGTGGGGGATTTGCCTACAGTGAAGGGTGACTTCTATGCCCTTGGACATATCCCCAACATCATAGGTGCCATTGATGGGACACATGTTGCTTTGGTCCCCCCCAGCAGGAGTGAACAGGTGTACAGGAACCGGAAGAGTTATCATTCGATGAATGTACAGATGGTGTGTTTGGCTGACCAGTACATCTCCCATGTTAATGCCAAGTTAACTGGGTCAGTGCATGACGCCTACATCGTGTGGAATAGCAGCATCCCGTATGTGATGGGTCAACTCCAGAGGCACCGGGTGTGGCTATTAGGGGACTCTGGTTACCCCAACCTGTCCTGGCTACTGACCCCAGTGAGGAATCCCAGGACAATGAGGCCAATGGGCGGACTAGGAGGGTGATCGAGCGAACCTTTGGCCTCCTGAAGGCCAGGTTCAGGTGCCTCCATATGACAGGTGGATCCCTAATGTACTCACCAAAGAAGGTGTGCCAGATCATCGTGGCATGCTGTATGCTTCACAAACCTGGGTTTGCGCCGCCAGGTGCCTTTTCTGCAGGAGGATGGTCCAGATGGTGGTGTTGTAGCAGCTGTGGAGCCTGTGGAGAGTGAAGAGGAGGAAGCCGAAGAGGACGACATAGAGAACAGGAACACTGTAATACAGCAGTATTTTCAGTGACACACAGGTAAGAGTAGACACCGGCATATTACATTTACTTAATGACTCCTACCTCTCTACTGTCTGACTTTTTCCCCCAGTGTATGGTAACTGTGTTGTGACTTTCCCTTCCGTTTTCAGAGCTGTGGGCCCCACTGCCTGACATCTGCTTTGTTTCCCCATGGACTACAGCTGTGTGACAGCGGTTTGTTACCATCACAATGTGAATGAACATTTTGGCACGGTCATGTCTAATACATTTGTTCTAAATCACAGCCAGACTCCAGATTGTTTTGTGCAATAAGTGTTTTTATTCAAGTGCTCTACATTGGATGGGTGGTTGCAAATCGGTGAGGGGTGATGGTGGAGGATTGTCCATGGCAGAGTCCAGACTATCAGTTTCACAGGTGCATTGTCCAAATGCCTGTGGGAAGTGGAGCAGGGGCAGTTTAAGGTTGGACAGGGTGACAATGTGGGACAGTGGGATGACAATCAGGGCGGTATCCTTTGCTGGTGGGGGTCTCGACATCTTACTCTGTCTTCTTCCTGGATCTCAGGGCCCGCTTGCGGGGTGGTTCTCCTTCTGCAGGGGGTGGGGTTCTGGTGGCCTGTTGGTCTTGTGTCGGGGCCTCCTGTCGACTAGCGCCGGCGGAGGTGGTAGGCAGTTCTTGGTGCATGCTAGTGTCAGGGGCCCTTTGAGGTGCCACAGTGTTCCGCAATGTCGTGACTACCTCATTCAGGGCCACTACGATGGTACCCATGGCGGATCTGATGTTTCTTAGTTCCTCCCTGAACCCCATATACTGTTCCTTCTGCAGAAGCTGGATCTCCTGTAACCTAGCCAGGACCGTCGCCATCGTCTCCTGGGAGCGGTGGTATGCTCCCATGATGGAGGAGAGGGCCTCGTGGAGAGTGGGTTCCCTGGGCCTGTCCCCCCCCTGTCGCACAGCAGCCCTCCCAGTTCCCCTGTTTCCCTGGGCCTCTGTCCCCTGGACCGTGTGCCCACTACCACTGCCCCCAGGTCCCTGTTGTTGTTGGGGTGGTGGGTTAGCCTGGGTTCCCTGTAGTGGTGGACACACCGCTGATTGACGTGTCCTGGGGACAGAGGTATGGGCCCGCTGGGTGGGTGCTGTGCTGGTGTTTCCAGAGGGGGGAAGCTCTGTAGTGGCCTGTGACTGTGTCAGGGGAACCGACTGTCCCGAGGTCCCCGATGGGCCGGGCTGGTCATCTAGATCCAGTTGGACAGAGCTGCTGTCATCACTGTGGGCCTCTTCTGGGGGTGGGGGGACATGTGTGGACCCTCCTGTCGGGTGACGTTAGGTAGGGGTCCTGCAGGGGTATAAAAGGATGATTATTACATCTCTGTGTGCCATGGTGTACAATAGGTGGGTGACTGTGTACCCCAGTGCTTGCATTCCTGTGTGGGACCTTGTGTGATGGTGGTTTAGGGGGGTGTATGGGTATGTGCAGTGGCCATGCTTTGGTGATGGGTGTCCATGCTTTGTTGTTGCATGCAGGGATTGGTGTTAGGATGTGTGGTTTGTGATGTTTCCCCCGTAGGTCGTTCCACCTCTTCCTGATGTCATCCCGATTTCTTGGTTGCTGTCCCACTGCGTTAACCCTGTCCACTATTCTTCGCCATAGCTCCATCTTCCTAGCTATGGAGGTGTGCTGCACCTGTGATCCGAATAGCTGTGGCTCTACCCGGACGATTTCCTCCACCATGACCCTGAGCTCCTCCTCAGAGAACCTGGGGTGTCTTTGCCATGCCATGGGGTGGTGTGGGTGATGTGTGCGGTGGTGTGTGTAGTGATAAGTGGTGTGCTATTTAGTGGTGTGTTGTGTAAGGTGCGTGGAAGTTATGTGGGTGATGGTATTGTGTGTCTGTGGATGCTTGGTAGTTGTTTGTGGTGTCTCTCTCGAGCCTTCTCTCGGTAATTGTGGTCGTAGGGGTTCGTGGGTGATGTGGGTGTGTGTTTTATATTGTAATGTGTGTGTGGGAGTGGTGTGTGTATGTGTATCAGGTGTGAATTGTCCAATGTGGCTGTGTTTTGTAAAAGTGTGTGTATTTTGAGCGCGGTGGTGTGTACCGCCAATGGAATACCGCGGTTGAAAGACCGCCGCGTGGATTCATGTGTCGTGATAGTGTGGGCGTATTTCTGTTGGCGTGACGGTGGAGGTTTTGTTTTTGCCAGTTTATCACTGACCTTTGGTGTGGCGGACTTGTGTGGGTGTCTGAATTTTGGCGGATTTCGAGCTGTGGGTCATAATAGCTGTGGCGGATTTCCGCGGCCGCAACGGTGTGTTGGCAGTCTTCTGCATGGCGGTAAGCGGCTTTTACCGCCAATGTTGTAATGAGGACCTAAATGTGCATGGCCTTTGGCTGTGCAATGCAGGGTTGGCCACAGGGCTTGGACTCTGGCCTGGTCTGAGTATTAACCTCTACTGCTGTCTGACCCTGAGTTCTGGCCAAGCCGTGTGCCCAGCACCTTCTTTCAGTGGCCTCTGGCTGTGCACAGCCACATGGGCCGAGGGCCTGGCACCTCAACCTCTTGGCAGATGTATAAAAAAGTGGAATGCACATGGTCAAAGGTCATTTGCAGGGGGATGTCAAGGGCCTGCAGTCTGTGAACAGATGTTTTTGGATGGCCAAGACAGGTTGCAGAGCCTCTCAATGCACAGCAGGGAAGGGGAGAATTCAAAGAAGCTGGATGTAGTGTGTCATTGAAAAAAGAGAAATTCACTGGAAAAACGTACAGTTAAGGGGGAGTTATGGTTAGGATGTGTTTAGAAACTTTAATGTAACAAAAATACACCAAATTAAATGACATTGACCTCAATATAGTCATACTAAAAAGCATCAACACGAAAAGCACAAGGTAATTAAATAACAGCACATACTCTAACAATAACATACTCAAACCAATAAATTATTCTACGTTCATACAATTGTCTTTCTTAATGTGAATGGTAATGTGATATGTAATATCATCTGCAAGAACATTTCTGACATTTGTAATTGCATCTGTGACAACACGGATGAGGTCATGAGCTTTGTACTTGGTGTGCGGGATCAAGTCTGCTTGGCTATTTTGTGAGTTGCTGATGGCAGGAGCATCATAACAAATGTACTTTGCACAAGTCATAAGAATATACGCACGACCACCCAATTAAATTGTAAGATATGTATGTGTAAAGGTGAATTATGCATTGGGTAGTTAACGGTTTTAAGTCTGTTTCTTTGTTAGCATTCAGCATCGTATTTCTGTTTTAACTTTGTCTTTGATTTTATGTTCAATGAATCCTCTTTAATTATTTTAATTATTTTATCAGCTGCTGGAATTAAAAGTATTGCAGCAGAGACTTAGAACTAATTAGTAGCAGCTTCCTGGGCTGCCAAAGTGAGCCATGAGTGACTAACACAGCAGGTGGCGTTGCTGTTTATGCCAGTCGATGCATTCTAAAAGCCGTTTTCCTCATGTGTTTTATTCGTGGATAGTTTTTCCAGAATGGTTGTTTGTCAGAAATGGGTCCTTTCTAACACGAACCAAATTTCAATGAACTGAAATAATTTCACGTACACTGGACTATTTGTGCCTAATTCAGTCCATCATACCTTTAGGATTTGCGTAGTGCTTGAACGCCATAGCTTCAGTGAACAAAGGGCCTCATTTAGGAGGCATCTGAGCAACCGGAGTGTCACTTTTAGCGACGCTCTAGTGGCTCAATGCCTTGCGCCATATTTACAAGGTGGCCTTCATCCACTTTTTGTGGCTTAATACCACCTTATAAATATGGCCCCTTCACACGCATCACCTAGTGGAAGGGGCTGCTGTGGGAGTTCCCTTGCAACATCCATTGCATTTTCCCTAATGACTGCTTTCCCAGCGCTGTTCCTGCTACCACATCAGCAAGCGGCCATCTTTCAATTTTTTCTAAATCATTCCAGCTTCCCACTTGTGTTTACCTGTGTGCACAAGCATCGCACCCAATTTAAAATGCTTTTTCTTATGCTTTAAGAAAAAACAATCAAACATTGCAGCACTGTATGCATGCACATGCAGAAGTGGCCATCTTACAATTGTTTTGGACATGAATAATTGAAAAACTAAAAAAACATTAACAAAGCCAATAGATCTGCGGCCAGGTGTCACAGACGAGAACTGGACTTAGAAGTGATTGTTTTCATTTGTTTTAGAAATGTCTTAGAGAGGTTTTCTTCTAGAAGTCCCTTTGTTCTCACATCTAGAAACCAGTCTGGTTCTTTATTCTTTGTTTTCCATGAAGCGCGTAGGCGTGCAAGCTACTATTCATGTCTTTGCCACCGAAATCACTAATGCCATTCTATATGCCCTGCAGGATTTTTGATCACATAATCCCCATCCTGGTGGAACTCCATTGGCCCCACTTGAAGGCCTGCACCATCTTCAAAACCACTTGTGTGATTTAATATTACAAAGCGATATGACAAATAAAGTTATACACAAAAACATGTTTCCTAAATATCGGGCTTATGTAATTATAATGTAAACTACAAAAGTGTCAACAACCTATGGTGGTACTAAATATCAAGAATAAATAGGTTGGCATATACATTTAAGCGTGTATATATAATTATGTATACTTTAGAAACATTAACACACATATGTGAGAAAAAATATAAAAATTATGTTATAATTTAAAAGACAGTATAAAGAATAAAAAACAATAAACAAACAGCTACACTTTTTAATTATTTTATTTTTTAAAGAAAGTATAACACATACCAATAACTAAACAAATTTAAAAGCACAATATTCATATACTGTACATTTGCAATAATACATTCAAAAATATACATTAAAATATTAAATAATTAAAATTAGTCAAAAAAGTTACTATGTAAAATAAACATATTTAATTACAATGGAAACATACAGTAAAGTAAAATCACATAAAGTTTAAAAAAGAAAAATAACAAAGTAATAAAATAAAAACTATAACTTAACTAACATTCAAAACCACTAAAAAAACTCCAACAGATGTAGCATTAACAAAAAAAGAAAACATTTGGAACATTCTATATCCAAGGAAATGAATATAAATATTTTAAAATAGAAGCAAAACAAACAATTGAACTTCTTTAAAATAAAAATGAAACAAAAACATACATTCACAAAATTAACATTCCAAATTTACCTAGGCATTTAAAAAAAGTTACATTTAGAGGAATAAAATGTACAGTTTGAACCTACAAAGGTAGCAAATGTGTGTAGAATTATATATTTTATTATTTCCGCACTGACCCAGACTACCAAATGGAGAGGGATGGACTTTGATGGAGTTAAAATTACTAGTGCCAGTCTATCCTAACCAACAGTTGAGAAAGCATTGGACTTTGGGGGGAGGAGGGCAGGTTTAACATTCCTACTCCAACCTCTGTAAGAGCACGGAAACCACTGGACATTGGAATGGTCATATGTACTATCTCCCACCAATGCAAGCAGCAATAGGGAAAGCACTGGACTTTGGATGGGTCAGATTTACTACTTCCAGTTCAAACTAAGTAGCCATGTTTTGGACTTTGAAGAGGTCAGATCTACTGTTCTCGCTACATTCTAAGAAACACTATGGAAAGGACTCTGGAGGCATCAGATTTGCTATTCCTACTCTAATCTAAGCAACAGTAGTTAAAGTGTTGACTTTGTCAGGTCAGATTTACTATTCACACTCCAAACAAAGAATATTTTGTGTGAAAGTATTGTACTTTTGAGGGGTCTGATTTAATACTCCCAAATTCACATAAACAATAAGCGGGAAAGTGTTGTACTTTTGAGGGGTCAGATTTACTATTCCCACTCCAACTAAGCAGCTTTCATGAAAGTTTTGAATGGGTGACATATATTATTCCCAAAAGGGAAAGAAATAGCTTTTTAGTGGTGACACTGAACTAATTCCTTTCAAACCTAAGCAACAGTAAGAAAAGTGTTATGCTTGAGGGGAGAGTTGTCAGATTTAATACACCTATTCCAGCCTACTCAAGATTAGGAAAAGTATTGATAAAATATATATTAAATATCATGAAATATATATTTCTTTTAATCCAACATTAAAAATTATAGAAAAAAAACGCACTAAAATATTCTTAAAAATGCAAAAACCTTAAAAAGATCTATTTCTATAGACACACAAAAACTCCAGATGTGTACCTAAACTACATTTTACAAAATGTATTTCTTGAATAAAGTAACTCATTAAAACATTATTTAACCATTACAGACCCCAAGGACAGTATATAGTACAACACTTCCCACCCTCCTCCCCTACAGTCCCAGCAACCAACAGAAAAGTGAAGTACTACAAACATGAAAGAAATCCACCAAAAAAATAAAAAAAATAGTAAAACATAATTACATACTTATTAAATTAATTATCCAATGAAAATAAAAATAAATTGACAATTTACAGAAATTCATTAAATAGGGCCTCATTACAAGTTTGGCGGTTAGACTGCCAGACTGCCATGTTGGTGGTCCTGAAAAGACCACCACATTACAAGTTATACAGGCAGGACAACCAAAAAAGGCAGACCACCAGTAGCACAGAGGCCTGGACATAGGCGGTCCGACTTCCAGTGCCGACAGCACAGCGACTAACCACTGACCTTATTACAAGAACACAGTTGCCGTAGCGGATCCCCATGGCAGTCAGCCAATGACAGTCCAAACCACAGCAGTCCGCAGTCATCAAATAAATGCACAACTACACATTCAATGAATTTGAAAATAACACAGCCGAGACACATCGTCACACCCACACACCTGCAAAGACACTATAAAAACAAACTCCTTCACAGACCACAATCATTTGCATTCCACTGCAAGGCAACAAACCCAAAGTAGCATTTTTTGTAGAGTACATAGATTAGGCACCCCTTTTTTCACCATCCCATTGAACATCCTGCACACACTTTTGTCCATTCACACTCTATTGCACTTCCCCTGTTTAGTAAGTCACTGTCATCTGTTTTTTTTTCTTCCACCATGTCACGTTCCAAAAATCCCCATTTTTCTGAAGATGAGTTACGAGTCATGGTGGATGAAATACTAAAAGTAGAGCCACAATTGTTTCGAGCACAAGTCCAGCACAGTCCTCTCAGTAGGAAAATGGAAATGTGAGACAGGATAGGCGACAGAGTGAATGCTGTAGGTACCACCCTTCCTGCAAAGGAGGACATTAGGAAGTGATGGAATGACCTCAAGGGCAAGGACAAGTGTGTGTGTAGAGAGTGACCTGACTGCAACTCACAGGAGGCACTGTTTCAGCAACTACAAACACCATAACAGTGTTTACTTGTCTAAAGACCTCTGTTTGGCAACTCTCAATTGAAGTGTACTCACCTGGGAGGGTACAATTTGTATAGTGTGTGTCGTAGAGAGAGCAACATGACTGCAACTCGCAGCAGGCCCTGTATCTGTAACACCAAACACCAGCACAGTGGTCACTTGCACATATACCCCTGTTTTTCCAACTCACAAATGAAGTGTACTCACCTTGGGGGATAATATTTGTATAGTGCATGGGTACTTGCAAACATTTCCCCTGGGGCCACAAAGTACTGTCTGTGACATGCCCAAGGGCCGTGCTGCTGCCAACAGGGCAAGAATCGGGGTAATGAAAGGTGGGCATAGGGGGACGTGAAGCAGATGCGGACAACAAATCCAGCCTTCATGTGACTTCTGTCTGCCACCAAAGCTCTATTACTGTTACTTTAGTTAATGTGTAAATAAATGATGCCTGTTTTACAGCTTTCTGAATGTTCCTACTCTGTCAAGTGAACAGCATCCCAGTTCTGCTGTTCACCAGGGGGCCACAATTAAAGGTCAGGAGGGCCGTATGTGGCCACCGGGCCCTACTTTGAGTATCCCTGGTATGGTGTGTTTAGTACAGGGAGTTATTTGACTGCAACTCCCAGGAGGTTCTGTTACTGCCAGTCCAGTGCTCACATGCCAAAATACCCTTCTCTGGGAACTAACAAATTAAGTGCACTCACCTGGGGGGGGGGTCATATTTGTGCAGTGTGTGTAGTATAAGGAGTTAAATGACTGCAACTCACAGGAGGCTCTTTTACTGCCACTCCAACCACCAGTCCAGTGTTCCCTTCTCAAAATATCCTTCTTTGGGAACTCACAAATGAATTTACTCACCTGGGGGAATAATATTTATATAGTGTGTGTAGTACAGGGGGGTTACATGACTGCAACTCCTAGGAGGCACTGTTCGTATAACCCCAAACACCAGTCAGTGTTCCCTTGTCTCAAGACCCCTGTGTGTGAACTCCCAAATGAAGTTTACTCACCTGGGGATAACAATGAAAAAGTGTGTGAACTAGATGGAATACCTTGACTGCAACTCACAGGAGGCACGGTTTCTCTGACTCTAAACACCAGAACAGTGTTCATTCATTGAAAGACCCCTGTTTGGCAACTCTCAATGTAAGTTAACTCAGCTTGGAGGATGCCATTTGTATAGTGTGTGTAGTAGAGGGAGTGACATGAATGCTAAGGCCAGGAGGCTTGGTCACTGTTACTCCACTCACCATTCCAGTGCCCTCTTCTCCAAAGACTCCTGTTTGGGAACTTACACATGAAGTGTACTCACCTGGACTAACAACACCTGTATAGTGTGTGTAGTACAGGGACTGACAAGGCTGCAACTCCCAGTGGGCACGGTTTCTGTTACTTCAAACAACAGCACATTGGTCATATGCCCTAATACATCTGATTGTCAACTTTCAAATGAAGTGTAATCACCTGCGGGGATTACATTTATTAAGTGTATGAAGGAGAGGGAGTGACATGACCGCCAGGAGACTCTGTTTCACTAACTCCAAACACAAAGTGTTCACATGCCCAAATACCCATGTCTATTAACTCTCAATTGATGTTTACTCACCTAGGAGGATACCGTTTGTATGGCGGAAGGACGTAGAGGGGGAGTTTGGAACGCAAAGCCATATAGGCCCTGTTTCTTTACCTCCAATAACAAAATCAGTGTTTACTTGCCCAAATCCATCTATTTGTGAACTCTCAAATGAGGTTTACTCACCTGGGAGCCTGGGAGGATAACGTTTGTCAAGTGTGTGTAGTGCAGAGAGTGGCATGACTGCAACCCCCAGGAGGCACTGTCTCTATAACTTCAAACACCAGACCAGTGGTCACTTGTCCAAATACCCTTGCTTGCTAACTCTCAATTGATGTTTAGTTACCTAGCAGTGAGTAAGATACAGATTGTGCTCAACTCCAAGATGTGTCTGGCCACCTAGCTCCATCATGACCTGCTAACCCAAGATGAAACTATTGAGAACAGGAATGACACCTTACCCAGTATGCAAAACAATGACTCCAAAGGCCTCAAGATGAATAATCAGAATGGTATGGGCAGCAGACACATTCACATTGCATTGACCACATGATGACTCCAGTCACATATACAACAAACTCCTCGGTCTGCCTACATCACATTCAACTAGGCCTCAAAATAGCCAAAGGCACGTCTTGCCAAGCCACTGTTTTGCCTACACTGGTGGCAAGATGGCATTCTCAGGCCATCATCTCAAGGGCTAATGATCTGCACATTCCAGCAGCAGCTTGACTTAAAATGAAATTGGCATGCTTCACAAATGTCATGTCAATACAACCAATACCAAGAGTACTAGCCACAATAGGATTAACTGCAAATTAACTTTGTACAAGGTCCATGCTTAATGTAAGACTAAACTGCTGGAAGTAGATGTCACAATGCAACCAGTAACACTGTATCTTTACCATCAACATGTCAAGCTGCCACTGGGCACACAGACTGCCATTGTCACTACCCCCTTCATGAAGCCCTCAATGAAGAAGACACTCCTGGATGTCTGGACATCGAGGACGGTTCTGGCCCATCTGGGCAACCTGGTCAGACACCAATAGTGAGACTCACTGTGCCACATCAACACCTCCCGGCCCAGTTGCCTCAACATCACAGGTGACCATTCATCCCCCAACCTGTATACCGAGCACAGTGTCTATTATCTTGTGCCCCCCAGTCTTGGATCCTGAGTTGCAGAACAACACTTCCAACAATGAGGTTCCAGCACCAAGTGGGAGAGGGCACCTTGTGGCAGGGCCATGGGGGTAGGGTGCATGGGAGGGATGGTGTGGGCCAGCCCGGATAGGCCACTGGGGCTGCTCCTGGCCAGGACACCATCATCCACATCTAAGGGGTCTATCAGGAGTCCCAAGGCTTGATGGGCCAGGTCTTGACCGAACTCCGGGAAATCAAGCAGCTACAGAGGAACATGCATAGGGAAATGCGAGAACAGATAGAGACCCACAATACCAACATGGCCTCCCTAATAGGGGTGATGTGGGGCCTACACAGAGTCCTGAGCAGGGCTTTTCAAAACCAATCTTCCCCTTCTTCTGGCTCATCAACACCAGGCACATCTACAGCAGTGCCAGCCACTTGAAGTGTGGCCCTGCCAGTGGAAGAACCCTCCCTAGACACCCCTGCCTCCGTAGCAGCAGATGCCTGCCCCACACAAGCAGGGACATCCAGCAAACAATCCAGGAGGTGCAGATGGCACAACACTCACCACTGCCAACAAGTGACATCTTCCTAAAGGACCTCCCTTGTGTGCTACATATTCACTGCATTGACTGATCTTCAACCACCTACCAGTTCCAATGGGAGGAGTATTCTGTACCTTGGACTCCCAATGGTGTGGCATCTACTCCAGTTATTTCATTTACCATGACTGACACCTTCACTTTAATTTCTATTCTTTTCTGTCCAACCTTTGTTTTCTGCATCAGCATTGTAATACATTTACCCATCACAAACTCATTGTCTGCGTTCTTAGTTTCAACATTTTACTATGTAGAGGTATAAGACCATGTGAACAATATTATGAAGACACAACTTGTACTAGGAGGGATGTGTTAGAGGTGCACACTGTCCTGCTCAGGATCACAACCACTACACACAAACACATATGTACAAGTGTCTGGTCACACCAAACATTTTATTCCAGTGTACAGCACATAGGCGGTCCATATGTCTGTACTTTTTGAAACAAGAATGTGTGACTTATACTGAGTCAAAGCACTTATTCCAAGGTACAGCCCCCCCAGGCCACGGAAAGAAGGGATTGGCCAGACATTGTCCTGTAGATTAGGCAAACATTAAAGTGAATGATGTCACCAGCTTGAGCCTTATCCCATACCACACCAAAGTAATCCAACATCACATAATCCAGGATACAGACAGATGGCAGTATAACAGCTCCTGGTCGCACACCCATCACAATCTAATGATCATGCATCTGATAGCATAATGATAGCATCTGATATAGGTTAGCGGTGGCCTACCCAGACCTTGATGGGAGTTTGAAGATAGCACAGCATCCACAAGGGGGTAATTACAGGGCATATTCCTGCCTGTAACATTGCCAAGTTAATGAGTTAGGTTCTGACATCTCCCTCTGATGATTATGGTTGAGTCATGTGTAACACAGTAGACGACTGATTGTTTGTATAGACAAGTCATGTGTTGTATACTGATATGCATTGCCTACTGGCCCAGGGACCTAGGACACAACTGTGTACAATCCACAAGCAATTTGCTCCACAAGGCCAATATATGGCTATTTACATTGATCAATCAAGTACTGTTTGTTGTTGTAGTGTGTGTAAATTCTATGCAAGATCCAACTACTCCTCAGTGTTACAAGCCAAAGGTAATGAAGGGATGGATCACTGTCCTCAGCCATGTGTCTGGTGTTGCCATCTGCACCCAAAGGCTAGTTGTCTTCAGCATATGGCGGATGCTGGTTCCTCACTACTGTCTGTAATGTGAAGATGCCCATCATATATGTGACATAGCATACATTGTACTTTGGGTGCAGCTACAGATCAATACTTTCCCTTGGTAAGTGGTGAATGTCCAATTACATGATTTATGTGACATCACTGTTGCCAACATTCTTTGTGCCTACATGTTAGAATGTGTCCCTTTCTCTTTAGAAAAACATTTGTAAGGTGCTGTTTCATGCATGGTCTACCTGTGTTGATGGGAGAATTTCTGTATTCCCTCACATATATTTGCATGCCATCCTGTATGTGAAATAAGACATTTACGAGGGTGGTACATTTAATGTTGTGCCACAGACAGCAGTGTGTCATCATTGATTATTGGCTGACACATTTCCTCATGCATCATAGCATGTAATTTGGCATGTAAACTGCAGTAGCAATGAGGGACATGATAAGTAGGCCTAGAGTTTTTAGCCACAATATGCATTTCCATGCCATTGATGTAGAATCATATAGCGAAGTGCTTTGCACATGTGAAATGGGGAAGGTTTTTAACCTGATTATTGGCATGCATCATGCAGTGACGTGCAGTTATATTGAAATCACATATGTTTGGGTACAAGCATTCACCCACAGACATCTAGGTTTGCATGATGAAAATGGAGACAATGATGTAGCTTCCAGTTGGGCAATATGTTGAGGGCCTTCAACAAGTACTTGCAAATCTCTGGGCATCTCCAACATCCAAGGGACTAATGGCGCCTACTGATGCACTCAGAGTATGTCATTGTAAGGGGTGCCAGACATTAGTGTTATTTGCCTGGGGCTTGTTGAATCATTGTGTTGTGGGGTTTTGAGAAATATCTCCCTACCATATTGCACATTAGGTCTACAGTGTCCATTTATGTGCCAAATGTGTGAGCAACATTAGTACTACCTCCATAACTCTATTGGGACAAATATCACTTGGTGAAGTGAGAATTGTGGAACTGCTTTCAGTGTGACAAGAGTATTTCCATGTCACCTTCTCCAGGCTATTGTACTGTTGTCAGCAACATGGCATGTTATGGGAGCATCATTTATCATTGTTGGTTCATTATGTATGTGACAAATAGATGTGTGCATGACCTAGTGTGGGATGTCTGGGAATGGACTTGGCATTGGCCTACTATTGTATGACAACAGGTAACTGAGGTATGCTCCACTGGGCAAAGCATTGAAGGTGATGGGGTCTCCTACTTGTTCAATGGTTACTGTGATTGCACAACTGTAGTTGTCTGAGATCCTGATTTTCCTGTGGGAAACTGTTGACAGTTCAGATGGCATGCATGCATATGGCATGGTACTTGTAAGGGGCACTTCAGTGGAGTTTGCTTCTGGGACCTACTTGGCATCATGGTAATGTTTGCTAATCCCAGCTGTTGTTCAAGTGTGATCAAGGACATGTGATGACCCTATTTCTCTTTGTATTTACAGCATCAGCACAGGGAATCGAAGGAGACAGGGCACAGGTGAGTGCAGAAGCATCTGGCCACAGGACCTCAGGTCAGGACACCACTGACACAGAGGAACCCAGTGGATCAGAGGGTGAGGGGAGTGCCACCGGGGAGACTGGATCTACATCCTAGTCATCATCAGATTCTTCCTCCAGTGGCCACTCCCTAGTGGTGGTGGACCCATCGGGACGTACCCCCGTACCATATTTGCCTGCCACCCCCAGTTCTATCACCACCCTCACCGTTGCTCTCCACCTAGTTGGTGGTGCCCGCTCACTCAAGATGGTGGGCGTCTTCTTTGCCACAGGCACCTCAGCCCCTGTTACTCCTGCTTCCCTCAGTGAAAGGAGTATCTCTGTGGGTCAGACAGCCACTGTGAATGCCATCCAGGGGTTGTCAACCCAACTGCAGCAGACCAATGCATTCCTGGAAGGCATCCATAGTGCAGTGCCTGGTCTACAGAGATCTTTTCAGGCTCTGGCCTCCAAACTGATGGCAGCCAGTCACCCTCCACATTCCGAACCCCCTCCACCTCCTTTGCCCTCAGTCCAAATCCCCCATTCCCCTGCCTACCCCAAAAACACAGACCAATCCACACACACCCACCTAAACACACAAGAGAAACACACACAGACACAAACACCATGCAAAAATCACACCAGCATGCAAGCACTGAAGAGACACACACACAGCAGTAGCCACCACTTACACAGACATCCCCACCATCCCACTGTACCACACACGACATCAAGCATACCCACAGGCACCACCAGAACAGTCAGTGACACACCCACTACATTCACCATACCGGCAGACACCACCAGAACAGACACACAGACATCCACCATAACTGTAGCCACCACCACAACAGACATACACTCATCCACCACTACCAACATACCCACTGACACCATCCTAACAGACACACACATCCACCACTCCCACAACACCCAGCACCTCCACTACGCAGCCCCAAGACATGCAAAGGCCCACTCTCACACACCCAGCAGACACCACCCAAACACAAGCATACCTCACACATGCACACACCCAAGACATCCACACTGACACAGCAGACAACTACTCCCTCAACTTCCAAAACCCCAACCCCTTCTGATGACTGTCCCTACAGTGTGTTCCTAAGACTGACTTTTTTGTTTGAGCTTGCCCTTTCCCCTGTTACCACCACCCCATCCTAAACCCAAGAGGTCCCCACACACTTTCCAACCCATACAGTTGGTTTGTGTGGGCATACCTTTGTCCTCCAATTCCTTTTCTACCTTTGTGTTGTTCCTGAGAACCTTGTGTTGTCTGCATACAGTTGTGTGTGTTTCAGCCTGCTTGCTGATCCATTTGCTGTTGTTTTCAGTATCTGACTTTGGGAGCAGTGCTGCTGTCCCCCAAAACAAGGGTATAGGTTCACTGTATGGAGATGTGGGAATAAATGCAATTGTTTTGTCATAGCATTGGGTTCTGTTTGGTATGGTATGGTAAGTATTTTATCTTGTGTTGTCCAATGTGATCATGTATGGTGTTAAACTTGTCCCCTGATATGGATTATAGTTTCATCTAATGTGTGGCAGCTTGAGTTTTGTTTGTGTAGACATGGAGGATGTTCGATTGTGCTACCTTTGTTAGCATTTGACTGTGCATGTGTCTATTTATCTGAGTGTACCTTACAGCTACTTCAGCTAGAGGCATGTCCCATGCAGTTGGAGTTGTATGTGCTTTCTTGGCTTGCACTCCTGCGTTGTGCAAATGGACATGTCATTTTGCTCTAGTATTGTTTGTCCTTTAGATACATGTAGGGCATAGTTGTTCAAGAGGTGTATGCAGTGTGATATTTGTCCCAGTGCAGCCTCCTTTTCTGAGTGCTCCTGATGCCCCCACCCCTATTGAGCAGGTATTGTTTGCATAGTGATCTTTGTATATTTGTCTTTCCTTCCTTTGTGCCTCTCATTGTCCTTCCTTTGTGTTGCAATGTGGATGATATGTGTGTGTCCAACGCAGAGATGTGTAATGGTAGTGGTGTTTTTGATCCATGCCACAGCCATACGTATATGTTTGAATGTGACAACAGTCCATGGCATATGTGCAATGTGAGTGTGTGAGTTGCATTTGTAGATGTGATGTTGCTGTGTTGCTGGTGTTGTGTGAGACAACATTGTGTACACTTTATTGTCCCTGTGCCTGGTATGAGCAGATGTGTGATTGTGTGTAGTGTTGTGGTGCAGTGAGTGACCTGCACAAAGAGGGCATTTTGTGACTGTGAATATGTCCTTCTTGGTGTATGATTCCGACCCGGGACACCATGACAAGTGTACTTTGTGCCCGTAGCGTGAGCCCCATATAATGTGGCTGACAGCGCGGCAATCTATTGTTGAGTTTAATGACATAGGTAGGTGTGTGTTCTTACGGTCAGTTGCGTCCAGGGCAGCATGGATTTTGTGCAACTTTTATGATCATCAGCAGCGGCAGGACATGTGTGATGTGCTCCATGATGGCACTGGGTGTGTAAGGTTGTCTGAAGGTGAGTATCTCGGATATATATTCCCCATTTCCGCCTGCTGAGACGTAGCCATGGTCACATTGGTGGTGTGCAACCTCATTATGTGTCTGGCAGAAAAACTATCTCAGCCGGCCTGTTTGTGCAGCCTTGTGACTGCAGTGGTCTGTGCTGCCTTCCAATGCCGGTGGAGCTGCAGTGGTCTTTGCTCCACAGGCCAGCATGACTCTTAATACGGTGGTCCGACCGCCAACCCGATGGTGGTTGGACCGCCAACGCCTCTGCGGCGGTCCACAGACCACCAAACCTGTAATGAGGTCCATAATTTTATAACATATATATAACAAACAAAAAAATGCATACTCATTAATCTAATAAGTCAACTTCATAAAAAAAAAATGTAAACATTATATATAAAAAATTAATTAAGTACTAAAATATCTTTCCACCTTTCTCCCACGCAAACTGAACAACCAGAACATAACATAAACTCAAAAGCAGCATTTTAAAAATATTACCAGAACTGTAGACAAATGTACAGAAAAACACACAAAAATATAAAATATGAAATATTACAAAATAAAACAAAATCAATATTGAATACGACTATATTAAAAAAAAAAAACAGCTCCTCCTTCTCGATGGAAAAACTGGCTGCTGTGCTCCATGATAGGTCTTACATATTTGATAGAAAATTACTTCCATTTAAGACACACATGTGAAGTGCTGTCAAGTCCTGGAAAAATAAAGTCATGGTCATGTCTGAATTCCTTTGAGACGTCCAAATATGTGATACATCATCAGCCCAAAGAAACGACAATGAACAATCCTTGTGAACACTAAGGGCCTGATTCTAACCTTAGCAGGCACACTGCCAGCCTGCGGCAGTGGTGGTCAGAAACAGGCCGCCAAGCTGCTGGTATCCTGACCACTGAATTCTGACTTCCCAGCTTGCCTGGTGGTATGTTGGTGCCGCAATCATGGCAGTGGCACATTTCGGCTCTAGTGAGAAGCTGAATCCAATGCCAGCTATGCTGTAGGGCTGCCAGCCTGTCAGAAGCACTGTGTCCCTAGCAAGTGACGCAGTGTGTGCACCTGACCAGCTGGCATTGGGGAGTTGGGAGTGAGTGTTAGTTCACATTCTGGAAGGGCAAAGGCATAATTGCCCATAGGGCCATTGTTGTGGCCCTTTCCCTGCCTTTCCACTGACATTCACCCACCGCAGTAGGAGCAATGTCGGTGGTCCGGAGGTGCTGTCACCGCCATAGTCATGATTGGGTGTCGGACTGCCAAGAAGGCGGCAGTCTGACCACCCAAAAAATGCAGCAGCAGGACTCTTCCCACCGTGTTCATAATTGGCCACTAAGTCTTGGAACTGTGGGGTTTCCACTCTCTGCAACTACTATCATCTTCACAGGTACCCTGCCGCATGCTTGTTCATGGAGGAGTGGGTTTTGGATTCACTAAGATAGACACCAGCTCTTATATTTGACTCACGTAATATTGCCTATGTACTGTGATGTGATTTTTCACATATTGATATCAATGCTTGATATTCAAAATTAAACTAAGGATAGCCTTCAAGTAGCTCTGCGTTGTGGAAGGAGCTATTCACAGTAAAGGTCCTGCATTTCTTCAACATAAATTCTTTCGTTATTAACCTAAGCCCTTTCTCATCTTCCTCTGTATCCAATTTGCTGACCTCCCAAAGCTTAAGAGGGTCTGGTTGGGAGGCAGATCCTTCTCAGTCGAGGCTTGCCACCTCTGGAATAACCTCTGTACCATCATAGAGCCACTGAGGACCTTCCATCTTTTTGCAAAGCTTTAAGACCTGGATCTGCACCCTGTGAGTCTTCTTTCCATTACAGCATTAGCGCAGTGACATCCAGCGCCAGGACATTTTTATAGGTAGTGGTTGCGCTTTAGAAATGTTTAAAAAATGTTTAAATAATAGAATCCACAGACATAAATAAAGCTCTCTGTAAGTCTTGCCCTAGTTTTCCTGTGTTGTGTGTGTTTATTGAGGCTTGGTATAATCTTTTCACTACACAAAACCAAAACAACTAGCATAGATAATGGCTGCCTAGTGTAAATGCTTAATTGTCTGACTATGTCCCTTATTCTATGAGGACTATCTCACACCATCAGACGTTCAAGAAAATGTTATAAGCTTTCATTTAGGTTGATTCATGCCTGAGCCTGAATAATGCAGTGCTCAATTTGTGCTTGTTGTTTCCGGTGCTGAGCACTGGCACTTATTTTTAGGGCAGGGGCTTATTCTTCTGCCTCAAGCATTTGCTGCTAGCAAAAGACACATATGGGAAAGACGGAAGAAGGGAAAAACGAAAAAGCGTCACAATCGGAGAAAGTAGAAAGCTGCAAGAGTGAGCTAAAGGGGCAGGGAGTAGCTGTAAATGGATGGAAGAGGCCCGAGATGGCTTCAGTGTTACTCTGCCTCAGTATTCCGTACTCACACTCACACATTTAATTGCAACAGCCGCGTGTTTAAGAGGAGGGCTTTGGGCATGGGTACCTTTTTCTTAACAAATTAAGCACTGCTGCATATGCGCATTTATAGTTCTGGTTCCTTCCTGCTAGCACCAAGATAAGTCTATAAAGCGAATGTTGCTGTAGTCCTGTGGTTTCTCTACCCTCACTGACTTGGCTCCCAGTCATTATATCACAGTGACATGGGCACATTACCAGGACTTGGACGCCCTTTTACATTGTGAAGGTAGTTGTCTCTGCATGTGAACTTTGTTTTCGTCCATCAAAACAAACTAATTTGATTTTAGAAAAACACTAAAAATGTAGCTCGTGGCAACTGTTTAACGAGTGTAATAAATATATTGCGGAAAGAGATTTTTTTTTTTTAAAGTCTGTCTGCTGTGACTTTAAACTTATATCAAAATTGAAAATGTATTTGGGAGCTATTGCATCACTTGTGTCAAATGGCTATTGAGACTTGTTCAGGTATTACTCGCATTTGAACTTCTATTTTTGCTCATTTCACTAAAGCCGATGTTCCATATAAATTAGGGTTTGCGAAGGCTATTGATATTTCAGAGCCCTAAAGGGATGTGAGCTTGAAGTACGTGAACATCTCCTATTCCAAGGCCAGTATTCAAGCAAGATCTGTTTTTCTGAGAGTTCTGCAAGGACAAACCCATACAATGAAAGTATAGGCCTATCTCATATTTGAAAATTACAGTGGCCGGGCAGACAATGTACTTTCCTACCCACTTAATTTCATGTTATAAGCTTATACTAGCGGTGACACTTCAGTGACTTCCTCTCAGTCACTAGTGTTCAGAACACACAGTACTGAGTGACTCATTCCTGTACCCTTTTGTCAACTCAAAGCCCTGAAAAAACTAAAGTTTACGGATAGAAGGGAATACGTTCCCTGATTAGATGAAGTAAGGTTGTGTAAAGCTCACAAGGGAGTTAGTTACACTTGAGTTTCATTTTAGCAACATATGGGTCATTTCACAAAGGCATTTATGAGTGGTCTTTTACGTGCTCTCACATTCCTTTGTGAATTGCCCCCATAACATCTAATATAAGATTAAAATGGGATGTTTAGGAAGCATTTATATACATTTAGTACATATAAAAATGAGACTGTCATCTTTGCAATTTTACTAATAGGAAGTTGGACATTTCCGGGCCGATTTTCAAAGGCATGTAAGTGTACATAAAGGAGTACTCCTGTAAAACTATTTTCGGTACTCACTAATGCTTTTGTGATTCGACCACATAGAGGGTCATTCTGACCCTGGCGGTCATGGACCACCAGGGCCAACGACCGCGGAAGCACCGCCAACAGGCTGGCGGTGCTTCTGGGGCCATTCTCACCGCGGCGGTACAGCCGCGGTCAGAAAAGGGAAACCGGCGGTTTCCCGCCGGTTTCCCATGGCCCCAGGGAATCCTCCACGGCGGCGCTGCAAGCAGTGCCGCCATGGGGATTCCGACCCCCTTCCCGCCATCCTGTTTCTGGCGGTTTTCACTGCCAGAAACAGGATGGCGGGAACGGGTGTCGTGGGGCCCCCTAACAGGGCCCCATTGAGATTTTCAGTGTCTGCTTTGCAGACACTGAAAATCGCGACGGGTGCAACTGCACCCGTCGCACACCAGCAACTCCGCCGGCTCCATTCGGAGCCGGCATCCTCGTTGCTGGGGCTTTCCCGCTGGTGTTCAAAAGGAAAACTATGTAGCACATTTTGTTATGGAAAACACACATGAGTTCCTTTTCACGAAATTCCATTACTAAATATAGGCTTGTATACCATTAATCTTGCATGAAATAAAGCAAAAAACAGAAGTTCCTGATTGTGAGTTTGGCAGTCCGGGGACTGCCACGGCGGTGGTCCGACCACCACAGTGTTGGTGGTCCGACCGCTATATTATGATACATGTGGTCACATGGATGAAAGACCACCTCGGTATCACCCAAACACACCTTTCCTGCAAAATTATTGTAATGAACTCACACATAGCACCCACATTGCAAGAAAATGTAAGGTAAATGGGATGCTGAATAATGTGTGTGCCAAACATCCAAAGCACACAATGTAAATAATCCCTGCAGAATAGGCATAGCGGCATCAGGGGGACTCCAGGAAGGCTGCTGCCCTGGGACACATTTCACTTTGCACATGCCTCAAAAACACTATTTGAACAGAAACTGTGGCCTGAATAATATCAGGGACAACCTATAGTATAACCAAGTATCATGCTCATGTGGAAAATGTGTAAGTGTAAGTTTAGAAAGCAAATACAGCAGTAACAGCATGGGTCACACATTTAGATAAAGTAGGTGTAAGGTCCACATATTAAGATGGACACATGTCCATTCAAATGTATAGGAAGACAGCACAATTGAACACCCTCCATGTATAGACAAACACACCTCTAGCTTGCACACATTAAACAAATGTCCAATCTAAACCGGGGTAGAAATGGAACCCACTAGATGTTGACATTGGCCAAACAATAAGAAATACTTACCATATGAAACAGCACCCAATGCAATGCCAACCCAATTGCATTACATCCCAAACATCCATCCATCGAACATTTCCCCTGGTCCTGGGTGACTCCAGCACTGGTTCCAAAGTCAAATATTATCAAACCTTATCAAATGGCTAATTAATCAGGGTGAACCAGATGCAACTGTAGTCATACATCACAAATTATTCATGAACATCAGAAAGATAGAAAAGTAATGGCAGGACCAATGTGTATCAAAGCAAACAACTGAACTTCATTTACCACACTCCAAAAATGAAGAAAAAGCTAATGGCCAGTCCTTAGTAAAGAGTGTGCTGAGCATACTGCTGTGCCTCACAGCGTGCCTCACAAATCACTGTCACAGGAACCCCCAGAGGATGAGGCATCTAGTGGATATTCGAGGGAACCTCAATGATCAAACTTGGATGGGGGTATGATTGGGTTTTGGGTGAGTGTGTTTGGTCTTGGGAGGGGGGGGGCTCACTTTGGGAGGGGTCAGATTCTTTTTGGGTTTGGGTGGGGTATGGCTTGGTCTGAGGGGCAGGTGTCACAGGGGAGGGCTTGGAAATGGAAGGGATGGGTTGGGTTGTTGGTGGGGTCCTTTTTGCTTTTGCTGGAGCTGGGTGACCTGCACTAGGATGGCATTCAGAGTGGCAGTCTGACCCACAGAGATGGTCCTCAGGAGATCAATCACCTCCTCACTCAGGGCAGCACGGGTAACAGGGGCAAGAGGTGAGGTGCCCAGCACGAAGGAGGTGGCTACCCTTTTGGGGTGGCGGGCCTGATGAACTGGATAGGGAGCAACAGGGAGGATAGAGATGGAGCTAAGGGTGGTGGACAAGGATGGAGCAGGTGTAGGACCTAAGTGTTCCACCTACACTAGGGAGTGTCCACTAGAGGTTGACTCAGAAGAAGATGATGTGGAGCGAGTCTCCTCAGTGGCACTCCCTTCACCCTCTGGGCCACCGGGTCCCTCCATGTCTGATGCTTTATAACCTGAGGCACTGTGGCCAGATGCTTTCCCACTGGTGTCAGCCCTGTCTCCTCTGCTTGCCTGTGGTGATGCTGAAATGACTAATACAAATAGTGTCAGTCCATGTGCCTGCACACACTTGAACAACAGCTTTGATTACAAAGCATTACCATAATGTACAGGAGCCCCAAGCCACAAGGACCTGTAAAGTGCCTCCAAACCTTTGCATCATCAGGTGCATGAATGCTAAATGAACTGTAAACATTTGCACACAGGAAAATCAGAATCCCAGACAACTTCAATTGCATGAGTGAAGTTGTCCAATCACAATACCCATGGATCAAGTAGGAGACCCTGTCACCTGAATGGTTTGGCTCTTCTAGAACCCCTCACTAACCTGTTGGCATCAAATATACTGGCAATGCCAAGCACATTCTCACAGATTCCATACCAGGTCCTGCAATCAGCAAATGTTCATATACATAACACCACATCATGATAAAATGATGGGCGAATAATCCACCCATGTTGCAGTAAGAAGTACAGTTGCCCAAAGACATGTCACACTGTAAAAACTCATCAATAGTAACGTAACAATATGTACATTGTCTAAATAGTTTAATGGAAGTTGTACTAATGTTGCTTTGTAGGATAACACATCTTGCACACTGGAGACAATCTGGTGAAAATGTCTGAGAGATTTGTCTACAAATATCCACAGCACAATGAATCAGCGAGGCCTAGGGAAACCAAGTGTTTCGATTGGTACTGCTGAAAACACCCTCCTAACATTGCATAACAAAAAGGCAATAGTTCATTGAATGTTGTGGCTCAGGGAATCTCTAATATCTGAAGGTGACCTTTTCTCAATGAAAGGCCCATCTCTGTACTTTGTATCATGCAAACACAGATTCGATTGGATTACTGAGTGTACACACTCACATATGATACCGGCAGTTCTGCATGTCACTGCCTGATGC
This sequence comes from Pleurodeles waltl, assembly GCF_031143425.1. Lineage (NCBI taxonomy): Eukaryota > Metazoa > Chordata > Amphibia > Caudata > Salamandridae > Pleurodeles > Pleurodeles waltl. The sequence goes on along the minus strand of NC_090450.1, from coordinate 863,117,831 downwards.
ATTTCAACAGTCAGGTAATGAACCTTCAACAATTGACATGTGCAAAGCACTTAGCCAAATGATTCAACATTAATGCCATAGAAATGCACATTGTGAGCAAGTACTGTAGTTCTACCCATCATATCCGTCATTGCTTCTGCAATTGTTCATGATAAATGATGTGGAGTAAGGGGGTAGGGTATGTGTTGCCCAACAAACACTGTTGGCACAGTCCTGTCTGTGGTACCACATGAACTGTATACCCATCATATTAAACTATTTTACAAGAGATTTTGGCATGCACACATATGACATCATCCTGTAAAGACAGGTAGATCATGTATGAAACAGTAGTGGAAGTGATACTATAAAATGCGAGGTACACAGGCTAACATGTAGGCACAAATACTGATACCAACAGTGAAGTTACCCAAAACATTCAACTGTACACTCCCTAATTACCAGGGTAAAGCATTGCTCAGTGCCTGCACACAAAGGACAATGTATGCTGTGTCACATGTATGATGGCCACCACCACATGAGAGGCAGTATTGAGGCACCAGCACTCTTGAGACACTGAAGACAAGTGGCCTGTTGGGTACAGATACAAATATACTCTCTTGAGCAGACACATGGTTGAGTAAAGTGAACTATTACCTCATGTTCCTTGATGTTTGAGGTGACACACTGAAGACAAGTGGAGTGTTGGGTACAAATCACACCCATATCATGAAACAACATGAGATGATTGGCCACTGCACTCAACCATGTGTCTGACCAAGAGAGTATATTGGCAGTGGATTGTGCTGTTGTGCCTCTGGTCACTAGGACAAGAGGCAAGGCACATCACCATGCACCAACCACCATACATATGCAAACAATAACTCATCTTGTGTACCACACATTGGTCATCTCCAATATTCACGCGGAGATGGCTGCCTCTAACAGATCAACCTAGCGATGTTACAGGTATGAATCTTCCTAGGACCCACCCCTTGTAGCTGCTGCCCGCACCTCAAACACCCACCAAGCTCAGGGTAGGCCACCACCAGAATGCGGGCCATCACAGGGGTCAGGGTTTGGCATGCACCCTGTCCTTATTGGGAGGACAGCACCATCTGAACATCCGCAATCTTCTGGGCAGAGCATCTCAGATCCTCCCACCTTTTTAGACAGTGGATTCTCTGCCAGCGATAGCTCCCCAGGGTCAGCACTTTCCAGGTGATAGCTCTCCAAATACCTTGCTTTTGATTGGCGTTGACCTGTATGGCTGCAATAGACAAAAGAAGAGGTCACAATTGCACTTTTTTGGGGTAACTGGTTGTTTAACACATATTTAGGAAACACCTACCACAAGCATTATGTAATGGTCAGCACACAAAATGTGTAAAGCACACATGGTGCTAAGTACAGGGACATAAATACACACTTTTGGAGTCATCTGCTGACTATCAACAAACCTGGAAATGGCCTACACTGACTAAGCAAGCCCACTGGCACAACGTAGCCTAGGGCCAAGGAACATGTATTGTGATATGAGCCACTAGGAAACACAACACACCATTGTGACCTTCTGAAGGAAAAACTACTTTTGCATGACTGTACAGACACCATTACATTCAAGCAATCGCTGCATATGGTCCATACAGGCAACTACCATAGTACAGCCTATGCTGTAGGATTTACGTGGCATAGATAGCATGGGAAGCTTCTTCTGTGTGGATGTGTGGAAATGTGGTTTACATAACTGAATCTCATACCACTTCTGAGTGGGTTGTGTGGTATGTACTGGTATCACAGGAAACAAAACATTTCTTACCATATGTGGCTGTGACGGATCGGACCATGCCGACCCGCACACCACTACAACTTGTGCTGCCTCTGCCCCTGGCAGCACGGAAGCAGACCGAGGTGAAAACCTTCCCATTGGATCCCTGCTGTGGCCGCGGGAAGGACGAGCCATAAAAGGGGTGGCTCCTCCATACCAAAGAGAAGGGATCTGGAGGAGCATTCTGAAGGAGCTGACGGGTGGAAGGACGGAGTGACCACAGGGAGGAAGAAACCGAAGACGCCTGGAATCCTCGACAGAAGAGCGGACTGGAGCCGGAGCTGACACCTTTACAGTCCTGACTCAGAGGCGAGGACCGCTGGACCCGGGGAGCCCATGAGTGAACTCGCCACACTTCAGGAGAAGCGTGGCCAAACCAGGTACGGGGTTTTGACACGGGGAAAAGGAGCGGGAGGCGGGAAGAGAAAGGGAAACACGGGCACGAACACCAAGAGCACGGACGGGTGGGGAACAGAGGGCAGAAAGAGGGAAAAGACAAAAGGACAAGAGGCAGGGAGATCAAATGAGCCTAAGATAGGAGTAAAGAGAGAGAAGGAAAGAGAAACAGACCAATGGGAAGAAAGAGGAAAAGTATTGAGAAACAGACAAACTCCAGACAGTACAGAGGATAAAAAAAGGAGAAGAAAAGAAAGGACAGGAGAAGAGAAAAGCCGCACAACAGAAAGCAGAAAATAGACAGAGAGAAGAGAGAAGAGAGAAGAAAAAAGAGGAAAATTCCCCACCGGCAACAGGGAAGAAGGGTGTGACAAGAAAAACAGGGTAACGGGAGAACCAGTAAGAAAAGGTGAGATAAAGAGCAGTGGAGACAAAGAGAGACAGAGAAACCACTTATTGAGACATTAGAGTGGAGAGAAGAGATAGAGAAAGAAAAATAGTTGTAAACAAAACACTTACCGTACCTATTCTTCTTCTTTTCCCACACGCTTCCCGAGAGGCCTATGGAAAGGAAAGAACGAAGAAGACAAGATTAGCGGCCAGAAGAGAGAAGACGTCTACCAACCCCTACCTTAAACTCACCCCACAGCAAAGAAAACTACCCTGTAAAAGAACAATAAAACCTACTTACATAAAAAGACAAACAGTCTGGTGTACTTGATCTGCCAATCTTCGAGAAAGTGGTGTCAGAAGTGGGATTTTCAAGTCCAACTAAATCCCCAGAATGGAAGAAAAACCCACCATGGCGGATGTTATAGAGCAGTTAGCGGAAGGACAACGCCATCTCCATTTAATGTGGGAACAACAGATGAAGGACGCTCGAGAGGAGCGTGAGGCCTTACAAACTGCCCTTAAAAGTCAGGCCACAATCATGGCTAACAACCAACTAGTCCATGAGACTGCACTTGGCAAACTAACGGAGACCATCGCCCACACTAAGGTACATCCCAACGTACCAAGTAGTGTGTTACAAACATATCAGGACCAGGAAGACCCGGACTCCTTTTTCCTTAATTTCGAGAGAGTGGCAAGCTCGGCCAGTTGGCCAGAAGAGAAGTGGGGGCAGTATATTGCCCCACTATTGACAGGACAACTACAAGCAACGTACCAAGCTATCAATCCTACTGGTAATCTTTCATATAAAGATATAAAGAAGACCATCCTAGAAAGGGTAGGACTTGACAGCAAGAGTTATCGGTCCAAGTTCCGACACATGAAGTGGCATCCACAGGAGAACCCACGTACCCTATACTACAGGGTACAACATGCTGCTGGTCGATGGTTGCATCCCACAAAAAGACCCGAGAAGAGATGCTTCACGTAATTGTACTGGAACAATTTTTAGACGCCCTACCCAACACTACCCGTAATTGGGTTCGCCAACACCCCGGGTTGAGCAATGAAATGGCCATTGAGCTAGCCTGCGCATTTCACAGGAATCCAGACTTTAGAGCAAACCCCAGCAGAACCCCGGTTCCCTTCCCTGTGCGTCCCAGTATAGGAAAAGGAGCCACCCCACGACCTCAGGGACACACAATCCTGACAGGGTACGGATACCCCATCCTCTCCAATCCTCTTTTCCCTCAACCGGACCTCAGTGTTATCAATGCTCGGAATGGGGTCACATCGCAAGGTATTGCCCTCAGAAAAAGGACATGGAAGAACCGATGGAAATAGGAGTCACAAAAGGAAGGGTGTTGTGGTCAGGAGAAACAAAACCTACGTACACCCTCCCTATCCTTCTCAATGGAAAGGAAAGGGTAGCCCTGGTAGACTCATGTTGCAGCCAGAGTGTTATACGTCAGGAACTGGTTGAACCCGGACAAGGGTTACCCCAGGCACAAGTATTAATCGCCTGTGTCCATGGGGACCAGGCGTACTATCCGGTGGCAATCATTAGCTTTCAGTGGAGAGGAGAGGATGAAAATCTCAAGGTGGGGGTATTACCTCACCTTGAAGAAGATATTATCATTGCAGCCTTTTCCCTTTTGTTGACCAAAGCAGGACAGGAACATGTCATGAAAAAATGGTGGGAAGAAGTGCCACATGAAGCGGGAAAGGTAGATAGTCGGCCACCCAGAATCCGTATAAGTAAACAACAGAAAAAGATACAAAAACAGCAATATTCGGGAATAGACTATGGAAACAACGAGACGAAACCAGGAGCCGTAGGCAAGGTATACACAGTGGCAGGAGATTTTAGACAGAGTCAGAGGGACAATCCCTCCCATAAGAACACGTGGGAAAAGGCACTGAGTAACGAGGAGCCTGGGGTGGGACCGAAATTTCACATCCAAAATCATCTTTTATATAGACTTCCCCAGTCTACTAATGACAGGCAGCAACAATTATTAGTCCCTGGTAGTCACTGACAACAGGTTCTGCAGTTAGCTCATGGGGACCAAGGGGAAGGGCATCTTGGTAGGGAGAAGACCGAGGAGGCAATACTCCGGAGATTCTATTGGCCCGGGGTCTTCGGGGATATTTGTAGATATTGCTCGAACTGTCCGAAATGCCAATTATATAATCCTATCACACAACCCCCTGCTCCATTACAGCCACTCCCAATTATAGAGACCCCTTTTTCCCGGGTGGGCATGGATATAATCGGTCCCCTCATTCCGTCCAGTAGAGGTAGACAGTACGTCCTGGTGTTGGTTGATTACGCCACTCGCTATCCCGAGGCTATTCTCCTCCCCAGCATGCACACTAAAGTAATAGCCCAAGCAATGATTGAGTTTTTCTCAACGGTCGGTTTCCCTAAAGAGATCTTAACTGACCAGGGCACACCTTTTATGTCCCGGCTTATGGGGGAAGTAAGCAAGACCTTGGGGATAAAACAAATTAGAACATCAGTGTATCATCCTCAGACTGACGGTCTCATGGAAAGATACAACCGGACTATTAAATCTGTACTCAGGAAGAGCATTGCTGAAGATGGAAGGGATTGGGAAAAAAAACTACCCCTTGTACTCTACGCAATACGCACACATACTCAATCCTCCCTAGGTCATAGTCCATTTGAATTGTTATTTGGCCGGCCACCCCGAACACTTCTCGAAATGTTAGTCGAACAGTGGGAAGAGACGGACAAGGAAGCAAAATACCTCCTTACATATACTAAAGAATTGAGGGAGAATTTACAATCGGTCTGGGAAAAGACCCAAACCAGTCTCCGAGAAGCCCAAGAAAAACAGAAGAAGGCATACGACACCGGAAGTGTGCTTCATACTCTTAACGTAGGAGATAAAGCACTGGTCCTCCTTCCCAGTAGCGAGAATAAATTATTAGCACGGTGACAGGGGCCATACGAAGTAGTAGAGCAGATCAACCACACAACTTATAAATTGGCTCTCCCTCACAGACACGGTAGAGGACAGATCTATCACATAAACCTGTTAAAAAAATGGCAAGAACCTGATAGTGTCCACACGGTCCAACACATCACTACTGACAATAGAGAAGATATCCCGTACCCATCCCTTTCCCTCCCACACGGGCAGGAGGTGTCCAGACCTCAGATTAGTACATCCCTCCCAGGTCCACAAGTAATATCCCTCTCACAGGTCATAAATTCCTATAAGGATGTGTTTTCCAAACAACCCGGAAATGCCCTGTTAGCTGAACACAGCATCCGCACCAAGAGTGAGTCTATATCAAGACAAAGACCCTATCGTGTCCCCGAGGCGAAGAAAACCTTAATTGAGCAAGAGGTCCAAAATATGTTAGATGCAGGGATCATAGAGCCATCCAACAGTCCGTGGTGTTCTCCTGTCGTGTTGGTCCCAAAACCGGATGGGAATATTCGGTTTTGTGTAGATTACAGGAGGGTCAATGAACTAACATATTTTGACGCATACCCAATGCCCCGTATAGACGAGCTGTTAGAAAGATTAGGACAAGCCAGGTTCATGTCTACACTGGATCTGACGAAGGGGTATTGGCAGATCCCCTTGAAAGCAGGAGACAAGGAAAAAAACGCATTTGCAGCCCCCTCCGGGTTGTATCAGTTTACTGTTCTACCCTTTGGGTTACACGGTGCCCCTGCCACATTTAAAAAGACTAATGGATAAGGTCCTACGTCCCCACCAACCATATGCGGCCGCATATCTAGATGACATAGTGATATATAGCCAGACATGGACTGAACATCTCAATCACTTGAAATCGATCCTACAGGCATTGAGGGAAGCCCAGTTAACTGCTAACCCCGAGAAATGTAGACTGGGGTTTACCACGATTAGGTATTTAGGGTATGTCTTGGGGCAAGGACTGGTCCGTCCACAAATAGAGAAGGTAGAAGCAAGCAGATCCCGATACCCAAGTCAAAAAAAGAAGTATGTGCCTTCCTCGGTCTGGTAGGGTACTATAGAAGGTTTATACCACAGTTCTCAACTGTAGCCAAACCAGTAACCAACTTACTGAAAAATGCTACTCCTAAAACCTTCTCCACCCTTCCCGAGGCAGCCCTCCACAGTTTTGTCCATCTCAAGAATGCCTTGACCACCGACCCGGTATTGTGCTGTTCCGATTTCCATAACCCTTTTTATTTACAGACTGATGCTTCTGACGTGGGACTGGGGGCTGTGTTATCACAAACACAAACGGACGGATCTATCCACCCCGTCTTGTACATCAGTAGGAAATTACTCCCAAGGGAACCACACTACCCCACCATAGAGAAGGAATGTCTGGCCATTAAGTGGGCTGTTGAATCTTTACGTTATTATCTCAGTGGGCGTACCTTCACCCTCTTGACGGATCATGCGCCTCTCACCTGGCTCGCTCGCAACAAGGATACAAACGTGCGGGTTCTAAGATGGTTTCTCTCTTTGCAACCTTTTTCCTTCCAGGTGATCCACTCTCCGAGCCGTCACATGGTGAATGCTGATTACCTCTCCCGCCATCCTGCTCCTGAGCGTCATCGAAAGACGCTCTCTAGGGGGAGTGTCTGTGACGGGTCGGACCATGCCGACCCATACACCACTACAACTTGTGCTGCCTCTGCCCCTGGCAGCACGGAAGCAGCCCGAGGTGAAAACCTTCCCATTGGATCCCTGCCGTGGCCGAGGGAAGGAGGAGCCGTAGAAGGGGTGGCTCCTCCATACCAAAGAGAAGGGATCCGGAGGAGCATTCTGAAGGAGCCGACGGGTGGAAGGACGGAAGAGCGACGGAGTGACCACAGAGAGGAAGAAACCAAAGATGCCTGGAATCCTCGACAGAAGAGCGGACCGGAGCCGGAGCCGACACCTTTACAGTCCCGACTCAGAGGCGAGGACCGCTGGCCCCGGGGAGCCCATGAGTGAACCCGCCACGCTTCAGGAGAAGCATGGCCAAACCAGGTACGGGGTTTTGACACTGGGAAAAGGAGCGGGAGGCGGGAGGCGGGAGGCGGGAGGAGAAAGGGAAACACAGGCACGAAAACCAAGAGCATGGACGGGTGGGGAACACAGGGCAGAAAGAGGGAAAAGACAAAAGGACAAGAGGCAGGGAGAACATATGAACCTAAGATAGGAGTAAAGAGCGAGAAGGAAAGAGAAACAGACCAAGGGGAAGAAAGAGGAAAAGTATTGAGAAACAGACAAGCTCCAGACAGTACAGAGAATAAAAAAAGGAGAAGAAAAGAAAGGACAGGGGAAGAGAAAAGCCGCACAACAGAAAGCAGAAAATAGACAGAGAGAAGAGAGAAGAGAGAAGAAAAAAGAGGAAAATTCCCCACCGGCAACAGGGGAGAGGGGTGAGACAAGGAAAACAAGGTAACGGAAGAACCAGTAAGAAAAGGCGAGATAAAGAGCAGTGGAGACAAAGAGAGACAGTGAAATCACTTATTGAGACATTAGAGTGGAGAGAAGAGATAGAGAAAGAAAGAGAGTTGTAAACAAAACACTTACCGTACCTATTCTTCTTCTGTTCCCACACGCTTCTCGAGAGACCTATGGAAAGGAAAGAAAGAAGAAGACGAGATTAGCGGCCAGAAGAGAGAAGAGGTCTACCAACCCCTACCTTAAACTCACCCCACAGAAAAGAAAACTACCCTGTAAAAGAACAATAAAACCTACTTACCTAAAAAGACAAACAGCCTGGTGTACTTGATCGGCCAACCTACGACAGTGGCACTCCTACAGAAATGACATTCAACATACCAAGGTATGTTTGGTTTTGTTGGTTGCATGTAAAAAGGCTGGTGATTTGGCCCATGATCTCCCCTGCATAAACCAACGATCTGAAGTGTGGGGTTGTCACTTGTGCAATAGGCACATAAGCACCATATCCCAGCTGTTGTTACATCTGCAACCGGAGAGGGCCTGGCATTCTGGTAAGTTACATCTGTCATGATCTTGTGTGTGCAATGTCAGGTTCTACAATCATGAAGTGTGTGACTCATTGTGGCACTTATGTCTCATTACAAAACAGCAGACTAAGCATATCCCAACCATCCTTGGTTGTTAACACAGCTGAGGAATCCAGCTACGCCGAGGGAATTCTGCTTCAATGAAGCCAAGTTGAGGGGCTTTGGGGCCCTGATGGCCAGATTTCACTTTCTGGACAAGATTGGGGGAGCTCTCCTCTACTCACCCAAGAAGGTGTGCCATGTCACTGTGGCATGCCGCATGTTCCATAACATCACCCTGCAAAAGATCATCCTTTACATCCTAGTGGAGGGAGAGTCTGCAGTGCCAGTGGGTGAGAATCCAGAAATGCCAAATTAAGATGATAGTGGTGAAGAGGAAGGAGCTGACTTGCAACAAGATCTCATCAACATCTTCTTCTCATGAGTGTAAGTATGTCATGAGATGTCATGACTTTGAATGTACAATGAACTCTTGTTGTGATGATGTAAGGAGTATATTTGTTGGAAAAGTTCGGAAGCTGAAGCTCTGCCAAATACTGGCAAAGTGTGTCTGATGAGGAAGCTTTTGACACAATCACATTTTGGAGATGTTGCTTTGTTTGTGTGTGATTTATAAAATGGACTGCATTCTCTAGACATTTGCTATGTGAAATGTGTCATATGTATAGTTTCATAACTATACTTCTTGTTTTGCATTTGTTCAGGTACATTCACCATGATGTCTTCATTGGGACATTTCCAAGTTGTGCAATTGGCAGGCATATGATGCTGTTCGAACATACAAAGTGGACATGGATTGTTCCTATGAATGTAGGTCACAGACTTTTGGTGTACAAGACCTGTGCCAAGACAGCTTGCATAGTGATAGGATGGACATTTCAAAGACTCTATTGGACTTTCTCCTTTTGTGTGGTGGCCCTGATGGATCATGTGTGTCACTGTGTTGACAGAAAATATGTAGTCCTAGGCCGAATTCATGTTAGTTTCCCTTCACATTGGCTAAACACTCTTTTTGTATGAACTATATGTAGCTGTTGATGTGTTTCATCATTGTAGGCCAAAGTGCCTGAGGCACATCACTGACATTTGTTTGTGTCATACCACCAGATGCAGAAGCACTGGATTGTAATGACCCTGTGATCAGAAACTTGTGTACTGCCATCTGTCGCTTGGATTCCTTTTGTGAGGTAGGCCATATGGCTCCAGCTGATGACATCAACCAATTTCATGTTTGCCTATTCTACAGGACAGTGTCTGAGATATCCCTTTGTTCATGATCTGAAGGTCTGTACTGGTAAATTTGATCATTTACCCAGTATGATTCAATCATGTGTTATTTGCTATGTTTCTGACATTTTGACAGCCTGTGAACTGAACAATGTATTTTTTTCTTCTTTGAAATTACATTTGCATGTAGATGTTTGTGTGGAATGGTTGTAATCATGAGCTCAACACTGTGTACATACAACATATCCCTGCTTCCACAAGTTGCTTGTTTTTTCATTGTATGTGTCACATATTCTTATGTTTCTGCATTGCTAAGTGTGAAATTTAAGACAGCAGACAATGAGTTTGTGACTTGTGAATGTGTTTCAGTGCTAAGGGTGAAAACAAACTTGTGTCAAAAAGTAACTTAAATGAAAAGTAAAGGGGTTAGTCATGGTGAATGAAATGATAGGAGTAGATGCCACGCCAAAGGAAGTCCAAAGTCCAGAACACTCCTCCCATGAGAAATGGAATGGGGTTCAGGATTAGTCCACAGAGTGAATGTGTGACACACAAAGGAGGACATTGACGATGAGGTTTCTTGCTAGCAGTAGTGGGTGTCTTTCCATTCGCACCTCTTGGATTTTTACATGGATGCCCCATTTGCGAGGGCTGAGGAGTTCGGCTGCTGTAGAGGCAGGGGTGTCTGATGGTGGTTGGTCCTGTGGCAAGGCCTCTCTTCCTGTGTTTACTGCAGATGTAGTTGTGCTTGATGTGGCTGGCCCATAGGAAGGGGTAGATGTTGAGGGAAAAGCCCTTCTCAGGGTTGTTTGGATGTCTCTCAGCAACCCTGTTAGGGTTGGCCTTCTTAAAATTATGGTCCTCCATTTGTTGAATCATGTCCCTCTGCAGCTGATTGATTTCCCGGAGTACTGTTAGCACATGGTCCACCATGCCTTGGGACTCCTGAAAGACCTCTAGGACTTAGCTGATTGTGGTCATGAGTGGCCCCAGTGGCCTCACTCTGTTGGCCCACAGCATCTCTTCCATGGACCCTATCCCCACAAGCCTGTGCCTTTGGCACAGTGTGTACTCTCCAACTGGGTCCTGGACCGTCAGTGTCAGGATTGTTGATTTGCACAGCAGGATCCAGGACTGGGGGCACATGATGTTAACAACTGTGCTAGGTACACCGGTTGGGGGCACGTTCTTGTCTGTGATGTTGAAGCAACTAGGGTGGTAGGTGTTGTTGTGTGCCCAGTGAGACTCACTGTTGACATCTGGCCAGGCTGCCCAGATGGGCGAGGACCATCATCCACATCCACATATCCAGGAGTGTCGCCATCACTGAGGGCTTTATCCGGAGGTGGGTTGGGAGTTTGGTCAGTGGACGATGTCTGGCAAGGTGCTGTGCCAACTCAACCTGTTATTGGTTGAAGTGTGGAATCTACATCCAAAGGTTTTGTGTCTCTGTAAGTAGAGACCTTGAACAATCTTAAGTGGTAGGTTTGCTGATTATGCTATGTTACCATGGTATTGAAACTCTTGACATGACGTGTGAAGCTTACAGAAACTATTAGTCTCAAGCAACTCATTAGATGTGCTGATCAGTTGCACTTTAGATGAGGGAATGAACATGACATCTTAGAAACAGTTAAGCCAACACAGTGGAAAGGAGACGTGTATTTGTCTATTCCAAGGCCTAGTTGTGTAGTATACAGGCGAACACACAACTTTGTTGTGTATGTAGTTGTAGTAATCATATGAGCAGCGTCGAGTCAATGTGTTAACTGCCACTACCAATCTGAGGAAGCAGCTTAATGTCTTACTAGTACTTGATGTACAAACTTGGTAAGGTGTCATTCCTGTTGTCAATAGTTTCATTATGCGATACCAGGACAAGAGCAAACTAGGTAGACAGACACATCTCTGAGTTGAGCATGAAGTGTACATTGCTCACTCCCGTGTGAGTGAACAGCATTTGAGAGATGGCACACAGGTGCATTTGGACAAGTTCAGAAAGGCCTTTTGGTTTGAAGTACAGAAACAAGACTTCCTGGTTGTTGTAGTTATGACACTTGCTAACTCCCTTCAATGCACAGATGCTAAACTCCCAGAGGAGGGTACATCATTTAATAGATGGCACACGTGTATTTGGACAAGTACAGAAAGGCCTGTTGGTTTGAGGTACATAAACAGGGCCTCCTGGTAGTTGCAGTCATGTCACTCTCTGTACTTCCCTACAATGGTCAAATGTTTAGTCTTCAGTATCTGTTGCCACACAGCAGTTAGGTTGGCCCATATGTTTACATGTGTCCTGGGATGATCTATTGATATTGAAACACTTACAGACCCCATTGCAACACATGGCATTTAATCGGAATTGATACATGTGATGTTATGTACAACAATGCACATTGACAAGCTTACATCTCTGCAACTCTGGGTATTGCATGTTGGGAAAGTAGATGAATAGCACAGTGGAAAAAGGTGAGATGTGATCATACCAGACATTGATGATTTGTGACAGGTTTTGTGTTGTAATTTACCACTCTCCCAGCTCTTCCTATCAAGCCCCCAGGATGCAGGATGGCGAATGTGGGAAAGGGCCTCTTTTGACATGGTAGCCCACAGTTTGTGCTTGGACAAAATGATGTAGTTTCCAACTGTAAGTGCCCTGGGCCCCTGCTAAATAGGTTCCCAGGGCCAGATCTCTTCCACAAAACTGTACTATGTTTGGCAATTCAGCAACCTTTATAATTCCCTAGTAAATAGTACACCTGGTACACAGTGCATGGGTACTGAAGAGGGCCCCCCAGTGCTGCAGCACCAATTTTGTCACTCTGAGAGGCCCCACACCAGCCTCTTGCAGACCACCATTGCAAGTGCATGGCAAGGTGTATTTAAAAGTTGCACAATCGACATGGCACTCACCAAGAGTGCCATGCCCACTATCACTGCATGCAATAGAGATAAGTCACCCCTCTAGCAGGCCTTACAGCCCTAAGGCAGGGTGCACTATAATGAATGTGAGGGCCTATGTGTGCATGAGCACATATGCCCCTACTGTGTTCTTGCAAAACCTTAAGACATAGTAAATGTACAGGGAAGCCATAGCAAATGCATGTGCTGGACACTCGTCATTACGGGTTCCCCAGCTACATGATGACCTGTCTGAAAACTGGGTTGTTTGGCATCAAACAACTCAGAATAATATACCCATATTGATGCCACTGATGGATGTATTATAACATGTACCCAGAGGGCACCCTACAGGTACCCCCTGCAAAACCTGACAGCCCTGGCATAGTGGCTGACTGGTCTTAGGCAACCTGCCACCACCTGACAAAAGTCTGGGCTCCTGGGGTGAGAGTCTCTGCTCTCAGGAGCCAAAACACAAAGCCTTTCCTGCGTGGAGGTGTTACACCTCCTCCCCCAGGAGGGCGCCCTGCACCAGCGGTCAGCTTCAAAGGCTTTACCACCTTTGAATCTGACCTTTGCCTCTGCTGTTAGCAGCAGATGGCTGCCCAATGGTTTCCCCCCCACTTTGAGCGGAAAACAGGTAGAAAAATTTAGCCAGAGTAGGAGAAGTGGCCACCTCCAGCTGGCACCATCCCTCAGGTGTGGCAGGTGAGGTGCCCACTCCATTTCATTTTCCTCCATCTTGGATGGCAGGAAAATAGTCTATCAGGGTTAGGAATGTGACCGCTTTCCACAGGAAGTGGTCACTTAGTAGTTGCAACCACCCTAAAGTAGGTGGCCCATTTGCCTCTACCAGGTCCTCCCCCTAACGCTCACTAAATGTAATATTTAGTAGACATCTCTAGACCTACAGTTTAGATTTGATGTACACAAGAAGACCTGGAACGAAGACGACCCAATGCACAAAAATTGAAGTCTTGCTGCATAAAGAAAAAGGCACCAAATCCTGCCTACTGCTCCTTGGACTCGACAATCGCCACTGAGGTGTCACCTGGAAACCTGAAGGAATCTAAAAAACCCTAGAGCACTCAAGCCTTATGCAAATTGCCAAGAACCTCCCTTTGAGTGAAGGTATCACTCACCTGCAACCTGCAAGCAATAAATCAGTGAAGTCCAGTTCACTGACAGGCCGCTGACCAACAAACCCACCAGAGCAGCCCAAACAAAATCCACCTGATGGACCTGGAAGACAACTCCTACTAATATGCCAAGTTTAGTGGCACTGCACCTTTCATGACCCGAGATGTGCCAATACCTGGGGTACTGAAGCCCCAACAGCAGACACCCAGAAGAAAAGTTCCCTCCAGACTCTCAAAAGCCCAGAAGGAAGCCATACTTTAGGGACCTCAGGACACCCAAGAACCACTCCCCAGAGTTGTCCTGCTGACCTGCAAGCAACCCTCCAAGTGACTCACTGACGCATATCTCTTGGCTGATCTATCTCCATTGCACCCGGCCTTCCTGGCCCCTGCATCAGAAAACCAGCTGTGCCTTAGGGGTCCCCAACCCCTTGCAACCTCTACACTCCAAGGGGACTCACCAGACTTACTTTTAAGTCCATCTGTACACTGTGTTTCCAAGTGGTCCATTTCTCCGTCTGCACCAGCTCTAATACTTTCAGCCGCTGCTCCCACCAAAACTGGGAACTGCTCAAACTTCTCTGACTGACCCACAAGACATCTGGATGAACTTGACCTAAAAATAGAAGGTGACACTTGTGAAAGCATTGCCTGATTTTAGATGGAATTTTAGTGTTCCCATTCATTCCTATAGTGCGTAATTACTCACAAAAAGCTGATAGTTCCTAAAATGTGAAAAATCATAACTTAAAAAGTACTTACTCAATTTTGATGATCTTGGTCTAAAAAATTTTACCAAAACCTGACGTGTTTTTGTAAATCGAGTTATTCTTCCAAGTTTGTGGCCACATTTATTGATACTGAGAGTACAACAAATGCTTCGTACATCTCCAAGATAAGTCTAACTGCTCGCCCCACTACCATAAAAACAGAGCATTAGGTGGTCTGTTTTTCACCTCAGGATACCAAAGCGGGGTTGCTTGGACTCTCTGCACAGTGCACGTCTTTTTCGTACCCTATATAGAGAGCCAGCCTCCTACATCCAAGACCTTCTCTTGCCAGGAAAAGAGTTTGAATGGGGCAATGGAAGGATCACCACCAGTCTTCAGGATGGATGTAAATTAAAGTGGGTGACAGGGACTTTCTTAACAAAAGGTAATATGGGGAGTAAATGGACAAAAGTGTGTGAAAGGTGTTAAATGGGATGGTGAAAAAAGGGGTGCCTTTTCTATCAATGATGAGGAAATGGTAGTGTCTCTCTTGCATTGGAGAGGCAAAATATCATGATTTGGGAAGGGGTGTGTTTTATAGTGCAATTTACAGGTGTGTTCAATGAGCCAATGAATGTCAGCTGTGTTGTTATTTGATCCATCCAATGGGCACTTGTCTTTTGCTTTGCCGAATGCGTACAGAGGCGGACGACCATTGTCAGCTATCCGCTGCAAAGAGACCGCCATTTTGACCTTGTTTTTGTGATGCGCTCAGCACTTCTATGCGCCAAGGAGTGCACACCACCACGATTGCAAGCAGCCTTGCAGCTGGCAGGCATCCATTTGTTTTGGCGGTCGGCGTTTCAGCCTGCATACATCATAATACAGAGGTCTGGTGTTCCACCGCCAAACTCGTAACCAGACCCTACGTGATGGCACCAGAAGGGCAAAATTATTAAGAGTTGCTTCTCTCTGAGGAGGGTATTAATCTTTTTCAATTACAAACTCTGCAATTATGGGCCAAGCAAAGCTCTATTAACATCTGTTAATGCCTGATAGCACATGGACATTGAGATTATCAGCACCCACACATCTAGTGTTAAGGAAACAACACACCAGCTGTCTTTCTATTTCATCCCCTATCCATTGAACCTAGCTCCCCATTGCTGGCAATCAGCAGTTGCACGTGACAGCATACTAAGCAATATGATTGGCTGATACACAGTCAGCATTTCATAAATGGTGGTGTTAGTGTGTCTGACCTTATTTGTTTCTTATCTTTAATTTGTAAGGGGATGCGTTAGAGGTTCGAATGACCTTTTGACTACACTTAGTGTAATTCCCACGATAAATCCCAAATACAATACGAATAATCAACAATATCAATCAACAATATTAATAACCTTTGGAGTAAGTACTCTCACGCACAATGACCCATTTGGCCATTATTAACCACAACTTTAAGTAAATTCAGAATGTTTATTTCCCTATATTAAGAATGATAATGTCACATAAATTAGTCTCAACACAAACTGATAAACCTGTAAGAACACTGGTTGACTAAACCTTCCAAAGAATCTCAATTTAACTAGTGCATTGATTACTAAACATTCAAGAGTCAAGGTCCCAATCAATGTGAAGGTGAACTGTGCAATAGAAATAGCATACATCTAAGTTCAGCAACTGAGCAACAGCAATTTTTAGTAATAGCAACCTGCTAATTCATCAGGATTTCCCTTACTAACCTTCTGATTAGATTGGCATGTGTGGGTTTCATGCAAAACAATTTTAGTCAACATAAATTTGGAAACCATCTAGCTATGGCTCTATCAAAATAGCTGTTGGTACCTAGAAACAAAAGACATGATAGCATTTTGTTATACCTCTCCGCTTATGGATCAGCAAGCTGCGGCTATCTCCGTCAGTTGGACATCAGTTCAGTCAGCATCTGCAACCGGCCATGAAAGGGAATGGTTAAGAAATGGGACTCTAAGCTGTCCGAACCTTTTGGAAAGCAATGAAAACATTAGTGTTGCAATGTAGAGCACACATATGGCCAAGGGGCATGTATGTGCTCTATTGCAATTAAAAAAAGCATTTTGAGGAGCTTTTTTTTAAATTGTACATTGACTTCAGGTCAATGGTAATTGCATTTCCTAAATGCTCAAATCACATTTAGGAAATGCTTTGTACATCAGAATGGGAAACGCAAATAGGTAATCCCTATTTGCGATTTCCTATTCTGGGGATCACAAATTGTGATTTCTACAGGGTAGAAATCGCAATTTCAGATTTCTTAAAAACCTTTGTACATCAGAAAAGTCAGTTCTACATTTCTTAAGAAATGCAAAAGGGCTTTGTTCATCTGGCCTATGGCTTCCTAACATAAGTATAGCTATAAGTATAACTATAACTGCTGAAATTGCAAGGTGTTGTATGGGTAAAACGTCAACTTAACTATAACGTCCCTATAACCTTCGTTTTTTTCAGTGAAAGTTTAAATATATATATGTATGGAAACTACAGTGTGCTGCAATCCTTGCTCTCAGGTGGGGTTGACACGCAGTGCCTGGTGCGGCTTCTGACTCCATCCGTCAAACTGCTTCAAAGGAAGTCAGAGCACTCAGAAGGAAACTCAGTATTGTTTATTATCACCAACAACAGCCCCTGCAATGCGTTTCAGCCACCAGGCCTTGATCACACATTGGGGACTGACAACCACACACCAAATATCACCAACGTGTAATGCTATTTTTGATAAACATAGAAGAGGGACTAGTTGCAGTACTGCAACTCAAAAATCCAGCATTGGCCACCTTGAAATGGAACATAATGTAAACACATAAGGCATTAATATAACAACAAAGTGCACATATCTCGCCTAGCAGGATCCAAAAAGAGAAAACAATGTAATAGGCACAGGCATAAACCTCAGATCACTTCTACGACATGGGTCAATAGTCAAAAAGTGCAAGAATGTACAATATACATCCTGGATCCTCTTGAATTTCAAGATGCCATCTTTTCGGACGTATTACCATTATTATTTTTGTTAGCTGTTTCAGATGTTGTCAGCAAAAAGACAGTAGAGTATTTGTACGAAACCTGACTGCTTTTAGAAGTAAGCTAGAATGCAGTGGAAAAAAAGAGGAAGAATTAGCATACAATAACTTAGTCAATTATAGGTTACTGACCAACGCTATAGAAGAAGATGATCCAGAAATGTTGTAATCAATTAAAAAGGATTCAATCTCACCCTAATAACTGGGTGGACATCATGTGAGCCCAGTCAAATCAGTTAATCTCACTGGGGCCTACTTACTAACTGCATATAGTAGTACAAATAATAGTGCAACAATAGTACTGGTCAAGTATTGCAAAATGCTATTCACAAGAATACATGCGGAGGTCTCCACCTCTGCCTGTCCTATCTTAGAAGTTCAGAGATTTCCGCCACGATTGCAGAGATATTTTCACATGCACACCTTCGTTTTACCAATACCTGTGGAAGGGAAGGGGAAGTAGCATGAAAGTAGGGAATAGTTACTACTAGTTGGGATGGGTTTAATGAGGAGTAAGGTGAGGCTATAGGAGTTATGGGGAGGGATTTATGTGAAAACATGCACCCACTCACAATTTAGTAAGCCCATTGCTATTGAGAAACCGAAGCTCTAAAGTGGCTACTGCCACTAGGGATCCGAAATATTTGCTAATGCACTCTAACTCAGACCTGGAGTAAATCTAACATCACACATGCACACACAGCAAATTACTGGCACTGCAATAACCTCATATAGAAAAGAAAGGAGGTGCTATAGCTGTCCCTATGGGGAAAGATCCAAACAGTTAAAATAGTAATAGTCCCAAGGTTGAACTACGTCCCTTTAAAATAATGAAATCACAACTGTGGAAAAGAGGTAACTCAATCAAGCTGCCTATCAAACATAGAGCTCTACTACGCAGCACACCAGATTTGAAAAATGGTGTATTATTATTCCAAGGACCTCGATAATTTGGACTGGATAATAGCAGATTCATGCTTACAAACATGCGTTGTTGGACAGCATATATCCTACTGGAGCCATAATGAAAGTAAAGGACTGCAAAATCCTATTTTCCCCAGCTCGACAGTCATTTGGAAATCTACCCACAACAAAATGGGCTTGAATGGTTCTCTCCATCTATAAGCCTCTATATGAGGCAACACAGCCATATGCAATGCTCATACCTTTATTCACCGGTTGCCATGGATCTCTAAAGGTGTATTAGTGTTTAGAAACCTGTTTACAGAGGATTGCTTTAAAAGGTTCGCTCAATGCCAACATAACTTTGATCTGCACAAAAAACAATACTAGAGATATCATCATCCGCAGCACTGTATCACATGCCTTCACCACCTGCACATTACACAGCTAACTGCTAAAATGGAGCTGCTATAAAAAGCTGAATACAGGACTCTATGAAACTCTAAAAGAAACCCTTTACTCCATATCAACAATTGTGGCACTTAGGTTTAAATGGGAAAAACCTTATACAAACAATACATGTTAGAAGATTGGGAAGATCTAATGCAATCCTATGACAAAGGCATTAGAGAAGTCAGGGTGAAATTCAGCTTCTTCAGAATCTTACATGACTGTAATTGACTGCCCCCACCCCCATAAAAAAAACTATAGAAAGCAAATGTTAGCATATTCTGGAACTACTGGAGATGCGGACAACCTGGAGGGGACAGGCAAACATCCTATAGTACTGCCCAGTTATCCAGCTTTTCTATTCTTCCATACTGGGCGTGATGACACAAAGCAGTATTCTATCTGTAGTACCTTCAAGCTGTAATTCACAAATCCTAGGATATCAAGGGCATCAATGTCCATGCAAAACTCTGGCTCAGCATCTAATTAGTGATTAACAAGATATGAATACAGAGTAAATGGAAGCTTACCACCAGCCAACTTGGCAGAATGGTACGACACTGTTGGACCTGGCTTTTTGACAGGGTCATCCCCAAACTTTTTGCCTCCTTCCTCCTATTTTTTCTGACCTGTTCTTGTTTGCTTTTGAACTCTGGGCACTTTACCACTGCTAACCAGTGCTAAAGTGCATATGCTCTCTGTGTAAATTGTACTGTTGATTGGTTTATCCATGATTGGCTATTTAATTTACTTGTAAGACCCTAGTAGAGGGCACTATATGTGCCTAGGGCCTGTAGATTAAATGCTACTAGTAGGCCTGCAGTACTGGTTGTGCCACCCATTCCAGTAGCCCCTTAACCGTGTCTCAGGCCTGCCATTGCAAGGCCTGTGTGTGCAGTTTCACTGCCACTTCGACTTGGCATTTAAAAGTACTTGCCAAGCCTAACCCCCCCCCCCCTTTTTCTACATATAAGCCACCCCTAATGTGTGCCCTAGGTAACCCCTAGAGCAGGGTGCTGTGTGGGTAAAAGGCAGGACATGTACCTGTGTAGTTTACATGTCCTGGTGGTGTAAAACTCCTAAATTCGTTTTTACACTACTGTGAGGCCTGCTCCCTTCATAGGCTAACATTGGGGCTGCCCTCATACATTGTTGAAGTGGCAGCTGCTGATCTGAAAGGAGCAGGAAGGTCATATTTAGTATGGCCAGAATGGTAATACAAAATCCTGCTGACTGGTGAAGTCGGATTTAATATTACTATTCTTGAAATGCCACTTTTAGAAAGTGAGCATTTCTTTGCACTTAAATCTTTCTGTGCCTTACAATCCACGTCTGGCTAGGTTTAGTTGACAGCTCCTTGTGCATTCACTCAGACACACCACAAACACAGGGTACTCAGCCTCACTTGTATACATCTGCATTTTGAATGGGTCTTCCTGGGCTAGGAGGGTGGAGGGCCTGCCCTCACACAAAGGACTGCACACCCCCTACTGGGACCCTGGCAGACAGGATTGAACTGAAAGGGGACCTGGTGCATTTCTTAGCCACTCTTTGAAGTCACCCCCACTTCAAAGGCACAATTTAGTATAAAACAGGGCCTCTGCCCTACCTCATCAGACACTTGCTGGAGAAGAAACCTGAACCAGAACCTGCATCCTGCCAAGAAGAACTGCCTGGCTGCTCAAAGGACTCACCTGTCTGCTTTCTACAAAGGACTGCTGCCTTGCTGTTGGCCTGCTGCCTTGCTGAACTCTTGTCTGGCTGCAAAAGTGGTCTCCAAGGGCTTGGATAGAGCTTGCCTCCTGTTCCCTGAAATCTCAGGACCAAAAGACTTCTCTTTTTCAACTGGACTCCTTGTGCACCAAAAATTTCGACGCACAGGTTGCTCCACCGTGAAATATTCACTGCACGCCGATCCAGAAAGACGGCGCTCGAAGCGACGCCTGCGGTGCGACCGGAACTTCGACGCACAGCATCGCATGGACAACGCCACCCGACTTCCAGAGAGGAAATCGACGCAACGCCTGCCGTGAGAAAGAAAATTCCACGCACAGCCTCCCAGGACGACGCGCAGCCGGATAACAAGCTGAGGAATCCACGCACAGACCCTGGGACTTCTGGTAATCCCACGATCCATAAAAGGAGACGGTCCGCGTGCCGGAAAACGACGCACGTCTTCCCCGAGTGAAAAATAACGACGCAAGTCTGTGTGTGAAGTGGCGAAACCGACGCACACACCATTTTTCTTCCCGTAGAACGGCGCACGTCTCCCCACATGAAAAATAACGACGCAAGTCCGTGTGTGAAGGGGCGTAACCGACGCACACACCATTTTTCCACACATCTCCTCTTCTGCGGCCCTCTGCAGAGATTTGCCACTCCAAACCAGGTACTTTGTGCTTGAAAGAGACTTTGTTTACTTTTTAAAGACTTAAGACACTTCATATCACTTTTTAGTGATATCTTTACAAATTCATATTGCATCTTTGATCGTTTTGACCTGCAAATACCCAGATAAATATTATATATTTTTCTAAACACTGTGTGGTGTATTTTTGTGGTGCTATATTGTGTTATTGTATGATTTATTGCACAAACGCTTTACACATTGCCTTTTAAGTTAAGCCTGATTGCTCGTGCCAAGCTACCAGAGGGTGGGCACAGGATAATTTGGACTGTGTGTGACTTACCCTGACTAGAGTGAGGGTTCTTGCTTGGACAGAGGGTAACCTGACTGCCAACCAAAAATCCCATTTCTAACATTGGTGATCAGCGGTGAGGATAGGACTTGTATTTGTGCAGTGACATACAGTAGCTAAGTATTTCACTACCTACCCACAGTTGAAGGTCAACTTGATTTTTCATCTTTTTGCTTTTGGTTCTCTGATGTCCCCCTGGATATATTATTGATTTTGGACTTTGATTTTTGGAATTGCCTGTGATACCTTGCCAGATTGGGAATGGATTCCAGCTTTTCAGAAGACTACGATGTGTCAAACCTTGTACCTGTTGAATCCCTCACTAAGGCTAAGCTGAGGGGGCTTTGCAGACAATGGGGACTTCCCATGTCAAGGAGATCCACTAAGATGGAACTGCTAGATATCTATGTAGCCTGGGAAGAAGCACAATGGGCAGAGGAACAGGCAGCAAAGAACCAAAGGAATCATAGCCCTGTGAATGATTATGAGAAGGAGGACTACTCAGATGAGGAAAGAGAACCAGTGAGAGATGAATGGCTCCTAGCTCAAGAACGGCAGGTGAAAGAGCTAGATGAATTTATTGAAAGGGCTGAGGCAGCAAGAGCCTTAGCCCTGGAAGAAGAAAAGATTGCAGCTCAAGAGCTGAGCTGTGAAGAGCTGAATCTGGAAGCCGGAAGGGCTGAGTCCAGTTCAGATGGTGGCAGCAAAAATCTTGCATCTAGTACTGCTGAAGAAGGGCACAAGCCCAGAGATGTGGTGCCCAACTTGAAGAAGGGAGTTGACACACCCCAGGCGGTTCAAGAGTATGAGGTAGTTCCCGTTATGCACAGGGTCCCTGAGAAGGATTGGGGACTGGCACAGGGAGTCATATTCCTACTGGGGGGAGGGACACTTTACTGGCTCTATAAGAGAGTGACAGCTAAAAGAGTTCCCCCCTGGTGGACGTCCTGGATATAGAGTGTGGAGACATCCCAGAAAAGTATGGGTTGAGTGTCAGGGATAGTCAGATACTGTCTCACCAGTCTCAGGAAGGTGATGTAGAGTACTTTTTCAAGGCTGAGTCACTGGATGGTTGGGTGAAGGTTACTATGGTTAATATATGTGAAGGGCAGAGTGATGTAATTGCTGAAGAGCATATGTCTGGTCCTTATTTTCCAGAGCTATGCCAACATCAGGTGGAGTGTGAGTTCTCTGACCCCAGGGAGCTTACAAGGGTTGCAGACTTCTGGGTGAGTACCAGAGAGTCTGAAGAGGCATTTGGGGGTGCTCCTGAAGGGAGTGGTCTAGGTGTTTCCCAACCAAGTGAGGTGGGAGAGGATTGTAGTGTCCCAGGTAGGTCCCAGGTCCTAGAGGGTTCCATGAGGGAACGCTAGGAGGGAAGCCTATTCTGTACCGTAGGGCCACCTGTTGAGGGAGGCCCGCAGTGTCAGAAGAACTTGGGGGTTGACTGCAGCCAGCATCCCACCAGTTCTGGTGTCTGGCAGTACCACTCCTAGTGAGGGGGTACAGAAGTCCAGACAGAGGGTTGAGAGGGGGTTGCGGACCCCGGTGGAGGTCTTGGAGAGTCGGGGTCAGCTTTGAGAGCAGAGCCCCCCAGGAATGACCCAGGTGAAACCGTTTCTGGTTTGGGGAAGATCCAGACTCTGCCAGATGGGCAGAGGTCAGGAGACCTGCGCTAACCAGACTCCTGTGTAGCACTTGGGGACGGTGTGTCCCTTGTGGGGGGTGAGCGTGCCCCCCAGGAAGTCCTGGCGTGCCAGGCAATTGTTCAACCTCAGGGTGGTGCCTCTGGGTTGGATGGCCAGGTCCAGAAGTTAAACTCTGACCTGGTGGGGGGTAGATGTGCCCCACAGAAAGTCCTGGTTTGCCAGGCAGTGATCCAGTCTGAGGGTACAGACCCTGGGCTGGAAGACCAGGTTCAGGGTGTCCCCCCGGACCTAGAGGGAGGGGCTACTGATAACAGTGCCCCTACCATGTTGTCTTCTGAGGAGGCCACTCCTAGTTGGAGGATACTGGACCCCAGAAGGGAGGGCAGGGGGAGGGAAGCCTCACCCCAGGCCCTAGTCCAACCTGAAGGTACAGACCCCAGGTTGGAGGGCCAGTTGCAGGTTAACAGCCCTGCACTGGTGGAGAAATGGTGCAGGGCGGCTTCTATTAGCACCCTGACCATGTTGGACTCTGGGGGTACTGCTCCAGAAGGGAGGGTACAGAGCCCCAGAGGGGAGGACCAGGTTCAGGCTGTCATCCCTGACCTGGTGGAAGGGAGAGTGGTTAAAGGGTGTCTAGCACCTGGGGCTATCGCCCCCACTCTCCACAGCCACAGTGGTTGGAGAGCTTTGAGAGGCCTGGGGCCTGGCTCTCATCCCTGACAGCTGTCAGTAACCACTGTGGCTTGCTGTCCAGGTGGACAGAGTTATCCCTGGGGAGGGGACAAGAGTCACACCCCGGTGGTAGAGTGGGCAACACCACTGTGTTGGTCCTGGTGGTACTATCCTGCTCCTGGGATACATCTGTGAGCAAAGTAAGGTTAGGTGCTGCACAGATGGTATCCGCAGGTAAAGAGAAAGGTTCCCCATGGGTTGGCTTAGTGGGCCCTGAGAGTATGGACAGAGGGATCCAATTGGAGTCAGGAAGGCAAAGAACTGGAGCATGCCCCTGCTGTTGTGGGCCTGGGTCCTTGTTCTATCGCCTCAAACAGGGAAGTACACCAGGATAGTGATTGTTCTCCCCTGGCTTTAGGCTGGTGGGGGGACATGTTGGACCTGGCTTTTTGACAGGGTCATCCCCAAACTTTTTGCCTCCTTCCTCCTATTTTTTCTGACCTGTTCTTGTTGGCTTTTGAACTCTGGGCACTTTACCACTGCTAACCAGTGCTAAAGTGCATATGCTCTCTGTGTAAATTGTACTGTTGATTGGTTTATCCATGATTGGCTATTTAATTTACTTGCAAAGACCTTAGTAGAGTCCACTATATGTGCCTAGGGCCTGTAGATTAAATGCGCTACTAGTGGGCCTGCAGCTCTGGTTGTGCCACCCACTTCAGTAGCCCCTTAACCTTGTCTCAGGCCTGCCATTGCAAGGCCTGTGTGTGCAGTTTCACTGCCACTTCGACTTGGCATTTAAATGTACTTGCCAAGCCTAAACCCCCCCTTTTTCTACATATAAGTCACCCCTAATGTGTGCCCTAGGTATCCCCTAGAGCAGGGTGCTGTGTGGGTAAAAGGCAGGACATGTAACTGTGTAGTTTATATGTCCTGGTGGTGTAAAACTCCTAAATTCGTTTTTACACTACTGTGAGGCCTGCTCCCTTCATAGGCTAACATTGGGGCTGCCCTCATACATTGTTGAAGTGGCAGCTGCTGATCTGAAAGGAGCAGGAAGGTCATATTTAGTATGGCCAGAATGGTAATACAAAATCCTGCTGACTGTTGAAGTCGGATTTAATATTACTATTCTAGAAATGCCACTTTTAGAAAGTGAGCATTTCTTTGCACTTAAATCTTTCTGTGCCTTACAATCCACGTCTGGCTAGGTTTAGTTGACAGCTCCTTGTGCATTCACTCAGACACACCCCAAACACAGGGTACTCAGCCTCACTTGCATACATCTGCATTTTGAATGGGTGTTCCTGGGCTGGGAGGGTGGAGGGCCTGCCCTCACACAAAGGACTGCCACACCCCCTACTGAGACCCTGGCAGACAGGATTGAACTGAAAGGGGACCTGGTGCATTTCTTAGCAACTCTTTGAAGTCACCCCCACTTCAAATGCACAATTTAGTATAAAACAGGGCCTCTGCCCTACCTCATCAGACACTTGCTGGAGAAGAAACCTGAACCAGAACCTTCATCCTGCCAAGAAGAACTGCCTGGCTGCTCAAAGGACTCACCTGTCTGCTTTCTACAAAGGACTGCTGCCTTGCTGTTGGCCTGCTGCCTTGCTGAACTCTTGTCTGGCTGCAAAAGTGCTCTCCAAGGGCTTGGATAGAGCTTGCCTCCTGTTCACTGAAGTCTCAGGACCAAAAAGACTTCTCTTTTTCAACTGTGAAAAATTCACTGCACGCCGATCCAGAAAGACGCAGCTCGATGCGACGCCTGCTGTGCGACTGGAACTCCGACGCATGGCCTCGCATGGACAACGCCACCCGACTTCCAGAGAGGAAATCGACGTGACGCCTGCCGTGAGAAAGAAAATTCCACGCACAGCCTCCCAGAACGACACACAGCCGGATAACAAGCCGAGGAATCCACGCACAGACCCTGGGACATCTGGTAATCCCGCGATCCATAGAAGGAGACGGTCCGCGTGCCGGAAAGCGACGCACGTTTTCTCCGAGTGAAAATTAACGACGCAAGTCCGTGTGTGAAGGGGCAAAACCGATGCACACACCAATTTTCCTCCCGTGGAACAACGCACATCTCCCCGCGTGAAAAATAACAACGCAAGTCCGTGTGTGAAGGGGCGTAACCGACGCACACACCATTTTTCCACACATCTCCTCTTCTGCGGCCCTCTGCAGAGATTTTCCACTCCAAACCAGGTACTTTGTGCTTCAAAGAGAGTTTGTTTACTTTTTAAAGACTTAAGACACTTCATATCACTTTTTAGTGATATCTTTACAAATTCATATTGCATCTTTGATCGTTTTGACCTGCAAATACCCAGATAAATATATATTTTTCTAAACACTGTGTGGTGTATTTTTGTGGTGATATATTGTGTTATTGTATGATTTATTGCACAAACGCTTTACACATTGCCTTCTAAGTTAAGCCTGATTGCTCGTGCCAAGCTACCAGAGGGTGGGCACAGGATAATTTGGATTGTGTGTGACTTACCCTGACTAGAGTGAGGGCTCTTGCTTGGACAGAGGGTAACCTGACTGCCAACCAAAAAACCCATTTCTAACAGACACCATGGCAATAACTGTGGCAAATGTAGCTCACAGAAAGCTCTTTTATAAACTGAGCGACCTATGTTAACGTCACAGCAATATGGGACTCATTCCTGCTTATGAAGTAATTTACTGATGTTGGGTTTACAACTTCATTACTCTGCTAGTCAACCCCTGGGGGGGAGCTATATGGTCATATACCTGAATACTCATTGATACAAAGATAGATTGCCAACCCCTTGCTTCCGTGATGTAGCACTTCCTGTTTCAGCACTCCCCATCCCTTTAAGTACTAACAACATCTGTGCTGAGGAGGCTAGATGAGGACTCATTCGGACTGTACATGCAGACACTATCTGCACTAAGGATTTCTGTCACCTGGTACTGCTTTCCCTTGTGCAGAAGTCTTTGCAGGAAGACATTGATTGTTTATGTTACGCAGGCCTGCATCTCTTAATCATCTCTTCTCCCCTCTAGCTCTCCCCTGCCCTTACCTGCTCCACCATACCCCTACTTTGTTACCCCTTCTCCAACCTAAATCGAGCCTGTAAGCATTTAACCTGATGTTGAATGTGTAGCTCTTGCCTTTCTGGACCCCCATACTCAAGGGGTTCTCGATTCCACTGTGTTTCACTTTTGACTTTACTTATATGGCGTATCTTGCACTTATATGTTTATGGAATGTTAAACTCAATAAAAAATGACCATAAAAAGAAATTAGGTAGGGACTCAAAATACCAACTCATAGGTAAAAGTATTAAAATAAATTGATTTGTTTCGACTTCATAAAAATGTATACATTTAATAAAATGCTAAATAACTATCCATGAATAAAAAATACAAATTATTTTTTTTTTGTATATTTTAGTGTTTTTTTATTTTAAAAATAAATGTAACTTTGTTTTTTTGTTTAAATAATCAAAATAATTTAAATAATTCTTTACATAATACTTAGTCAGCTTACTCCATACTAAACACCTATGAACATTTTACTTTCGGTTTTTTTAAATAAATATTTGAAAAAATAAATCATATTTTTAAGTTAATTAAATATTTAATTCACAACTTAAGTTAATAGTGCTTTGGCGTTGTTTTATTTTGTGCAACATTTAAAATAAATATATTAAATTGATATACATTAATATTTAACATTAAATATTTTTAGATTTGTTTTTAAGTTTAATAAACGTTTTAACTTTTCCTTATACTTTGCTCCAGAGGTGGAGATCACTGCCTATGTGTGAAAAGTTAAAAGTAGTAATTTTATACTTGTAAATTAGGCTCCACCCCCTTTTTTCAGGAAGTGGAATCATTTACGTCAGCACTTGTGAATGGTGAACAACCAAAAGCTGAAAATGTACTACAAAGTGTAATAGCAACTTTACACAAATATATTTACTCAGGAGCAAGTTTCCCTTTGTGAATAGTCTGCTGTGTAGCTGAAATTTTTTTAAATATGTTTGCAACATCATGGAATTGGAAATGTGATGTAATTGAGCAAATGTAGAAGGGAAATCTATAGTTGAAGTACATGACCTTATATCATTGCCTAATAGCTCCTTTTGCGTATAGTACCCTCTTGCGCCTAAGTTAGGTTTGCACCAAGTAATTACCAAAAATGGGGCATAGCAATGTTATAGTGACTAAGAATCCCACAATGTGGAATTTCACATGATAAAGACAATACTGTAAGTTGTCACTTGGATTTGATATGGCCTAAAATCATCAAATAACTAAAAATTCAGTTCTATTATGGACCCGGAGTCTAAAATTGTGCATTCTCTTTCTTTTATTTGCAACATAAGCCATAATAAATATTTAATACTTCACAACATGTAATTACTTAAAGAAGTATTTTGTATCACAATTATTTCCTGTAAAGGAATCAGCTGTCAGCTAAGCACACAATGCTTTTGTGTTTGGCTTTGTGCAGAAGGGTATCTAAGTGATAGATTTAGCAAGCAGATTTTTTTTACACCTCAAGATTTTACCTT
Source organism: Pleurodeles waltl (assembly GCF_031143425.1). Taxonomy (NCBI): domain Eukaryota; kingdom Metazoa; phylum Chordata; class Amphibia; order Caudata; family Salamandridae; genus Pleurodeles; species Pleurodeles waltl. The sequence continues at coordinate 863,089,239 of NC_090450.1, read as the reverse complement.
TGGCTCAGAAGATATCTTCCAGACAGATTTCATATACAATTTTTCAGGGCATTACACGCTCCCTACCATGAATTGTTTGTGGGTATCTTAAGATTTCAAAAGAAGCTTTAGCTTCTTCCCTTCTGGTCAGCTGGCCAGCTGTTGACTTCTTTTGCACAACCTTACTGAGCTGTGTCCTCAGCTAGTTTAGCAAGAAGGTTCTAATGGATCCTAGCAGACGCAGGCTGTGACACCTCTATATTTGGAGTTCATTCAGTTAGAGGTGCTGTGAGCTCTAAATCTTACAAACTGGGAGCAAGTTTTGAAGACATATTTGAATGGCTGATTGGCCCTCCGATTCTATTTTTAAACATTTCTACTATACACTAACAGGTAATCCCCTTTCCATTGCTCTTGATGAACTTGCATAATTGGAGCCTCCAGTCCTAAATAAGAATCAGACATTTTCTAACATATGTGAACAAGAATTTTGAATTCTATTAAGGACACAGAGTAAAGAGTTATCCCACTTTTGTCATTGTGTTACAAGACTGAAACTGATGTTTTAGATTTTTGCATTTGTTATTGGAATGTTTTTGCCATGTATTGTTTATTTTCTTACCCGCTCTCTCCTATGTACTTAATATTATCTAGGAAAAGACAGGGATTTTTCTTTAGTTGCAGATCAGAAACATGATTAAATCTGTAAGAAACTCAACACTGCTTGGTACTGTAATGTTACAGAGCAGGGTTTTCTGGCCTCAATGATGTTTCTATGTTGCCAAGTGCTGGCTTTAGTGTATGGCTTATGTGCTTTGAGAATACAGATTTCTTTCTAAAAATGTACCTTTATAGTCATATATTACGAACATTAGGGCTTTAATATGGCTGTTGTTGCAAATAACGTGAAAAAGAGAATACATGTTAGGAGTCTCCGGTCCTGACATAAAATACTGAACCTGTCACAGGGGTTTACCTGGTGTAAGAGTTTTTGGATATTTTATATGAATTTGCAGTGTATATTAATTAGGGCTGGCTTCTACTTTTTCTGGCATATTAACAGAACATGGATCCTTACTTGTTTCAGGATATGATAGTAGCCTAATGACCGAAGGTACTGCAAAAAGAAGAGATATTTATTATCATCCAGCTGTTTTGTGAGCTTGATCTGTCCTCAACATCAACTGGCATGTCCTGCCTTCTGAATGTTCATCTCCCAAAAAAAGAAAATGTCCCCAAAAGCTCTGCCTGTGTACCCGATCCTGAAATGACAGTCACTGGGTCACTGCCTACCATTTGGACAAAATATTTCATGTGATCCCCCTGTTGCATCAGATTGAACGAGATTACTGTTAACCCCTTAGCTGCTGGGCCTTTCCCCCCCCAGTGCTGAGCCCTTTTTTGGCTATTTGGGGTAGTTCGCGCTTAGGGCTTCATAACTTTTTGTCCACATAAGCTAACCACGTCAAATTTGCGTCCTTTTTTTCCAACATCCTAGGGATTCTAATGGTACCCAGAGTTGGTGGTTTCCCCTAGAGGAGACCAAGAAAATAGCCAAAATACAGTGAAAATTTAGTTTTTTCTAAACAAATGGGAAAAAAGGGCTGCCGAAGAAGGCTTGTGGTTTTTTCCCTGAAAATGCCATCAACAAAGGGTTTCTGGTGCTGAAATCACTATCTTCCCACCTTTCAGGAACGGGCAGACTTGAATCAGAAAACCAAATTTTTCAACACAAATTTGGCATTTTACTGGGACATACCCCATTTCTACTATATTTGGTGCTTTCAGCCTCCTTCCAGTTAGTGACAGGAATGGGTGTGAAACCAATGCTGGATCCCGGAATGCTAAACATTTCTGAAAACTAGACAAAATTCTGAATTCAGCAAGGGGTCATTTGTGTAGATCCTACAAGGTTTTCCTACAGAAAATAACAGCTGAAATAAAAAAATATTGAAATTGAACTGAAAACAACAGCCATTTTTCTTTATGTTTTACTCTGTAACTTTTTCCTGCGATGTCAGATTTCTGAAAGCAATATACCGTTTTGTCTGCTGGACTCTTCTGGTTGCGGGGATATAAAGGGCTTGTAGGTTCATCAAGAACCCTAGGTACCCAGAGCCAATAAATGAGCTGCACCCTGCAGTTGGTTTTCATTCTATACTGGGTATACAGCAATTCATTTGCTGAAATATGAAGAGTGAAAAAGAGGTATCAAGAAAACCTTTGCATTTCCAAAATGGGATCAAGATAAGGTTTTGAGGAGCAGTGGTTATTTGCACATCGCTGAATTCCGAGGTGCCCATACTAGCATGTGAATTGCAGGGCATTTCTCAAATAGACGTCTTTTTTACACACTCTCTTATATTTGGAAGGAAAAAATGTAGAGAAAGATAAGGGGCAATAACACTTGTTTTGCTATTCTGTGTTCCCCCAAGTCTCCCGATAAAAATTATACCTCACTTGTGTGGGTAGGCCTAGTGCCCGCGACAGGAAATGCCCCAAAACACAACATGGACACATCCTATTTTTTTTATAGAAAACACAGCTGTTTTTTCCAAAGTGCCTACCTGTAGATTTTGGCCTCTAGCTCAGCCGGCACATAGGGAAACCTACCAAACCTGTGCATTTCTGAAAACTAGAGACCTAGGGCAATCCAAGGAGAGGTGACTCGCGGGGCTCGGACCAGGTTCTGTTACCCAGAATCCTTTGCAAACCTCAAAAAGTGGCTAAAAAAACAAGTTTTCCTCACATTTCGGTGACAGAAAGTTCTGGAATCTGAGAGGAGCCACAAATTTTCTTCCACCCGGCGTTCCCCCAAGTCTCCCGATAAAAATGATACCTCACTTGTGTGGGTAGGCCTAGCGCCCGCGACAGGAAACGCCCCAAAGCGCAACGTGGACACATCCAAATTTTTGGAAGAAAACAGAGGTGTTTTTTGAGAAGTGCCTACCTGTAGATTTTGGCCTCTAGCTCAGCCGGCACCTAGGGAAACTTACCAAACCTGTGCATTTCTGAAAACTAGAGACCTAGGGCAATCCAAGGAGGGGTGACTCGCGGGGCTCGGACCAGGTTCTGTTACCCAGAATCCTTTGCAAACCTCAAAAAGTGGCTAAAAAAACAAGTTTTCCTCACATTTCGGTGACAGAAAGTTCTGGAATCTGAGAGGAGCCACAAATTTTCTTCCACCCGGCGTTCCCCCAAGTCTCCCGATAAAAATGATACCTCACTTGTGTGGGTAGGCATAGCGCCCGCGACAGGAAACGCCCCAAAGCGCAACGTGGACACATCCACATTTTTGGAAGAAAACAGAGGTGTTTTTTGAGAAGTGCCTACGTGTAGATTTTGGCCTCTAGCTCAGCCGGCACCTAGGGAAACCTACCAAACCTGTGCATTTCTGAAAACTAGAGACCTAGGGGAATCCAAGGAGGGGTGACTTGCGGGGCTCGGACCAGGTTCTGTTACCCAGAATCCTTTGCAAACCTCAAAAAGTGGCAAAAAAAAAAGTTTTCCTCACATTTCGGTGACAGAAAGTTCTGGAATCTGAGAGGAGCCACAAATTTCCTTCCACCCGGCGTTCCCCTAAGTCTCCCGATAAAAATGATACCTCACTTGTGTGGGTAGGCCTAGCGCCCGCGACAGGAAATGCCCCAAAACAGAACGTGGACACATCACATTTTTTCATAGAAAACAGTGCCTACCTGTGGATTTTGGCCTCTAGCTCAGCCGGCACCTTGGGAAACCTAGCAAACCAGCACATTTTTGAAAACTAGAAACCCAGGGGAATCCAAGATGAGGTGACTTGTGGGGCTCGGACCAGGTTCTGTTACCCAGAATCCTTTGCAAACCTCAAAATGTGGCTAAAATACCACGTTTTCCTCACATTTCGGTGACAGAAAGTTCTGGAATCTGAGAGGAGCCACAAATTTCCTTCCACCCAGCGTTCCCCCAAGTCTCCCGATAAATATGATACCTCACTTGTGTGGTTAGGCCTGGTGCCTGCGACAGGAATAGATCACACAACGGTCAATGTTGGTCCTTACGTGAGGCAGCTGTTGACCCTGGGGTGATCCATTCCTGACACAGGCACTAGGTGTAGGCACTCAAGTGGGGTAGTGTTTTTATCAGGACAGGTGAGGAGTCACTGGGTGGTAGGAATGTTGTGGATCCCAGCATATTCCTGAAGTTTGTGTGACAGAAATGCGAGAAAAATAGAGTTTTTTTCAACATTTCAGCTTTGCAGGGTATTCTGGGTAAGAAAACTTTGGGGAATCCACACAAGTCACACCTCTGTGGACTCCCCTGAATGTCTAGTTTCCAGAAATGTTTGGGTTTAGTGTTTTTCTCTATATGGCCGCCGAATCCAGGACCAAAAACACAGGTGCCTGCCTTACAAAACCAGTTTGTTTTGCCATAGACAATTTTGATGTCTCCACAATATGATTTGGGTGGTGGAATTTGGGGCTGAACTAAATTGGTGAGCTCCCAAGAGAGCACTCTCTGCTTGCCGCCGCATTCACCTGCTCTCTGGGTTGGCCTAACCCACTATTACCCAGTTGCACGAACAGCTTGCGAAGGGACAGCAGGACTGTCCTCATCACCTCCCTCATAATGTACTGGAAGAGGAGTTTTCGAATGGGACTCCTCTGACTGAAAAATCACTCCCAGAGTCTGCGCCATTGTCCTATCCCTCAGATGCTGTCTCAGTATCTGATATCTCAGTCTCTGATCCTATGTCAGAGCGGTCCTCTATAACCCGAGTGCAGGCAGAAGTCATCCATCAAGATGCCATCTCTGCTATTGGCTAAACTGTTGCTCTAAAACACTAGCCTACGTAGACAGTCACAAAATCGATGGTGTGTGTGAGATACGTGCAACAGTAGAGGCCACCTTACCTGCGCTTCTTCCCTCAATCAGCACGTACTTTCAAGACACTCAAAAAACACCTTGTCACATACCATTCGTCACAGTCTTTAGCACCTCCTGCGCCCAGTCCAACAATCATTATTGGTGCTCCCACTCCCTCCTCCTCGGATTCCCTCATTACCACCCAGCAAAAGTGCCCTTCATCTCTCCATAGACTTTACTAATGTACTCAGCTATTTACATAAAATACAGATGTGCTCTTTGCAGTAGGCATATAAACCTTCTGCGCTTCTTTATGGCACTAAAACTGCCACTAGACAAGTCGGACCCTTTTCCCCCCAGGGAAACCACACACATATTGACAAAAGTGATGTATATATGACAGCCAACCACCTGAAACTCAACTCAAGCAAAACCAAAATAATCCTCTTTGGCCCTCACCAAAAAAACCTGGGACCCCCCATGGTGGCCCACCACGCTAGGCCCTGCACCCACCCCCGCCAACTACGCACGCAACCTCAGCATCATCCTAGACTCCTCCCTCTCTATGACCCAACAAATCAACGCTCTTACCTCCTCATGCTTCAACAAACTCCGTATACTGAAAAACATTCAAATGGATCCCCACAGAGACCAGAAAAACTGTCACTCACGCACTCATCAGCAGCAGGCTTGATTACAGAAACGCCCTCTACGCCGGCACCGCTCTAAAACTCAAGTGCAAACTACACGCATCCAGAACTCAGCAGCATGACTCGTCCTCGACCTCCGCCGACACGAACACATCTCTCCACACCTCAAATCCCTCCACTGGCTCCCCATTGACAAAAGGATCACCTTCAAGATCCTCATCCCCGCACACAAATCACTCCACAACACAGGCCCTGCCTACCTCAACGAGAGTCACCTTCCACACCCCCACACGAAACGTCCGTTCAGCTGACCTCTCTCTCGCCTCTGTCCCCCGCATCAAACACACCACCACCGGGGGCAGATCCTTCTCCTACATTGCACCCAAAACATGGAACGCACTCACAACCCACATTCGCAAGACCCAAAACCTACTTCTTTTCAGGAAGGGCCTCAAAACCTGGCTTTTTGAACAGTGAACCTCCTAGCCCCTTTCCCTCCCTCCGTCCCCCCCCCCAGCGCCTTGAGACCCTCACAGGTGAGTAGCGCGCTTTATAAATCTCTTTGATACAGATCTACCTATATATATATATATATATAAATATATATATATATATATATATATATCTACATAGATATATCTATAGATATATCCATGTACCTAGATATATCTATCTACATAGATATATATATATAGATATATCCATATATTTTTTTTTAGTTGTTGTATGGTTTCCTTGGGGGCCAAAATGGCCCCCAGGGAAACCCTACAACATCTAAAAAAAAAAATGCCCCCACAGGGGGTCACCCTGCCCACGGGCGACCCCCTGTCATTTCATTTTTTTTTTTCTTTTTAATTCTCCTGGGGGGGGGGGGGGCGCGATCGCACCCCCCCCCCCCCCCCCCAGGGGGCACCTACATTTTTTTTTTGGGAAGAAAATTATGCCGGGGGGGGGGGGGGCGGCCCGTTTTCCGGGGGGGGCCGCCCCCCAAAAGTGAAATCCCTGGTGTCTTTGCTGCGATCGGGGGCCAGGAAACCGTTTCAGAAGGCCTCGTAAGAAAGGGGAGACTCTCCCCTTTCTTACGAGGCCTTTTCAAAATGTTTCCTGACCCCCCCGATCGCAGCTGTGCTGCGATCGGGGGAGCCAGGAAACCTGAAAGTGTTTCCTGGCCCCCGATCGCAGCACAGCTGCGATCGGGGGCCAGGAAACACTTTCAGGAAGACACTCCCCTTTCTTACGAGGCCTTCCCGAACGTGTAAAAGGCTGCTTCCTGCTTTCATGGGGAAAACACCTTTGCAACGTCAGCGCGCCTCGCGGCGCGCTGACGTCACAAAGGGGCGGGTGGGGGGCGGGTGGGGGGCGGGGGGAGACACGGTAGCTTCCGTGTCTCCCGCGGGGGGGGAAAAAAAATAAAAAATCCTCGGGTGCGACGCACCCGAGGATTTATTAATGCCCTTCCTGGTGTCGGCCACTGGTCGTGACCCGCACCAGGGAGGGTGTGTGGGCGTCGGGTTAACTCTCCCAATAGCTGGTAAATTAAATCAGGGGACGTGATCACTCCTTTGGAATAAATTTTTGTTTTAGAACATTACATTGAAAAGCTTTGATACCAGAGATTTAGCAACTTTGCAAGTACCAAACTGTGTGCTGTATATAATTCATATCAGCTAGGATGTTGAATTTATGTATTAGAGCTTTATATAATGGGGGAATAGAATGGTGAAGGTGGTAGATTGACAAATCGAAGGGCTATAAATATGTGTATAAGATTGCCACTGGGTAACTACAGTTAGGATCAGGTTGCCATAGGGAAATTATTTTTTGGTTTACTAATAATTTTGGCGCTGTTTGATGAATCTTCACAAAACTTTCCAGACAAAAAAGGTCACACCAATTCTGACTCTTGCTGGAAAGCTTTGGGGTGATCTGTCAAGCACAGGGCAGAGAAAAAGGGGGGTCCCAAAATGCATTTCCCCATGCAATTTTCCATAGGTAAATTGAACAGCGATACAGCAAAAACTGCTGGGCACAATTACACTGAATTTGGTTGAATGTGCCTAGATCTTTACCCCGAAACCATGCTTTTTATGATTTGGCATAAATCTGTTTAAACTTTATGTTTATATTAGGATGCAGTAGTACTATGGCGCTGGCAGATCAAGCGATAAGATCTGATTGGTTACCTTACATCAACAGAGATGTTTGGCAGATATTTTAGATCTCACAGACTCAGGCGCAGTGCCCTGAAAAAAAAAAAAAAAATCGGGGCTAGGGTCAGGATAACCTGACCCTGGAGACCTGGTTGGGGACACCAGAGTGATACACTTGACTCACAAAACTATTATCATGCGTACCACAGAAGTACCATTTTAAGGCCCCGGGGAGCCCATACTTTGGGGCTGATGTAACTTTTCTGGAGGAATCTGTTGTAGTACTGAATCAAGATTGTCAACCAGTGGTTCTTGGGCAAGTATTTGTTAGAGTTGTAAAATCTGGTCAAATCTCATCTCATGACTTATTCTTTCATCCTTTACCACTTTTGTAATTGGAGAACAGAACTCCTCTTCAACGCAAAGGATATCTTGTAATTTTGATAACAAAATAGAGTTGTCCCACATACAAAACTTTAGTGTCTGAAGAGCTCTCAGCCCTGATGAAGCAATACATGTAATTGTACAGGTGGCTAAACACATTTTTTTGTTATGGCCATTTCTCTCTTAGATGATGAATAATAAACAGCAAAATAAACATGAATCAAAAGTCTAATGGATTTTTTATGATTTGTGGCTTGAAAATACTTCAATAGACCTTGAACCAATCTGTCTCTTTATATGATATAATACATTGGCGGGTAATGAATGAATTGCTGTGCCAAGTATCACACAATCACAGTTTAAGGTTCAACAACAGAAGTGAACATTCTTTGATAAGGTTCACCATTCTGGATTATCTGCCTCCTAGTAGTCTGTAAATAGTTGAGGAAAAAATAATAAAACCCTTAAACCCATTCGAACATACTTACAAAAATATAGTAGTAATTTCTTCAGTCAGTCTCCTTTACCCTATGTTTATTTTGATATTTTTCATCTAGCTATAGCATCAACAGTTCATAAAACGTTTCTGACTCACAAAATGGGGTTTGTACATTGAAAAGAGCCAGATGGTGGCCTGTAAACAGTGTGATGTTGCAAATTACAAGATTTGCAATCGCAAAGTTGCTTAGGATGTCCTCTCCAAGATTTCCTAATAGGTGCACAGAATCTTATTAGATACTGAATTCAGGCACATTTTTCCATTAAAATTCGTTAATGCCACATCAAATGGAAAAAGGAGGAAACACCATTCGGACTGCAGCTCTGTCACTAACCCATCAAGTAGTCTTGCACGGCCAATGTGTCAGTTAGCTTATGCCGTTCAAGTTTCAGGGACACACTGGTAAACCAAACAATCTTTCGTTCTTGAAGAACACAATCACACACAGTACTAGGAGCAAAAGCTATTTGTTTAGAATCTTTATTTGAAAAGTCTTGATCTAGTACTTAAACTGTGCATAGTAACCAGACAGCATGAAAATATAAAATCAATTATGCAAGTCATAAGCAGTGAGAATAAAATGAACATCTCTAACATGTTTAGAAAGTTCCTAGCATCTTACCACCCTTTAACTATTTCTAAGCACTACACTATGGGGCTCATTATGAGTTTGGCGGTCCATAAACTTGTAGAGAGGGCAACACTGCTGCCCCCCCTTGCACTATTACAAGATTTCCACCAGTCTGACCTGGCTGACCAGTGGAACCCTTGAAATACAGCGTTCCCGCTGGCCAGACCGGCGGGAGCACTGCTACGGGATACCATCTGGCTTTCTTAAAGGAGCGGAGTGCTATCTTGTAGCACAGACGGGGTGACCAGCACCATCGAAATGTGCACTGTCTGCAAATGGTGCTGGGCAGGGGGGCCATTTGCATGGGCAGTGCAGGAGCCCTTCCTGTGGTCCCCTGCACTTGTTCTCTGCCAGCTTTTTAATGTTGGGGTAATTGCCATGAAAAGGCTGGCAGGAACAAAGTTGTAATCAGCAGGGCGGTGCTAAGTTCAGCGCCACCCTTGCTGATTACAACCAAGACCACTGTCATCCCGTCAGGATCATAGCGGAGAAGGCGGTCTCTTGGCAGGTCCGGACGCCAAACTTGTAATGTGGCAGTCGGGCTGCCACAGCTGTCGCAGTCTGACCGCCACCATTGTGGCCCTATATTTATAGTCAAAGCATATAATAGCGAACATGCCTCTGTGTTTCTTAAGGATGGTACATCATACCTTTTGCAAGCTAATACAGCTGTCCTTTATCAGAGCTCTATTGAGGAAAGAAATGTGCTCTAGGTGAAAGAGCACTATCTGCTAGGCTTCAAGACCAAGCTCTCTGAAAGTGAATGGCTGATCCAGCAATCTGCGGTGCCTTGTAATCAAGAAACTGAAACCAAATAGTAAGCCTGAGGACACCATATAGCATCTAGGCACGGGGTGTCCCCTAAAAAAGAGGGACTTTCTTTCTGAAAAACAAAGGGGGTTATTACAACTTTGGAGGAGGTGTTAATCCATCCCAAAAGTGACGGTAAAGAGACGGATATACCACCAGCCGTATTACGAGTCCATTATATCCTATGGAACTCGTAATACGGCTGGTGGTATATCCGTCACTTTACCGTCACTTTTGGGACAGATTAACACCTCCTCCAAAGTTGTAATAACCCCCAAAGAGTTTGCCTAAACAATTCTGGGCATTAGTTGGATACTAAGAATGGAAGATTGTTTCCAATTTTTTAAACTGAAATGTTACATATCACATGAAACTACATTTTTGTATGTGCACCCTACACTGTTATTTAATGTGATGTTTTTGTTGTATTATTTAGTTATGGATTTCAAATGCTAATTACTGTGTTGAATATCATTAAAAAAATCATGCCATTGGCTAATTTATATTATTTCATTGTGGAAAAGATAAATCTGCTTTTATTTGGAATTCCAGAATTAATCTTAACAACACTATCAGTGAAATGTTGAGAAATGTCTGCATGTTATGTAAACTAAAGAAACTATAATGATCTATGTTTAATGAGGGTCACTTTGTAGTCTTATTGATTAGAATTTATGCCTACCCTCATTGTCTTGAACAGAATCACGCCCCACGCTAGCAGCAGTAGTCATCCGGCAGTCAGGCATGGCCTCCGACGATAATCTTAGCTCAAAGATATCTGCTAATAAATGGCCAAATCCTGGACTTTAATTAGGGTTTGACCACTAATTCTATCCTATATTCACAAAATAAAATGAGTTTCAGAGATATGATATTCTTAACAGACCAATGGCATGATTCTGAACTCGGCGGACAAGTTACTTCGTCACAACAGTGACGGATATCCTGTCGGATGAAATCTAAATGCCATTATATCCAATCATATTTAGATTTCAGCAGATGGGATATCCGTCACTGTTGTGATGGTGTAACCTGTCCGCTGAGTTCTAAATCAGGCCATAAGCTATCAGAAGCAGCAGTGAACATGATCTCCACACATTAGGCTAAAGCTATGCAGGTGAGAGGTGATAAAACAGGCTAACATAACCTAACTTAAATGGAGTCTGTCAAGGTGTGCATGACATCTGGGAAAAAGCCAATATGAACTGATAGAGGAAAGAACCCACCAGCTAGATACATTGGCTTCAGTCAGAGCAGGAAGTGGAGAAAGGGAATACACAAGTAATGCGATTCTTACAGTGAACACTGCAATCCTCCCTTTGGAAGAGATAGGAAAAAGTAGGGCAAGAGGTGGCACCCTCAATCTTTCCACGACTAAAACATTGTTGTCATTTGAAGTCATGATGCTTCACTGTCAATATGGTTACAACCTGGTCTCCCTTCTGCACATTCTACCACTTACTGCTAATCATCTGAGGTGAGCCTAACGTCCTCTTGCCTCTAGCATTCCATTTCTACGGATAAACATCATTGACCCTTCAGAATGAATCGCAGATAATATTTTTGCAGTGAGACGCTTCATCAATGGGCTTCATTATGAGTGCCTTAGTAGTTGGCCCAGTATTTCACTCCCTCTAGATTACCAATAATGGAATAATCTGTAATTTCAGTGGCAATTATCTGGGACTAAAATGTGTATCCTAACGATACCCTCAGGAAGAAGTTGTTGCCGGAGTAATTGGGAATATCACATCTGATTCCCCATTTCCTCATGTAGAGGTACATACAATTTTCAGTTGCATTTCAGCGAAAGTGGTTGGGTAAAATTCACTGCATCCATGAAGTTAGTTGCGGATCTTGGTATTCCGGTGGTACAGGTAATGGAGTGGTTGGTCCCATTGGGATTACTACAGAACCTGTAATGAGGCCCATAGGGTTTACATTATGTAATGAAAGACATTGCTGTCTTGAGCAGCACATCTTATCCTAGAGGAAATCAAATATACAATGCACAACACTCAGTGCCATTTCAAATTTGACACATCTCCAGTTTGGTAGGCTGAACTTAAAATTGCAATCATTTAGCAGCACTCTGTTGGGAAAAATGTGGTTCAAAAACTGAATGACAGTAAAATACCTGGCCACATGGCATAGTCTGTACTCAATTTAGGGACTCTATACTATTTTTCCTATACTTCTTGAAACCATCAGCATATGCTCACTATTTGATGCTCAGGGTTTGCCATTTTGTTTAGTTCATTGTCACAAATGTCATGGACATCATCATCATCATTAAATGACCACTCCAATAGTCGATCGAAAATTTGATTAAGTGGGTTCTACATGAATATGAATACAGCATATTCAGGTGTCTAACCTTAAGTAGCAGAAACCGAAGGGCTAGCGTGCTGCTAAATGAGAATGCCATACCTGTCAGCGCGGGGAGTGCCATACCTATCAGCCTGCTGTTGAACACAGCAGCCCCACACGTGTGCATGACCCATTCCAATATGGCGATGATGCCTTGTGGATAATTCAAATAAACAGGGCTGTCAATTGCAGTGGCGGCCGGTAATTTTAGAAGGGAGGGGGTTGGGAAGCACACTCACACTCATTCATTCATTCACACACATCCGCACACGTACATCCATTCACAACACTCATCAAATATTCAAACATACACGCAGGCACCAAACATTCATAAAATAAAACACACACTTACCTTCAGCTCTGTCTCGGAGATCCCAGGAGGGTTGGAACTGCTGCCTTCCCTCACTGGCTGACCTGGTCAGCCAAAGAGGGAAGGCAGCAGTTCCAGCTTCATCACAGAGTGGGATGGGATCAGTGAGACTGCTGACCCCACCCCACTCTGTGACGAGGAATCACTAATTGATGCTTGGCCTGGACACTTCAGGGCTTAAACCTGAAGCGCCCAGGTCAAAGTCAATGGGTGACGCTTCCCCTCGTCACTGAGGGGAAGGGCCTCGAGGCACCTTTGCTGAGCTGAGGAGGCCACGCCCATAGGAGCTGGGACCTCTTCAGCCTAGCAAAGTTCAGCTCATGTGGCCAGGAGTCTGTGCAAATCGTGCATGTCTCGCTCCTGGCTGCCTGATCTGAAAGCAAAGAGTGTCTGTCATGCTGACCTTTGCTCAGCCTGACAGGCACCCTTCATGAGGGGCAAAAGGTGGGGGGCTTGGCCCCTCCGCCCTAATGGACCGGCTGCGGCTGGTTAATTGCAAACATCATGTCAGGCACTTGCTTGGGGCAACAGAAAACAGGGAATGGAAATGTGTTGCTAATCACCTTGTGAACGACAAGTGCATTACATTTTTAATCATCTGCTCTGACTGAAGAAGAAGCATGATGGAAAAGCTACATTCAACTCTACAGGAGATGGTCACGGTTCAGTTCACTTCAGCAGACATGGAGGTTTAAAGAAACAAGCATTTGCAATGCAATTGGCCTCGTGTTTTCTCGAGTTAAAGCTATTAGAGGTGTAAACTCCTAACCAGACTTGTCTTGCACATAAGCTGGAAATGAAAAGTAAAACAGTTTCACGTAAGCAACCTGATGGCTGCCATGAGCACAAAGCAGACACACAAAAGGAAACAGAAGTTCGCTCGAAGAGAAACGTATAGGCAAAAGTGCATTTATCCATGTAACTGTCAAAAGTGCAAATATCCATGTAACAGGGTCAATGTCATGCAAAGCGCTCGACTACTGCCCAGCGAGATCACGCTGCCTATGAACTAAAGAGAAAAAGTAGTCCAGAAACCAAACAGAAAACATGTAGCCTTGTATGTTTTCATTAGTTGGCCGGTGCGCTTGAGGCGGGCAAAACACCGGAAAAGGCATGATGTATGCATGCCTTTCACAAATTAAATCAAGCCAATTTCAAAAGGCAAGCCCGTGAACCAACCAAACTGATTGTCATGATATGGGCATGGTTAAAAGCCCACAGATAGATTACAGAGCGCTTTGCGCGCATGACCTAAACTTTGCGCGCTCTACCCAAAAAAGAGATGTATCACATTACTGTGCATTTTCTTATGTTACTCGGATTTTGGGAAGGCCATGAAAAAATCCACCCTGTCTAATTTCCCATTAATAATGCCCCTGCTTCCACTGGACTATTAAGAGGGTTTAAATAGGCCAATGTCCACATCAGGAAAGTAACTGACTCCTGGAGCTTCTGTCACTGCTGACCATGGCATCGTAGAGTAGAAGACTGAGGTGCACGGCTTCTTGTTTAGCAGATGCCTCATCCACGCTGAGATTTTTTTTGAACTGATGTTAAGATTAATATCTCGCCATGAAGAGGCTAAATCATACTCGGGGTGGAAAATATATTTATTTGTTTGGTTTATAGCTTTACTGTTTGGGAAGATGCACCTCTAAAAAATAATCCGTGTTACTTTCCTCAGGAAAAGGTGGATCAAAAGACCCCCAGAGCAGTGCTATTCACAAACCACTCCAGAGTAGTGGGAGATCCAAACCTACAGGATATGTTTTCGCTTCAGTGGTCCAGCCAAAAAGAGTCCAATCTTCATGTACTGTTCACTGTTTTATGGAGATCATTGCTATTAGAGTGGTCACATAAATAAAGGCAACCATGCTGTAGCCGAATGCCGTGCTACAGATTTCATTTACTTAATTATGTTTTCGATCATTGCTATTAGAGTGGTCACATAAATAATGGCAACCATGCTGTAGCCGAATGCCGTGCTACAGATTTAATTTACTTAATTATGTTTTCTTTGACCATATTTATTTCATTGTGTGTTTATCACTATCATATTTTATTACATCTTTATTTAAAGTGCACATAACTTGCACAGGGTAGTAGACAAGTGAAAAACAAATGTTACCGGGGTGAAAAGAGTGCATTAGTCAGTGCATCAGGACTTCTTTTGAGGCAAGTAAAATAGTTTCATCCACTTATAACTCCAGTTAAAGTAAGGAAATATAACTCTTAGTGAAGGCGGGCAAAGTTTTCCCACTTCCCCCGAGCTGAGATTACACAGGCACTTCCCCCTCAGGCCAAAATTTCCTGCAGCAGGTTGTGGGAGCCTTTCTTTAAAGGTATGTGCAGCCAGGGGCACGGTCTAGGGTGGATTTAGGAGGAAGTCTAAAGTATGCTGAATAGGAGAAACCAGCTTCCAAAACACGTTTGTAAGTGAACAAAGCGTCGTTTATTTTCTTGCTTCAGTCACAGCATAAATTAAAATGTCCAAATAATCACCCCAGCACCGCGCCGCAGTCTTTACTAACTTACTAGCTCCGCCGTAAGTTGTGAAATGAAAAAAAACATATAGAGTTCTTGGTTAAAAATGACCGTTTAAAGATGGCTGCCACGTTTCCTTAGGGATGTAGACTTCCTGTAGATACACCCCTTTGACTAGAGAGTTATGGGAGACACAGCAGGAAGTTCCTGTTAAGCTTTGATCACAAGGACTAAAGTCTAGAAGAACACCAAGCACACCCGAGTTACTGATATTCTGGGGTGATTCAGTCCACAGCTCGTCGCCACATAAAGTATGCTGAATAGGAGAAACCATCTTCCAAAACACGCTTGTAAGTGAACAAAGCGTCATTTATTTTCTTGCTTCAGTCACAGCATAAATTAAAATGTCCAAATAATCACCCCAGCACCGCGCCGCAGATTGCTCGACCTCTCCTCCACCAACTGCCGTCTTCGCGGCGTCCTCGGTCCCTCGCGCCCCCACACGCGCGTCCGGAACACCGAGAAAACGGCTCGTGCAAGCGGCTCTGCCGCGCGTGTAGTTTCGTTTCACACGCGTGGCAGACACTACAAAGTCCTTCGGCAAGTGGACTGTGTAGGAGCACCGCTCCAGAGCATGGACATTTCATGGATGGGAGGCAGCAGTTAAGGGACTTTACTGGGTGGTGGCTCGGAGCAGGGGGTGGTTCCCAGGTGTTGTTAGGCATCAGCTGCCCTGAGCAGCCATTTACCGCAGTGAGACACATTTTGTAATGGTACAAATTGCTGCTAAAGCTGAACTCATATTTTCTTACTTCACAAGATTTGAACCTGGTGTAAGTCCACAAAGTAAAAAAAAAAAAAAATAAGCAAAGATGCAGTTCGCCTGAATTTGCAACTTTCCCGATTTGTAGTGCCCGATTTTGATTAATTTGGAGTTGGAGACTCCAGGTGTCTGGACTGGATATATTGATACCGGATGTAATTTTCTCATGGAATTCCTACAATTGCAAATGAATCATTCTGGAATAGGAATATCTCTGCAGTGCAGACATGTGAAATCTGCACATCACTATAGAACGAATGCTCACATTTATCACCTGATCTGAGCGGTTGGTAAATGGTGCAGGGTATCAGGTGAGTTGATGTGGTTATCAAGCCTGGGGAAGGCAAAAGGCGACTGTTACTTGGCCATTGCTGAGGATCGGGCAGGGGCTTGGACATTTTACTTACCCCTTGAGTCCATTCCATCCCACCTCAGTAAAACACATGGACATATTTCATGCAAGCCAAGGGGGAAACAAAAGGGCTGGAAGAACTGTGGTGCTTAGATGCATAGTAACTTCCTGTTCTCAGACTCTACACAGGGCACACATCTTTGGTTATTTGGACGTCTTGGCAATAAACAGATGATGTAATCCAGGTACCGATGACAATCATTCTTATGATTGCAAAGTTTTCAATCAGCATCAAAATAAACAGCAAATATTTCAATGTTATGAAAAGTCAGCATACCATATATATCCTCACAGTGCCAACGGGAATCAAGATACGCTTGCAAGAACAACCCAAAAATCTAGACATGCTGAACAAGCCTACAACGTAGCATAGAGCAGGACTAAATATACTATTGAGCTTACCTTTGGGCATTTAAAGGGATGTTTCAGATACCAACATAGACGTGATGGAGACTTGGCATATTCATCTGAAAAAGCACCCAGTTAGCCTGGTTTGCTCTCTTCTCCATAACATTACACAAAGGGGGCTCATCCCCTTGACTGGTAATGCTGATGATATTATTCCTAAACCTGGTTATGACAACGATGACTAAGAGCAGCCTTAAAATAAACAAGAGTACCATTGTATGCCAATGCACCTGCCACGAGAAAAATGAACTCATATCCAAATATTTCTGTTTCAAAAATTAAATTTAGTTGAAATGTAGAACAAATGTACTGTACACTAATTATATTTTAAAATATGCTATCCTAATTTAGCCCTTTTTGTGTTTGTCGCTGTCTTGCAATAATACCTTATCTGTGTTGAGTCCAATAAACAACAAGCATTTGCAATGCACTAGGGTCTCGCATTTGTCAGAGTTACAGCTATTCGCAGTTGTAAACTCCCAACCGGATTTTTCTCGCATTAAAAGAAAAAAACAGCGCGATTGCGCTGCTACAGTTCACACGTAATAATACCTATCGGCAAAAGTACAATTATGAATGTAACCGGCAAAAGTGCAATTAACTGTGTAACAAGGTCGATAGTATGCGAAGCGCTAGACTTCTGCCCAGTGAGATCGCGCAGCGAAAATAGAGAAAAAGTAGTCCACAAACCCAGCGAGCCTCGCATGTTTTCTGTACTTGGTCGCTGCGTTCGAGGAGGGCTAACACTGGAAAAGGCATATGGGTGCCTTCCACTAATCAAAGGAAGCGGATTCTAACAGGCAAGCCTACTTGCCAATGAAAGACACTGACGTGACGTTGAGGGGTCTCTGAGCCCTTTTCTAATACCTAAAGCGTCTCGCTAGCGATACGCATGCGCAAGCGCATGCGACGCAGTCTCGACCCTAAAAGTGTAAACCCTGTAGGAAAAAATGCCATAGAATTGAAGGAAATGTAAATAGATAATCTGTTAAATCAAACTTTCATCTGTCTAGCTGTTGATACAAGAAAAGTAAATGATAAGCGGGCATATTATTCTTTTGTTTTCTTTGCTGGAGGCTTGGTAGGCAGAGTTAAGCACTATGTGGAAGTCTGCAATGTGGTCTTTTTCCTGGAATTGGCTGTGAACACTAATTTCAGGGTCTCAGGCAGGGAGAGGGATGACAAGCATTAAAGGTGTTTCTAATCTTGAAGTCACACACCTGTGTGTCTGAATTGCTGTTGTATTGGCAAGGTGATCATGTGATATATGTTATACATCCCGCAAATGCTACTTTTCCTCTCACTCCTTTGCCTTGTATGTTCTCTGACTGCTTGGGCGACATGAGTAAGTACAGGTCTGTTTAATCTGCCAGCCTTGTTGAAAGACATGTTGGCATGTCTAATCCATATGTCTCATCATTTATATTCTGTGACACAATGCAGACCATGCCTCCTGGTATTGCAAAACCACCACATCTTGAAGTGAATCCTTTATAGTAGGTAGACAGGGGCTTCTAAATTTTCTATAAGGCTTTCAGATCCGCTCTGCAGTGACTAGATTCTCTGTGCTATGTCCTCCAACTCTCTGGCCAGTCTGAGTACATGGACTAAGGATGTTCTTCACAATGAGTGTTACCATCGGCCTAATATTCTGCATCCCATGGCTCATGTTGCAAAAAAACAGGCTGTGAGAGTTCCTCTGTCACCTGGCTCTCAGTTATTGCTTCTGTGGTGGTTGCAGGTGGTGTGGCAGTAGTGATTGCAGAGGTGGCAACAGTTACTATGACAGAGGTTTCTGTCATAATGGTACAGATTGCTTTAGAGGACCCTTATGATAATGTAGTGGTAGTAATATTAGGTGCTGTGGGTGTAGAAGATGCAATACCTGATGGCTCTCCTCTCTCCCTAGTGGTTCACTTTGGCTAATGAATGGCTGATCCTTCTCATCTTCCTCCTGGACAATCTCACCTTCATAGTAAGGGTACCTGTGGTTCATATTTTAAAACATGTAATATATTTGTGCATATTTTAAAACAATCAATGTTAGTTGTTGTTTATTGTGGCCATTAGGTAATGTCGCACACAATAAAGTGTACATGAACCTATAACAATTGGGTTGTAGATAATTGTATTGCACTTCATAAATCATAAGCTTGAGGGTACCTTCATAATTGAGTAAATACCGGCACAGATGATATTTACCTGGCACATGAAATCCTATAATGGTGGCAGTGACTGCTGTTATGCACTACCGATGATTTTATGAGCATTAATAATGCAAGGCTCTTCCAGCAGATGCAGTAGAGTTACAGCAACGAGTCCCTGGCACAAAAGGGGTGGAAAAAGCCACAGTAAACACCATTGAGCTTAATGCCCATCAGCATACTCTGGTGCAGTCTAAGACTGAAGATTTTTAAAACTGCCATTGGGGTAACAATCTGAGGATGTTTGGAATACGTGAGGATATGAGGGTGGGGACCCCCGCAAGTACATAGTGCAGTTGGTCTGGAAGGCCTTCCCTGATCTTATGGATTTTGACATAGATTCACAGATCCAAACATGCACCTCCTGCCTATAAACAGAGACAGAGTGAAGACATATTCTAAACCATGGTCTAAGCACCCTTGCCCTATCCTAGTGTATATTGCAACTGTCTGCTGAGGCAGCAAGTATAAGCTAGACCAGCTTCACCCGTTGAAGTGGATACTATGTCGATTTTTATTCGGTCGGACCTCAGTAAGGACACAATGGATAAGTCTGCGCCAGTTCATTGATTCTTTGAAGGCAGTCGGAGCACAAGTCTTTCTGCAGGACACAGCAAGACTCAAAATAACCTCAAATGGATGGACCCAGATATGTCTTAAAGAACAAAATGCCACGCTGGTTCTTAGTAATCTCACAGGTTCCATGAAGTTACTAAGATGTGGACTATCAAAGTACCTATACTGAATGTGGCTGTCGAGAGCATATTTATAAATATTTTTGGTCTGGGTTTATGTACCTTTTTTCCCTTTTTCCCTTTTTCTTTGGGCTGCTTTGTTTGTGACTTTGTTTATGTACTATGGGGCAATTTTTGTGGTTTGGGGGTGCTCATGGGGTACAGGGCTCTTTGGGTCATCAACAGACTGAGGTAGGGGATGATTTCCCTTTGTCAGATATGGGGGTGGGTTATTGGTGCAGGCCGAGGCTGGCTGTGGTAACGGGTCAGGATATAGGGCCAACACAGACAGGTAAAATGTTCATACAAGGCAGCTTGGGAGGTCAGTGGTGTGAAACTAGTCAGACTAATCAGACTAATTAAAGGTTTCAACACAAGGTAACATCACCAGAGGTGGACATAGACATTGTTTTCTTTCTGGGATGGCCATGTTGAGGCTGGAGAATACATATTGTGAGCAGATTATGAGCAGAAGTAATTGTATGTGATAAAATGTATCTGGCTTGAAGTCCTCCAATAAAAGACAGCTGCTATGGGAGGAAATTAAAACGTATAACCCACACATAATATCATTAACGGAGACACACCTTGCCTATAAAGATTGTCATTTGTTCAAACAACTTGGCTACAATCTAGTTGTAAGTCTGTCTCAGACCGCTCCTATAAGAGGAGTTGATAGATTGGTTACGAAAAGCTTAGACTTTAAGACTTTGAGGACTGCCTCCAATGTTAGAGGCAGATGGGTGATTGCCCACCTCATGGTATGTGGCTAGAAACTAGTAATTTGTGCTTTTTATGGGACTCATTTAGATGATCCTGAAATGTTGAACACATTCTGTCTGTATTTATTTAACTGGCTTGGTGGAATACTATTATTGGGCAATTTCAATTGTGTAATGGATTATACTATAGATTCAACTAACCACCTTGCCCCCCCACATGATTAAGACCAGGGCATCTATTCTTGAACTTGCCCAGCTGTATGGCCTTGTGGATGTTTGGAGGACTTTATGCCCTACTACACTGGGTTATACGTTTTAATCACACCCAGACAGGCATTACTCTAAAATCAACATGATGTTTATCAAAAGGAGACTTATTTAAGAGGTGGAAATGAATGCATGTCAGAAGGTATCATCTGACCACAAACTTATTATTGATTAATTTATCAGGGCTGGCTGCGCAATGGCCTCAGTTTTCTTCCCTGTGACACTTGCTTGCAAACCCTGATTATTGTTGGGTTATTGCAGATGCTCTTATGGAATTTCTCAGGGTAAACACCAGATCAGCTTCCACACTTGTGGTATGGGACACAATGAAAGCCTACATTAGAGGTATTACAACTCAGTTCATATGTTTACAAAGTATTGACATTCTAGAAAAAAGGGTTAACCAGCTCGCGCAGGCAATCTTGCAACTGGAAATCTCTCATGCACTGGCTATTAGATCTGAGAGCCAAGAGGCGTGAGCTCTTCATGTCCAACTTATCAATAGATGATCTCAGCTTGGCTGAAGGTTTGGAGAGAGGGTGACTGCTAGTCATGCTAAAAAAAAAGACTTTATAGTAAGAGTATGGAGAATCTTGGCTTGTCAATTTCAGATAGAAAGGCCAGGTGTTTGAATGAGCTTGTCAAAGGCTGTGACAAGCTGGTGCATATTCTCCCTGAAGCTATTGAGGAGCAGTTTTCTGTATTTTACCAAGAATAATATAGCCAACTACAAACTCTTTGTCTGTAGGAGTTTATGCCCTATGTTCAGGGTAGCAACCTGGCAACATTGGAGGAATAGCAGGTGTTACAATTACAGGCTGATTTTACTGATGGGGAATTAGAAGCTGCTTTCATAACTTTTTCTTTGGGCAAAGCGGTAGGGAAGGACTCATTTCCACTGGAGTTTTATAAAACATTTCAGGACATTATAATACCCCCACTCATATGGGTATTCTAATGTATTGACGAGGTTGGCAAAGTATCTGATATTTGGAACATTACTAAAATGATTGTATTTGTCGAGAAGGGCAAACCTCCAGAAGAGATGGGTTGGTATTGACCTATTTCCCTTATTAATGTTGATGCTAAAATCCATTCCAAGGTTTTAGCTTTTCAGCTTGCCCCTGTTTTATCATACCTAGCCTTAAAACAATAGCACAGCTTTATTCCAGACGGAGGCACTACCAGCCATAGCGACACGCCAATAGCTACTTTTGATATAGCAGACAAAACAGGAACCAAGCTTCCTCTGATTCAACTAGATGCCGAAAAGTATTTTATTGTGTGACCTGTGATTGTTTATGGGGAAATGATGGGGGCCTTTGGGATTGGAGACCGATTCTGTAGATGGGTACAGTCCCTGTCTAACAATGTGTAGCATGTAATAAAGTGTTGCATGAGGTTGGCTTGCGGTGTAAGCTGCTCTCTATCTTGTTATTTTCTACAAACAGTTCAACATCTAAGAATTCTATAGAGGTTGTGCTGTATTTGTGCGGAAATTTAATGTTTACCACATTATTATTAAGATGACTGCAGAAATTTTCTAATGTCTCTATATCTCCTGTCCATAACATAAAACAGCTCTCTTAATGATTAAATCAGTGTCAGATTTCAAGGCTTTCAATGCAACATATTCTTCTTGCTTTAAATTATATTTACATATTGTTTTTTCTTCATCTCCTCTTTATCCAAGTCTGACCATACCAGTTTAAAGAATGACTCAATATTATAGTCCATTGACGATATTGGTATCCAAGTTGATTTCCGTTGCAGACCACTTGTAACGTGTACATCAGATAGCACATTCAAACCATGTAATACTGATGTTGTGGTTGCTGGAGATTCTTCATAGTATGATATAGTCATAAGCGCCACAGTATCATGAACATCCTGTATGGATAATCCACTATGAGCCATATTTATACTCCGTTTGCGCCGGATTTGCGTCGTTTTTTTTACGCAAATTCGACGCAAAACGAACTCCATATTTATACTCTGGCATTAGACGCATCTAGCGCCAAAGTCCATGGAGCTTGCGTCATTTTTTAGCATGGACACCTACTTTGCGTTAATGATATGCAAGGTAGGCGTTCCCGTCTAAAAAATTTACTCCGAGGCATGTGCGCCGTATTTACACTCCCGGGCAAAAATGACGCCCGGGAGTGGGCGGGTCAAAAAAAATGACGTCCAGCCGCTTTTGCGTAATTTTTTAGCGCCTGGTCAGGGCAGGCGTTAAGGGACCTGTGGGCTCAGAAGGAGCCCAGAGGTGCCCTCCCATGCCCCCAGGGACCCCCCCTGTCACCCTTGCCCACCCCAGGAGGACGCCTAAGGATGGAGGGACCCATCCCAGGGAACATAAGGTAAGTTCAGGTAAGTAATTATTTTCTTTTTTTGGGTGGCATAGGGGGGCCTGATTTGTGCCCCCCTACATGCCACTATGCCCAATGACCATGCCCAGGGGACAGAAGTCCCCTGGGCATGGTCATTGGGCAAGGGGGCATGACTCCTGTCTTTGCTAAGACAGGAGTCATTTCAATGGGGGTTGGGAGTAAAAAAAAATGGCGCAAATCGGGTTGAGGCGAAAATTTTGCCTCAGCCTGACTTGCCCCATTTTTTGGCGCCCAAGCTCCATATTCCCCTATGCCGGCGCTGCCTGGTGTACGCCATTTTTTTTGACGCACACCAGGCAGCTCCGCCGGCTAACGTCATTGAATAAATACGGCGCCCGCATGGTGCTTCAGAATGGCGTTAGCCGGCGTTAGATTTTTTGACGCACAACCGCATTGGCGCAGTTGTGCGTCGAAAAGTATAAATATGGCCCTATGTGTCCTTATGGTTTGTGGGGCAGCCTCTGTTGATATCCTTTGTGTATCAAAATATCTCTTCAATTTTAGCTTCCTAATAAATTTAAATAAATCTATTCTGGATTTACATGTGTCACCAAATGACGATGGGCAAAAACCTAATCCTTTGTTTAAAAGTTGCAACATTTCAGGAGATAATTCCTTACTAGATAGATTAACCACATTATTCTTAATCTCTGTATGTGTATTTAAATCTTCTTGTCCTGTGATCTCGTTTTCATGCCTTGATATGTTTCGCCTCTTTCATCCTCTTTTCCCTCTTATGGACTTCCTCCCCAATTTCTTTTCTGATTCTGATCCCAATTTCCCTGTTTTATTCTTTTCAATTCCTGTAAAAAAAGCCCCCCCCTTGTGTATCTAATCTAGTCTGTGATTCCACTCCGTCCGTATCACTAGTATTAGTTGCCAAACTACTTCTGGATGTCGATGCTGAGTCTAAGGAGTTGCTGGACTGAGCTGTGGATGCCACATTTCTTATCAAATGATCATATTTGTGTGAAAA
Source organism: Pleurodeles waltl (assembly GCF_031143425.1). NCBI lineage: Eukaryota > Metazoa > Chordata > Amphibia > Caudata > Salamandridae > Pleurodeles > Pleurodeles waltl. The sequence goes on along the minus strand of NC_090450.1, from coordinate 863,065,131 downwards.
GGTAAATACTCTACCATTTAGATAATCTAACTCATCCCTCCTGAGTTTCCTTGCTTTTCTGTGTTTGATCTCATCTTGAAATGTCAATATCACATTGTTTAGAATCCCATAATTCTTATCTGTTGCTTCTTTAAATTCAGATCACTGATCTCTTTTTCTAATGTGTCAATTTCAGATTGTAGTTTGGCAACCTTCCTCTCAGAGTTTTCTATCAAAATATCCATCAGTTTCATTGAATTTGATTTTAATTCAGCCTCCCACCTCACCAGTAAATCTCCATCTAAATCATCATATGTGGGGAAAATTTGTGATCGCAAACCCCTAGGTATTCTATCTAGTTTCCTATATTGTTTCAGTGTAGCTGCATCCCACCATCTAGACATTTAATTTTTCTTTAATTTCTCTAATCTAATATATTTGTCCTTAAGACCCTCCTTATTTCTTCGGTTTCCACTGTTAGTTGCTTGTCGCACTGTATTTCCACTATCTAAACTTCTAAACAATTCCTCCGCTAGTCTTGTTCTGTTTTCCATTGTACACAATATTTCACAATGTGAGTATAGCGCAGCCAGAACCTAGATTACATGGAACAAACAGAGGGTGATGGCAATAGGTAAAAGAGGCGCTCTTCCTCACAGATCTCTCCTAACCAATGTAATATACGGTGCCTACTTACCAGGGCTTCACCCCCACTGAGCCCCAACCGATAACTTCTAAGGGTTATCCAAATCTAACAATGTGTAGTGGCATACGTATGAATCACATCATAAAATGTAAAATATATACATCAAATATAGTCCAAAGTATAATTTGTTCAATATACCCTGTATGGGTGCCTTTCTATTAAACTAGCGTGTGTCAGCATATTCAAATCATCTTTTAAGATCTAACCAGGCACTCAGCAGGGGTGCCCGCTCTCACCTCTATTATTTGCACTGTATTCCTGTAACCCATCTATAGCTATGAAGTGTAAAGTGGAAGAGCCTGAAAAATTCGGCTTGGTCTCCAGCTATAAACTGAATATTGCCAAAACCCCGATATTACTGAATCACGATCTGGCTACCTCAACATTTCGGGTAGTAATCTCAGTCCTCTATTTGGGAATTAAACTAACTGCACAGGTCATTCAGATCTTTAAATTGAATTATAAGCCCTTATTTCAGTCTGTCATTTCTGAACTAGGACATTGACATAGGCTCCCTATAAGCATTATAGGCGTTGAAATATTACACAAATGAATGTCCTCCCTAAATTTTTATACTTGTTTCGGGCATTCTCATTAGGAGTTCCAAATTCATTTTTAAGAGGTTAGAAGGGGCCATAAGTAGTTTTCGTTTGGGATACAAGTGGGCAAGGCATTGCTTATGTTTCTCAAAACTACTATATAGGCAGGGGATGCTGCAGATTCCCAATTTTAAGCTATATTTTTGGGTGACACTTGACGGTCATCTGCGTAGTTTGCCTACTTTAGCTGATCTGGACTCATCTGGTCTTGGATACTACCTTGCCTTAAGTTCTTAAAATAGACTTTTTTTAAACGAAGTTACAGACCCTAATTATTACAAACTGGTAAGATTCAAGTTTGTTAGAGAAACAGTAGTTATTTGTCGAAAGATCTGTGCCAAATACTCCATCAAGCTAATACATGGGAAAACACTGCACTAGGATAACCCGACATTCCCTGGAGTGTTTCACGTTACTATTTACAAAGCTCGGGTGAGACCAGAAGTACTGTCAGTAGGGCAACTCCTTGATGTGAATGGTTCCTGTTCATCTTCTGAGTTACACAAACTCAAATTCATCAAACTTCCTCATCATTATTTTTTTTTAATATCTCCAGTTGAGGGATTACTTTCTTTCTGGTTGCAAGGGATCTATGGTCTGGGTCTATAGTATTCATCTGGCCCAAATGCTATTGATTGGGTGCATCATTCCAACTCCCTTCAGTGTTTGCATTGAACTTTAAGATGGACTACTTTCAACTATTACTCTCTGTCCGATCCTGCTGCCTCCTTCCTGTGTATCTTGCTTTAATGTGCAAATGTGTTAAAGCTAGACCTATTGGCTTTACCAATGTGTGCAGTATTTAGCACTGCTATTTCATAAGTAATTTTGCTCCATTGCAGTGCTTTCTATATTATGCAACATCCTTCAGCCTCCTATTTAGGAGAAATGGAACCTCTATTCAGTTACGTTTTAACCAGGCTTGGTTAAAAGACATATCATTATCTTTGCTTTTTCCATTTAATAAGCACATTTTATTAAGGTTAAAACGGCAGCATACACCAACATAGTTTTTTCACATCAGACCTTACCACGTAATATTCACATTAACAACTAACAACATCACCACATCAGCAGTCGATGGAAAATCGATCCCATACCTTCTCATGCTTTTGGAGATATTCCCATGCTTCATAAATTGGTTTCTCCTGGCGCACGCACCAGTCCACTCCTCTCCTCCACAGAGCCAGAGAGAGGGGTTCCAGCTGCTTCCAGGTGCAGACAGTGTCTCGTTTGGCCACCAAGCAGGCCACTCCTAAGAAAGCCCTTTCAGATCTTCTTCCCCCGGTCTTCTCCAGCAGACCAAGTAGGGCCTCTTGAGGACCCAAGTCAACACGGTCACCCAGCACCTCTGAAATCGCACACTCTATTGTATTCCAAAAGGATGTTAGGGACAAGACCAGACCATATGGAAAAAGCCTGTGGCAGATAGGGAGCGTCTCGCACATTTAGCTTGTACCACACAGCTCCAACACCTTTGTTAAGTATTATGCAACATTTCAGTTGGATTTGTAAAAAAACCAGCACATTTTTCTCTTGCTGTTTCTAATGCCTGATGTATGCTAAAGAGGTACTGATGTTCACAGGCATAGATTTCAGAAGAAGTGATATGGGATTGTAATATATGTATTCCACAGTGCGATTTTCTGTACAGAGTAATCACACTTTTGCATCATACATTATAGAACGGTGCTTTTTTTTTGCTTTTTTTTTTTAAATCGAATTCATGTTTTCTCATGTTTTCAGTGGTTTAATTTACATCAATATTTCCTTCTCGGGCTCTCACTCTGCGTGTGTTGGGTTTGTAATCAGTTTGTAATTTCACAGTTTATGTTACAGAGAGGCAATGTTAAAAATAGATTAGAGTGATTGTAGAGAAGTTTTTTTCTATTAAGTAGGGACAATACAGGTTTTAGTGGTAGACTACTAAACACTTGGAGGAATAAATCCCAAATGCCATATTTTTGGTTATGAACATATTATAAGGCATATTCATAAAACATCCATTTAGAGTTTTATTGTCAAGGTTGTGGTGTCCACAGAGAGCCTGTTAAATTTTGATCCACGCATAAAATCATATTTGTGTGGGGATCATAGTTATAAGTAGGACAATGTTTATCACACCCTGCACGGACCAGGTATTATAAAGTTCGAACCCTCCTTCAAACCTGCCAGATTTTAACAAAGGAAAAAGGCTTGATATTTGCAGACACGTGCAGATTTTGGTGCAGTAAACACCAACATCCACGTGTTATTATCTATTAAATGAAAATACCAGGAATAGTGTTATTTATTTCGCCTGCTAAATTCAAAACTACGGGCTTTCCGATTTTATCATGTCCGTTAAATATCACCTATCCCTTCATGGCACTTCTAATCAGGAACAAAGAACCTAAAAGAACTGGGGCAATAATTGTTTTGCTTTTGTTTACAAAGCTTATGTGTAGATGTTGAGAAATCGGTTGACCACTTCCTTATTAGGCTGATTAACACTTGTGCTTAAATTGGATTTCTATCCAAATTGACTCTCTTACGTATTTTTTTAAATAATTGTTAGTGCTGTTTCGTCTAGATATAAAACACAATTTACCCCGTTCCCAGCTGCATTTTATAGATTACAGAGCATATGTTTGATTTATGTTGCAGTAGTGCAGTCACTTTAATCAAATGATTTTGCATCGCTCTCATAGACAGCCTTTCACATGAAAACTGAATATCACAAACTGGACCCAGTAAAAATTTGTTTTACACTGCTGTTATGACACCATGGGAATCTCCCGCTGCTCCGACTCAACCAGGAGTCCCGAGAACTGAAGGAGGAGGTGGAATGGCGCTGCACAATCTGCTCTCTCCCGTGTTCATCTTGGAACTCTGCGGGGCTCAGATAAGTGGTGGAATGCCAACAGACACTTCCCCTGTGACTACTTGTCAGCACACGTGCTCTCATAGAGCCTGTCATCACAGCGCTGGCTCTTTGCTTAGAGAGTGTCAGTTTTGATGGGAGGAGATCAGAAGCTGCAAGTGTTTGTGTGGGAGGATGGCAGAATGTCAAGTACTCTTTTTTATATATAACGTTAGGAAGGGGATGCTTCAGAAGGTAGTAGTGTTTGTGGCAGTTTGCTCGGCATTACACTTGTAAGCAATAGGAAGGATGAGGAATAGGGATGCTGAGGATGCAGCAGAAAGGTTGCAGGACAGCAATAATTAGGTTTTGTTTCAAAATTTGTCTGCGATGTGGAAGTTAGGGTCAGGTTGTGCTTGGATTCCACTTGACTCCAACGCCAATGATCCACAGGATCATGTGCCCAGGGGAAGAGTATTTGGTGGGGCATACATAATATAAAACCGTAGAGGGGCATCATGGTCGTTTCCCATCTCAGTCATTACTTTTTTCCATGTCCACGGTTTTGGATTTACTGCACCCGCAAAGCGGCCATCAAAAAAAGGTGCTAGTATCCCATATGTAAAAATCACACCAAGGGCCAGATAAATCAATATTTCAGGCAATGCAATGCAGCAAGATAACTTGCTGTCCTGCATGAGAGGGAAAGGACAGGAATGTGCTGTATCTACTAACATTTGGTGCATGATTGTCTCTGACTAAACGGGCTCATAATCTGCTGCCTAGTGCCAATGCAGGCAGAACAGTTTTTGTGCAGGAAGGAAAGGAAGGAACACCTTTCTGCACAAAAACAATCCTCAGGGGCTTTTTCCTCTTTCAAAGTGTGCTGTAGAATGCAGCACACTTCGAACGAGGAAACAACGAGGATAAATAGAGATATTTATCTTTGTTGTGCCTCCACTGCAAAAGGGTAGCATTTTAAATCTGAGCTTGAGCCAAAATCCATGGGTGGATGTTTGAGAACACACACACTCAGCTGTGGAACACTAACCCAGGTCAGAGTAACACAAGGCAATTAATTGCACTGCCTTGCATTACTCCAGATTTACAACGCAAGGCAGGGCCGCGCAAGGTAGATGTGCAATGCTTGGTAAATCTGATTAGGTATTGAATTTTTCTTTCTACAGCATGAAAGATGCAATACAGTGATAAACCTGGTCCCAGGTGGTTAACAACAGAAAATTGTTTGTGCACGCACTGTAAAAGGAATTAAAAAAAATACACAGGAACAGGAAACACATCAGTTTCCTGTAACAACAACTCATGTCACTTCCTGTAAACTTATTGTGTGTCATTTTAGCACATGCACTGAATGCCCTATAGTGCTCTGAAATCAGCTCCTTGTCCCAGCCCTGCAAATGAGCGGGCAGTGTGACCATGGGAAGTGCACATAATTATGTCTGGCCCAACACAGCAGTAAGCATATAGCATGCATAAGTTACAATAATAAGTGAGTGTTTTTTTTTTAAACAAAAAAACTAAATGACCCCCACACCTTGGGAGTACTTGTTTTTTTTTTGTTCCTTACCACCAAGTTTTTCTGGTAGTGACAGACAGGAAAAAAGGCATTACACTGGCCACCTTTGAATAGGGCTTTGAATGAGTGTAATGTCCTTCCTCTGACAGCCTCTACTTTTTCTTGCCATTAATGAAAGTATTCTCTTGACAGAGCCAATGGGGGTCCATCAAAAGAATACTTAAGTTCCACCCATCTCTAAATGATGCAAGTAGACTGGGAGTGTGTGGGGCAGGGTACTCCCTTGTGCTTGTAATGAAGTACCCTGTCTGCCAAAATCTAAACTAGCCGACCCACAGAGCCAACATATTTTATGAGCTAAATGACACACTAAATCAAAATGACGCAGAAGAATTCTGACTATATTTAACACTATATTTAACACACAGAACCAGAACAATCTCAGACCTAGATATGGCATGATGCATACTTCCTATTTGTGAGCGCCATATTGAAGTTAAGTTGTGATGGCCATCTCATACTTCATCTCATACAGCAAAACACGACCAGCACTCTCTCAATTATCAAAACTTGGCAAATAAAACTAAAAATGTAATGAACAAAGCAAACCAATTTGTACCCCAAACTGCCCCTGAAAGATACAAGACTAGTGGTTAAATTAAATACATTTCCAAATAGAAAGTTACAATAAAAACTTCCTATTACTATAGTCGCAACTGGTCACTTGCTCATCTTGAAATTATGTCCCCTAACCTTTTCTCCCTTGGGATCAGCAGAATAGCATCTTCCCTTTAGAGGCAGAGATTGAAAGAAAAGCATAATCACCTGATATTTATTACCGATGCAGATAGGACTCTTCCTTACTTTTTGCCTTCGCCATATCCAGCAGTACTGGAAAGTAATGCTCTTGGCAGCGTAGAAGCAGTACTTCATAGGATTGACTCACTAGTGACTGTTCAAATTCTATTACTTACGGCATCATCCGATTCAAGCAGCACAGGAATTTAGAGAGTGTTGTTCCTAGGGGGGTGGAAGCAGTACTTTATAGTATTCACTTTCTATTGATTGGCAGTACTTTAGTAACAATTCATATTATAATTCTTGCACAATCCTCTTCCTAGCTTCCTCCATAGTTCCTTTGACTTAAAGTAAAATACATCTCACCAAGCTTCATGCCCCAGTTTTCTAGAACAGCAAGTCCACAACTTCCTGAAACTACATAAGTAAAGCAAGGCACACCCCTCCTAGGGAACTCAATACTATAGCTCAATAAAGAGAAGTACCTGGTAGTCTATGTGAACCCCTTTATTCAAAAGAATGCACTACTGTTGTTTTCATTTGGCACATGTGAGAACGTGGATTATTAGCTGGAGTAGATGGTAGACCACATCACAAATAATAATATTGCTATTATTGTTAGGTCTAGTAAAGATTTCAATGGTTTAAACCAAAGCCCAACCCCTGTTTGCTAGGGCACAGAGCAGACAGACTGAACTTAAGACTTAAGAAAATGTTCATTTAAAAGTACCAAAACAGTCAAAAAGTTAAAAACACAATACAATAAAAATCCCACTCAAATTTATAAAAATATAAAAATGGAGAATAATATAATGAACACAATTACACCAAAGCTACAAACATTATATAAGGGGAACCAGAGATTTTAAAGATTTAAACAAAAGTAGCACCAAAAGTGTTTAGCATCGACTGCATTCATCTAGTTTCCCCTGACTGGGACCTCGGCACAATTTAAGACTGATCATGATGGAGTGGGGTTTAGAAACAGAAACCAAGTTTGGCCTGGGTTGAAGTTTTACTTTCTGACTGAGGGGGTCATTATGAACATGGCGGGTCATGATAGACTTGGTGAAGTCCAAATGTTCAGGCTGACCATGATGGAGCACAGATAGGACACAGTCCCAGGTAAGTTCTGCTGAAGTTTTACCTTCTCAATGTTGAGCCAAGAGTCCCGCTAGCTGGAGAGAAGTTCGCCGGGTACAAGGAGAGTGTCGCTGGTCTGCAGGGTGAGGAGTCAGCTGCAAAGGTGGATTGGAGCCTCATGATCACGAGCAGCAATGTGTGCTGTGTGAAGTGACCAACTTGTGGTGACTAAAGCTGACTCTTTTGCGAGTGGCGCAGTTCCAGTGCAAGAGGGCCCATTCGTAGTTGCGAAGAGCCCACAAAGCTTGATTTCAGGAACCACAAAACAACTTTCAAGGTCCCAGGACTAGTTCAGCACATCTTGGGGGTCAGGAGCTGATTGAAGATAGGTCCAGATACTGTAGCAGGAGTACTGGAAGTTTTTGTGTTCCTGAGACTTCAGAAAACAGGAGGCAACCCAGCAAACCTTTGGAGTCACTTTGGTTCTGGGATGGAGAGATGTAGGTCCAGTCCTTCTCACTCCCAGGCAGGAGGGCAACAGGCAGCAGGTCAGCTCAGCAAAGCGGATGTCTAGCAGATCAACACAGTGGCAGTCCTTGTAGCAGCAGGGTAGTTCTTCTTCCTGGCACAGTATCCACAGGCCCAGAACTGTACTGAGTTGGTGGTGCAAGGGTCCAGTACTTATATCCAGTTGTGCCTTTGAAGTGGGGGGAACTTCAAAGTAAAGTTTTGAAGTGCACAAAGTCCCTTCCCTTCCTGACCTGGCTCCAGACTCACTATAAGGAGGTATGCATCTCTGTGTGGGTAAAAGCCCAGCACTTTTAGGTGCAACTGTCTGCTTCTTCCTCCCTTCCGGCCTAGGAAGACCCATCAGCCTGATGATGGGTCATCAGGAAGTGAATGGACCATCAGGTAAACCTAAGCTCCCTATGTGTGTGTCTGTCTGCAGGGAATACATAAAGCCCAGCTGTCACCCACCCCAGATGTGTATTGGAGACAGACAGAAAGCACAGAATGGTTTAGGTAAGGAAAATGCCCACTTTCTAAATGTGCCATTTTTAGGCTTACAACTTAAAATCTGCCTTCACCATAAGTTGTGATTTAACATTATGAGTCCATGGACACCAAGCTTGACAAACTTATCTCTTCCAGATTGGGAATTAAATGTCTTAAAACGGAAGGTTTAGGCCTGGCAGGAGGTTTAATGTAGCAGGGTGATATGGTAGCTTAGACCTGCCCACACAGGCTCTGCAATGGCAGGCATGAGACATGGTTACAGGGCTACTTACGTGGGTGGCACAATCACTGCTCCAGGCCCATAAGAAGCATTTAATTTACGGGCCCTGGGCACATTTAATGCACTTTACTAGGAACTTATAAGTACATAAAAAATGCCAATTGGGAATGAGTTAACTTGACCACATTTTAGAGAAGAGGGCACAAGCACTTTCGCACTGGTTAGCAGTGGTAAAGTGCACAGAGTCCTAAAGCCAGCAAAAAAGAGGTCAGAAAAAGAGGAGGAAGGCAAAACATGTGTGGGGATGGCTTTCCAGAGAAGTCTCTCACTGGCTAGATGCCAGAAATGCTAGCTATTCTGAAAGAAAATAGTGGCAATCATACAAAAGAAGGATTTGCCTGCAATTCTTAGGAAACAATAGAATAACTTAACTTCTCTCTAAAATGTGTTTAGCAAGAGGAAAATACAAAATGATATGAATTTACCTGGCAACATATTTTCTTCAAAAATCAATTTGCAACACAACTGTTTAAAACCATCTTTGAAAATGCTGTTTACAGATTTATATCTCTTCCTCTCTTCTGCAGAAAATTAATTTAATTTATTATTGAATATTTACTGTTATCTTCTTTCAGTATCCTCATAAACCCATGACACCTCATATTCAATCTGTGGTTGTTAAAGAGACCTTCACAGAGACCTTCAAAGCACATCTTGTGACCTTTCTATTTACGTACCTCAACCTATTTCTGAAGTTGTCACACATTTCTGGGCCATCAGCCTCTCACTTCAGAGAAAACCCTTTCTAAAAAGTGTGTCCATCCAATTAACCAATCAAATTGAGGAAAATAATCAATGCCCTCCCTGGCAAAATACCATTCCAAGGTACAAGATTGAATCCTTCACCACTAAGATGCTTGATGTATCTATTCACATACTGAACAAAAGGGGGTTTCAGCTCCTAATTATTCTTGCCCTCTCTAACTCTTGCAAACTGATTAATAATGACAACATAATGTGGCCTATGTGCTTTTTTGATTAGTCTATGAATTGGTTTGCCTACTTAATGAACAACAGGCAATAGCTTGCCAGGTTTGGAAATAATAATAATCTGCTACCTTCATCCCGGGATCCATCACTCTTCTTGTGCTCCTCAGTGTCAACTTGGAGCCATTCAAAGTTCTAATGTAGAGGCTAGGGATCACTCTGCAAAAGCATAATGACAGATGACCCACAGCTGAGCCCTAAACCACTTAAAAATGTTGATCTCTAAAAGTCTATTTGGAGAACATTCAATCTGCATGTCCGCAAAGGACATATTAAAGTCAGGTTGCAATCTTGTTACTTTTTCACACCAAGGCCCGTATTTATGGAAATTTAGTATTGCCTTAGCGTAATTGTTTTACCACACATTAAAAAGAGGCACACCACTTAAGGAAAACACAGAGAAGGAGCATTTGCAACCTCCAGGACAACATGGAAGTGGTACTGCTCCAGCATGGCACGCACTGCACCCGTCAGCCTAGACAGCAGGTCCCTTTACCACCACCACAGCAGCCACAAAGGCAGTGCAGAAGGTGGGAGAGGATCTTCAGACAGAGGACAACCATCATTGGCCTCAGAGAACAAGATATCATCAGGATGTACCGACTGAACCAGGAGTCCATTGTACGTCTGCTGCACCACATTGCACCACACATCACAGCAAGGGTCGAAACTCCTACAACTATTCCACCCATGACAAAACTCCTCACTGTCCTTCATATGCTGGTGTCTGCATCTTTTCAGATAACGAGCGCACAAGTGGCTGGTATGTCCCAGCCATCCTTCCCGGTATTCCTACCTGAGGGCCCAGATGCAATCATATGCCTCACATCCCACCACATATGCTTCCCAAACACCAAGCAACTGCAGCAGGAGACCAAGCAAGGTTTCTACCAACTTGCTGGGATCCCACATGTGCTGGGTGCAATGGACTGCACCCATGTCCAACTGATGCCACCTGCATCAACTGAACATCTATATAGGAATAGCAGGCACACCCATGCGATCAATGTACAGGCCATTGTGGACCACCGTGGGCCCTTCACTAATATCCTAGGAAAATATCCCGGCAGCATCCATGATGCCTACATATTCCGCCATTCCACTATCAACGAGCGGTTCCAGGATGGACAATATGGCAATGGCCTACTTGTAGGTAAGCCACCATACCAATCATTACACACACAACACACCAACCATGTAGGACAAACAAGACATATACCACACTAAATTCACATGGGCAGGGGAACACAGATGTGCAGGCAATAACACATATGCAACATGCCACACCACACCCCAATCATTGCACATCACAAACACATACACCCACATGTTCATAACACAGCCACAACCTGACTGGCACACCATGTTTGGACAGGTGGAGCTATGTCCCCATTACATATAAAAGATGCCACAAACCACTACAAGTGTCCACTGGTTGACAACTAAATACAGATCCCACACACATTCCACCAAGCAAAGAATAGCTCAGCTATGTCAATGGCATAGGCCTTGGCCATGTAAAGAGAGTCACACATAGGCACAGCCCCACGTAAATCATGGTGTGCAAGCCTCTGGTAGCACCTATATCAAATTGTCAACCAATCGGTGCCATTACCAACTACCTATCATCTATGCATGCCTAACATACCTGTAGTATGTACATACACCTGTCTGCTGTATTGTGTCGCACACATAGGAATACAAATCAACCTGCCATGAAAGACCATGGGGCAGATCAGGAGAAATGGTGCAGCATCTACTCCAGTGCCACCTCATATACACCCCTTGGTGGCCCCGAACACCACCATGTCTGTTCCGTATACTAGAAACGGTCCACCATGGTGCAGAGTTTGTGCAAAACTGTAAACATTATGGATGCCATTGTAGAACTTGGTAGGAGTATAGAGGACATACCTGACCTTTCATGCACCGTACATAGGGATCCATGTGAAAAATAGGTGTGCCCCCTCCCAAAGCCTGCACTTTGCCTGTGTTAAAAGTGTCTGTGATAAATCATGTATTGGAAGCTAGAAGATTCTACTGCACCAAATTAGATCATCCTACAAATGTGTGATTCACACCCTCCTACACTTGATGGCTGGCACAACCATCATCTGACACAAAGGGTCACTAAGTGTTGCAATGGATGTGTAGTGCCATATGGTAACATAGAGGGCACATTTTGGCTTTGTAGGGCTACCATCATGTCACTACTGTGGTGCAAGGAGGTGGTAGGTTTCATCCAATAATAGGACACTGCCTTAAATACGGGCTACACAACACATCTTTGCAATGGTTTAACCATCAGTTTGTAATTAATATGATAATTCCCAGGTTCCTGAGCCACAACCCAAGATTATCATGTCCATCAACACAGACTTATGAAACCATTTCACAAAAACAGGAACATATACTACACCACAAGCAAGTCTGAGTCACCACTCAACCTACAACTAACAACTGCCATGGCATATTCCAAACCACTATCAAGCTTTACTAACTCATCGTCTCTCATTCCTTTGCAGCTGATCAAGGTTATGGAATGCAGCCATGGGTAATGACTCTATTTGCCAATCTCCCAATGGTGGAACAACATGCATATAACGAAGGGCACAGAAGAACACGCAATGTGATGGAGGGTACATTTGGGCTTCTGAAGTCAAGGTTCAGGTGCCTGGCCCTGACAGGAGAGCCTGTATGCTCCACCAATGGTATGTAAATTTATACTGGCATGTGCAATCCTCCACAACATATGTATAAGAACAAATGTTACCTGGGATGAACAGGTTGACGTCGCCAACGAGGGGGAGGATGATAAGGGTGCAGCAAATTTGGAGGCAGAACAACAGAACACTGCTGCAGGAGTTTGCAGGAGACTCCACATAGTACATTTATAGACAGTGTCTGGACTATCATCATAACATTGAAAATAGCACCAATAAAATACTTTGCACCTTCATCTCCTTGGTCTACTCATTCTACTCTACATATACCAATGGAATGTAACTGAAACCTCAGGGAGCAGGTATGAAACACAAAAGTTACAAGTATGGTAACAACATTGTTTGTGATGTAAGAGGGTCTCCTGCCTCCATTCCACATATCAGTGACACGCCATTCACAGGCATGTGACTCCTGAAGGCTTATATCCATGCACCACAACAATTATCATGCGGTAAAGTAGGCAAGGTGTTAATTCCTAGCCCTTTCCCCACATCATCATCACGCGTACCAGGATGTATGCAAGGGGGGCATACATAAGGTAGGGGCTGTGATCAAATGATGTTTAAGTAATGTAGGAACTGAACAAGGTCACATCTCAGGATGATTGCTGCTTTGCCTGTGTGGAATTCCATTTTGCCTTGTCTCAATTTTGGGCCTGCTAGGGCCTGTGATAATAATAACGGCCTGTTTGTTGAACAGCTTATGACGTGGCTGTCCTCTGTTTATTGTTCTTTACTGTTCATCTGAAACGCATAATGATTCAAGGCTTGCTATCAAAACAGCTCTCATTAAATATCATTGCATGCTAGCTGAAGCAATATATATGAAGAAATGTATTATCCTGTGTATGTGTTGTCTCTGTTAGATGGAAAGCTCCATCTTGCAATATGAAGCACGTAAACCATATTCTGTAACTTCCTTTGCTGTACTGTACCTTACCTTATTTGGTGTGATATAAAAGCTTAACAGTAATACTTTGTGAAGTTTCCGAGAAATGATCACATGCCAATGTTAAGAATTAATGAGATGCATGAACACTCCTTGTGGTTTGTAAAAATAAAAGATCATGTACGACTTCCTTAATTTGAACTGCTTGAACTTGGCCTCTCAAGCCGTGCATGAATTAAATTGTCTTTTGTATACCCTGAAGACTGGCTGGTCTCTGGTTTTGTTCTCAAGCTGAATGAGGCTTCTACACCTGCACGGTGCATGTCACAAGGGGGGGACATCATTGGTAACTATAGACCTTCAGTAATTGTACAGGGATTGTAACCAATGTTAGAGGCAGAGCCTGCACTGTGTATCCATGGGATTATGTCCTGGCACTGCCATTGGGCACAGCTTTGACACATGGTGGGCTGTACCTCACTTATGGCACACACATGTTAGTTGTGGAGTGTGCTATGGGTTGCCAGACAAATGAAGCAGCTATGGTTGCTGAATCACTATCTAAACATATGACCCATTGTCAGGATCTAGGAATTAAATGGGACCATGCACCTCCAAATAATTGTCTGGGTGGAATGTAGGCAGAGTGTGTTACACTCCCTATAGGATGCACACTTTTCACACAAATCTGCTGTCCTGACATATGCTCTACAGCAACTCCAGATAAACGTGAAGACTGTTGTACGGGTGTATGTCCTAGGTATCAAAGGGTTTGCTAGTGCCAACAATGGTTGGCATGTGTCAGCATGGTTACCTAGTATGCTGTTTATAACAACATCACACAGCACAGAGCAATACACACCACTCATTGTCACTCACATGCCAGAACAAGATTAGGTAGCAGAAGATACAAATGATTCCATACATGTTTTGAGCTCCAACATGGCAATCAGGTGTGGGAAGTGCAAGCAGCCTAAAGAATGGGAGCAATGTAGGAGGCAATATATACCTTACAAGTAATGCGGGAAAACATGGAGAAGGAACAAACATACAACAATAATGACTGTGCAACACATCAATGCCTACATGTGAACATCCAACATATGTACAGAGAGGATGGCTAGGTCAGTACATAACAAAGTCATGTTTGCCACTACTATAACCTGGTAGTTGTCCACCGCATGCCAAAATGACTGGGCGCAGTGACAAATAACACCATCTCTCCCATGGCAGGTTCCCAAAGTAGAAGTCACAACAGAGATGCAACCCCTAACCAAGCTGCCAATGGAAGTTACTAAGGACATCAAATGATGAGACATGTCCAACACTTGCAAGTACCAGTCTTGTGTACATGAGAGGGGAAGGCTAACATCAAGCACAGCAGAGGAAAATGTGATATCCTGGTCCGTTTGGTCACAATTGTGCATGTGTCTGCCTGCAGGGGAGTGTGCATTGCTCTGCTGATTAGCAATCATGAAGAGGCTAGATCCCCGCTCAAAACACCCTAGCACCACTGCTCTGGCTACATAAACTCATGACATTGTCAGGGGCCTGATGCATGTGCATAGTGGCCTTAGCAATCTGGAGCTCTATAAACCTGCCCCTTCACATTCAACTATGGGTTTGTGTTGCCATACAAACTCCCACAGTAGTGATGAAGAGTAGGCTGCCATCTATGCCAGGCTGCAATACTGCTACACAGCGGTATGCCATTGTATGTGACAATCATAAGAAACATGATGTGGATGAATGTGAATGCCTGGTTGGTGGCATGCACACATAGGCCACATTTCTCAGCACACATGTACCACTGAAATGGCTCAGGCATGGTAATGTGTATAAGATTCTGAACAAAGGCAACCTACCGCAAATGTAAGGGCATATGTATCACAAGATCACTGACTGAAAGAAATTACCTTCATATGTGTTCTGACATAAGGAACCATTGGTGGCACTGATATGACTACACAGGCATTTGTGAAAGTCTAACATGTGTCCATGCACGAAGATAGATATGTAGGGTTTCACATCCCATTAGCACACCAATGTAGTCATCTGTTACTGAAATGACACTACTTATATCTTTACATGCACATGGCATATATCAACCTTCAGTGACATCTGTTCATAACATCTCCTGCAACTAAGATGCATGAGGAACTGTTGGAAGTTTTCCCTTTTGCAAGGTCATCTCCAATATTTTTGCCTCCTTCCTCCTATCTTTTCTAACCTGTTTTTGTTGGCTTTAGGACTCTGGGCACTTTACCACTGCTAAACAGTGCTGAAGTGCATTTGCTCTCTGTGTAAATTGTATTGTTGATTGGTTTTCCATAATTGGGATATCTGATTTACTAGTAAGTCCCTAGTAAAGTCCACTAGAGGTGCCTAGGGCCTGTAAATCAAATGCTACAAGTGGGCCTGCAGCACTGGTTGTGCCACCCACATTAGTAGCCCTGTAAACATGGCTCAGACCTGGCACTGCAGTGTCTGTGAATGCAGTTTTAAGCTGCCAATTCAACTTGGCAAGTGTACCCACTTGCCAGGCATAAACCTTCCCTTTTTAAACATTTAAGGCATCCCATGGTAGGCCCTAGGTAGCCCCATGGGCAGAGTTCAGTGTATGTTAAAGAAGGGTCATGTACTTTTGTGTTTTACATGTCCTGACAGTGACACTGCCAAATTCATTTTTCATTGTTCCAAGGCCTATCTCTCTCATAGGTTAACATGGGGGATGCCTTCGAATATTATTAAAGCACAGACTCCCTTTGGGAGCAGATAGACATGTGGAGATCTCTGAACTCACAATTTAAAAATACATCTTTTAGTGAAGTTGGTTTTTAGATTGTGAGTTTGAAAATGCTACTTTTAGAAATTAGCCATTTTCTTGCTTAAACCATTCTGTGACTCTGCGTGTTTGTGGATTCCCTGTCTGGGTCAGTTTGACAGTTGGGTTGTTTGCACCTCTCTTCTAGACAGTGACTCTAAGGGAGCTGGGGTGTAGCATGCATATCACGATGGGCCATCTGGGCTGAGGGGAAGAGTGGTCACTTACACCTGAAAGGGCTATGCCTGCCCTCACACAATGCAGTCTTCAAGCCCCTGGTGTGTGTCTGGGGCCTGGCCTGTGCAAGGCAGGATCTTGAGAACAACAGAGACTTTTCTTTGAAGTAGGCCTACTTCAAAGGCAGAAAAGGATATACTGTAAGAAGAGCACCCAAAACCTCTGAAAATCAGAGCACTTATGGATTCAAGAGGATCCTCTGCCAAAGAGAAGAGCGGAAGAGAAGTGCTGTTCTTGCCTGTGACTGTACTTTGTTGAGCTATCTTGCAGTTCCTGCTTCTGCCTGTGAAAGAGAACAAAGACTGGACTTTGCTGTGCATTCCTGCTTGAGAAGAATCTCCAAGGGCTTGAACTGAGCTTGCCTACTGTTGTTGAAGTCTCAGGGCCATCAAAGACTTCCCCTACCAGCACCTGAACTCTCTGCTGAGACTCCTGCCCTGCTAAGTGGTGCCCTATCCAGTTCCTGGGCCCTTGAAAGATGAAGCTGGCAGACAAGGACTGAAAATTCACGCAAAGACCGCCGTGTGGGGAATTTTTCAACGCGCCTTCTGTGACGCGGCTGATAAACGACGCGCCGCCGGCTTTGCAGCTGAAATCAATGCTCCAGCTGCATCGCGGCTGGAGGATTGACGCAACGTGGCTGGAGAGATAAAGCGCAACACCCACTACGGCTGATAACAACGCAAACCCCTCGCAGCGTGGTTTTTCCACACTGTGTGACCGGATTTCGAATCAACATCACAGGGAGCGGAAAATCCACGCAAAACCTGCCCAGACCTGAGGTGTCAGTCCAGCTTGACGCACCACTCTCTTGCAGGAGAGAATAAGCGTCACACGCTGACCTGACCAGAGAAGGAACAACGCACATTCTCAGTTGCAAGTGAGAAATCGACGCATCGCTGGCCCTTTCCGACGCACACCCACCCGTGCAGCTTTATTTTGACGCTACCCAGGTACTTTTGTGCCATAACAATGTTCTCACTGTTTTCGAAAGGATTTAAGACTCTTTTGCTTTTTAAATTCAAATCTTGACTTGTATATGTTGGATTTTTGTAGTTTTTGTCTTGTTTTGTTTTGATAAATATTCCCTATTTTTCTAAACTTGTGTTGTGTCATTTTGTATTGTTTTCGCTGAGTTACTGTGTGTGTTGGTACAAATACTTTACACATTGCTTCTGAAGTTAAGCCTGCCTGCTCATGCCAACTCCCAAGCTGGTAAGTGGGGGTTAACTGAGGGTGATTCTCCTTTGCCCTGACTAAGACCCCATTTCTAACTATATGTCACATGTGTAGCAGAGCATCATAAAGGCAAAACTACCAACACACCACAGAGTGGATACACATATACATGCAAATTGCCAGGTGGAATGTAATGTCAACCCAGTCCTAGTCCACTGCATCCTCTGAGTTCAAATTGTCATGGCTGCCACATGCCTCACCATATTGTGTGTTGTTGATATGTGTACATTTGTATATCAGACAAAACAATGTAGTACTCCCACAAATGTGTTCAAACATATATGTACACTCAAAGTACATATGTACTAACATGTATGTGGACACAGTGTACCTACACATGCACATATGCACAAGTTATGAGTAATCACATGCAGCAGACACATAAACAAACCTAGAGGTTCAACATAACAATGTCACCGTAAAGATATGACTGGATAGTTACACACATGTAGCCACACCATAATTAAAACATGGTTGCATGGCCCATGTGACATGGTAAGTGAATTTGGGTGCATTCAAGGCCTAGATTGCTAAATTCCACAAATTTCAGTCAGAAATAAATGACACAAACGGCTTAAATGACGCCTGGCCCCTGAGCATCTAATGCACGTCCACAGGCCTTTTCTCGCACAGTGGGAAAAAAATTGGTGCATGACCGTCATGTGTCAAAAATATAGATGCAGACGCCTAAACCTCATACTTTTCTCTTATGCAAAAAGAAACCTAGCCCCTGATTTTCTATCACATGCCTTTTCACACACAACAGGAAAAAATTGACGCATGATCGTCATGCGTCAAACAAATTACACATAACTGGGAACGTGACGTACAGGCCCGGGAAGTGCTGAAACAGGGCATCCTGCCTGCATACACGGTACAGTGAGTCCACTTTCACTTTCACTTCACAGCCTTCTGTATGTGACTGTGTGAGGGTGTATGGTGCTGGTGCTGGTGCTGTTGGTGATTTGGAGTATTTGGAGTGTTTTTGTGCTGTGTCCTGTAGCTGTATTTTTTGTCTTTTAATCTGTCTTTTGTATTCTAATTGTTTTGTATCCGTCACTGTATTGTGGGGTGTTTGTCTGGGGTAGGATAGTTTTTTGGGTATTTGGGGTAGTTGCGGGCGAGTTAGGATATTTTTTTTCTGCCAAATGCATTTGCAGTGCATGATGTCAGGGAAAGGGAGGATGGCCAGATGTCAGCTGACGAGCTGGGGGCTTCTTTTGGCTGGTACAAGATTACCTCCCATGATACTAGTACTGGGTGGCTGTGTATTTCAGGGCTATCCCACAGAGGCCAGGAAGCTGCGGTGGGGCAAGGTGCTCCACCACCTGACTAGAGGTTTTGCCACCAGAAGGAATGACCACCAACTGGAACACTGTTGGGCTGACCTCATCACAAGGGAGCAAGAACTGCTGGATCATCTGGGAATTGAGATTGGTGGAGCAGTTGGTAAGTATCTAATTTCCATACCAAGTCCATTATATGCATGTGCATGACAGGTGCTGATACTGTTGAGTGCTGCATGTCATGCTTAAGGATCTGGACATGTTGTATGCTGCCTGTATGAACAGCCCCCAGCGCCACCATAGGGCTGCCATTCTAATAATGAAGCCGCGGCAGGGCAGAAGGGCCATCTTCCCTGCACAACCATTGCAAAGTATTGTGATGCATGCATAGGGAAACTCAGTTTTGAGCAGCACAACATGAAGCGTGTGCCATGCATCATGTATGGAAGGGGGGCACAACACCTGTTTGGGGGGCAAAAGTACAAGCCTCTGGAAAAAATAAGAAATACCTAAATCCCATTTTTCATGCACTTTGAACTGCTGCTGAGAGCAGGTGTTGTACGGGGCATATTAATGTATCTGATGGGGCCCCATATACTCAGCAGAAGATGTGATGATCTGTTTTGTTGCATACTCCTGCTAAGTACATCTTTTTCCTCCATATAAATAGATGCAGTTGGACACTACCTGCATCATGTTCTGCCTAGATCTCATTATGCCTGCACATGGCGAGGGGGGCTCTGAGGCTCACAAGAATTGCAGTGGTGCACTTGGTGCTTGGTGCCAAATCCGCTCCTTTGTGTCATTGGCCAAGGCCATGTAAGGGAGCTTGACTATGCAATGTGTCCAGACTACTAGCACCTTCCTCTTCCTGTACATTGTATATCACATACATCCCAAACTATGTCTATTACCACACACACGTGCTGATTTAGTTCCACAGGCCTACTGCACCATACTAACAGTATGGGACTACCACAGCAGCCACAGCAAAAGAAGGACAATGAGGGCAAAACATCAGGGATGCAGGCGAACTCGCAGGTCCAAGCTCCTCAACATCAGCTGCACCTGTTTGAAGCCAGGCACTTGTGCAGCCACCTGCTGTGGTCATGAGCAGCCAATTTAAAAGGCTTATGAGACGGGACATGACCAACATAATGGTCAGACTGGACAGATTGGAGAAGGAGAGAGGCGACAACAAAAAGATGTTGAAGTTCATTAAAAAAACTACAAAAAGTGTAAAAAGCTTGTTCCACATCCTCCCAGTTCCTTCTTCTCCCTTTTACTGTAGTTTTAGATTGGGATTTAGATGGGTAGTATTAGGTTGGTGTATTAGTGTAGGGTAAGCATAGGTTAGATTAAGTATAGGTGGAGGTGGGTTTTTGTAAAGTTTTTCTGGGGGTTTGGGTGGGGCGGTCATGTTGAGGTATTTATGTCCCCCAAAAAATAATATATATATATATATATATATATTTTATTTTTTAAATATATTTTATTAACCTTTTGTTGCTTTACATTTATACGTTTGCTCGAGTTAACAACTTGCATTTGTTGTATGTGAGCATTAAACAGTCTGCATTTGTGACACACATTATACAATTTTAGTTACTTATTACTTTGGTATTGTTAACATTTTCTATGCATTCGTTGGTACTTGGTGTTGATATACCCAACCCTATGACGAGCCGTGCTATACACTTCGCAATCTTATACTATCAATTTAACTCATATATGTGATCAGTCAACTTAAACCCGTTCTACTCTGTACTTTAAATAGGAGAATGAGAGCGAAGCAAACTGAGAAAAAGAAAAAAGAGAGAAAAAGAAAAATACAAAAATGGATAGAGAAAAAAAAAAGAAGAGGGGGAAATAAGCAAGATAGGAGAACAACTTTACGGCGTTATGTGGGTGGGATTTGTAGCTAACGGTGTTTGAGGAGTTAAAGCATGTCAGCATGTAGGGGGAGGCCAGGCACACCATCGCGAGAGGGGGGACAACAGGCCGTTCGCTTCATCCCCGTATCCAATGGTGATATAGTATTTGGTGGCTCGTTGGTTTCTGTTTCGCGTTCCTCAGTGTGGGCTCTACGAGTGTTCAGTTACCCCATGGAATTCCCTGGGGGTCCCATCCCATAGGTCAATCCACCAAGATGTGCTAAGTATCTCCCACCATTCCCATTGGGGCTGCTGCTCTCTTGCATAGTCCATCCCAGTTCGCCACTAAGTCTTCCCAGGCCGGGGCAATAGGAACCTGACGGATGCCCTTGGCCTCCTCCGCCTTCAGGACCTGTAGTTCAGCCCTGGACCATTTCGTAACATCCTTTTTCCAATCAGCCAGTGAGGGGTGGTCTGAGGATTTCCAGCCCTTTGAGATCAATCTTTTGTAAAGGGCCAGGGTTAGGTCCAGGAAACGCCCTCTTACTTTCCCGTTTAATGCTGCCGGCCTGAGACCCAGTAAGAACAGTTCCGGGGTAGGGAGTAACTCCGTACCGAATAGCTGGGACAGAATAGACAAAATCTCCTTCCAACCAACCTGAAGCACTGGGCACCCCCACACCATATGGTCAAAGTCTGCCTCACCCCCCGACATCTTGGACACGCCCTGGGGGGCCCCCCGTATATACGGAATAGTCGGTGCGGTGTTAGGTACGTTCTGTGCAGGTAATTATATTGGATGTATTTTAACAGCGCATTCCGTGTGATCGTCTGGGGGTATGCCAACGTTTTGTTCCACTCAGGGTCAGACAAGTCCCGCCCAATCGTGCCTTCCCATCGCTCCCTCAATGACTGCAAGGGATCTAATATGGATTGTAACTGGGTTCGGTATATTTTGGTTATCAAGTGGGGCTCCTCCCCCGACGTCAGTAGGAGGTGCAATACTCCGTGAGGAGAGGGTTCAGCGTTTATCGTGCACCAGTGGTCCTTCAGTGCGTGCACTAACTTCCCAAAGAGCAGGAACTGACCCCGGGGAACACCCACACCCGTTAGATCAGCAAAGCCCCTCAGTACCCCCCCCTCGAATAGTCCACCCACTGTCTCAATCCCTGCACCCGTCCAGGGACCGAGTCCCAGGCTTTTCGGTCCTTTCCCCCCAGACTCCATAATCAGTGCCGAGAGCGGTAAGGCCGGGGAGTATGGTGGGCCCACTCCTACTCTCTTCGTGCATCTCTTCCAGCATGCCATTGTGACTTTTAACATCATGTTGTTTCCAGGCAGGACTATTTTCTTGCCTGTCATGTGTGTCGCAATCTGTGACGTGTCCATTACCCCCTGGGTTGTCCACAGGTCCAGGTGTCCCTTGCCCGCCAGCCAGCCGGCTACCCACTGTAGTTGGGATGCCAAGTAATAAGCCTCAAAGTCGGGGGCACCCAGTCCTCCCATGCGGGTCGGCCTACAAGTGGTCGTGAGTGCAGTGCGTCTACGTCCATTGTCCCAAATTAGCTCTCTGAGCAGAACGTTCAAGTCACGGAACCATACCGGAGGGATCAACAATGGTAAATTGACAAAGTAGTAGAGGAGTCTTGGAAGCATGATCATTTTAGATAGTGCCACTCTGGCCATTATTGATAACTTCAGGGAGCGCCAAAACCCTACCGAGGACCTCAAGGATCGAGTCGCTTTGCCAAGGTTACCCTCCCTGAGATCTTCCAATTCGTGGAATATTTGAATACCCAAGTACCTGAAGGACCGAGGGGCCCAGTTCACGTCTGTCGGGCATGTTGGTGGGCGCTCGCAACCTGCAGTCAAAGGGAACACGTATGTTTTGCCACAGTTTAGGCGCAGTCCCGAAACCACCCTGAAGTCCTCCAGTGCCCCAAGTGCCCAAGGGATACCACTGGGACCGTCCCTAAGATAAATTAATATATCGTCAGCGTAAAGGGAGACAATGTGTTCAGTTGGCCCCCACTCGACCCCCCTACCCACACCCCCCTCCCTCAGCCGAATTGAGTCAAATGCCTTCTCGAAATCCACCGCCAACAGGGTCCCCGCCAGCGGCCTCAGTTCTTCGGGCATGTGTAATACAGAGAAGAGTCGCCTAAGGTTTAAAGAGGTGCTGCGACCGGGAATGAAGCCATTTTGGTCAGCATGTATCAGTGTGGACATGTGGGGAAGCAGTCGGCCGGCTAAGATCCTGCTGAGGATCTTGAAGTCACTATTTAGCATGGATAGCGGGCGGAAGTCGGACACCGAAGCCTCCCTGTTGGCTGTCTTGGGGAGTGGGACTACCAGCGCCTCACGTAGTGTACATGGTAGCTCCCCCTTTTGTATTGCCTCCGCATACATCTCCGCCAAGCAGGGAGTCAGTAAGGATTTATATTTCTTGTAAAAATCCATAGGAAGGCCGTCTGTACCAGGGGTCTTCCCAGGGGCCAGCTGCGTTATGGCATCATTTATCTCTTCCATGGTCACTGGCCCTATATATATATATATATATATATAAATATATGTATATTTGTTTAGGCCATAGGTTTTGTGAACTTAAAAGGACATCTCTTCAATATTTGTATTGAATACTCAGTAAGTTGGTTGTGGCCGTCAACACCATCATTCACCTTTCTCATGTTAGGATCCTAGTGTGTGGCTTTGTGTCCGACAGTAATGCACTCATGTACTGATGTTCTATCCTCAATGACATGGATTCACACAATGCAATCATTTAGCTGAGTAGATGGATCACAGTAAACGTAGAAATGCTACATGTATACAAGGTGCTTCATTTACCGGTGCAAGTGTATTTTCAAATGCTATACAATGTCCAGTTCACAGACCTGATGAGTGAACGTTAGCCATATGTAGCACAATCAGAATCCAGGGTTGGGGCACATGTCATGAGACATGGTTAGGCGAAGTGTGTATTAGTGAGGAGGTTAAAAAATGCCAATTTGTAAGAATGGAGACAATGACAGGACATAGCAGACAAGTCAACAGTGGTTGGGTGAAGAAAGCACATTTCCTACTGTCACAACACTGGCATGATCTTAAACCAAGAACTAAGGCAATACTGTCCATGTGGCACAGACTGGTGCTACCAGGTGTTTTTCTTTGTAAATGTTATGCCTTCCACATCTTCATCCTCTGATGTGTGTCGTTCCTTCTGTGCCATGGCGGGTGCTGTTGTAGAGGTAGGGGGGCCACACACTCTTCAGGGGATAGAGATGTGGAGCAAAGGTCCCAGCAACTGCCATTTGTTGAACACTTAAGGCTTCACTGCAGCAAGGAGGAACTGCTTATTTTTCAACTCTGCAACAACATCACAGTGGTAGGCAGCCATGTTTCCACTGAGGGATGAACCTTCCCACTGTATGGACTCCAGGGTATTCTGCATAGACCCCAGCCTGTTGTCTGTTATACTGCTGCAAGTTTGGGAGGGCAATTGTTGTATCCTCTGCCTCATGACAGCAGCTTTGTCGGCCAGGGGCTGCTGAAGTCGACATAGCGGGGAGTGGGTGCCTTTGATGGCAGTTGAGTTGTCCCTGTTTGGACTGAGGCAGCTCCATACTCCCTCTAGGCTACCTGCCATGGTTACCATCCCCATCTGCACCTGCGTGGCCAGCACCCACTGGACTCCTACCACTGTCTGTGAAAGGTGATCTCTGGGTCCTCGGAGTCCAGGTTTGTGTCAGTACTGGCTGGTGGTGTCTGTTGGTAGCTGGGTGGTTCATGTGGAGACCCCACAACACTGTGTGCCCTCCCTGTGACTGGAGGAGGTGTCTGGAAGGATCTTACCACATCCTGGAGAGTCTGTTCATTGATGGTTGGCAGCTGGTCATCCATGTCATCTGTAAAATCCAGGACAGGCCATTTGGGAGGAGGTGAGCCATCATCCTCTGCAATGAGATAGTGTAAAGTCAATCTTCGATTGTTGTGGCGTTTGACATGGCACATCATTTATTTGCTACTGGAGGCTCAGTAATATGTTACTGATCCAAGGTTGTAGTTGTACATTATGGTGGTCATTACAACCCTGGCGGACGGTGTTAAAGCTGCAGTAATACTGCAAACAGGCCGGCGGACAAAAAAGGGAATTATGACCGTGGCGGAAACCGCCAACATAGACAGCCACTTTAACACTCCGACCACCACGGCGGTACAGACAAGCAGCGCGGCGGTTACCGCCAACAAACAGGCGGGAGACAATGTACTGCCCACAGTATCACAAATCGCCAATCCGCCACCTTTTGCGGGGCGGATTCACCGTGGATAAAAACACGGCGGAAACAGCTTTTGCAATGTGAAAAAGCTCACCTTAACACACTCCACGAGGAAGGAGGCCACCATGGAGCCTGAACTACAAATACTCCCTGTGCTTGTCTTCCTGCTCCTCTACGATCACCAGCAACGTAGGCGCCGAAGACAATGGTGAGTACTGCACCTACGACATAGGGGAGGGGGGAGGCAAAAGTCAGGGGGACACACACGCAACACCCCCACCCCGACCCTCACCCACTATAACACACACACCAATGCATTTCCAAACAGCACAGTAACAACCCACAACCCCCCTGGAAGAATGCAAAGACAAAAGGAAATCAGTTCAAACATTGTAATGTATCAAAATACAGTAACCAACTATATACAGATATATATAAACATTCGAAAATCATACATCACGAGTAGTACTGCAGGTATGCACATATCAATGTCCGTGGACCACTGGGCCCAAAATGCATGGGCGAGGCCCACACTAGATATCTGTCCACAAACGGAGAGAACACTGCAGGGGCATCAGATAGAAATACAACAGGCACCTCAGGGGGAAGGGAAGGGGGGGGCACCTCAGTCGGATTTCAGCACCACAGCAGATCCACGACGGGGCTCCATGCCCATTGATGTATCCTGGGGAGTGCAAAGCCACAGTCTCTCAAGTCTCTCCAGTGGGTGGTTTGCGCACTGCTTTATCCTGGGGAGTGCAGAGCCACAGTCTCTCAAGTCTCTACAGTGGGTGATTTGCCAACTGCTTTATCCTGGGGAGTGCAAAGCCACAGTCTCTCAAGTCTCTCCAGTGGATGGTTTGCCCACTGCTGCATCCTGGGGAGTGCAAAGCCACAGTCTCTCCAGTGGATGCAGGTCTCCACTGGTTCTGGAGGGGGACTGGTGCCCAGAGTGCATCACGCTCCCCGTGACGGTCCCAGTTCCGTCACTGTCCCAGCTGCACATAGGCTAACGATGCTTGATTTGGCAGTCTTTGCCCTGTTCAGCGGTGCTTGCCTTTGCTGTCTCTGACCTGTTCAGCGGTGCTTTGCCATGGCGGTCTTTGGCCAGTTCATCGGTGCTTTGCCCTGTTCAGAGGTCTTCACCATGGCGGTCTTTGCCCTGTTCAGCGGTGCTTGCCTTTGCTGTCTCTGACCTGTGCAGCGGTGCGTGGCATTACGGTCCCTCAGTGCCCAGCGGGGCTGTGGCTGCCGGGGCCCTCCAGGTCACTGACGCTGGCAGTGGTCTCCGGACCAGTGATGATGCTGGTGCCCTCCAGGGCACTGACTCTGGCGGTGGTCTCCAGACCAGTAACGATACTGCTGCCCTTCAGGGCACTGACTCTGGCGGTGGTCTCCTAAGAGTGGTCTCCTGACCAGTGACGATACTGGTGCCCTCCAGGGCACTGACTCTGGCGGTGGTCTCCTGACCAGTGACGATACTGGTGCCCTCCAGGGCACTGACTCTGGCGGTGGTCTCCTCACCAGTGACGACAGTGCTGGCGGTGGCGTCCCGGCCGGCGGGGAGGATGGCGCCCTTCTCTGCCGTGCTGCTCTTACCAGACTTTAGAGACTTCTTCTGCCCTTTCACCACCTTGGGAGGAGTCGGCACTCCCCCCGGGACCCTTGTGAGCTGTTTTGCCGGCAGGAGTCTTCACCCTCTCCCGTCGGCCACTTTCCAACTTAAGGTGCTTTACAGGGGGTGAACTGGCAGTGCTTTGGCTCCGTGTCACACTGCCTGCCCTGGTGGCCTGTGCACTCCACACACCTTTAACACGCACCACTGGTACCGGACTTTTTTTGGCTGAGGTGCTACTACGGGACCTATGAATTGGAGAGGTGGGGGTGGTGGGAAAGAGGTCAACGTTGCTGAGGAAGAGTTTCTGACAAACACTGGCATGGGTAGCTGGAGGGGGTCTGGGATTGGAGGAAGAGGAGGTGGTTGTAGGAGGTGTAACTTTAGGTGATTTGGGTGCAGGTGCAGGTACTGGAGGCTGTCGTGAGGTGGATGGATGTTGGGTGTGTGGGTGCCCGCGTTTGTGTACTTTGGGAGGGGGCGTCACAGACACACTGGGAGTGGACACAGGGGACGTGTAAATGGTAGTGGGGGTGGTAAGTACAGATGAGCGGGGTGTGGTGCTGGGTGTTCTGGTGCGAGTCCTAGTGCCTGTAGATGTAGTGCATGCAGGTGAGAGTGTAGACGACACTGAGAGGGAGGAGGGAGACGACGAGGAGGGGGACACAGTGGAGGCAGTGGATGTTGCTGTGTCTGTATGTGGGTGATGCTTGTGTGAGTGCCTGTGGGTTGTGTGGTGCTTATGTTTGCCTGAGCTACTTTTGTGTGTTGAGGTGTGTGCATGCTTGTCTGATGGTGTGCTTGGGATAGGCTGGGGTACAGGGGACTGGTTCTGGGTGGAGGAAGTTGGAGGGGGGAGGCTGGACACAGGGACAATGGCTGTCATCAGTGCTGAGGGCAGAGATTGCAGGGTTCGATGAAGGGCAGCCTGACCAGAATGAATGCCCTCCAGGAATGCATTACCGTGTTGCAGCTCCCTTTCTACACCCGAGGTCAATGGCCTCCTCACTGAGGGCAGCAGGGGTGACTGGGGCAGGGGCTGAGGTGCCTGGGTCGAAGGTGATGCCCACCCTCCTGGGTGAGCGGGCACGGAGCGAAGCCTGAGGGGCTGTTGGGAGGGCGGTGCTGGTAGGGGCGGGTGGTGGCTGTACCTGTAGAAGTGGGGGGCACAGATGGTGTCGCCACCACAAGGGAGCTCCCATCGGCGGACGAGTCCGTGTCGCTGTTTGGTGATCCGGTGACTGACGTGAAGCTCCCCTCGCCCTCTGTCCCACTGGTGTATTCAGAGTCTGTGGTGTGGCCCTCCATGGCCATGTGGGATGCAGCTCCCTCGTGCTCCGGTGCCATTGTACCTCCACCTGATGATGCTGATGCACAAAAGAACAGGGAGAGCACAAAAAGTGGGGGGAACGACAGAAGAAAGACAGGTTGAGTGCCTGGCTTACCGCCACCGTTGGCAGACAATACAGACACAGCAGCCCCCTGCACCACTCCGTGCTCTTGGCCTCTACAGATGCAATTCCTGGGATCTGGCCTACATGGCTATGGTGGACATCTGCACACATAGATGACACAGGGGCATGTCTATCTGTACTTGGGACTCTACAGAGGTGGGGTGGAGTGCCACATGGCCTGCATTCCGGAGGGGCCTAGCCTACGTAACTCGTCCTGGCCTAGGGAAACCCACAGCCCTCCTCCCCCACCCAGACCCCTCCACTGCGCGCAAAGTCCGCAGAATGAGAGTGTACTCACCCCCTTGTGTCTGCTGTTATGCCCTCAAGCGCCCATCCAACTCCGGGTAGGCCACCGCCAGGATCCGGAACATCAGGGGGGTCATGGTGCGACGGGCACCCCTCCCACGTTGGGAGGTCATCCCCAGCTGAGCCTACGCCGTCTTCTTGCTCCAGCGGTGAATGTCCCCCCATCTTTTACAACAGTGGGTGCCCCGTCTCTGGTGGACCCCCAGGGTCCGGACGTACTTGGTGATGGCTCACCAAATGTCCTTCTTCTGGTGGGCGCTGACCTACATGACATGTACAGGGGAAGAAGAGAAGTCATTACCAACTGCACCGTCGAAGTGAGTGGCCCCCATCCCAACTTCTGCCATGTGGCACATGCATTCACAATCCTTCATGGTCGCTGAACTCTGCCCCCTTCCGACTGACATCCAGCCCTCTCCACCCAGCATAGCCCATACAACGTGCTCCCTGTGTACTTACGTGTTGGTCTGGAGGACCGTAGAGTAGCGTGTACTGGGGGAGGACTCCGTCGACTAGCTTCTCCAACTCCTGAGCAGTGAAGGCAGGGGCCCTTTCCCCAGACGCAGCAGCCATTGTCTCTTCCAGACCGAGGTCACAGCCACACTTGCAGTGTAGGTCCTCTCCTGTCAAAGATCAGGTATCGAGTGATTGAACAGATAGAAAATGGCGGTCAAGTCCCTGGCGGTGACGTCCGCGGCGGTGCGTATCATCACCGCCGGCGCACTTCATCATTGGCTCCTGGGACCCATAGGGTCCAATGTTAACCAATGCAGCATTGTGCCGCGGTCTATGACTGCCTACCGCGACGGTGTACAACGGCAGCACAGATACCTCACATCCCATTGTCACACTTAGAGGTCAAGCAGCCGCCATTTCAGGGGCCCACATGGCTTCATTTACTACTGCGTCACACATACCTAGGCCTACACTCAACACACATACAGGAAGAGTTTTGTATTTGGTGTCGTGTTCTGTGTAGCTGTGGGTACATACCTGGGAATTTGTTGACTCTGTGGTCGCTGTTGTCCTTCTTAGGTACCGTCAGCTGGGACATTTGAGGAGATGGTGGAATCCTCTGGTGTACCGACCGCTGGTGGACCTGTTAACAATGGAGGAGCGACATTTGATCATCACCTACAGGTTTTACCGTGCCACAATCCAGGAACTGTGTACCCAGTTGGAGCCAGACCTGATCTCACCAATCCGCCATCCCACAGGAATAACCCCTGACGTGCAGGTGCTATCAGTGCTCCATTTCCTTGCAAGTGGCTCATTTCAAACAACTGTGGCCATGGCATCAGGGATGTCCCAGCCTATGATTTCCAACGTGTTGTCCAGAGTGTTGTCTGCCCTGCTGAAACACGTAAGGAGCTACATCGTTTTCCCTCAGGTGGTGGATTTGGCTACAGTGAAAGGTGACTTCTATGCCCTGGGACATATCCCCAACATCATAGGTGCTATTGATGGCCCCCATGTAGCTCTGGTCCCCCCACGCATGAGTGAACACGTGTACAGGAACCGGAAGAGTTATCATTCCATGAATGTACAGATGGTATGTTTGGCAGACCAGTACATCTCCCAGGTAAATGCGATGTTCCCTGGCTCAGTGCATGACGCCTACATCCTGCGGAATAGCAGCATCCCTTATGTGATGGGTCAACTCCAGAGGCACCGGGTGTGGCTATTAGGGGACTCTGGTTACCCCAAACTGTCATGGCTACTGACCCCAATGAGGAATACCAGGGCAGAGGAACGCTACAATGAGGCCCATGGGCGGACTAGGAGGGTGATCGAACGCACCTTCGGCCTCCTGAAGGCCAGGTTCAGGTGCCTCCATATGACAGGTGGTTCCCTATTCTACTCACCAAGGAAGGTGTGCCAGATCATCATCGCCTGCTCGATGCTTCACAATCTTGCTTTGCGACGCCAGGTGCCTTTTCTGCAGGAGGATGGTCCAGATGACGGTGTTGTGGCAGCTGTGGAGCCTGTGGAGCCAGTGGACAGTGATGAGGAGGAAGCTGAGGAAGAAGACATAGACAACAGGGAGTCAGTCATACAGCAATATTTCCAGTGACACACAGGTGAGAACAATTTTTTTACTATTACATTCACTTTCACACTTCTACCTCTATCCTGTCTGTCGATTTCAACCAGTATATCGTAACTGAGTTGTACATTTCCATTACGGTTTCACAGGTGTGGTTACCAACGTGTGTCCTCTGCTTGCATCCTTCATGGACTTGTGATGTGTGACATAGGTATGTTGGCATTACATTTGAAAACGCATTTTGTCACTGTCATTGCTAATACACATTTTCAATATCACAGACAGATTGTTTTGTGGTTCAAGGGTGTTTATTGAAGTGCTAATTATTGGAGAGGGTGGCAAAATGGTGATGGGTGATGGTGGAGGAATGTCCATGGCAGAGTCCAGTCTATTAGTTACACAGGTGCACTGCCCATATGGGCATAGGAAGTGGAGCTGGGGCAGTTCCAATCTGGACAGGGTAACAAAGTGAGACAGAGGGAGGACAATCAGGGTGGTCTCATTTCCTGGTGGGGGTCTTGCCATCTTGCTCTGTCCTGTTCCTGGATCTCAGGGACCGCTTGTGGGGTGGTTCTCCATCTGCAGGGGGTAGGGTGCTGGTGTGGTGGTCCTGTGGCCGGGCGTCCTGTCCACTAGCGCCGGCAGAGGTGGTGGGCAGTTCATCGTCCATGCTAGTGTCAGGGGCCCTTTGGAGTGCCACGGTGTCCCTCATGGTTTTTTGTATGTCCTTCAGCACCCCTACGATGGTGCCCAGGGCGTAGCTGATGGTTCTGAGCTCCTCCCTGAACCCCAAATACTGTTCGTCCTGCAGGCGCTGGGTCTCCTGAAACTTGGCCAGGACCGTAGCCATTGTCTCCTGGGAGTGGTGGTATGCTCCCATGATGGAGGAGAGGGCCTCGTGGAGGGTGGGTTCCCTTGGCCTGTCCGCCCCATGTCGCACAGCAGCCCTCCCAGTTCCCCTGTGTTCCTGGGCCTCCGTCACCTGGACCGTGTGCCCACTACCACTGCCCCCAGGTCCCTGTTGTTGTTGGGGTGGTGGGTTACCCTGGGTTCCCTGTAGTGGTGGACACACCGCTGATTGACGTGTCTTGGGTACGGAGGTATGGGCCCGCTGGGTGGGTGCTGTGCTGGTGTTACCAGAGGGTGGAAGGTCAGTGTTGGGCTGTGCCTGTGCAAGGGGAACCGACTGTCCCGAGGCCCACGATGGTCCGGGCTGGTCATCTGGATCCAGTTGGCCAGAGCTGCTGTCGTCACTGTGGGCCTCTTCTGTGGGTGGAGTGGAGATGTCTGGACCCTCCTGTGTGGTGACATTACGTAGTGGTCCTGCAGGGGCATAAGAGTATGATTAATGCATGTGTGTGTGTCATGGTGTGCAATGGGTGGGTGTGTGTGTACCCCAGTGCAAGCATTCCTGTGTGGGGGCTTGTATGATGATGGTTGGGGGGTTGTTAAGGGTATGTGCAGTGAGCATGCTTTAGTGCTGGGTGTCCATGCTTAGTTGTGTCATGCAGGGCTTGGTGTTGGGATGTGTGGTTTGTACATTAGTGAGGAGTTGGGGTGATAGGGGAGGGGGTGAGGGTGGGGGTGTGTGATAGCATGCAGGTAGGGTGGGGGATCTGATAGTTAAGATTTGACTTACCAGTGTCCATTCCTCCACCGACTCCTCCGAGGCCCTCTGGATGCATGATGGTCAAGACCTGCTCCTCCGAATGTTGTTAGTTGTGGGGGAGGAGGTGAGGGTCCGCCGCCAGTCGGCTGAATCGCGATGTTGTGCCTGGAGACCACTGAACGCACCTTCCCCCGTAGGTCGTTCCACCTCTTCCTGATGTCCTCCTGATTTCTTGGGTGCTGTCCCACAGTGTTGACCGTGTCGACAATTCTTTGCCATAGCTCCATCTTCCTGGCTATGGAGGTGTGCTGCACCTGTGCTCCAAACAGCTGTGGCTCTACCCGTAGGATTTCCTCCACCATGACCCCGAGCTCCTCCTCAGAAAACCTGGGGTGTCTTTGGCGTGACATGGGGTGGTGTAGGTGATGTGTGGGGTGGTGTATGTGTTGATGAGTGTGGTGATGTGTGGTGGTGTGGGGTGTTTTGTGCGTGGATGTTGTATGGGTGATTGTGTTGTGTGCCTCTGTGTGGTGGGGTTGTCTATTGCTGTGCTATCTCTCTGTCGCCTTCATCTCTAATTTCTGGTCGTAGGGGTTTGTGGGTGATGTGGGTGTGTGTTTTATATTGTGTTGGATGTGTGGGAGTGGTGTTTGTATGTGTCTCAGATGTGTGTATTTGGAATTGTCCAATGTGGCGGTGTTTTGGAGATGCGTGTGTATTTTGAGCGCGGCGGTGTGTACCGCCAATGGAGTACCGTGGTTGAAAGACCGCTGTGTGGATCGTGGGTCGTGATAGCATGGGCGTGTTTCTGGTGGCGTGACG
Organism: Pleurodeles waltl; assembly: GCF_031143425.1. NCBI lineage: Eukaryota > Metazoa > Chordata > Amphibia > Caudata > Salamandridae > Pleurodeles > Pleurodeles waltl. The sequence goes on along the minus strand of NC_090450.1, from coordinate 863,032,101 downwards.
GTGGAGGTTTAGTTTTCACCAGTTTATCACTTACCTTTGGTGTGGTGGACTTGTGTGGGTGTCTGAATTTCAGCGGATTCCGAGATGTGGGTCATAATAGCTGTGGCGGAATTCCGTGGCCGCGGCAGTGTATTGGCGGTCTTCTGCACGGCGGTAAGCGGCTTTTGCCGCCAATGTTGTAATGACCCCCTATGTGTTGCATTGTGCATCATACAGGGGTCAAGCTCACAAGGTATTTTGGGGCATATTTAGGTGCCCAGAGTGCCACCTGAGTATCACTTTTGGTGAGGCTCAGGTGAAACAATGCCTTGCACCGTATTTAAAAGGTGGAGTAAAGCAACTTTTTGTGGCTTAACGCCACCTTGTAAATACGGCCCCTTCACATGCAGAACTTTGCGTGGAAGTTGCGTGCAATGGGTGTTGCTGTGGCGTGCCAAAGCAACACCTATTGCTTTTTGATACTGCCTCAGATTTACGAGTTTTCATAAACCAGAAGCGGCACCAAAATCTACCCCCACCCCAGGGGTGGCATTAGCATGGCGTATTTTGATTTTATTATGTGTGCTGCAGAAAGTTTGTTGTTGTGCAGGAAGGTACTCCTTTCAGCACAAAACAATCTCCCCCTCAATGCAGTCATCCTTGCACTATGGTGCAAGGGTGGCTGTGCTGGCGCACGTCAGCTAATTTACCACTAGCACAGGGGGAAACACAGGGGTGCGCTGTATTCTTTTAAATACGGCTCATCCCTACATTTTGAAAATGACAGTGCGTGATGCTGCCAAATTTGGCACAGCTCCATGCACTGTCATTTTCTGTTTAATCTAGGTCTAGGTCTCTATCTTGTCAGATGTCGAGATTGCAGCTACTTGTACAGCTGCACACATGATGTTCACAGACATGCTCCATGTGTTGTATGTGTATTATTTTCTGGCCATTCCCATATGGCGCATATGGTTGTCTCTGAGTTGTTTTGGGTTCACCCTGTGTGGATTGTGTTCTACAGGTTGCAAGCTGTAGGGCAGAATTTTCTCCAGTGGCATGGCTCAGGGCAGCAGCAATATGTGTTGCACGACACTGCACCAGTTTAGAAATGCAGGGATGTGACATGTTTACATGAATATGGTACAGCCCTGCAATTCCCCCTGCACCTGCACAGATATGTTCTCCCTGCAGCAACACTGGCATTGTTGCAGCATGATGAAGGGGTGCCAGCCTTGAGGGGATGATTTGTTTATGTGCAGGGAGGTGTCTCTTGCTGCACATGTACAATCTATTTTTGCTAAGGTGGCATTTCAATGTGTACTGCAAGATGCAGCACACATGAGAAGGTCAATGCGGCAAGGAGGAAGGGAACCATTTTGGCCAGATACACCACCCTGACACCCCCCCTGGGGTGGTATTGACTTCCATCCTAGTCTCGGAGGGCTGGTTCGATGAAGAATGTTTAAAGCTAAAAAAGACCTTATCACAAGCACTGAAGAACCGGCACTTGAATGATTCCAACGAGCAACATTTTCATGGATGTAGGCAACAGTACAAAAAATTATTAAGATACAAAAGGAAGATATTTCCACATAAATTTTGGAAAACTTTACTGCAAGCAATAACGGCAGGGAACCCCAAAAAGTTTTGGGAGATAGTCAGGTGGGGATGCGAAGGCCCCCCGAAAAACCTAGAACTGAATATTAACCCTCAACTTTGGGTAAAGCACTTTACTGCCTTGTATCAGGAAGTGGCCAAGACAGAACCAGGGATGGCCACTAACCCAAACATCCTCACTCAAGGGCTGGGAGGCAGAAATCAAAGATTAAGCAAAGTATTTCCTCTTCAAAAGACCCACGCAGCATCTTCAAATTGTCTTTATAGATCGGTAAACGGAATCCAGAATGCACTAGTCTCTAACGAATTTTCCAGCACAAATTCCACGCAAGTAGCCCACGTCATTCCACGTGCAATGAAGTTAATACCGGAATTCAGTGAAAAAGAGATTAAACAAGTCATCCTCCTTCAAAAGCCGCATAAGGCTGCAGGCCCAGATGGCATCCCTTCAGATGCTTACCGTAACCAGCTAACGTTATGGTTACCTGCTCTAGCCCGTCTATTCAACAGTGTTTGGCATTATGAGGCAATCCCTCCTTCTTGGAAGGAATCAATAATCGTTCCAATTCACAAAAAAGGGCCTCGGGACATGGTGAGCAATTATAGACCTATCTCACTGCTTGATAGTGTTGGAAAGATCTTTGCCAAATTGATTCAGTCGCGTCTAGACCAATGGCTAGAGGACGGAGATTTAATATCAACACACCAAGCTGGTTTTAGGAGAGGCCAAAGTACAACAGATCAACTTTTTAAGCTAAACATGATCTGTGCTAAATACACCACCCTTAAAAACAGTCCATTATACCTGGTCTTTGTGGATCTCCAAACAGCCTTCGACAGCGTAAATCGCCAAACATTATGGCAGCTATTGTCGGACATGGGCATACAGGGAAAAATCTTAAGGCTGTTAATTCTATTGCATACAGGAAACACTGCCAGGGTCAGATACTCTACGAGAAATGATTATACGGCCAAAATTCCAATTGAGCGAGGTGTAAAACAAGGCTGTGTTTTGGCCCCAACCTTATTCAATTGTTATATAAATAAAGTAAGTCAAGTTTTGAAGGAATTAAATCTGGACGTGCCAAAACTAGCCAATGAAAGTATACCTATCTTGCTCTTTGCTGATGACGCCGTATTACTGGCAAGAACAGAGATAGCAATGCATGGTCTACTTAGGGGCTTTGAATCTTTCTGTACCTCAAGGAGCATGGTAATCAATGAGGGGAAAACAAAGTTTATGATTCTCAACCAAAAACAGACGTTGCAATCGACTTTTAGGGTAAATAATAAGCCTCTGGCCCGAGTGGCCACCTATGATTACCTGGGCTGCAGATTAGATGAAAAACAGACATGGAAACCACAAATCTACAAAAGCAGAATTTCCTTGGCCCAACAAGCCGGAGCAGTACTCAGATTTGCCAAGGCTACAGGCAATCACTCCGTGAGCTCTGCACTGCTTGCATACAAAACAAAAGCAAGAGCCGCAGCACTTTACAGCGCAGAGATCTGGGGATTCAGAAAGATTCCATCAATACAAGTAACCGAGAACAAATTGTTACGCCAATTACTTTGTCTAGGTAATGCTACACCAATGAACGCAATAAGAATTGATCTACAGATGAGAAAGGTTGAGGACTACATCGCTCTGGCTCCAGTAAGATACTGGATCCGTATTTGGACAAAAGAGGCTCTTAAACCATTCAGAGATGTACTTAAGGATATCATGAAGCTGCAAAACCATCGGAAACTGCCCTGGTTCAAACATATCTCAACTATCCTGGCTGCTATCGGCCAGGATGACTTTTGGCTCCATCCAGAAAAAATCGGAAGGCCTAGTCTAGCTGTCATAAAAAAGGCATATTGGGAGCGAAAGACAGAGATTATGTGCGAGTCATTTAGCCCTTTATTCAAGCGGTATATTTTGTTCAACCAAGAGCTTAAACCAGCATCATTCATAGACAGTATTTATCCGGAGGAAAAAAGGGCTCTCTACTTTAAATTCCGTATGGGCACACTACCAGTGACAGCGGTGGTCAACAGATGGCAATCCGCTCCTCCGAGTAGTTTAGAATGTTGCCCATGCCTTCATGGTGGTCCGGAAACACTTTCCCACTTCCTTTTACTATGCCACTTTACGCTCAGACTCCGTAAATTGTACCTTCGCCCACTTTTCAGAACTTCCGGAGTTAGGAAGTGCAAGGAGGCGGAAGCGCTATGTATGCGTTCAGATGAGAAATACATTGTGACAAAGGTCTCAACCTATATCTTGGAAGCATGGAAATTACGTCTATCAATGCACCTACAGTTGGCACAGGCACAATAGCCTATGTTATCCCGTACCTATTTAGCTTGGGAAATCGGTGCAGGGTAGTGTAAACTGGGTTAGGCCTCGGGCTTTTATTAAATGGCTGGAAGGCAACGCAAGGCCTCAAATGACTCATCCCATAATAAGACATTTTAAATATTAGACTCATCATGTTTTTCTAGAATAAGTTAAGCTTTTATGTAAATTATGGTCAAATCAGGTTTTACGATAATGCATGGTAAATTGGATACATTTTGGCACATGTTAAATCAAATTCAAGCATAGTTCCTTTTATTGAGATGTTTTATTTAACGTGATTTTTATTGAGTTCGAGGGATTGATATCTATTGTGTGATTATTGTTAAGGCCGGATAGGCTAATAACAATTAAATAAATAAAAAAAAAAAAAAAAAAAATGGATTTCTAAGTTGTGTAGGTATAGGGCCTTTGGGTGTTGTCATAGTACAGCAACAGCCACACCATTTGCGCGTCCCTACCAGGCAATGTGCTTCATATTTACATGGTGAAGTATAGCCTTAGTGAGTGGCCTATGTCCACGTTGGAGTGCATAGCACAACCAAAGCATCATTATATGTGTGGCTTGGGTGGGGATGGCGCGTCTTGATTCAGGGCCTACGTGTCCCGATGCAACCCTTTAGCATGTATTGAGTATGTCCTATGTGCCTCCCCCTTCTGACATTTGTGGAAATCCAGATATTCACCCCCTGTAACTTACCGTGCATTTATTGTGGTTCTTGGTAGTCTGCGTTGTTCTGTCCTACGATTCCAGTGACCAATTCCTCTGGCATGACCGCTTCAACCATCTTCTCCAGCTCATCCAGGTCCTCCTTGGATGCCGGACTTCCACCTCCAGTCTGCTATGCTGCCTTTTGGTTCCTGGCCAGTATCTCCTTAGCCCTGCACTTGCAATTGTTCCAGCGCTTCCTGCACTTAGTGACAGTCCTCTTCACGTCTGCCACACTGCTCACTTTGTCTACTATTGGCTGCCGTATTGCGCCTCTTCTACCAACTGGCAATTTGGAGGTGACGGAGAGCTGGTGTTGGTGCTCTGTCACCTCTCTGACCAGAATGTCATGCTCCTCCTCACTAAAGCGACAATGGGTGATTGGGGGTCTCCCTGGGGTCTCCTCTGACCTGCAAGCTCCATCTTCTCTTCAAATTGCAATTTTTCCAGCTTGTGTGTTGTGTTTTGGGACTTATTTATGTGCCGCAAATGGTCTAGCGCCACTTTTGGAGCATTAGCGTTATATTTCCTTATGGCATTTTTTTAACGCTATCCATTCCTTTGCGCCTTCGTGCGTAATTTCTTAAATATGGCACATGGATGGCTCTAGAGAATGACGTTAGCTTGCGTTAAAAAAAATGACGCACAACTGTGCTACCATTATATTACATTACAAGAAGGAACAGATAAGGAAGGATGGTGAGAGAATTCGAACTTTAGGCCTCATTTACGAGGCCCTAGCGGCACACTGTGTGACTGGAGCATCATTTAATTTCTTTAACGTTTCAGTGGTGCAGTGCGCCAGCCCATATTTACAAGGCCATTCAAAGCTACCTTGCATGGCTTTTTATGTCCTTGTAAATATGGACCCCTTTCATGCGTAAAACGACCTGAAAACTGTGTTCCATGGGTGTGGCTTGAGGTGTTCTTACGCAACACCATTGGAACCCAAAGGAATCCTGATACGTTCCCAGATTCACAAGCCTGGGAATGAGTCAGATTCCTATTTTATGATGGTGTAAGATTGACAAAACAGGGGAAATTATCTTGACTGCATTGGCGCTAGGCAGCAATTTGTGCACCAGTGCAGAGGGAGAGGACAGATATGTGCTGTATCTTGTAGTTACGGTGCATTTCTACCCTTCATCGATGTCGCAGAGAGGTGCAGCAAGAACGCTTGCTGCACCGCCTTGTGCCACGAGCCTTGTAAAGGAGACCCTTTATGTTTTAAATGATCGATTTCCATCTGACGTGATGCTCCATCTTACTTTTGTACAGGATGCTTACGACCATCCTTATGATTACACAGACGTTACCTTGGTGTTATTTCTGAACTGTTCAAAGTTTGAGGTCCTTTCGTTGAATAGAACTGACCACCTACCAATTACATTTAACTTTATTTTAATGTACTTGGTTAGCGAAAAGGAATATGTATCTTCTAATAACCACATTACAATTGATAGAAATTCAATTTTAGTAGTATTTCTATGATAGGTTATTTAAACCTGTTGGATATTAAAGTACTTACAAGACTGATGTGAAGTGAACATGAATATTAATCAGGATGTGCCTAGTTAAGCGTGCTTACTTGTGTTGTGCTAACATGGGTATGATTTTGATTGTATGCGAAGCAGAAACATTTTGTGGAGGAAACTCTGACAGATTTTCTGTACCCTAAATACAGTTGATTTTCATGCATTTAAAAATCTGAATCTTGCTAATATATGATTGATAGGGTTAAAGAGAGACGGGAGCGTTTTTTGTCACTAGCAAACCTAGGGTTATGGTGTCCAAGGGCTCTTTTTTGGTTAACACTTCATATGATCTCTATGGCTTATGGGTTGAGCATTTAACATCTTGGTATGTCTTCAGGAGTTAACTTCACAGCTCCAGACAGTGTTTTTTATCTTGTTTGACCGTAGCAAAAATTGTGAAAGTAATTGATTCTTTAACAACTAATAGGGCTCTGACAGAATTACTAGCGTGGTGATAAACATGCATCATCAAGAGTAGTCTACTTTATAGCTTTCTTTATTGAGATGTGTTGCTGAGAGACGACAGACTCCAACTACTTGATCCTGCAGAAGCAATAAATCAATTATTCAAAAACAGGGGCCTAGGAAAGAATCTGTAGCTTATTGTCTGATTTCCGTCTTGGATACTTGAGCAAACTTCTTCGTCGAGTTGTTAATAGCGTATATTGAGAACTGGGCAAATTAAGAAAAAGATTAACCCATGGGAAATAACACAAACCATATTTGTACTTGGTCTAAGGTCTTTGTTACCTTGTAAAGAAGTTGGCGATGGTAATTGAAAAAACTGATAATCTTTTCACGTGCTTTTTGTCAACTTCTCTGCTACTTTTAATGCCGTAGCTCATTAATGTCTCTGGTGCAACTGGCCGACACTTGGAATGTCAGCAGGAGTTGGTTAGTTCATTAGATGAAGACAGTGGCAGAGATTTACAAGAATCTAGCACATCAGTATTGAAGCGCCAGATTTCTTGCTCCCCCCCAATGCCACCTAACCACAACGTGGGTGTACCATAATACGACGAACCATGGTGCATGTTAGGCCAATAGTGTTAACATTTTTTATGCTATTGTGGTGCTTTGCTCCACTAGTATCAAATATTTTGACACTTGTGGCGCAAAGTGCAAGGAGGCCCATTAATTTCAATGGATGCATCCTTTTTAACATCTGCTTTGAGCAGGTGTTAAATATGAAAACAAAAATGGCGCAATGAAATCTTGTAGATTTCATTGCGCCATCTTTGCGGGCCTCTTACTGTCAGAATGCCCCCCTTGTATTCATTATGCCTGGTGCAGGCATAATGTGGGGCAAGGGGTCGGAAAGTGGTGCAATGCATTGCGCCGCTTTGTAAATATGACGCTGCCATTTTGCCTCGTTTAGCCACATTAGTGTAAAATTATGCTAATGTGGCGCAAGGAGGCGCTGTTCCACGTGGACACAGGTTTAATTGGAAGATAAAGGCAATCCGTCTTCATGCACAGTGGCTGGTAATGGTTTGAAGCAGGAGTATGCTCTGGTTGTCCCCCTTTTTAGGGTCAAGCGCAAGGCACTCTGTTCCTGGTGTAATCTCTCTATGGTTTTTTAACTACGCCCATCAGTTTGGTTGGTTCATTCTTTTGCCTTTTACAATTCGCTTCATTTCTGTAGTAAAAGGCATTCACATGTCATGCCTTTTCTGGTGCTTAGCCCTCCTCGAGTGCATCAGCCATCTACTGAAAACATACGAGGCTCCATGTTTTCTGTATTGTTTCTGGACTACTTTTTCTTTTTATTTTGCAGGCAGCACGATCTTGCTGGGCAGTAGTCGAGCGCTTTGCTTGACATCAACCTTTTTACATGGCTAATTGCACTTTTGCCAATTACATGGATAATAGCAATTTTGCCAATACGTTTCACTGCAAGCGAACTTCTGTTTTCTTTTGTGTGTCCATCACTCTTCATGGTGGCTGTGGGCGTACTTATATGAAACTATTTTACTTTAAAGTTTATGTGGCAAGAAAAGTCTGGTTAGGGGTTTAAAACGCAAATGGCTCTAACTCGAGCAAACTCAAGACCCGATGCATTGCAAAAGCTTGTTTTCTTTCTGTTTACGTGACTTGGCCTTTAGTGGACTCTCGCTCTTATCTTCTAAGAGTCATCATCAGCTTTTGTATGCCAGTGGTTTTGTAATTTTTTATTGATCAAAGTTTGGATTTCAACAACAGTCAGACCTTTTGGATTGATACTAAGCACTTAATCGATTTCATTAATGTGCAAAAGACCCAAACTTCAATTTTATTAAGTTGAATGAGTCATTTTTTGTGTATTAGAGGGTTTGCTAACTTCCTAGGTTAATCAGTAGGTAGGTGTAACTTTCTTGTTTTTTTTTTTATCCTATAAGGTGCATAGAAAGATAATATGAAGTCATTGTTATTGGCCATGGATCAACCAGATTTAACTTTCTTCATAGAGAACTTTCTGACACTCCTTTAATAAAAGCAAAAAAGGCAAACATAACACCGCTGGCACTTATGGTTACCAGGCATTGCTTCTAAGCCCTGATTTAAGCTGTGATTGCCTATGGTGTCAGCGTGAAAACTGTCACCCTTTTGCTTGCTGAATACGCACCAACAGATTGGACTGGGAGCCTTGCAGTCCCTGTACGGACTTTAGTGCTCCCCGACTGGAGCTGGTTCTTCTTTGTTAGATCTTAAGCATTGAAATCATGCTATAACGTTCTCACGAAGAATGATAGACACAAGCTAAAGTTTAAAGGGTTTACCAAAAGAATATAAAACAGAGATACATGGGATGGGCCAATATTCAGTGAGCAAAATAGTACATAAATCATAAGCATAAAGAGATCAGTAAATTTAATTAGAAAATCAATCCTAGATTCACCTTTTAAGGTGGGGAGAAAATCAGCGCCTAATTTGAGTCGGTCGTTTCCTGTATGGGGCACCAGCACTTATTTTGGGGGCCAGCACTTATTTTTCTGCCTCAAGCATTTACTGTGAGCAAAAGAAACATTTGGGAAAGACGGAGGAAGAGAAAAGTGAAAAAGATTCAGAAAGTGAGAATGCAAAAAGCTGCATGAATGAGCTGAAGGAGCAGGGAGTGTCTGTAAATGGATTAAAGAGGTCCGAGATGGCTTCAGGATTATGCTGCCTCAGCATTCTGTGCTCGCACATTTAATTGCATCAGCCGTGTGTTTCAGAGGAGAGCTTTGGGCATTGGCATATTTTTATTTACAAATTAAGCACTGGAGAAAAGGGGGCTCTCTAAGATTGAAAATGGAAACCCTTTAATAGGAATTTAGACAAAAGATTTCATACATTTACTACACAAGAACATGATTCCCTAGAAGTGCATCAAAGGGGACCGAGCAAGAAGAAACATTTTACTACAGAATACATTCAAAGATTCGCCTCTTATGGTCTTGCATTGGATTCTGACGTTCTCAAAGCCTATCCAGGTAACATGGCTTCATATATAATATGTAAAGTGGACTGGGACTGCTAAATTGTCCTTGGTTAGGTACAGTGTGTTCAATATGGTTGAGAAACCTTAGTCTTTCAATGTGAAGCTCACAGTTCTTTATTACTGCAAAGATATCAACAACAGTAGTGGTCACATGGTGTAGTATGGCATCATTGCAAGATGGAAGAAATCATAAAACTGGCTTATGTTAGCATGAGCTCGATTTCTAAAATGTTGAACACTACTTGTCAACAAAACAAATTACACAACCCCCTGATGATTTCTGAATCATCACATACACATTTTTATAACACAGCTTTTATCAGTTTTAGATTCTTCTCTTTGAATCCCTCCAAATCCTTTATTGTATCTTAAAGTTTGCTCTGCATCTCTTCAACCTTTACAATGATTCTCTTTTTTTCCTTCCTCTCATTTATGACAGCTTATTGATCCCATAGCTTAACCCACCATTTGATGAATTTGCTTTGCAGAACTGTGAGAAGAAAAGCATACATGAGATACCAATTAATATAATTAAAAGAGGGGCCAAAAGCTATTTTAGTATTCCTCTGCCATTCATCGTTTCCTGGTGAATCCCTTTCCAATAGATCCAAATACAAAGCCTATTCTTTCACATGCACCTGTTTCTTCCAACTCAGTTAATTCATGGGTATAGTTAGTGACATTTGTGACATAGCTGTTAAGCTGGTTATCTATCTTAGGTATGTAAGTGCAGCATTCTGTAGCATGAATTACCTTGCAGACTCTGCCTTCCTTTGCAAGTAACATGTCTCATGCAAGCCTGTTTTGGATAATCATAACTCTCATAACAAGCAATTCTTTGTTAACTACTGCTACTGCCCCTGCAGTGTAAGAGGCAAGTCTGTCTACTAAGATGGATAATTTCCTAATCTTTACGTCATTTAATGCAAATCCTGCTGATGGCATTATTGCTCCAAAAATGAAGCTACATTTCTGCTTAAAGCTGCACTTGCTCCATTTTATAGAGCAGTTGATCTGTAAGTCTATCTCTTTACAGTGATAGATTCTGGAAATAACCAATGCTGCATAGCAACTACGTACTCAATTGCATGGCAGCCGAAAATATGCTGATTTACCACACACAAAATAAATGCCCTAATACTTACCTCTAGTTTAGCAAAGATTATCCCTTTCACTAAATAACTATGCTCACATTCACCCCATACCACTACTTCAACAGTCTCTTCTTTGATCTTATTCAAGATGAACTTGTAACCCAAAAAGAGGAATTAGTTCCTGCAACAATAGTTTGTCAACTGCCAGACTGTCACACTTCCTGGTGGGATACACTTTCTCCCAACATGAAAACAGACATACAATCACAAAAATATACCTTAACTCATTACATTGGGGTGTCACCACAATATCGATCTAGAGCCTGTTCAAGGGACTATCAGGCATACCTGTGTGACTCATGGTCATTACAACCTTTTTACCCTTAGTTTGTTTTTGGTGAACTGCACAGCACTAGCACAGACTTTCTGACATCACATAAAATGATGGCTTAAACCAGAACTGCCTATGCATGTCTAACTGTAGCAGGTGGCATATAGTAAGGAAGCGTGGGCTTCCCTTTAATGGATACCCAGATATCACTAGCATTCTTCATGCATCCTATCCTTTCCCTATTTGCCATTTCAGTTTCAGGGGCAGTGTGTTGCAGTTCCCTGAGCTCATTGGAAGTTTGTACAGTGTCTCAACAGTATATTCAAAACAGTTTCTCTTTCGGCATTACATGGCCAATCCATGTGGAAGGTGCTAAACTCAAGAGCGCAATATGGAGCAATCTCGTCCGTGCAGCAGTTACCTTTTTTAACAAAGTTGATTCTGCTCTTGTGTGCAGCACTCTTTACCACAACATTCTCCAGTAGGTATTGAAGAGCTTCTAGCGTGTTGGACACAAACAGACCATTCTTGATTGATGACCCAGCAGAGGTCAGAAACCCACTTTGTGACTACAACTAGCTAAAGCCATGCACAATGCTGAATCCATACAGGCTGTTGGTGTAAGTGGTTTGTGAGCCTTCTGATTTTTAACAGGCTCTGATAAGGGCAATCAATTCTGCTAATTGTGCAGAGGTTACATGGCACAGGTAGGATGCTTCCACAGCCCCACTCAGAGTGCATACAGCATATGCATCTCTTAATATGCATTGTTAGTCTCTCAAACAAGAACCATTGATGAACATAATGTGGTCAGATTCGAGGAGGGGAGCAACCTGTACGTCTGGTCTTGGCTTTGTGCACAACTCGGTAACATTCACACTGTCATAGTTAACATCCTGCTCCTCGTCCCTATCTGGGGTGGGAAATGGAGAAGCTGAGTTCAAGGTATTACACCTTCTTACAAACACATTTTCAGAAACTAAAATGGTTCTCTCATAACATTTTAAGTGACTGTTTGTTAAATGTTGAGTCAGTCTGCGAGTCGTAAGAATTTCGATTGAATGTGGCACCATCACAATGAGTTGATAACCCATCACTATTCCCTTGGTCTGCTGAATACTTAGGGAAGTTGCTGCAACTACTTTGAGACAACCAGGCAATACTGCAGCTACAGGATCAAGAGATGCTTAAAAGTTGCCAATTGGATGTTTAGTTTCTCTATGTACCTAAGCCAACACAGACAATGCACACTCATATCTCTCATTGAAAAAAGTATGAAGTCTTTGGTGTAGTCAGGCATTCCAAGAGTGGATATGCTGCAAAGTATTTTTAAGCTTCTGGAAGGCTTCCATGCTCTCATCATCCCTTCGTACCAGGTAATTGACATCAGTGTGTGTCAGCCTGTGGTTCCAATCACAGAGATGATGCTGGACCGCCAATCCCTCCTGAATAAAGGTAAAGTCAACCCCCATTCACCACCTGCCTCCAGGGGAAAGGGAGGATTGGATAAAACAAGAAAAGATAAACTTGCATCACTGGGGGGAGGAGGGTGTTGTTCTATCTTGTGCACTACTTGTAGAGTCGGAACTCCCTGGACCTCATTATCAAAGATACAGGTGCAAAGCACTAGAAGCAAAAAAAAAAAACATTACCCACAAGTTGTCAACTCAGAATGCTTTAGCAATTGTTTACACAATAATGTACACTTACAGGCTTCATCATAATTATTGCCTGAGATAGAGCAGTAACCATTTCAAGTATAAACTAAAGTTTTCTGGCACTCTGTAACATACAATGTTCATATCGAAATTTGGTTACAACTTCCTGCTCTAGAAGTTTCCCCAAAAATACTAGCTAAAACCTGTCAAGAAATACAATAGCAAAACCTTCAGTTTGGGTACATTATAGTTCAGAGCACTGCAACAAGAAGAGTCTGGAGTGTTGGGCTTTATGGGGGGATAATCCTTCAAAAATGTCCAAAATCCAAAGACATGCTCATTCTTTCATGGAAATCAGTCTTGGAAATATGTACTAAACTATGGATTAGTGTGCACTAACCTGAGATTAAAGTACTTAGCCTTGTCTAGCACCCTAAATGGAATTCAAAAAGTGACATGTGGCTGTGGTGCATTGAGCCCAAGAAGAAGCGGTATCATAGAACATGAAGGAAGACATTTCAGAAGCCAGGATCACAGAATCATCAGTAAGGCTTGGAAGTTTCGAGTACTGGACATTCTGGGCGACTCAGGAGGTGAGTGCAGGAATGATGCTTTATTTATGCTGGAAGGAGAGACTGTTCTAGAAAGCACATGTCCCATAAGGAAGCGTGGATAATTCCGATCAACCTGGGGAAAATCACATGTTACTCACAACAGATATTAGGCCCTGCAGGTGCAAACAGTAGTTGGAAACAATTAACAAACTGTAATGAACCCCAAGTACATGATGGTACAATTCAGTGGGTCAAAGTGGATATCATTACTTGCCCAAAAGGCATTTGATTAATCTGCAGGGGCAAAAACAAACTAACTTGCATAGCAATCGTACAGGAGGTTCAATGTTTCAAGCTTTCTGGGAGGGGAGCCATGGATAGGGACCACAAGGGAAGGATGGCATGAGCCCTTTCCCTGTGTGTAAAACCCACAGCACAAAAAGCACCTAATGGAGTTGTGACTGTTCTCCCCTGCAAGACACAACCTACCAAGCATTGTTTCTCTGAGCGGTGGGCATAAAATGAACAAACCAGGCCAGGGGCATGAACATTACTAGCTGGTTCCCAAGAGTGTTCCTCAAGACCATACCCTTTCCATCCAATTAGGTAAAACAAACAACTTTAAACACACTGTGAATCTAGAATCCTCTAGTCTTTAAACTCAAGGTGACTGTCCAGGGTTATGAGTGGAGGAGGCAGAGCGGGATGGGTTTAGGCATGATATGATTTGAGGAGAGAAACATTGAACACAGGATGAACAGATAAATCATATGGCAGTTGGAGCTTGACTGCTACGGGGCTAATGACCTTTCCAATTGGGAAGGGACCTATAAATTGAGGTTTCAATTTTTGGGGACCATGTGGTCCTAAGTTTTTTGTGGGAAGCCTAACCTGATCTCCTCTTTTGCAGCCTGGTGGTTGCTGACGATGTTTGCTAGCATTTTTCTTCATGATTAATTTAGCCTGTTGTAAGTGTTATAACACCTCTTGTTGGGAGTCTGAACGGTTCTTTACAATGTCTTGTATTGCTGGTACGCTTTCAGGTGATTTATCAATGTTTTCAGGTAACATTTGTGGATTAGTGCCTGCTAAACAACAGAAGGGGGATACCCCAGTGGCAGAATGCTGTGTTGTACGCAAATTCTACAAAAAGTAACAAGGACTTCTATTCTTTGGGAGTTGATGTTAAAAACAATGCAGTGTCTGCTCCACTACCTGATTTACTCATTTTATATGCCCACCGGTTTGTGGGTGGTAAGCAGACGAGAGTCGAGCTTCGATGTCTAATGATGTGCAAACACTGAGCAAAACCAGGAAATAAACTGCTGGTCTCTGTCGGAAATAATGATGGAGGGCAGACCATGTAACTGCAGGATATGCTACACACACAAGGTGGAAACAGTCTTGGCATTGGGTGTCTGTTTAAAGGCAACAACGTACGCCATGTTAGAAAACAGATCAACAACTAGCCAAATAGTATTGTAACCATTGGAGTTGGGCACATCTGTGATAAAATACATACTAATAGTATACCATGGATGTGGGGGTACAGACAAGGTTTGTAACAAACATGTAGGGGCAGTGTAAGAAACCTTGTTCTGGGAACAGATGGGACAGGTCTGGACATAATCATGCACATCCTTGGACAGTGTTGACCACCAAAGCCATTGCTGACACTTATTTAAAGTCTTATGAATTCCAGAGTGACCAGCTAGACAAGTGCCATGACACCAAGTCTAAGCTTCCAGTCTTAATTCCTTGGGATTAAATACAGTGGTTTGGGGGTACGGAACATTACTATGGATGGGATTATTTTTATCACTCACCCAAGAGGCTAAGGGGGTCATTCCAACCTCGGCGGTAAAAGGCGCTTACCGCCGTTCAGAAGACCGCCATAACACCGCCGCGGCCGCGGTAAACCGCCACGGTCATTCTGACCCACAACAGGCAAACCGCCAAAATACAGACATCCACAAAAGTCCGCCACACCAAAGGGCAGCGAGAAACTGCCGATGACCAAACCTCCACCGTCACGCCAACAGAAATACGCCCACACTATCACGACACACGAATCCACGCGGCAGTCTTTCAACCGTGGTATTCCATTGGCGGTACACACCGCCGCGCTCAAAATACACACACACTTACAAAATACAACCACATTGGACAATTCAAAATACACACACCTGAGACATATACACACACCACTCCCACACACCCAATTAAATATAAAACACACACCCACATCACCTACAAACCTCCACTCCTAGAGATTCGTGAACACGCACCGAGAAAAGACATCCGAGCACCCAGACGCCCAATTCACTGTCACCCAGCAATATTTGCACGCACTTCACACAACACAACAATACACATCACCACACTTAGCACCACACAATCCACCCCACACATCACCCACACCACCCCATGGCACCGCAAAGACACCCCAGGTTCTCTGATGATGAACTCAGGGTCATGGTGGAGGAAATTGTACGAGTAGAGCCACAGCTGTTCGGGGCACAGGTGCAGCACACCACCATTGCCAGGAAGATGGAGCTATGGAGCAGTATAGTTGACAGGGTCAACGCTATGGGACAGCACACAAGAAATCGGGACGACATCAGGAAGAGGTGGAACGACCTACGGGGGAAGGTGCGTTCCATGGTATCCAGGCACAACATCGCGGTGCAGAAGACTGGCGGCGGACCCCCGCCTCCTCCCCCAGAATTTACAACATGGGAGGAGCAAGTCTTGAACATCCTGCATCCTGAGGGCCTCGCAGGAGTAGGCGGAGGAATGGACTCTGGTAAGGCAAATCTTAACTACTTCTCCCCCCACCCCACCTGCATGCCAACTCATACTCCCACCCTCACCCTCACCGCCATCACATCCTACTCCTTGCAACTGTCTCACCATCACAACCCACCCATCCCAACAACTAGCCCTGTATGCGTCCACAAAGCATGGACACCCATCACCTAAGCATGGCCACTGCACATACACATACAAACCCCCCCCCAACCACCGTCACAACAGCCCCCACAAAGGAATGCCAGCACTGGGGCACACGGGCACCCACCCATTGCACGCTATGACACACACAGAAGCAATAACCATGCTTTTATACCCCTGCAGGACCCAAACGCCACGTCACCGCGCAGGAGGGTCCACAAATGTCCCCTCCACCCCCAGAAGAGGCCCACAGTGAGGACAGCAGCTCTGTCTCTCTGGATCTAGATGACCAGCCCGGTCCATCGGGGACCTCGGGACAGTCGGTTCCCCTCACACAGCCACAGGCCACAGTAGACCTTCCCCCCTCTGGGAACACCAGCACAGCACCCACCCAGCGGGCCCATACCTCTGTCCCCAGGACACGTCAATCAGCGGTGTGTCCACCACTACAGGGACCCCAGGCTAACCCACCACCCCAACAACAACAGGGACCTGGGGGCAGTGGTAGTGGGCACACGGTCCAGGGGACAGAGGCCCAGGGAAACAGGGGAACTGGGAGGGCTGCTGTGCGACAGGGGGGGGCAGGCCCAGGGAACCCACTCTCCACGAGGCCCTCTCCTCCATCATGGGAGCATACCACCGCTCCCAGGAGACGATGGCGACGGTCCTGGCTAGGTTTCAGGAGATCCAGCTTTTGGAGGAGGAACAGTATATGGGGTTCAGGGAGGAACTAAGAAACATCAGTTCCGCCATGGGTACCATCGTAGTGGCCCTGAATGAGGTAGTCACGACATTGCGGAACACTGTGGCACCTCAAAGGGCCCCTGACACTAGCATGCACCAAGAACTGCCTACCACCTCCGCCGGCGCTAGTGGACAGGAGGCCCCGACACAAGACCAACAGGCCACCAGAACCCCACCCCCTGCAGAAGGAGAACCACCCCACAAGCGGGCCCTGAGATCCAGGAAGAAGACAGAGTAAGATGTCAAGACCCCCGCCAGCAAAGGATACCGCCCTGATTGTCAACCCACTGTCCCACATTGTCACCCTGTCCAACCTTAAACTGCCCCTGCTCCACTTCCCACAGGCATTTGGACAATGCACCTGTGAAACTGATAGTCTGGACTCTGCCATGGAAAATCCTCCACCATCACCCCTCACCGATTTGCAACCACCCATCCAATTTAGAGCACTTGAATAAAAACACTTATTGCACAAAACAATCTGGAGTCTGGCTGTGATTTAGAACAAATGTATTAGACATGACCGTGCCAAAATGTTAATTCACATTGTGATTGTAACAAACCGCTGTCATACAGCTGTAGTCCATGGGGAAACAAAGCAGATGTCACGCAGTGGGGCCCACAGCTCTGAAAACGGAAGGGAAAGTCACAACACAGTTATCATACACTGGGGGAAAAAGTCAGACAGTAGAGAGGTAGGAGTCTTTAAGTAAATGTAATATGCCGGTGTCTAATCTTACCTGTGTGTCACTGAAAATACTGCTGTATTACTGTGTTCCTGTTCTCTATGTCGTCCTCTTCGGCTTCCTCCTCTTCACTCTCCACAGGCTCCACAGCTGCTACAACACCACCATCTGGACCATCCTCCTGCAGAAAAGGCACCTGGCGGCGCAAAGCCACGTTGTGAAGCATACAGCAGGCCACGATGATCTGGCACACCTTCTTTGGTGAGTACATTAGGGATCCACCTGTCATATGGAGGCACCTGAACCTGGCCTTCAGGAGGCCAAAGGTTCGCTCGATCACCCTCCTAGTCCGCCCATGGGCCTCATTGTACCGTTCCTCTGCCCTTGTCCTGGGATTCCTCACTGGGGTCAGTAGCCAGGACAGGTTGGAGTAACCAGAGTCCCCTAATAGCCACACCCGGTGCCTCTGGAGTTGACCCATCACATACGGGATTCTGCTATTCCGCAGGATGTAGGCGTCATGCACTGACCCAGGGAACTTGGCATTAACATGGGAGATGTACTGGTCAGCCAAACACACCATCTGTACATTCATCGAATGATAACTCTTCCGGTTCCTGTACACCTGTTCACTCCTGCTGGGGGGGACCAAAGCAACATGTGTCCCATCAATGGCACCTATGATGTTGGGGATATGTCCAAGGGCATAGAAATCACCCTTCACTGTAGGCAAATCCCCCACCTCAGGGAAAACGATGTAGCTCTGCATGTGTTTCAGCAGGGCAGACAACACTCTGGACAACACCTTGGAAAACATAGGCTGGGACATCCCTGATGATATGGCCACTGTTGTTTGAAATGACCCACTTGCTAAGAAATGGAGTACTGACAGCACCTGCACTAGAGGGGGGATCCCTGTGGGTTGGCGGATGGGTGACATCAGGTCTGGCTCCAGCTGGGCACACAGTTCCTGTATAGTGGCTCGGTCAAGCCTGTATGTCAATATGACATGTCGTTCCTCCATTGTCGACAGGTCCACCAGCGGTCTGTACACAGGAAGATTCCTCCATCTCCTCGCATGTCCCAGCGGACGGTGCCTATGAAGGACAACAGCGAGCACAGAGTCAAGCAACCCACAGGTACGTAACCACAGCTTGCACATAGCACGATTCCCAATGCATTGAATGGCTTGTATGAGTGTTGGTGCATGGCCTAGGTATGTGTGACGCAGTTGGTAATTAGGCCATGTGGGCCCTTGAAATGGCGGCTGCCTGACCTGTGAAGTGCGACAGTGGGATGTGAGGTCAATGCGCTGGCGTGGCACACCGCGGCGGTAGGCATTGGTTAACATAGAACCCTATGGGTTTCAGGAGCCAATGACGATGTGCGCCGGCGGTCGCGGTACGCACCGCCGCTGTACGCACCGCCGCGGGCGTGACCGCCATTTTCTATCTGCTTAATCACTCGATACCTGATCTTCGACAGGAGAGGACCTACACTGCAAGTGCTGCTGTGACCTCGGTCTGGAAGAGACAATGGCTCATGCGACTGGGGAAAGGG
Organism: Pleurodeles waltl; assembly: GCF_031143425.1. Classification (NCBI taxonomy): domain Eukaryota; kingdom Metazoa; phylum Chordata; class Amphibia; order Caudata; family Salamandridae; genus Pleurodeles; species Pleurodeles waltl. Next base: position 863,012,875 of record NC_090450.1, on the reverse strand, counting down.
CCCCTGCCTTCACTGCGGAGGAGTTGGAGAAACTTGTGGATGGGGTCCTCCCCCAGTATGCGCTACTCTACGGTCCTCCAGACCACCAGGTAAGTACACTGGGACCATGCTTAGTGGGCAATGCCTGGGTTGAGTCGGGTGGATGAAAGATGGTGGGGAGGGGAGCGATTGAGGCATGCATCAAACGACAGATGAGAGCATGTGCCACATGGCAAGGGTGGGGATGGGGGGGCCACTCACATCGAGCATGCAGAAGGTGATGACAATTTTTCTCTCCCTGTACATGTCACATAGGTCAGCGCCCACCAGAAAGTCGCGATTTGGCGTGCCATCGCCAAGTACGTCCGGACCCTGGGGGTCCACAACAGACGGGGCACCCACTGCCGGAAGAGGTGGGAGGACATCCGACGCGGGAGCAGGAAGACGGCGGAGGCTCTGCTGGGGATGGCCTCCCAACGTAGGAGGGGTGCCAGTCGTCAATTGACCCCCCTGATGTCCCGGATCCTGGCGGTGGCCTACCCCGATTTGGATGTGCGCGTGAGGACATCACAGTAGACACAAGGGGGTGAGTACAAATACATTCTGCTGACTTTGTGCGCAGTGGAGGTGTCTGGGTGGGGGAGGAGGGCTGTGGGTATCCCTAGGCCAGGGCGATTTCTGTAGGCTAGGCCCCTCCGTAAGGCATGGCCCTGTGCCCCCACCCCCCACCTCTGTAGGGTGCCAAGTACAGGTATCCATGGCCCTGTGTCATCTATGTGTGCAGTTGTCATCCATAGGCTTGTAGGCCATGTCCCACGGATTGCGTAGTGGACCCCAAGTGCGCGGCGTAGTGCAGGGGGCTTCTGTGTCTGTCTTGTCCGCCAACGGTAGCGGTAATCCATGCACTCAACATGTCTTTATTTCTCCTTCCCCCCCTTTTTTGTGGTCTTCCTGTTCATGTGTGCATTAGCATCATCAGGCGGAGGAGAAGTGGCATCGGAGCACGAGGGAGCTGCATCTCACATGGCCATGGCGCGCCATGCAACTGACTCAGATTTCACCAGTGAGACGGAGGGCGAGGGGAACTCCACAGCGGGGACTCATGCTGATGTCAGTGACAGCGACTCGTCCTCTGAAGGGAGCTCCCTTGTGGTGGCGGCAACATCCGTGCCCCCCGCAAACAACAGGTACAGCCGCCACCCAGCGCACCAGCACCGCCCTCCCAGCAGCCCCTCAGCGATTGCCCCGTGCCCGCTCACCCAGGAATGTGGGCATCTCCTTCGCCCCAGGCACCTCAGGCCCTGCCCCTGTCACCCCTGCTGCCCTCAGTGAGGAGGTCATTGACCTCCTAAGGACCATCATTGTTGGGCAGTCTACCCTTTTGAATGCCATCCAGGGTGTACAAAGAGAGGTGCACCAGAGTAATGCATACCTGGAGGGCATTCATTCGGGTCAAGCTGCCCATCAGCGATCGTTCAACGCTCTGGCCTCAGCACTGACGGCAGCAATTGTCCCTGTCTCTAGCCTCCCCCCTCCAACTTCCTCCACCCAGACCCAATCCCCTGTACCTCTGCCTATCCCAGACACACCTACAGACCAGCCTGCACACACCTCAACACCCAAGGGAAGCTCATCCAGACATAAGCACCACACATCACACAAGCATTCACACAAGCAACATCCACATGCAGACATACCAACACCCACTGCCTCCACTGTGTCCCCCTGCTCCTCGTCTCCCTCCTCCCTCCCTGTGACGTCTCCACTCACACTTGCATGCACAACATCTTCAGCCACTACTTCCATCACCAGCACACCCACCAGAACACTCCGCACACGTGCAGTCACCACCCCCACTACCATTTACACGTCCCCTGTGTCCTCTCCAAGTGTGTCTGTCACCCCCTCCTCCAAACTACACAAACGCAGGCAGTCACCCACCCAACAGCCATCCACCTCACGACAGCCTCCAGCCCAAGCACCTGCACCCAAAGACACCAGACTTCACACTCCTACAACCACATCCTCTTCCTACACTCCCATACCCACTACACCTACCCGTCCCTCTCTTTCCAAATTGCTTTTCCTTTCCAAACTTGACCTCTTTCCTACAACTCCCCCACCCCGTCCATCTCATAAGACTCCAATCAGCACCTCAGCCACCACAAAACCGGGACCAGTGAAGACTGTTGTCCATGGACTGTGGAGTCCCCCACCCTCAAGGGCATCCAGTTCAGCTAGGAGCCAAGGCACGGCCAGCCCACCACCGGAAAAGCATCCTAAGATTGCCAGTGCCCGGCGCGAGCGACCAAAGACCCCAGGGACCAAAATCCCTACATTGGCTCCGTCAGGAAGTGAGGTGCCACCTGGCACACCGCCAAAGGTGGGAAAGGGCCACAAGCGTGCAGGGAAGGGTGGGAAGGGCAGCACGCCCGACAAGTCCGGCAGCAGGCCAGCAGGCCAGCAGGCCAGGAGGGCCCCACCAGCCCCATCCCAGGTGTGCAGGAGGACACACACAGGCCCGGTACTGCAGTCCAGGAGGGCCCCGCAAGCCACGTCCCAGGTGGGCAGGAGGACACCCACAGGCCGAGAACTGCAGCCCAGGAGGGCCCCGCAAGCCACCAGACAGATGGGCAGGAAGGCCCCGCCAGCCACATGTCAGGTGGCGAGTGACATCCATGCCTGGGCCGGATCCGCCGACCAGGACACTCATCTCAAGCACCGCTCCGCTGGGCACCGCCGTCTCAAGAACCGCTGCACTGGGCCCTTCATCTCAAGCATCGCTGAACTAGGCCCTTCATCTCAAGCACCGCTCCGCTGGGCACCGCCGTCTCAAGAACCGCTGCACTGGGCCCTTCATCTCAAGCACCGCTCCGCTGGGCACCGCCGTCTCAAGAACCGCTGCACTGGGCCCTTCATTTCAAGCACCGCTCCGCTGGGCACCGCCGTCTCAAGAACCGCTGAACTGGGCCCTTCATCTCAAGCACCGCTCCGCTCGGCACCGCCGTCTCAAGAACCGCTGCACTGGGCCCTTCATCTCAAGCACCGCTGAACTGGGCCCTTCATCTCAAGCACCGCTCCGCTGGGCACCGCCGTCTCAAGCACCGCTGAACTGGGACCTTCATGTCAAGCACCGGTCCACTGGACACCGCCGTCTCAAGAACCGCTGAACTGGGCCCTTCATCTCAAGCACCGCTCCGCTGGGCACCGCCGTCTCAAGAACCGCTGCACTGGGCCCTTCATCTCAAGCACCGCTCCGCTGGGCACCGCCGTCTCAAGAACCGCTGCACTGGGCCCTTCATCTCAAGCCCTGCTGAACTGGGCCCTTCATCTCAAGCACCGCTCCGCTGGGCACCGCCGTCTCAAGCACCGCTGAACTGGGCCCTTCATCTCAAGCACCGCTCCGCTGGGCACCGCCATCTCAAGAACCGCTGCACTGGGCCCTTCATCTCAAGCACCGCTGAACTGGGCCCTTCATCTCAAGCACCGCTCTGCTGGGCACCGCCGTCTCAAGCACCGCTGAACTGGGCCCTTCATCTCAAGCACCGCTCCGCTGGGCACCGCCGTCTCAAGCACCGCTGAACTGGGCCCTTCATCTCAAGCACCGCTGAACTGGGCCCTTCATCTCAAGCACCGCTGAACTGGGCCCTTCATCTCAAGCACAGCTCCGCTGGGCACCGCCGTCTCAAGCACCGCTGAACTGGGCCCTTCATCTCAAGCACCGCTCCGCTGGGCACCGCCGTCTCAAGCACAGCTGAACTGGGCCCTTCATCTCAAGCACCGCTGAACTGGGCCCTTCATCTCAAGCACCGCTGGCCCATTGGCGGAAGGGGCAGGCCCGAATCTGTGTCGGGCAGGGCTGCACGAAGCACTCTGGGCACTAGTCCCCCTCCAGTACCAGTGGAGACTGTTATCCACTTGAGAGACTGTGGCTTTGCACTCCCCAGGATTGAACAGTGGGCAAACCACCCACTGTAGAGACTTGAGAGACTGTGGCTTTGCACTCCCCAGGATGGCACAGTGGGCAAGCCACCCACTGTAGAGACTTGAGAGACTGTGGCTTTGCACTCCCCAGGATGGCACAGTGGGCAAGCCACCCACTGTAGAGACTTGAGAGACTGTGGCTTTGCACTCCCTAGGATGGCACAGTGGGCAACCCACCCACTGTAGAGACTTGAGAGACTGTGGCTTTGCACTCCCCAGGATATGGCAGTGGGCAAGCCACCCACTGTAGAGACTTGAGAGACTGTGGCTTTGCACTCCCCAGGATGGCACAGTGGGCAACCCACCCACTGTAGAGACTTGTGAGACTGTGGCTTTGCACTCCCCAGGATGGCACAGTGGGCATGGAGGCCCCTCGTGGATCTGGCGTTGTGGACTCATCTGGCTGAGGTTCTAAAGTTTTCCTATCTGATGCCCCTGCAGTGTTGTCTCCGTTGGAGGCAGGTATCCTGTGTGGGCTTTGCCCATGTGTTTTGGCCCAGTGGCCCACGAACAATGGCTGATAGACATATCGGACTGGACAATTTATGTATATAAAGTTATAGATGTGTGATATATTTTATACTCAGTCTTACAATATAATTCTATATTTATAATCATTTCCTTTTGCCTTTGCATTCTTCCGGGGGTTTGTGGGTGTAACTGTGATGTGTTGCTATGCATTGATGTGTGTGTTGTAGTGGTTGAGGGTGAGGGTGGGTGTGTCGCATATGTGTGTGCCCGTAATTTTTTTCCTCCCCCTCCTCTGTGTCGTAGGTGCAGTACTCACTGTTGTCTTCTGCGCCGGCGTTCGTGCTCCTGGTAGAGGAGCAGGAAGACAATGGCTGGTAGGATGTGTAGTTCGGGTTCCATGCTGTCCAGATTCCTCGTGGGGTGTATGGAGGTGAGCGTTTTCCGTTTGAAATGTCTGTTTCCGCTGTGTTTTTATCGGCGGGGCTACCGCCCCGGAAAAGGTGGCGGATTGGTGGGTTGTGATAGGGCGGGTGGTACATTGTCTCCCGCCTGTCTGTTGGCGGTGACCGCCGCACTTCTTGTTTGTCCCGCCGTGGCGGGCGGTGTGTTGAAGTGGCGGTCTCTGTTGGCGGTTTCCGCCAGGGTCGGAATTGCATTTTTTTTACCGCCAGCCTGTTAGCGGTTTGACCGCCGCTTTAACACCGACCGCCAGGGTTGGAATGACCCCCTAAGTCCTTCTGGCTCATATTTGTCTAATCCTGTTCAAGAATAACTCTTGTTCGCAAAGACGTACTATGTCTTCAGGTGCTATGATGTTCTGTGGTGGCTGTTCCTGAGAAATCTGGCTTGAGAAACCCAACCTGGATAGCAGATCTCCCTTAGTCTGTTGTGTGCCTAGATGATAGGTAATGGTAAAATTGTATTCACTTGAAGAACAACAACCACCTTACTTATCTAGGGGTCAATGTATTTGATGATCACAAGAACTGGAGATTCTTGTGATTGGTGTATATAGTAATGGTATGTTGAGACCGTAACAGGTATTTTCACCATTCTTGGAAACATAATTTAAACATAAGTTGATTGCCACTAGTTCTCATTTGGCAACTGTATAGTTCTGTTCAGCAACAACTTTTTGGAAAAGAATGCTACTGGGTGCATGTGTGCTGCTTTGCTGTTGTGTTGCGACAGAATATCAGCTACTGTAACCTGAGAGGTGTCCACCACTACAAAATAAAGTAAAGTGGGGTCCGAATGTCTAAGTATCGGAGCTGTAGTGAATTTCTCCTCGAGTAATTTGGATGCATCCTTGGCCTCTTTGGACTAGACAAAAGGCACCTTTTTTTTTACAGAACTCAGGTAAATTGGCTTACAATGTCAGAGAAATAGGGGATAAAGTGTCTCTAAAAGTTAGAAAATCCCACGTTTGGGGAATAAATGAGGATTTCATCGATGTATACTACTATTCAAATGTCCAGTAGATCTTGCAAAACTTTGCTTATAAAATACTGGAACAGGGGCGTGGCCAAGCAGGTGAACATGGCAGACACTTTTGAGTAATGTTCCATGCCTTCCACTCTGCCATCATCCACTAATGCTGATCGGGCTCTGCATCAGGAATGGACATGTTGCTGGTGCCTATCCGCAGACCCCACATTGGCAGCCTCACTGCAACTGCCGGCTGGCGGGCACCCTCTAAGATGGGACCTCCTTCACAGCTTCTCTACCACCTCCTCGCAGACTCCTCAAGATCAACTAGACCATATACTGGCAGTCATTAAAAACTCATGTAAATCCATCGAAACTGCCATGGGCTCTTTGGTCACTGAACTCACCTTTCTTAAAGATGACCATTTGAAACTCAAGGACTGTGTGGCTGAGGGAGAACAGACCCTAGCTGCCCTATGACCACAAACTTCAGACAACTCACAGGCCATCCATGACTTGCAAGACAGAGTTCCCACCCTTGAGAACTGGGCAAATGATGCCGAGGGCCACTCCCATGGGAGCAACATGCGTATTATTGGCCTGCCAGAGGGAGCAGAAGGAATGGATTCACCCCAATTCCTTGACCCTTAGTTCCAATCATTTGTCCCAACTTCTGATTTTACTACCTTCTAGTCACTGGAGAGGGCTTACCAAGTGCATGCACAGTGGGGCCCCCGGGGGCACCGCCCCCAACCTATAGTTGCAAAACTTTTTCACTACAGAGACAGCAATGCCATTCTACAAGTGGCCTGGCTGAAAGGACCCCTCATGATGGAGAACGCCCACTTGTTGGTGTTCACAGACTAATGCAACATGTTCCTTGAATCCAAGAAGCGCCTCTGGCAATTAGGAGTCCAATACTCCCTGCTGTTTCTGGCTGGATTGAAAATCATGCACCGAGGCAAGAGTCACTTTTTTGCTGGACCTAAAGAGGTGTGGGACTGAATTGACAAACATTTTGGAACCTCACTCCATAATCCTCCTACCATAACCTCAACATCCACCAGGCCCAAGATGAAACACACTGCCTGCTCATAGAGGAACCTCCCTCCCTCAACATCAGGATCCCACTTGCCCACAGCTCCTGGCCTGGACAAACTTATAGAGAATCGCCACCAAGCCCTGGAGGCAGCAGTGCATCTGAACATGCAGCCTGCCCTTTCAGACATTGGCAGTGGTCATCACATTTTCTCAATGGATGGGGACTCTGATTTGTCCCAGGGATCCACTCATTCATCACTTACTCTCCCGCTGGTGACCCCTCAGACGGCAGAAATTATAATTTTATGTCTCTGCACCTGGCTACAGACTGTGGTTCTTTGTAAGTTTTGACAAATCTCATCTGATGTTGTATTACTATGCACAAGTTTTCACTGCTGCCTGCAATCCTCACTGGTATGCCAGGGATCAATTCATCCCTACTCCACCTATGCTACTGGGTCTTAACATGTTTCATTGCTATCCACATGGTGTATAGCCTCGCTTAACCCATCTAAAAGCATTCCGGCCACCCCCCACTTACTGTGATTTGTTCTTGCTGTTAATCAGTTTGGGCATTCCACCTGTTGCTGAAGGCTCAATTTGTTTGCACCTTCCCCCTCCTCTACTGATCCAAAATACCCACAGCTAAGTACCATGGGGTGACCTGACACTCATGTAATTTCCACTTCCCGAAGATTTAATTGATGGGCTGCGAAAGCGCCATATCCTTCTGTGCACCTCTCCCACACTATCATGATATACCATCCCACTAATGGCACATGACACCTCTACCAGGTTCCTCACACTAAATATCAAGGTCATGCACACCACCCAAAACGCTATTCCATATTTTCATATATTAAATGCCAGCACCCCCAGATAGGCTTCCTACAGGAGATGCACACGACTTCTGTGGAACTCCCCCAGCTGCAAAAGCGCTGGTGTGGCTCCATACATGCATCTAAATACTCATCATTTGCTAGAGGAGCATTGATTCGAATTGTCTACCTGCTCTCAAACAGAAGTTACAGCTTAGTAAATGTAAAATGGTAACTCCAATATTAGCCTATAGGAGAGGCAGGCTTTGCAGTAGTGAAAAATACATTTACGTTTTTTTCACAACCAGGACATGTAAATCATAAAAGTGCAAGTCCTACATTTTAAATACACTGCACCCTTCCCACTTGGCTGTTCAGGGGATACCCTAGGGGTGACGTTAAGTATGAAAAAGGAAGGTTTGGGCCTAGCAAAAAGGTTATTTTACAAGGTCAAAGTGTAATTTTAACACTGCACACACAGGCTGCAATGGCAGGCCTGAGACAAGTGTAAATTGCTACTCAAATGAGTGTCACAATAAATGCAGTTAGCCTACGAGTAGCAATTAATTTACAGGCCCTGGGTACATGTAGCATCATTTTACTAGAGACTTACAAGTAAATTAAATATGCCAATTAGGTGTAAGCGAGTTCTATCATGTTTACAGGAGAGATCACAAGCAGTTTCACACTGGTTAGCAGTGGTAAAGTGGGCAAAGTCGTAAAATACAACAAAAACAGGTTTAGAAAATAGGAGGGTGAAGGCAAAAGCTTTGAGGAGAAGATCTCCTTGGCCATCTAATGCAAAGTAAAAAGAAACAAAAGCATCATTTAGAATAGTGGGTGCTGTTCCACAAGTGAAGATCTGTGCAAAACACAACTAACTTATATCTTTAGAGAACATGTCACTCATTGATCTTGTGCTTGTTTTCATTGAATAGAACATACCAAAGTACACCATTTGTGGCCAGATGCATTGGGAATGCATTCTGCAAAAGAGGTCGTAATTTGTGCACCAACGTTTACCATATTTTGTGAACCGATATAAGCATTATGTCAATTCACAAAATCATAGCAGGTTGCAATTTGACCTACCTCATGAATATTAATGAGATAGGTCGTAATTTGCCACACACTAGGATTTGCTGCTATTATACTGATGGTGACCTGCTGGGGTCAGCGGACTACCATGTCTGTGACTGTTTTTTTTTTTTTAAGAGTCCCTTGAACTACTGTCTACCCACAAAAATATTTTTTTCAACATAGAGGGACTTTAGAGACCTCTTCCCATTTGCAAACTACAGTATACTTGTACCTTTGTGTAGTCAGTAAAATAATAATGTTATGTGATTGGATTTCAGTTGCAAAACCTTAATACATACCAAAATTAAGTGGTATTTAGAAGTGACACCCTAAACACACCCCTTCCAAATACCGATTCAGTACGGTTTCCTAAACCTGTTTAACAATTCAGAAAATCTTTTCTAAATCATGAAATGGGCTTAGTACATTTGAAAAAAGGTTTAGTGTTCAAAATTCCTCTGATTTACCAACTCAGAGACTTTGCAAATGCTAAAACCCTTTGCCCATCGGCCTCATAATGCAATATATTGTTGTTAATGTTACTGTGTTTTGTGCACAGAAAGAAAACATAATTTTTTCTTCTTCATAGTATTTCATCGGTTGTATAAAGCATGTATACAGATATATTGTCTGACATCAATATTGTGTCCTAAATATCATCTAATTGATTTTCTCTTCTTATCTTCCCTAGGGGGATACTTCTGTAAGCAATATTTAGGAAACACTATTGATGTAAGTGGTACCAGTATATTGATAAAAAAATGCTGGTACCAATCACATTTCACCATAGAAATCATTAACCTAGCTGAATAATGGATAATGGGCCCAAGTACGATCTTCATTGTTTTTTTCACTACAACCAAATTGCATGTCACATTCCCTGCACACATTTTAGATACAATCCTTTCAAATTATCATTATTTTGTCAGCTGTTATCTTCATCATGAGTCAAGGTTCCCAAAGTATCAATCAATCAATCAATCAAATATTTTTAGTGCGCACTACTCACCCATAGGGTCTCAAGGCACTGATGGGTGTGTCCTCCGAGTTCAGTTGAAGAGCCAGGTCTTGAGGTCCTTCCTGAACTGAGGCAGCGATGGTGACTGTCTGAGGTGAAGAAGTAAGGTGTTCCAACCTTTTGCTGCCAGGTAAGTGAAAGATCTTCATCATGCATACATTGGCGAGCAACTGCTGGGATGAGTGGAGAGGTCGGGAAGGGGAGCACCAGGTGATGCTGTGGTTGAGGTAGGTGGGTCTGATGTTGTGGAGGACTCTGTAGGCGTGCGCGAGGAGTTTCAAGTTGATCCTCTTCTAGACGGTGAGCCAGTGGTGGTCTTTCAGGTTTTCTGTGACTTGGTCTTCTCAGGATGTTCAAGACGAGAATGGCAGCAGCGTTCTGAATTTGTTGCAGCTTGCTCAGTTTCTTCTTGAAGGTTCAGGCATAGAGGGCGCACCGTAGTCAAGTCTGCTCGTGATTAGGGTGAGTGTCATGGTTTTTCAACAGTTGGTTGGTACCTATCTGAAAATCTTCTGTAGGAGTGGGAGGATGGGGAAGCAGGTGGAGGTGATGGAGTTGACCTGTCTGGTCATGGTGAGCATTGAGTCGAGGATTATGCAGAGGTTTTGTGGGTGGTCTGTGGGGGTGAGGGGTCTGCTGAGTGTTGAGTTCCACCAGGAGTCGTCACAGACTGAGGTGGAAAGTCCCAGGGTGAGGATCTCGGTCTTGTCGGAGTTCAGCTTAAGGCAGCTCTCTCTCATCCAAGGGCAACTGCTTCCATCCAGTCCCTGAAATTCTTCTTGGCTGTCGAGGGGTTCTCAGTCAGGGAGATGATCAGCTGGGTGTCAATGTTGAACTGCGTGGGCCTCACCGATGAACCTTGGGATACTCCACAGCTGATGTCTGTAGGTTCTGACAGGTGTGGCGGGAGCCTGACTTTCTGTGATCTGCCCATCAGGAAGGAGTGAAACCATTGAAGGGCCTTGCTGTGTATGCCTGCTGCGTGGAGTCTGGCACATAGGGAGCAGTGAGATACTGTATCGAACGTGGCTGAAAGATCAAGTGGGATAAGGGCTGCTATTTGGCGTGGTCGAGGAGGGAGCAAATGTTGTCTCTGGCGGTGAGCAGGGCGGTTTTGGTGCTGTGGTTAATTCTGAATCCTGATTGGGAGATGCCTAGGATGTTGTTGTCTTCGATGTTTTGGCATAGTTGAGTGTAGCTTGCTTTCTCAGTGACCTTAGCTGGGAAGGGCAGCAGCAAGATGGGGCGGTAGTCCTTGAGATCTGTTGGGTCGGCTGCAGGTTTCTTCAGAAGTGGGCGGATCTTGGAGTGCTTCCAGTCTTCAGTGAAGGTTACTGACTCTAGAGACCAGTTGACGGTCTTCCAGAGTTTGGGCGCAATCGAGGTGCTGACCTTGTTGAAGATGTAGTGGAGTCAGGGGTCAGTAGGGGCTCCAGAATAGATGCTGCTCATAAGTGAGTGAGTCTTATCCATCGTGAGGTGCTCCAGGTATGCAGGAGTTGTCGGGGTTCAGTAGATCCTGGCAGAGGTGTTGTTGGTGAGTTCAGAGTCTTGGGGTCCGAAGCTGTTGTAAATGTCTTTGCTCTTACGAATTAAGAAGGTAGCTAGTCTGTCGCAGAGATCCTGAGATGGAGGGATGTTAGTGGTCTCGGATTGTGGTTTGTCTAATTCTTTGATGACGTTGAAGAGTTCTTTAGTGTTTTGTGCAGTGGCGTTGATGCCGTCTGCAGGGCAGTTTTCCTGGTGGACCTGATGAGACCATGGTGGGATCTTATGGCTGATTTGAAGGTTGCAAGGTCTTCCGGTGATTTGCTGTTCCTCCACTTCTTCTCCAGATCCTGCATGAGCGTTTTGATTCCTGGAGTACGGGAGTGAACCAGCTGGCTTTCTTGAAAGAGTGTCTCCTTGTGGTCGTTCAGAGAGGGGCTAGGGTGTCACCACAGCCGGTGATCCATTTGTGGATGTTGCATGCTGAGGTGTTGCCATCTGTAGTAGCGGGGGCAACGAGTTGCTGAGGGTGCTGACCCGTTACTCCTCTGAGGCCTGGTTCTATTTCATGTGGGAGGGGCAAGTTGTGTAAGTGTAGGCTGTAGGTGTGGATATGGAGAAGTGGATGCAGTGGTGGTTGGTCCAGTGTAGCAGGGTTGAGTCACTGATGAGGATATTGCTTCTGGCAGAGAAAATGGGGTCGAGAGTGTGTCCAGCATTGTGCATTGGTAAGGTGACCAGTTGCTTGAGCCGATTGTGTCTAGGTTCTCGAGTAGCAATGAAGAGTTGTGGTTGCTGAGATCGTTGAACTGGAAGTTGAGGCCACTGAGGAGTATATAGTTGCTGGAGGCGAGTGCGTGGGGGGGGCAATGATATCGACCACGGAGTTGCTGAATACTGGCCATGGTCCAGGTGGTCTGTAGATGAGGGTACTGCAGGTGGTGGTCTTTGGGATGTGTGCACTTGGAAGTGAAGGTGCTCCCTGAAGGGGGCTAATTCCTGTGTGCTGATCATTAGTCGGAGGGTGGTCTTGTGGGCGATGGCTATGCCACCTCCTGGTCTGAATTTATGGTCCTTGTGGAGCAGCTTGTAGTGGCTGGGGATGGCGATAGCGATGTCCGGTCCGGATGTTGTGTTAGTCAATGTCTCAGTGAGGAAAGCGATGTCTGGACAGGTGGTGTCTATCAGGTCCCAAATCTCTACAGTGTTCTTGTGCAGGGAGCAGACTTTGAGGAGGATGCACTTCAGGTGGGCTGGAGGCGGTTCTGGTGCTGTGAGGTCTGGCGTTTAGTGTGTGGAGAAAGTGAGGTGGCAGGGGCGGCAGGAGAAAGATCTGTGGGTGTCCTTGGGGGAAGAAGGTGGCAGGTGCTCTGACATCTAGTGTTCAGTGCGTGGAGGGTCCCAGTGTTGTATCAGTGGATGGTGCGATATCCAGGGTCGGTGGCACTGGTCAAGGCCCAGGCGCAGATAGGCCTGCTTTTGGTGCGCCATCAGTGCGGCTGCACAGCGGCCACCCTTTAGAAGGGGAGGAGGAGGATTGGTCAGTTGGGAGGTGCAGAAAAGGATGTAAAGAGAAAAAAGGCAGACAGACCTCACACAGATGGCCACTAGGCCACCAGGGATGAGGTAGGTACATGAATTCCAGGATTGTGAGATCTAATTTGAAGATCGTGTTTTTATATTTAGCCTAGAGAGTGCATGCACTGTCTCTTCAAGACTTTTCGTTTTCTAACAGGGAGCTTGGAGGCCACCCATTGTTTACTACTGTTTTTCTTCATTGTCACTCTCATTTGCTATCAATTGCTCCGTAGCCTTTCTTCCTCTTTGTGTGTTTGTCACCCCTCTTCTGGAGCATAGAACATTATTTGTGTCCTTCAACTGCTAATATTTTAGGCACTACTTGTTTCTTTGTGTTTAAGCACGCTACCAGAGTGAGGCTTTTTTCAGCTGGTTCTTTTGTGTACTATTCCTCCTTTCATGTTCCTCCCTTTCTACCACATCTATGTTGCTTGGCCTCAACCACTATCCCTTCTTCCCTCATCTGTGTTGCTTGCCCCATAACCCTCCCTCTGTTGTTGGCCATGCTGTTGCTTGCTCCCAGCCTTCTCACCCTCCTTCCATTGTTGCTTGCCCCCAACCCTCCTACCCTGTGTCTATTGTTGGTTGCCCCAGCCTTCCCACTCTCATTTCATTGTTGCTTACTCCCAACCCCTCCCTCACAACCCCATTATCTGTGTTGCCATGACTTGCCCTATCCCCTCCCTATATATTGCCTCCTGCCCCCTCCGTGTTGTCGCCCAAATCCCACCCTGCAATGAACAAAAGAAAGCACTATGACACAGCCTGCACTGGCTGCATGATAGTGCCTTCTCCCACACCCTCTGTCGTCCTTTCTGCCTCCACTACATGCATCCCCTCCCTCCCTATTGCTTCCTGCAGGCAATTTTACTTTGAGCCATATTGCATAGCAGGCACCCTGCTGTAGAACATGGCTAAAAGACATTAACTTAGCCAATAGCTCTCTCATAGGCAAGAACTATTGGCTATGCCATACTTGTATTTCCGTCTGTTCTCTTCCTCCTTGCACTTCAATGATAGGCCGCCGTCGTAGTGGATCAGCAGACTGATTCCTGAGTTGGTCTTAATTTCCTGGAACACCTGTCCGGGCCCAGCCAAGGCTTCTGTAGTGTATGTACTTTGACGCTCTTAACCTAACCAAAGTTTCATTTCTTGGTGACTACTCTCACTCCTGACTGAAACAAGGGAACTTAAGACTGTGAAACTCAGCTTTGTATTTTTGCACTAATTCTGAGAATGATTAGGACTTTTTAATTGAACCAGAGTACTATAGCATCCACATCACCAGGATGAAGTGGTAGGAGACTCAGAGGTTGGATTTTCCTCTTGCATAGGGTGGAATGAGTTTCAAACATGTGCTTGAGGCGCAGTGGTCTTCTAGTCCTTTTTGAGCGCTGGTGCAGGAAAATGAAGCTGCATCACAGTTATCATGCCCTAATAATCATGTGGTATCTGAAAATTCTTGAACCTATCCTTATCATGTGGGAAGGAGGAGGTGGTCTTTTTAATTACCTAAACAAGCAGTGATTTAAAAAAAAAAAATCATCCCTCTTCGAGGGCCCACATTAAGGTGCTCGGTCACTGTTTCTTTGTCAAAAATGATTGCTTGGGTAGAGCCATAAAGGAAACACAGGCCAGCAGAGCAAATACCAATAATCAGATGGTCATTGAGTATCTTGAAGGGCCCCTGGTTACAAATGTGATTGTTAGTATGCTGCTTAGGTAAAGCCATAGAACAAATCCAGACCGGCAAAGTGATTGCCAACACTATGACATCATGATGCTCTTATGGAGGTGGTCATCAGGGGGACTCGAGGGGAGGTTGGACCTGGATGGGAGCACCAATGTACTGCTTAGGTAAAGCATCAGAAGGAATCCCTGACTCTTTTTGTCAGTGTGCTTGTTTCCAGAACCCTCTCTCCTAACTCCTAGTGTCTATGTAACCACTCGACTCGCTCTCCTTTTCTCCATGTTAAATACCAGCTCCCCCCTGTGCTGCCTCCCACCACCCCCTCCATGTAGGCTCCCTCCCTTCTGCATGTTGCAACCTGCCACCCTGCAATACCCCCAAAAAAGTGTACACTGGCTGCACCAGATCGCCTTTTTTGTCGCATCCTCATTTGTCTGGGTTGTCTAACCACTCACCTTCCCTCCCACTCTCCCTCTTTGCCACCCATCCCACCAGCAATAT
Source organism: Pleurodeles waltl (assembly GCF_031143425.1). Classification (NCBI taxonomy): domain Eukaryota; kingdom Metazoa; phylum Chordata; class Amphibia; order Caudata; family Salamandridae; genus Pleurodeles; species Pleurodeles waltl. Next base: position 862,997,799 of record NC_090450.1, on the reverse strand, counting down.
AAAAGCACTTCAACATGGACAGTGCTGGTTGATTCATAGCCTTTGTTTTACTTTCAACCATTTTGTACAGAAGCTGTGCTTAAATACAGTGACAAAGACAAAAGCTCTCTCATGGACAAGACCAATTAGATTTGCCAATACTTGTTTCTCTTGGGGTTCAATATCACAGCAGAATTGCAGACATATAGACATGACCTTCAATGACTATGTCGACTTTATTGTTTGGAAATTTACAGACATTTTACACTTGCCATGACACCTTTTTTATTTGTATGGCCTTGTTTCAACCAAAGAAATCTCATCTCTGAAGTCTAAAATGATGCCATTTGTTAGTAGGCAGCTGTGATTATTGCATGTATTATACATGAAGGGACTATGGACTGGCATATGGAGTTCTAGGCATTGCAATAAGTTTAACATGAGTGGTGAATGACCATCCTGCACCAGAAATTAAGTGTAGCTTTCTCACAGGCCAATTGAATGGCCAGTGCTCTAGTAAGGAATGCGCAGCTATTCAATTGGCCTGTGAGAAAGCTACACTTAATTAGCCTTAGAGATAGCCAGTATGGAAGAAATTGGATTACTAGTTGACTTGAGTGTGAGCCCTGGTCACGCAGCAACCACAATCATAGTCGGGGTAAGGCACAAGCAAACTCCAAATTAAACAGCGCTCAACCCCCCTAGTAGGTTGACACATAGCAGTCAGGCTTAACTCAGAGGCAATGTGTAAGGTATTTGTGGAACACTTTAAACAGTAAAACAGTGAAACCACCACACAAAAAAATCCTACACCCGTAAGAAAAAGAGAGCGAAATCCACTAAATAAAACAGGACCAAAATGGCAAAACTCCAGTCATTAGAACAAGGCATGATATTTTTAAAGAATAAACTGCAATATAGATTCTAAAAGCATAAAGCATCAAGTGCTGGTCGTGCTGGACCAGATCAAAGTCAAACGTTCAGGCCGATTGTGGTGAAATGTGGATCGGATACAGTCTCAGATTAGTCCCACTGAAGTTTTACCTTCTCAAGGTTTGTGCCAAGAGTCCCATTCACATTGAAGAGGGCTGCAGGGAGCAAGGAGAGCATCAGAGGCAGTGGTTGGGGTGGCTGGAGCTTCACAATGGCCTTCCTCTTGTCCTGCTAGGAGACAGGCTTGTGGCAGCTCGCATTTAACTTCGGTGAGAGCAGTGCGGTTCCAATGTGAACTGACCCATTTGGCATTGGCAAAGGGCCCACAAGCTTCTTTAAGAGACTGCTCATCAATACCAAGGCTCTAGGAGGGGCACCAATTGAGGGGTCAGGAATTCACTGAAGATAGGTCCAAGAGCTATTGAGAAACTTTTTTTGTCCCTGAGGCTCAGATCAGGAAGCAAGCAGACAAGCCCTTTGTGTAACACAGGGGTCCAGGGTTCAAAATGGATTGCAGGTCCAGTTTTTCCAAAGGCAAGAGGGCAGCAGGTCAGCACAACAGTACAATAGCTCCTTCAGAGTAGCAGTCCCGCAGAGTGGCATTCATTGTAGCAGCACATCAAAACTTCTTCCTGGTAGAGTATCCACAGGTCCAGAAGTGTATTGGAGAATTGGTGTCTTAGGTCCTTCTTTTATACATGCTTTGGGCCAGGAGTACACTCAGCTCACTAGCCTGCCTCCGAGCCCCTGACCCTGCCGTTGCTGCAAGGAGAAGTCCCTGGTGACTAGTGGTAAGCGTATCTGCTTTGTACTGTGTATTTCGTTGTTTGCCTATCGTATTTTGTTTCTTGCAATTTGTTTTTTGTTTGTCACACTGTTTTAAAACTTGCCTGTGCCCATTTTCTGCTCCACTTCATTGTATTGCTCTGATTGTGCCCGTTTTTATTATTCCAGCTCTTGCCTGTTTGTTTTGACCCTGCCGCTGCGTCCCCTGCGACCCGCCCCCCTCGCGCCCCCATTGGCAGCTCCCTCCCACGTCCCGCCTCCCAGCTGCTCCTCTCTCCCACCTCCCCTTCTTAATGGTTGCCTCTGCACAGCGCCTAGTGTGACCCCCTGACCTGCTTGGGCCAGGAGCACACTCGGTTCCACCAGCCTGCCTCCGTGCCCCTGACCGCGCCGTTGCTGCAAGGAGAAGTCCCTGGTGCCTAGTGGTAGGCGTATCTGCTTTGTACCGTGTATTTCCTTGTTTGCCTATCGTATTTTGTTTCTTGCAATCTGTTTATTTCGTTTCTCACACTGTTTTAAAACTTGCCTGTGCCCATTTTATGCTCCACTTCTTCTTATTGCTCTGATTGTGCCCGTTTTTCTTTTTCTGGCTCTTGCCAGTTTGTTCTGACCCTGTCGCTGCGTCCCCGGTGGCCCCACCCCTTCACCCCCCAGTGGCCACTCCCTCCCGCCTCCCAGCTGCTCCTCCCTCTCACCTCCCCTTCTTAATGGTGGCCGCTGGTGCCCGCTGGCCTGGACTGCGCCCAGCACCCGTCCCCCTGGTCCATGCTCCTCCGGCACCCCCAAGCGCCACTACTCCTCCACTGAGCTCCTTGCTCTCAACCCCGGCCGGCACCCCGCCTGCACCCAGGCCAACCACAAACACACACACACAGTCCTTTCACATGCCACTTCTCTTGCACTCACACCAACACCAACAACACCAACAAGCCCCACAACAACACCAAACCCCCCCAATCACCTCAACTGCATCCTCCTTAACACCCGCTCCGTCCACAAGCATGCTATTGAGCTTTGGGACCTACTCACCACAGAATCTCCCGACATCGCCTTCCTCACTGAAACATGGATGAACTCCTCATCAGAACCCGACATCGCCATACCCATCCCAGAAGGTTACAAAATCACCCAAAGGGACCGCACCAACAAACCAGGAGGAGGAATTGCCATAATGCACAGAAACTCCATCAAGATTTACACCAACACCAACGACACCCTAGACAATACAGAACACCTAAACTTTCAGGTACACATCAATGCCAACACCACCCTAAGAGGAACCCTCATCTACAGACCACCAGGACCCCGCCCCCCATTCTGTGATACCACCGTCAACACTATCAGCTCCCACGCCCTCACCTCCACAGACTACATACCCCTTGGTGACCTTAACTTTCACCTGGAAAGCACCCACGACTGCAACTCCACGGCCTTGCTGGACAACTACGCAAACCTCGGCCTCAAGCAACTGGTCACCTCACCCACCCACTCAGCCGGACACACGCTAGACACCATCTTCACTTCCAGCAGCCACATTGCCTTCACTCACACCACCGAACTCCACTGGACTGACCACCATTTCTCCTTCCTGAAACCCCCCACCCACCACCAACAATAACCTACCCCCTACTGCAGTGGAACAGGATCCCCAAAGAACACTTGATATCCAACCTCGCACAAGCTCCACCTCCCAGCACCAACGACCACAACGCTGCCGCCCTCAACCTCATACGATGGCTAGAAACTTGGGCAGACTCCCTCGCCCCTTTCAAAATAAAAAACAACACCTGCACCATCAAGACTGCCCCCTGGTTCACCACAGGACTTCAGTCTTCCAAACAAGAATGCCGAAAAATTTAGAAAGCCTGGCGCTAAGAACCCTCAATGAGCAACTTCTCTGCCCTCAAATCAGCCATGCGCAAACACCACCAACTCATCCGGACCACCAAACGGTCTTTCTACAAAGAACGCATAGACAACAACACACACAACAGCAAGGAACGTTTTGCCATCATCAAAGAACTCACCAAACCCAAATCCTGCACCATCAACCCTCCACACTCCCAAGACCTCTGCAACTCTTTTTCCAACTACTTCCACCGCAAGATCGCAGACATACACAACAGCTTCACACCGTCAGCACTCACCATCACCAACACCAACACAACCAACACCACAACACCCTGCCGCACCAACCTATTGAACACTTGGACACCCACCAACGATGAAGAAATTGGCAAAACCATGAGCTCCATCCACTCTGGCTCCCCAACAGGCCCTTGCCCCCACCATGTCTTCAACAAGGCCAGCCAAATCATCGCTCCCCTGCTCTGGGCCGTCATCAACAGTTCCTTCAAGACCGCAACCTTCCCAGATATTTGAAAACATGCCGAAGTCAACGCTCTTCTCAAAAAACCCAAAGCAGACCCTGAAAAACTCACAAACTACCGACCCATCTCTCTTCTCCCCTTCCCTGCAAAGGTCATAGAGAAGATAGTAAACAGACAACTGTCTCTCTTCCTAGAAGACAACAACATACTCAACGTCTCCCAGTCTGGATTCCGCAAAAACCACAGCACCGAGTCCACCGTCATCGCCTGTATAGACGACATCAGGACCAGATTGGACAAGGGCGAAACCGTCGCCCTCATCCACCTAGACCTCTCCGTAGCTTTTGACACCGTATGCCACCAAACCCTCCGCACACGCCTCTTCGATGCCGGAATTCACCTCAAAGCCCTGGACTGGCTCACCTCCTTCCTCTCTGAAAGAACCCAAAGAGTTTGCCTCCCTCCTTTCCGGTGTACAGCCACCAAGACCATCTGTGGGGTCCCCCAAGGATCCTCCCTCAGTCCCACCCTTTTCAATATCTACATAGCTCCTCTCACCAACATCATACGCCCTCACGGCCTCACCATCATTTCATACGCTGACGACACCCAACTCATCATCTCCCTCACGAGGAACCCAGCTACCGCCAAGAATAACCTACATGCCGGACTCCTCGCCATCGCTAACTGGCTGACAGCAAGCCACCTCAAATTAAACTCAGAAAAAACAGAGATCATCATCTTCGGACCCTACAAAACAGCATGGAACGACTCTTGGTGGCCCACCACCCTTGGACCACCCCCAACACCCACCACACACACACGAAATCTTGGCATCATACTGGACTCATCCCTCTCCGTGACTCAGCAAATCAACGCCATGTCATCCTCCTGCTTCAACACCCTTTGCATGCTAAGCAAGACTTTCAAATGGATTCCTTTAGAAACAAGAAGAACAGTCACCCACGCCCTCATAAGCAGCAGACTGGACTACAGCAACACCCTCTATGCAGGGACCACAGCCAAGCTTCAGAGAAAACTCCAGCGAATCCAGAACACAGCCGCACGCCTCAACCTCTCTCGCCACAAACATATCTCCGCCCACCTCAGATCCCTACACTGGCTGCCCTTCAACAAAAGGGTAATTTTCAAAATCCTTGTCCACGCTCAAAATGCCCTCCACGACACCGGATCGGCCTACCTCCTCAAACGAATCAACTTCCACAAACCAACTCGACAGCTCCGCTCTGCCGACCTTGCCCTCGCTACAGTCCCCCGCATCCAATGCACTACCTCCAGCGGCCGATCCTTCTCCCACCTCGCCACCAAAACCTGGGACTCCCTCCCCACCAACCTACGCAAGACCCAGGATCTCCTAACCTTCAGAAAGCACCTCAAAACTTGGCTTTTCGATCAGTAACCCCCCCAGCACCTTGAGACCCTACCGGGTGAGTAGTGCTCTTAAGAAATTTGTTTGATTGATTGATTGATTTTTGGATACATTGGTGCTCTTGATCTGGAATGTTAGAGAAGCTTTTAGCCAGTGGTTTTGGAGTACATGGGATTCCCTGCATCCCCTGCCCTAGCTCAAAGCTAGTTGAATTGACAATGCAGAGTTGTTAGGCCCTTTGCATGGAGACAGGACACAGCCTATTCAGGACTACATGAGGCTGGGCCCTGCTCCTCCCTTCCATCCTGCCGGTGATGGCCCATCCAGTCACACCTAAGCTCCCACTGTGTGGCTGTCTGGGAGGAATGCACAAAATGCAACTTCCAACTACTTCCAGTCATGTAACCAGAGGCAGTCTGCAGGCACCAAATGGCTAAGCCAAGAAAATGCCAACATTCTAAAAGTGTCATTTTCAGAATGGCAATTTAAAATTTAACTTTGCCATTAAAGAGGATTTTTAATTACAACTTAATAGATACCAAACGTGAAATGCTCATCTTATCCCAATCAAACGTCAGCACTTCTTAAATGTAATAGGGTAGTCCATGTTATCCTATTGGACAGGTAGGCCTCACATTAGTGAAAAACTAATTTAGGAGTGTTTTACTATCAGGACATGCAAAACCTAAACATACATGCCCAACGTTTTAATTCCAATGCACTACCCTATGGGCTACTTAGGGTCTACCTTTGTGGTGACTTATGAGCACTAAAAGTGGAGTTTAAGGCTTGGCAAGGGGGTTATATTTTCAAGATGAATTGGCAGTTTAATACTGCATTTAAGCTGCAATGGGAGGCCTTGGGCATGTTTTAAATGACTACTTAAGTGGGTGGGTCAATAAGTGCTTCAGGTCCACAAGTAGCATTTAATTTATAGTCCCTGCGTACAAAGTATACCACCCTACAGTGGACTTATAATTAAATGAAATCTGCCAATCAGGTATCAGCCAGTTTTACCATGTTTAAGGGAGTGAATAGAAGCACTTTATTACTGGTTAGTAGTGGTAAACTGCACAGAGTTGTAAGACCAATACAAATAAATTCCAGCAAAAAGTACTGGTGGAAGACCACCCTAAGGCTGTCAGGTCTAACACTTAAGTCTTCTTACGAAAATGTGATCATTTCAAATAGGGAAAGACATGTTTGAGCGTGCAAAATTACATTCCCTGTCACCCATATGGAAATTTTACTCAAACAAGAGGCCAGCGAATTACCAGGCATTGACAAGATTTGGTCCTGTGCCTCAAATGAATTATTGTTTGGAAGTGGGCTAAAGATTAAGTAGACATAAAGCCTGTATCATTTCATATGTTTTCCACCTTTTTATTCATCATTTCATTCATTCATCCCTTTCTCCGTTTATATCTGAGTTGGTCTATGTATGCCTGTCAGTGTATTTTCTCCTGTATTTGTGTTGGTTAGGACTTTATATTTGTATCTGTGTGTTTGCTGTCTTTCCATCTCATTTTTTGTATATTGGCTTGTTTAAATGGGTTCGCAGTTATGACTCTCTAACAGTGGGTTATAATTCCTAATTATCTTTCTTACGCCTTGATGTGGGTCCATTCTGCTTGCTTTCATCCTGCAGTCCTCTGCTACATACTCATGTCACCCAGATGCGTAACCACTGCTTCATTTTAGGAAACATCATTCCATTCACATGGCTTCTGTCATTCTGTCTCTTGTGCCTCCTTCCCTGGCCCCTCTAGCGCTTTCAAATGGCACTAGAGCAACATAAGGCACTATGCAAATAACTAACATAACATCCTGGTTGGTCTGTGCCATTGCTGATTGCATGTATGCTGGTGTTTGTGCATGAGCACATGATATCTGTGCAAGTGTGCCTGTTTTTTAACTTCTCTGTGTAATTTGGTATCTGTACATGTGTTGATCTGGTTGTGCATGGATGCCTGTAGATATGCTGTTCTGTGCGAATACGGACTAATACATATGATCTAAGCCAATGTGTGCTTTGATGTTACGTTAACATGTGCTTGTGCTACTGATTTTGTCAAAGCTTGTTTGGGGGTTTCCTTTCATCCTTTGTGCCACAATGTGAACCATGGCTAAATTCCTATTATTAGTGGGCATCTGAATTTTGTCATAAGCGTTGGCTTTTTGTAGCAGGACGAAATAATTGTATTTTTTTCTGGAACTTTTGGGGCTACAATGAGCAAATTTGCCAGATCCTTCTGAAAATGCTGACCTACTACAATGTGATTGAGCACTACAGCGTGCAATACAATGTATTGCAACCTTATCACTTATTGGTTGTCTCTCCTAGTGGATTTTACTACATGCAGAAACTGTAGATTTTGGATTTAAAAACATCTAGGACCCCCTGATGACACGTGCTGGCTATTTCTATACATTTCCTAAAACCTTTCTTTATAGTTTTTCTCAGTTGCTCAATTTCGTTCCAGTTTCCAAGATGGTATTCGTCAAAAACGTGAAGACGTTTTAGATCAGGTTAGTATATGTGCAAAGGTGTTCTGCTTAGTCATTCTTGAATGCACTGCATTGATTTGGCAAATGCAGCTACTTGCCCTAAGACTAGCAATGTGCACAGTGTTAAATCTGATCAAATGCATCGATGATATCCTTGAGTTGCACAATAAAAATCACAGTGCACTTTTTTTGTACTCCTATTAGCTTACCTAGAATTGTTAGTCCAATGAATTTTAGCAGCAAAGAATACTAGAGCAGAGCTCAACTTGATTATTTGAGCTCATCCTCTGTTCCACGGGATACTGTTCCATCCGTAAATATGTCCAGGTCAATCTAAGAATGAACACTTCTCTAAAACACCAATTAAGCTACATAAACCACTAATTAATATATTTTCGACCTCTGCCATGACAGGTCTGATTAGTGATATTGCATCTGCTCAAGTGACCGTTCTAACTTAAAACAGAGTACACCAGTGCCTAGTAAAATCCTATTTTTCTGTTTCAGAATGGTAAAATTCATCAATTGAATGGAGCACAATTCCCCAGTTCGTCAGTTTTGTGCTTTTCGTACAAGTTGCTTTATTGATTGATTCTTGTATGTGCAGTTTGGATGAAACTGCTTAACGTCATTTGCTTTGTAACTGCACGCTATAATTCTGCTTTGTAGGTTAGGATGAGTCACTCTTATTTAAAAAAAAAAAGTCTGATCAAAGAACAAACATCACAAAAAGAGTTACAAAACAGTTAACTGCACGAACACAACTCCCACAAACTTAGAAGTGTGGCTCTCCTTTCGATGTGTGCTGTTTTTTAATACATTTATTTTTCAGTAGTGAACTCATTTTGCACGGTGTATCACCTTCTCTTGAAATGGCATGCTTTTCTCTGTTTTTTTTACCAGTAAAAATAGGAAATTGAATTACAGATACTGTATCATTGTGATAAAAGGGATGCCAGCGCTCTGCTTTCTATGAAGCTTGAACATGCACGCCAGAAGTTGATTTAGTTCTTTATGAATAAACCTGGGTGGTTGTTAACTACTTTACTTTTCTGTTATTAACAGGTTTGACATATTAGACACAACTTGATATTATTTTACGCCAATGGACGCTGGTGGTTAAAACTGTATTCTCGTGCATAAACTCTATTTGCAAAGTTAACTAATCGTTTTGTAAGAAAGTGCACCTCATCCTAATAAATCTAGAACAGGTGATGGATTTGCAAAGGCCCTGATTCGGCAATGTTCTTGACAGGAATATTTCTTCACATTTGTCTTAGGGAAAGGCTCTCAGATGTCACTGGCAGCTGACTTGACCTTTTGCAATCTGGGAAATGTCAAAGATGTCTTAAAGGTCAATTTTAATTGGCATTATGCCCTTACGCTAAAAAACGCATTTTTGGGCAAATTCATTTATCTGCCAACACACTACTGTGGCTTTCAGAAGAATGGCCGTTAAGCGTATCTTATCGAAACTACGACCAGTCCAGTGAGTGTAAGTACAAACTGAGTACCACAAAAGGTGATATCAAAGCACTGAAATGTCGGAAACCTTTTAAGCACCTACGTTGTACAAATAGGTTGTAGGTGGAACTAATGACAGCACCACATGTTCCAGGTAAAAAAAGGGGAAATGGAACACACTGCCTGATATCCCATCACCCAGTTCGCTCAGATGCATTATGGTAAATGTGGTAATTATTACTTCAATTAAAAGTGTTTTATTTTCACCATGGTTGGTACAGCCAGTGCTGTGTATCACTAGGTGTTTCAGGATAATAGTCCTTCTTCAGGACAGAGTAATATCTCATTGTAAGGGTGCTGGCCATGCTGCTCTCAGTCTTAGCAGTGTGCTTCTTTCCCCCTTTGTTTGATAAGACTCCCTAGAGCTGAGGAGCTGTGGTTGGTGTGCCTGCTCTCACTGAGTGGTACAGAGAACTGAGAAGACTGTGCATTTCCTGCATCTCTAAAAGAACTTATAACTGTGTACTGATGAAGGACAGCTATCCTGAAACATGTTTCTAGAGATACACAGCAGTGGCTACACCAACAATAATAAAACTAAAGACCTTTAATGAATTGTTACCATGCACTGCATTTACCATAATGCATCTCACTGAACTGAGTGCTGGGATATAAGGCAGTGTATAAGGCAGTGTGCTCACTTCACCCTTAGTTAACGCCCCCAGGTAGCTGGTATTATGTAGTTCTGATTATAGGACAATAACAGGGAATGTGGGCACAGCCAGCAGAATGACAGCAGGTGTTCACTTAGAATGTTGGGCACAGTAACAACAAACATGTTCATAGTGGGCTTTAAAAAGAATTGCATTTTCAGACATCAAAGACAGATGTAAGCTTGCTGAAAAGAATATTGGGGAAGTATGCAATTAGGATGGGAAAGCACAGCAAACATCCCTAAATATGGAAGAAATAAATGGGAAAAAGAAAAGTATAATTTTGTCGCTGAACATTTCTTCTTACCTTAAAACGATGTGCTGTCCACAATACAATCCACAGCCCTCGGGTTAGTGGAAACAGGCATACATCTCCAAACCCACAACTTTTTTTTTCCAATTATACTCCAACTTCAGTTTTGTCAGTCCACTAAGACACATGAAACTATGGCTCGAGGACGTGCTCATTTTGTAAGAATCAAAGCCTTAGTGGCCATTTAATAAAAAGCTATGAGTTGTTTAAAAATTAGCTTAGTCAAATAAGCAATGTACCTCTACCACTTCGGTTGCCTCGCTTCTGTGAATGTGCTATTGGCTGTGACATCTAAAATGTAACAGCAGACTTTTCTCTCAGCTACCTTTTTAAAAGCCAGGGTCCTCACTCAAATTTATCAGTTTGTACTATTGACATTCAGGTACCGATGTTAGGAGACATTTTATCATAGAGTCAGACAGTGCTGGTGTAGAAGGGCCAGTCAAAATCCAGGATTATGTGACGTCTCACCAACCAGTAGGAACTCTAAGGATCATATTCAAGAGCCCCTAGCACCACCAGAGAGTCATTTTTAGTGACGCTCGGGTGGCTCTATGCACTGAACCATATTTACAAAGTGGCGTTAAGCCACTTGTGGCTTAAAGCCACCTTGTAAATACGACCCCTTCACACGCAGCACTTTGTGTGGAAGGGTTGTGCAATGAGTGTTCCATTGTGACACTGCCCCAGGTTTACTAGTTTTTGAAAACCTGAGGCAGCGCCAAAATCTAACTCCACCCCAGGGGTGGACTTAGCATGATCTCTGATACTGTCTGCTCATTTTATGTCTCCTTGATGTTGATTTTGAGGCTGGGAGGATGAGGGAGGTAAATGAGTAAATGTGTGTTGTTGTTTCTGATGTTACAGGTCTCCAGCAGTTGAAATCTGAACAACAGTGGGATTGTAGCTATTGTCAATTTTTTCACTCTACTGACTGCTGTGTTCTGGAACTTTTGTTCAGGTGCTGCACAGCATTAAGATTCCAACAAGTACACAAGCTTGGTCGATTTTATCAAGTTCCTCTACGCGAGGATGGCTGGAATACCTTCAGTATATGGTTGTGAATGGCATATCCAGTCTCCAGTCTCTTTGAAGCAGCTTAACAGTGGAAAATCAATTACTATTATGGTGCCTTCTCTGCATTGCAGGAAGTTGTACGGGAGCGCGCAGTAAGTTCTTGCCTACGGTTCAGGCCTTTCATCAGGGGAATTGCTATCAATCGTACAGCAGGTGCAGTGACACCGGGGCCCAGAGCCCTTGGGGCCGATAGAACCCTGATATTTTTTGTTTTATGCTAACTCAACAACAGCCAAAGGGACCATTTTCTTAGCTTGCATTAAGGCCCATCGCATCCTTGCTACACTTCTGAATGTGATTACTTTTTGCACTGTTCTGCCAAATATTTACATAGCTTGAGCGAATCCGCATGTGTGGATTTAGATGACGAAAGCTGGTGTTTGCATGCTACGCTAACCATTTTTCTTGTTTGCAGTTAAGGGTGCTGGTTGCTTGCCAGATTACCATTCTCCTATCTCAATGTAGGTATTTGATATAAATGATATGGCCTTTTTCTATTTCCTTATTTAAGGTATAACGACAGCCGAGGCACACTTATCCGTCTTATCAGTCTTTGTCTGTTTTCACCGAGCCAGAACTATCTGGATCTACAAGGGGGGAAAGTTGTCACTAGGAATTAGAAGACAAACTGTGCCATTAACTGAAAAATATTTCAGCAAAATGTCGATCTATGATCGAAAGTACAAACAGATACTTTGGTCGCAAGTCCTGAGATTCGCTGAAAAATAGGATTTGACAATGCAAAATCCGAAATCAACCTGGAAAAGGTAGTTTGTGAGATGGAACAGCCTTCCTGATCTTTGTGCACATTCTAAATCACAAAGCGGAGAGGATGTTAATGGGTCATCCCTCTCTTCCTTTTAAATTGGCATGCCAGGTATCACTAGGTTGCCACAACAATGCTAGTTTCAAATCATCGAAGAGATATACCAACACCCAACTTGAGGAAGTATTCACAAAGTGGAATCTGTTCTTGTGGTGAGGCTTCCACTTTGTAATGGTAGCGGGTGGCACCTCGCGGGAGCAGAATGCGGTCCAGGGTGCCACTTCTTAAATTCCCTGCCATTCAGAGGCCTAAATCCCTTCATTTGTAAGCATTGTCAAAAATATTGAGGCAGCAGGAGGTTTTGCGGACTTCAGCAAATTTAATTTTTGGGAGTGACTGATTACTGCCGTAGTCGAGTTGCAGAATGAAGTAAACTTCACAGACAAGTTTGTGTGCAAAAACACACCTTATCATTTCACGTATCACTCAGAAAGAGCAAAATATCGTGATATCACTGGGTAACTCAAGAATAGCAAATCAAGCAGTTTTCAGAGTGACAGAATACGAAAGTGATTTTAACTTTAGTTCAATATATGTAATTTTATTCATCATAAGTGTCATTTGAATTTCGTAATATTTCTAGTGTTAACGATCTCAGCAGCAGCTTTTGACCTCTCTCAAGAATTTAATTTACCCTGTACGGCCAATCAGCCAGTAGCCATTGAGATTTATTAATTTCGGTAAATGTAGTCTGATATTCTCCTTTGAACCTGGTTGGGATTGTTACCGAATAGAATGATGCTCAATTAATCGACCACTGATTGATGAAAGGCTGAATTGGCCTTCTTGGGATTCAAACTCATGATCCGCAGGGCAATGTCAAGTCAGCAGTGAGTACTTATCTCGCTCAGCCATCTTATCAATATTTCATTTTCACTGAGTCTCTGAATAATGAAAACAGAAGGGAAAACATCACTATCCAATAGGCTTAGTCTAGCCAGCATACATTCTCTGGATTGAGATGCATCTGTTTCTCTACGTCCAGAATCTGGAAGAACAACATAGTGACCAAACAGGATTAAGATTAAACTGGGGCAGGAAGTTGGTTGCTTGCCTAGTACATCAGGTCCAACCTCGTGTTAATACAATCACAGATAGATATTCCAAGGAATTCATGGGAATCGGTTCATTGTAAATTCTACTGCAAATAAAGACATGGATATTTTAAGAGACGTGTTTTTGTTGGGATTTGGTCGTTAGTGATAAAAAAACAAATACGTATATCTCAGTGTATTATGCTGTCAGTGTTTCTTTTTACTCGGTTTATGACTGGGGCAAAACACCTTTTGAATAGAGCGTGCTCTCCATGTGATCATAGAACAACATTAGATGTATTGGCTACAGTCTTCCTGCATTAGTCAGAGAAGGAAGTGTACACTGTCATCAGAGAACAACGTTTTCAAACAATTGCCAGAGGATGAGAAAATCAATGAAAAACTACCGATGAACCATGAAAGTGTTGTGTTTGTTGCTTTTTAAAAGGATTTGATATTTTGAGCTCTTTCTGGGTTTTGAAAAATGCTAAATTAAGCACCAGGACAAGTTTGGTATGAAGTATATGATGAATAAACGATCTGACTCACTTGCTCACTTACTCGCCCAAATGTTTTGCTGTTCATTAAAATTCAACATATTTTTAGGTCTTGCCTAGAAACAGTTGTAGCTGTTTTTTTTTCAAACAGACCTATTGCATCCAATATACACCTACAGGGGCGTTTTTGCCCATCCGTTACCCATGATTCCTGTTTATCTCACTTCATTTCTACTGATTAAATCTCTTTCCTCTTTACTCTTGTGTTTGTGGTACTCAAGGAGCTAATTTAGAATCTCTGTATAAGCAGGGGCATAGCAAAGGCCCCTCAGCCTGTGCGGTGCCGGGGAGAGGGGAGGGGGGGGGCGAGGTCCCTGGGGGACTCTCAGCACAGCTGCTGGCCTAAGGGAGTCCGGGGTGGGACCCCTCAATGTTCTGTGCAGGGGGACCCCTCCAGTTTCGTTACGCCACTGCATATAAGAATTGTTATACAATCATTGCAGGAGGTTTATGAACCCCTTACAAACATTTTAGGATATTGTCTGGGTTTACCATAGATAAAGATGATTATTGGGAAGTCCCATTCCTGTCCTCACCTGCAAAGTATAGCCGTTCAAGGGCAGCGATTCAGTTAGAACTATTCTCACTGTCATACCACCTTCATGTCTGCAATGGTGGATCGAAATCAGAGAGCCTACACAGTGCACTTTTAAAAGGGTCTGCCAAAAGATTTGCATCACCTTCATAACGCTAGACCTTATTACCTGCCACTAATTGGTGGATATGCCATAGATCTAGGGATTGGGAGTGACCGTAAGCCCCTAACCCTGGGGGAGCAGTGGGTAAACAGTCACATCTAACTGCAGGAACAAATAATAGGAAGGATGTAAATGGGACCCCCATTATATCATTAGGGGATACCACACACCAAACTTATTAAGCTCGTGTGCCTGTTTTATCTTCATGTGCTCGTGAAGTTATAGCTGATGAAGTTATTATGGAATCCAAAGGAAAATTGTTTAAACATCTGAAGCAGTTCTTTACGAAAAAAGGAGGATCACAAAGTCCAGAGATTGGTAATTATAGATGGCATGAAAGTATTTGCAGAGTAATAAATAAAGCACTGATCAATGCAATAAAGAAGGGTGGGAATGCAGAAATATATGTTTCTAGGACAAACTATAGAAAGATTTAAATATCGTCTAAAAACATCCTGAGGCTACGTATTGGCACGATTTGCATGAGGCTTGCATGCCAAAGGATGCAAAGACTTTCTGGCATATCGTTGCTCAGGGGGAACAGGGAGGCTGTACAAAGTCTGAAATACATATTCAACCTTATGAATGGGTTTCCCATTTCTCCAACTTATATAATGATAGCCCTATTGAATATATAGCCCTTCCTTGTCCTTCATTATTGGAAGTCGACTTAGATCCATCTACACAAAACACTGTTCTGGAAATTCAATTCACTTTGAAAAATACTTTGAAAGCTATGAAAGCGCAACAAACTGGCAAGGCTCTCGCCCTAGATACAATTTCCAACGATTTGTTTTGCTCAGACCCCCTTCTTTTGGGACATTTATAAAAATACACTTTTGAATACAGTAGCATCTGAAGAGCTAATCCTGGATTTAGGGGCAGAGATCATACCTGTTATGGTAGCCCGGGGAACTATCAGCCAATACCTTTATTTGGTAATCTGAAGAAGCTATTCTGCAAGCAGGTGTTGAACAAATTAAACCTCTGGATGGGTGAAAAAGAATACTTTCCAATTTCCAAGAGGGCTTTAGGTCGAGGGTTAGCACTATTGACCAGGTCTTCTGTTTCCTCACTGCCTAATGGAAGACCATTGACTTGACTCTCTGACGTCTTTATGTGGCCTTCACTGATTCGAAGGCTTCTTCAACACTGTGCCATGGAAACAATTTTGGGAGTTATTGTTAAAAAAGAGAATCCCTCCTGGCTTCCTTTTCGTGTTAATTTGGCTACACACAGAAAATGGTGTACTGGTTCGCTGGGATATACATGAGAAAATGCCCAGCAGAAGCGTTAGACAAGAGGGAAGTCTCACACCCATACTATTTTTGCTGTATGTAAAGGAATCCATCTCGTTTCTGAAAGACTGGATGAAGGATTACTCAATTATTTCTAGCCAAAATGTACCTGTCCGTTTATTTACATATGATACCTTGCTGATGTCTGTAAGTCTCATGGGTCTGTGAGTATTTTTTGAAAGATTCAACTTACTCTCTTTTGATTACGGCTTTAAAATTAACACAAGTAAGTTAACATGGTATTCAGTCCTCACAATTCATTCAAACAAACTATGGTTTTAAATTATACTGTTCTAGAAATAGTACATTAATTCATCTTTCTAGGCATTGCCTGTCAGATTCCAATAACTGTGCATTACACATTCTCAAAAGCCAACTTATTACTGAATATGGGATGGCTACCCTTCGCAGAACTACAGAGATTTTCACCCACTATACTATTTACCCGCTACTATAAATGTATAAGGCTAAGGTAGTGAGTGCGGCACTTTACCCCGCTGAACGTTGGGGCCATTGTAAGGCTGAGACTCTAGATATGAGAAGATACGTTCATGAAGTCTCTATTGAAGGTTCCCCATCGCTCCGCAACCTCTCTTGTATGGTTTGATGTTTCCTTAAACTGATTTCACACTTTATGAACATAAAGCCATGAATCCATTGGTCGCAAATTACTTCCCTATAGAGAGAGGTTGCAAAACAACATCCTTAGTCCAGAGGGATACGGTCCAGAGCCTCGGAGTTGTCATTGATTTTTTATGCACGATGTTGGCTTCAACTTCTGGAACTTAGGGGCCTTTGGGATAACCCCACAATGTGACCAGTAAATGCTTCGCAAAACGTTAATATCAGATTTGTGCATGTGCCGGTTGGTGGGCGTAAATGGAGGCTAGTAGCCTGACACACTTTTCTTAGAATTCCAATGTGAACTGAAATTTGAGGATTTTTTGGACAACATCAACCCCCAGCACATGAGCACTTTATGTTAAACTCAGACTGGGCCCTTTACCTTCTGCAATTTTCTTGGTTAAGTGGTTGAATCCTAGAGTGTGCTCCCCAATTTGTCCTGTGTGTGATTACCCAATGACTGTACGGATCACGTGTAGTTTGTTGTGCAGATGATGAAATGTGCACTAGGTGTGCATGTCAGTTTGGCTGGTCGTCTTAGGCCTGCCAAACAGACATGCACACTTAGGTTTCTCCAACTCGGCTGTGTTGCACAGTCGATTTGGTGAAACTGCACAGTTCCCAGTGCTCTGTCTGAGCGGCAGACCAATCCTGGCACTGCTCTCATGCTAGGTATAGCATGAGAGCAGTGCCAGGATTGCATGGGAAGCCTGTGCTGGTGTCCCAGAGACTGCTGGGACGCCAACACCATTGAGGGAAGAGGAACGAGGTGGCAGCAGCAGCTAAGATAAGGTTTTTTAAAATTATTATTTTGTACCCCCACTTCCCGCTTCCCTCCGCCTGCCCATTCCCTTGAGATTTGCGGTGGCCGCTGCTGCACTGAACCTCTGTACCCAGTGGATGGAGCTAGTGCTTCTAGAAAGTGGACTTCTGGAGGTGTGCTGTTATTGAGGATTTCAGGTCCAACACTGCTCCCAGTACCCTGCAGCTCCTACAGATACCCATGCTATGTGGGCCAAGTGCCACCTTTCTTTGGTTTTGAATCATTTCAACATGGGCCCGCTCTATGTGCACATACACATTTATGTGAGGTGGCCATCTCAGAAATGTTTTTCTTATGCTTTAACGAAAATTCTTTTATGATATCTGTTGACAGCTTGCACACATGCACCGAGATCATCTTGGAAGTGCTTTCTAAAGCAAAAACATGCCAAGGTGTCCATTGTACTTTTTCTTTTTCTGTACGAACAATCGTTTAAAAATGGCTTCTGTCTTAGAATGTTTTTTCTGAAGGCAAAAGCTAAATAATTTTAACATGGCTGCCAATAGTGCACATGCATGCACAGGAACTCTATTTGAATTTTTTCGTTAAGGAAAAGCCATTCCAAGTTCAAGTTCCAGGATGTGTGCACAGGGCTGGCTTTAGAACAGAGGGAGCCCGGTGCCACAATCTTTTGTGGCACCCCTCCCTCCCATGATCTCCTCCACAAGTTCCATCACTACCATTCTCCAACAGTGGCCCGATCTCTCTATAGCCCTTCTCTTACATGCATTTAATTTTTTAAAGTGCTACTCATAGTTCACTCAGTTCTGTGATCTGCATGGTACACGTTATTTGAAGCAGGCGCGTTAACACTCTGTGCTACTTTATAATGAGTCAAACCTGCCACAAGATAAAATTCAGATCTCTCACCAATAGGAACATTAATCTTCAGAGTTATCTTGACATTAATATTGCTGCCTGAAAATTGCTGGAAGTTCAAGGAAGTTCCCTTACTTTTAAACGCATGTTATTCTTAAACACAGCTTCCCCACAAAAATCAGCGTGGAGTGCACCTGCACTCCTGGCACCGCCCTAAAGCCGGCCCTGCGTGTCTACACACATGGTAGCTGTGTTCGAAGGAGTTTTCTTTTGTTTTAAAAAAAAATCAATCCAACAGCGCCTCGAAATTTGTGAACTGGTTACCTAGGGAAGAAATCCTTTTTTTAAATGTTGTATATTGTACATAAATCATCTCAGTGTCATGTGCCATTGTACCTGTCTAAATTATTTAATCACTTCCCAGACATTTTAGGTCCTTCACTAAAATCCTCCTAACTGCTCATCCGAACTTTTTAAGGAGACATGCAGGGTACCTCCCTCTGGAACTCCCTTCCTCATTTACAGAGATCAGAAAAAGGATACCTCGAGTTTGGAAGATTGCTAAAACAGTCACCCATCCCACTCCTCATATTGCCTTTTCATTGAACACATTGACTAGCTTCCAAATTGATCTTCCATGGAATTCCATAAGTACTGCGTAACACTGGGTGGTTATCATTTTGCCCTCACCTTCCAGACCATATCACCCTTTTAAAGCATGATAGAATGCTGTAAGCAAGACTTACGTCTGCTTGTTAGAAATGGTGTCTTTGGTTGACAATCAAGTTATGCCCTGTCCAAGCAAGGACCCTCACTCTAGTCAGTGTAAAGGAGAATCACCCTCAGTTAACCCCCCACTCACCCCCTTGGTAGCTTGGCACGAGGAGGCAGGCTTAACTTCAGAAGCAATGTTTAAAGTATTTGTACCAACACACACAGTAACAGTGTGAAAACACTACAAAATGGACACCACACCAGTTTAGGAAAATAGGCAATATTTATCTAAATCAAACAAGACCAAAATAACAAAAATCCAATATACACAAGTTAAAATATGAATTTTCAAAAGAATAAGAGTCTTACTCCATAGAAAACAACAGAAATAATGATTTTGCACAAAGTACCTAGTTAGCGTCAAAAATAAAGCCGCTTGGGCGAGCATGTGTCGGAAAAGGCAGCAATGCCTTCCTTGCAAGGGAGGCCGTGCACTGTTTCTTCTCTGGTCAGGTCAGTGATACAGTGTTTTTCTCCCTCGCAAGAGAGCGATGCGTCAATTTCCGGACAGGGCTCCTCGGATCTGTGCAGAGTCGGGTTGACTTTGACACTCAGGGACAATGCATGGAAAATCCGGTTGCACAGTGTTAGGTTTGAGTCGTTATCAGCAGCTGCAAGCGGGTGTTGAGCATCGTTGCTTCAGCAGTGATGCATCGGTCTCCCAGCCGCGATGCAAGTAGAGTGTTGATTTTAGCCGCGAAGCCGGTGGTGCGTCGTTTATCAGCTGCGTTGCAGATCGTGCGTCGAAAATTTCCCCGCATGACGTTCTGTGTGTGGATTTTCGCCTCTTGTTCTGCCAACTTCACCTTTCAAGGGCCCAGGGACTAGATAGGGCACCGCTTGGCAGGGCAGGAGTCTCAGCAGAGACTATCTATTGTTAAAGTAATGTTTTGGTGATATTCTGTTAGCGCCTATCCCTATAATTTTCCCCCCTTTTCTTCACAACTTTTGAGTCTCAGCAGAGGGTCCAGGTGCTGGCAGAGGAAGTCTTTGATGGCCCTGAGACTTCAAAATAGGAGGCAAGCTCAGTTCAAGCCCTTGGAGATTCCTCATAAGCAGAAATATACCATTAAGTACAGTCTTTGTCCCCTTTCACAGGCAGATGCAGCAACTGCAGGATATCCCAACAAAGCACAGTTACAGGCAGGGGCAGCACTCCTCTTCAGCTCTTTAGCTCTTCTCCTTGGCAGAGGTTTCGCTTGGTTCCAGAAGTGATCTAATTTTCAGGGGTTTTGGGTCCAATACTTATACCCCTTTCTGCCTTTGAAGTTGCCCAACTTCAAAGAAAAGTCTCTATTGTTTACAGGACCCTGCCTTGCCCAGGCCTGGCTCCAGACACACACCAGGGGCTTGGAGACTGCTTTGTGTGAGGACAGGTGTAAGTGACCACTTCTCCCTCCAGCCTAGCTCAAATGTCCCATCAGGAAATGCAAGTTACACCCCAGTACCCTTTGTGTCACTCTCTAGTGGAGATGCACAAGCAGCCCAACTGCCAGTCAGACCGAGACAAGGAATCCACATACAGGCAGAGTCACAGAATTGTTTAAGCAAGAAAATGCCTACTTTCTAAAAGTGCATTTTCAAGCTAACGATTTAAAAACCAACTTCACTAAAATATGAGGTTTTAACTATGAGTTCAGAGACCCCAAACTCCATATTTCTATCTGCTCTCAAAGGGAATCTTCACTTTAAAGTTATTTAAAGGCAGCTCCCTTGTTAACCTATGAGAGCGATAGGCCTTGCAACAGTGAAGACTGAATTTCACAGTATTTCAGTGTTAGGACATGTAGCACACATCAGTACATGTCCCACCTTTAACACACACTGCACCCTGCCTATAGGGCTACCTTGGGCCTACCTTAGGGGTGCCTTACATGTACAAAGAGGGAAGGTTTAGACCTGGGTAGTGGATACACTTGCCAAGTTGAATCAGCAAGTTAAAACTACACACACAGACACTGCAGTGGCAGGTCTGAGTCATGTTTACTGGGCTACTAATGTGGGTGGCACAACCAGTGCTGCAGGCCCACTAGTAGCATTTTATCTACAGGCCCTGGGCACCTCTAGTGCACTTTACTAGGGACTTACTAGTAAACCAAATATGCCAATCATGGATAAACCAATTACACACACATTTTACATAGGAGCACCTACACTGTAGCACTGGTTAGCAGTGGTAGAGTGTCCAGAGTATCACAAACAGCAAAAACAGAGTCCAGCACACATCAACAACCTGGAAAGCAGAGGCAAAAAGTTAGGGGAGACCACACCAAGATTGCCAAGACTAACACTGCTTATATTGTTTCTTCCTCTCTTGCGTGTTACTTTTTCTGATCTATCTAATGCCACCTCCCCCCAGACTGTAGTGCACATTAGAAATTTGCAATCCTGTCCTCTACATTGGTGGATGGGTGATGTCACAATATTCATATTCACATAGAGCAGCACTGATTGCTGATTATATTATCTAAACAATGGAATCTAGCAAGTAAATTGAACATTGATTATGTGCAAGACACCTTAAGTAGATGCACAGATGTGGAACACAGAGGTGAAGTGGCAAACTTTAAAAATGTTTGTGCTCTTTTAGACCGTGCTTTCAGGCTACTTTGTTTTGATTTCTTCGTGGCCAATTTTAGGAATCTTTTTTTGTTTTGTTGAATGTGCATATTGTTGGATGGCTTTTTCATTGTATGCCTTTATTATTCTTTCCCGTGAAGCATGAGAGTTTACCACTCTCATCCATTACTCTTTCTCTCACTCTCTCTCTCTCCTTCTTTATCATTCACTGCAGATTAACCTTACCTCTTTCCTGTGCCCTGGCACTATGCACCTTCATGTCACTGCTTCTTTCTCTTGTCATTGCCCCTCTTTTATTTTTCTCCCTCTCTCCTGTCACTGCACTTTTCTCTGGTGCATTCCCCTCAATCGTAAAATGCCCAACAGCTGTTACCACTGGGGTAGAATTGGCACGACATGTTACAAACTCCATTAAAAATGGCCTATCTGAGGCCTAATGGGGAACAATACTTGACCAAAAAACCCAACCTTTGTTTGCATTTTAATATAGCACAAATGTATCCAAGGGCAACAGGGCGCTTTACATCAGCACCAGCTTACATTACACAAAGTCAGACTTCCTTCTTTGTGTGTTTAGGCCCTGAATCACATGAATTTGAGCCAATGTTGGACTAAAACCTGACTCCCCTGTTCCATAGTCGGCATCTCTGGCTATTAGGCCACATCTTCTCCTTCAACATGTCCTCTTCCTTATATTGTTCAGTATTTACTTACATAACTCAAAAGGAAATGCCATACTTCTATATTCTGCACTTCATCTCCTAAACTCTTATCATGGAAATCCACTCTGAGAGCACAAGGAACATTCTCACATTCTCACTGAGCAAGCAGTCTACAAAACGAGCTTAACCTGAACAATGATGGTGGTAAGCATACTTTAAGCTACCTTTTGTTGGTAGCTGTGCTAAAGTTCACAATTAACTGATAAAAGGATCCAGTGAGATTCTTTGTTATGGGGCTTTGTGCCTCAAGGTTTGCTATACAATAATCTTTGAAGGCTATGGGGAAAGTAACATCTGTAATTTGCTAAAGAAATTGCCAGATGTAATGGCTGAAGTATCTGTGAGGTATTTGATTATGTCTTTCTGAATGTGGTTTTAAAGGTTTTACATTAGGTGTTGATCGAACTTTGAGTTGGTTTCTTTGCTTTGGTTAATTCTGGGGTATATTAGTTTAGGCTTTGATTTAGGGCCTCGTTTAGAACTTGGAGGGTGGGTTACTCCCTCACAACGGTGACAGATATCCTGTCTGCCAAAATCTTAATCCCAATTTGTTCTATGACATTTGGATTTTGACAGACTGGATAGCCGTCACCTTTGTGATGGAGTAATCAATCCGCTGAGCTCTAGATCAGTCACTTTTGTTACCCATGTACTGAACCAGGCCCTAACGGTCTGATTTAGATTTTGGCAGATGGGTTACTCCGTCACAATGGTGAAAGTTAGCCCGTCCTATAAAATATAAATCCCATTATATCCTATGGAATTTAGATCTGTTTTGACAGAGTAACTTGTCTGCTGAAATCTAAATCAGGCACTAAGTTAGGCAAAGTGAATGGCAAAGATATTGGGCCTACTGCTAAGGTGTGAGCTTTCTTCGTGGGGGATTTGTTGCCAGTGGGTCACGGAGACAAAAGTAGTGATTTTTAGATTTGTTTCAGAAAGTGATTTGTCCAGTTAAGGGTTCCAAGTTTTAATATGACTAAGTCATTGTTCCTGCTGGAAAACAGATCTGTTGAGTGACCAGTCATTTTATGTTACAGAGGTGGAATGTATGATGGAACAATGCATGCGAGAACCACGCATGCCTGAACAACCTGGTCAGAACAACAAACGCGTTGTTACCATGAATGCCTTTACCACACATGCCATTTTCAATGATTTTTTGTGTAAAAGTTTGCACAGCAAAGGCATGTGTGGGAACGGCATGTGTGGTTATAGTATACCACCCCCTACCCACCCTAAGGCCTAAAAGTACTCCATCTCAATACTAAAACTACCCCAACACCCTGCCCCTAAAAACAAAAGTACCCCAACACCCCCACATACTCTGAGTGCTAAAACATTCCCCGTCCTCCGCAGCAACCCTAAAAGACTCCCCATCAGCCCCTAAAAACAAAACTACCCCAATCCCACCACCTGCCCCTAAAAACAAAACTAACCTGACCACCCACCCCATCCCAAAAAAAACGACCCCAACTGCCACCTCTAAAAACAAAACTACCCTAATACCCCCAGCCACCGTCAGCCCTAAAACATTCCCCGATCCCACCACCCATCCGAAAAACAACCGACCGCCCATCCCGCCGCTAAAAACCAAACTACCCTGACCCCCCACCCTGCCCCTATTTACCAAACTACCCCCGCCCTTCCACCCCGCCCTAAAAACAAAACCTACTCTGAGCCCCCCACCCCACCCCTAAAAACAAAACTACCCATACCCCACTCCTTAAAACAAAACTACCCCAAGCCCACCAGCCCGCCCCTAAAAACAAAACTACCCCAACACCCCCACCCACCCTGAGCCCTAAAACCTTCCAGACACCCCACATGTCCTAAAAACAACCAATCCCCCAATCCCTCCCTAAAAATCAAACTACGCTGATCCCCCCACCCAATAAACCAAACTACCCCGATCCCCCACGCAGCCCCTAAAAACAAAACTACCCGACCCCCCACCCCGCAGCTAAAAACCAAACTACTCTGACCCCCCACTCCCGCCCCTAAAAACAAAACTACCCTTGCCCCCACCCTTAAAAACAAAACTACCCTGATACCCCCACCCACCCTGAGCCCCAAAACCTTCCCTGATCACCCACCCTAAAAACAACCAACCCCCTGCCCGTCCCTAAAAACAAAACTACCTTAACCCCTCCACCTCTGCCCCTAAAAACAAAACTACCAGGAACCCCCCCCCTGTAAAACAAAACTACCCCAACCCCCTCGCCCATACCTCACTCATACCTCACCCACCCTAAAAACAACCGACCCCCCCACACTACCACCCCTAAAAACAAAACTACCCTGACCCTCCACCTGACTCTAAAAAGAAAACTACCCCAACACCCCCACCCACACTAAGCCCTAAAACCTTCCCGACCCCACACCCACCCTAAAAACAACTGACCCCACCTCTAAAAACCAAACTACCCCAATCCTTCCACCCGCCTCTAAAAAACAAACTACCGCGACCCCACCACCCAACCCTAAAAACAAAATTTCCGTGACCCCCTATCCCACCCCTAAAGACAAAACTACCCTGACCCCACCACCCCACCCCTAAAAAACAAAACAAACCACCAAACATCCCTCACCCAGACCCCTAAAACCTTCCCCGATCCCCACCCTTCCTAAAAACAACCGAACTGCCATCCCACTCCTAAAAACAGAGTTACCCCGATCGCCCACCCCATCCCTAAAAACCAAACTACCCCAATCCCCCCACCCCTGCCCCTTAAAAACAAAACTACCCTGACCCCACCCCCACCCCAAGCCATTAATCCACCCCACCCCTAAAAACAGAGCTACCCCGATCCCCCACCCCATCCCTAAAAACCAACCTACCCCAATCCCCCACCCCTGGCCCTAAAAAACAAAACTACCCTGACCCCACACCCCCGCCCCAAGCCATTAATCCACCCCACCCCTAAAAACTATCCGCAAACCCTGCCCCAGCCCCACTTAACTGACTGCGCCCTCTCCCAATCCACCCTTTTTCTGTGCCTCAACCACGCATATGCGTAGTTTAGCACATGCATGGTTAAGGCAGAGAGAAAGGCAGTCATTGTTCCAACAAGCGTGGTTACGCTTGTACACATAAACATTTTTTGGGAGTCATTGTTCAGGACGTTTCCCACAGTGGAGTGCTGTGTTGGGTCCCTGGCATTGCAACACATACCAATCAACCAACAGGGTGTGTATGTTAACATCAGCATTGAGAGAATGGGCTTACATAACATACATCTGCATTGTTTCAGTTTTCCCTTATTTATGTTTTGTTTATGAACCTGAGAAGAGGGTTTATAAGGTGAGTCCTAATCTGAATTTATCAGTGAGTTATCTGTAAATTTCTCTGCAGAGGAGTTTCCAAAAGTGATAAGTGAAATAAAGAATCTGTTTTTGAACTATCGAAAGCTGGCAGAAGTCTATTTATTCTGCAACAAAGATGACCTTCCTGGGGTTTTCATTATGTGATAGTATGACACCAATTCAAAATAGCAATTTAAAATATTTTGCCATGGATTTTGTTTGAGGTCTGAAATTCCCTCAGAACCCTACCATGTTGTTCCTGAGAGCCAAGCCTGATAACGTCCTTGCTAGAAGTGAGCATCAGCAATTATGTATTGTCAACAGACGTCTTTGAAAGGTTAAGTGATTTGTAGACAATAGTTACTTTCAAAGAGCTGAAATGCCAGAAGTAACTATGAGGCAGCTAAATGCAATAGAACAAGTTTAGGTTTTGTGTAGGAATAAGCCTGTATTTGAGGAGATGGGTCCTTGTCTTTGGTCTGGCAGTGTTGGAAGTCTTTGCAGAGGTGGTAGATGTCTGAAGAGGACTAGGATGCTGATTCAAAAACATTTTTTTCAGAACACAAATACCTGTCAACTTAAATGGGCCTTCCACAAAATCGCCACAGTAGGGCAGTGGCATACGCAAAGTCATGCCCCCACTTGCGGAAGTGATTAGGGCCCCCTGTGTCTCGCATATGCCACTGATATTAATTGAGCTTGCACTTGAAGGGGGCTCCCTGAAGGTTTAGTGACTTCCTGAAGCAGGTCCTGCAGGGTCATGTGTCACGCCTCTGCAGTAGTGTGTAGTCATGGTTAAGGCAGGTTCTAAAGCAAGTTTATATGTTCTTTTGTAAAAAAGGCATACTTTTCTGCAACCTCTCAGACCTCTGCCTCACTACATCAGTTAGGAAATGGCTGTTGATACAGGACAAGACACAATGCTACAAAAAGAGCAAATATGTCCCTTTACTACATTTTGACTCTCTTACAGTAAATTAAGTTACTGGATGAGGGGGGTGAAGCCCTACAGAAGCAGCATCACAATCTTTGTCAAGACACAAGCAAACTCCAAAGTAACATGTGATTAACCGTTTGGTAGTTTGGCATAAAAGGTGTTAGACTTAACTTAGAGGCAATGTGTAAAGTATTTATGTGGCTCCTCAAACAGTAATTAAGTGAAAACACAACACAAGAAAAATCCCACACCAATTTAGAGAATAGAGTAGAATGTAATAAATTATTTGACACCAAAATGCCAAAAATCAAATTAGTAGTACTGGAGATATGCAATTTTAAAGATTTAAGTAGTGCTTAAAAGCACAAAGCGCCAAATGTGGTAAACTGGCCATGCCGTACTGGGTCACAGTCACATGTTGAGACTGACTGTGATGGAGTGTGGGCCAAATAAGAGACTAAGGCCCAGATTTACGAAGGCCTAGAGCATCCTTGTGCCACATCAGCGTCATTTTTATGATGCTAATGTGGCTGAACAAGGCCAAAATCGCCACGCCAGATTTTCAAAGTGGCACAATGCGCCACTTTGTAACCCCTTACGCCACATTATGCCTGTGACAGGCATAATGTATGCAAGGGGGGGCATTCCGACTTTAGGGGGACTGCAAAAATGGCACAGTGGAATCTATGAGATTCCACTGCGCCATTTTTTGTGGCATTTTTAACACCTGCACAGAACATGCGTGAAAAATGGGGCACACCATTATTCCTAATTAATCCCTATTTACCTTGCAAGATTAGTGCCAAAATATTTGGCGCTAATCCTGCAATGTATCGCAATAGCGTAAAAAATGATGACGCTATTGTCCCTAACCTGCGCCATGGTGCACCGTATGTTTAATACGGCACACACACGGTGGCTTTAGGCGGGCTCTGATGGGTGCAAGAAAAGTGGTGCTGCACTTTTCTTACCTTTGGGTCGTAGGGCCAGATGTAGCAAAGCGCTTGCGAGTCGCAAACGGCGAACAACGTCGTTTGCGAGGCGCAAAAGCCTCACCGGTATGCAGAAATGCATTTCCGACTCGCAAACAGGAAGGGGTGTTCCCTTCCTATTTGCGACTCGCAATGCGATTCAATTCAAATGGAATCGCAGTTACCATCCACTTGAAGTGGATGGTAACCCAGTCGCAATGGGACCCCTTCCCCTTCCCCTTCCCATGGGACCCCTTCCCCTTTATGACTGGAATAAAAAATATTTTTTCAGAGCAGGCAGTGGTCCAATGGACCACTACCTGCCCTGAAAAAATCCGAAACAAAAGGTTTCGTTTTTTTTTTCAAAGTGCAGCTCGTTTTCCTTTAAGGAAAACGGGCTGCACTTAGAAAAAAAAAAACAGCTTTATTAAAAAGCATTCACAGACATGGTGGTCTGCTGTCTCCAGCAGGCCACCATCCCCGTGAGTGCCCATGCTCGCAAGTCTTTGACACCTTTCTGCATACCAAATTGTGACTTGCAATTTGCGAGTCGCAGGGACTCGCAAATTGCAAGTCGCAATTTGGTATTTTGCTACATCTGGCCCTAAGTTCAGCCCACAGAACAAAGTATCTTAAATCCTGGTTGTGGAGCATTGTGAGATCCTGCTGTGAGGATGCGTCATGCAGCGGTGGGCATGAGGTCCTGCGTTGAGGATGCATCATGCAGCGGCGGTTCCCGGGAGCTACAGTGCAATGATGTGAGGTCCTGCATCGAGGATGTGTCGCATTTTGGCAGATCTGATGCAGAGCTCCAAGGCGATGTGTTACAGTGCAGGGGGTCTGGTAGGACCACAGTTGTGACTTAAAATTCGACTTTACCACCAAAGGGGTTTTACACTACAAATCTTTAGAGACCAAACTCGACTTTCCTACCACTCTCAATTGAAAGTTATCACATATTAAATGTAATTAGGTAACCTAATTTTATCCATGGGGGAGGCAGGCATTGCAATGGTGAAAAACAAATGCAAGAGTTTTTCATTACCAGGACATGTAAATGTTAAAATCCCAGGTCCAACATTTTAAATAAACTGCACTCTGTTCTAGGGTCTGTTTAGGGCCTACACTAGGGGTCACTTATAAGTATTATAAAGGAACGTTTGGACTTGGAAAAAGGTTTGTTTTTCCAGGTTGAAATGCAAAGGCTGCAATTGCAAGCCTGAGACATGTTTAAAGGGCTACATAAGTGGGTGGAACAATGAGTGCTGCAGGCCCAATAGTAGCATTTAATTTGCAGGCTTTGGGTACATGTAAAGCCACTTTACTAGAGGCTTACAAGTGATTTAAATGTGCTGAATGAGGACCTTAAGCACTAGTTTGCAGTGGTAAAGTGCTCAGAGTCCTGAAGACAACAAAATAAAATTCAGCAAAAGCAGGATGAGTAAGGGAAAAAGTTAGGGTAAGACCACCATAAGGTTGACAGGTTTAACAGCTTTATACATCAGTTACCCTAACTTCTTTGAAACCAGTTCAGTTGACAGCAGCAGACACATGCCCACCTCTTTGGTAAGTCTGGAGAGGTTTTTGCAAATCTTAAATCCATGATCTATCTTGCTGCAAAAAATCAGGCAGTGACAACCTCTGTTGCGTGTTACTGTCTGTAAGGAATTGGCCAGCTTCTTCACCAAAAAGACACTGGACTTGTACAAAGTTTTCCCAAGTCAAGTGGCTGACTAACCTCTGCCTGAAAGCACCATCTGTGTTAGGCCCCCGTTAAGCATGCTACCTTATATTTCTTCCTCAGAAGTTGATGACCTTGCATGGCAGCGGTTTGCTTCTTTTCAACAGACCTCAGCTTTCAAGTCTTTGATAAGCCTTTTTACTCAGATGCCCTCTCTCTGATGTCAGGTAACTTCCCTGAGCACCAACACTGTTCAACATTTATGTTTGACTACTACCAGACATTGTACATGCCTTTGGTTTTACCCTTGCTTCCCATACTGATGATACCCAGCTATCTTAATCGCCCGACCATGAATACAATGCTGATCAGCTAAAGGACAGCCTTACAACACTCACTAACTGAATAAGTATTAGCTGTTTAAAACTAAACATCAGTAAAACGGAGGTCATGCTTGTACACATGCAAAGTTCAAGTTTAAGCTTTGACCACATATGGCCTACCAAGCTTCTCCCATTTTTGACCCGCAATACCGTTCACCCCACCACCCCATGGCCACTTCTTGGCAGGCATGGTTTGCCAATGTCAAAACGTTGCAACTATAGGCCCAAAATTCTGGAATGCTTCTGTTAGAAATTGGGTTTCTGGTTGGCTAAGGTATGCACCTAAGCCAGGCAGATCCCACCCACTCTAGTCAGGGCAAGGGAGTTACAAGTCAAAATAACCCCAGCTCACCCCCTTGGTAGCTTGGCACAAGCAGACAGGCTTATCCCAGAGGCAATGTGTAAAGCGTTTACACAATACACACAACACATGTGACACACTATCCCCACCACAAAGGAAACACCACACCAAGTGATGTAAAAATAAACTGTATTCTACACAACATCATTAGATCAAACACAACATGCCAGTAATACCCTGCTACCCAAAGAGTTGTCAGAACATTACACAATAGTTACTCTGCAGAAACCAGCTGTAGCCACACATAACACACAGATTACTTATTATTCTGCAACATAAGCAGTAGTCAGGAATCACATTACTAAAGAAAAGGACTTGTCATAAAAACATCAGAAATGCCCATACCAGGAACATTAGAAAACATATCGCAAGTCATAAAAACATATCAGCATTTCATGCCCATAAAAGAAACATCAGCACATATATATCACATCATATAGAAAACAGGTTAGCATAACAGTCCCCGCAAGTCCATAATAGGAACATCATATAAGTGTATGTCCCTAAAAAGTACCTGTTTTTGAGGAAAAGGCACCTCTAGTGCCACAAAGCACAACAAGGGGGCCCGGCGCTCCTTGTGCACAACAGGGGCCTTGTGGTGTTGTTAGTGGGAGAAGGGTGGCATGCACCCCCTCTGATTTTGATATCGGCCTCCTCCAGGGGCCCATGATCTCTGGGCCCCCTGGACCACAACTTGCCCTCCATAAGGGGGTGGCAAAGCCACAACAACAATTGGGGCCACAGAGGGGACCTTGCGGTGCTGGGGACCTCCAGCGAGGCTCCAATTGGCCAGGCAGGTCACAGGTCAGCACAGCAGTCCAAGGCAGTTCCTGGTGAGACCCTCCAGCAGCATTCTGTGTCCAGTTACAAGTCTGTTTCAGTTCCAAAATCTCTCCAAATTGTGGGGAAAAATCCCATGTACTTATACTCAGTTTTGCCATGGTTTCCCAAAGAAGGGGAGAGAAGGTTCCAACCAGTTACAACTGGTTCTGGAAGCGCACCCTCTCTCCTCCAGCACAGGCTCCAAACATCAGATGGGAGTAAACAACCCCTTTGTGAGAGGCCAGGGCACAGCCTTTACAGATGCAGGTGTGCCCCGCCTTCCCCTTCTCTCAGCCCAGACGTGGACTGGAGTCAAGCTGCAAAACACAAGAGTCATAAGCACAGAGAAACTCTCACGTTCTAGAAGTGCCATTTCTGTAATGATAATAAAAATATTCACAATACCAGTAAGCCACATTTCTTACTACCATTACAACCATACTAAACATGACTACAGTAGCCTCATAAATCGGAAAATACGCCCTAGACATAAGCCAGGGCATTTCCAATGCAATCCTATGAGAAGGCAGCATTCACAGCAGTGAGAATTCAAATAGGCTGTTTGTCACTACCAGGACAGGCCACGCTACTAGGCATGTGTCCTGCCTTCTACATACATAGCACCCTGCCCATAGGGCTAACTAGGGCCTACCTTAGGGGTGAATTACATGTAGCAAAAGGGGAGTTCTGGGCCTGGCAAGTAAAGGCAGATGCCAGGTCCCTGTGACAGTAAACTGCTCACACAGGCTCTGAGCTAGCAGGTCCGAGACAGGTTTGAGAGGCTACTTCTGTGAGTGGCACAAGCAGCGCTGCAGGTCCACTAGCAGCATTTCATTTACAGGCCCTGGGTATAAAGATACCACTGTGCAAGGGACTTACAGGTAAATTAAATGTGTCAATTAGGTATAAGCCAATCATACCAACATTAGAAGGAAGAGCACCTCCACTTTAGCACTGATCAGCAGTGATAAAGTGCTGAGAGTTCTAGAGCCAACAGGAGAGGTCAGAAAAAATAGGAGAAAGGAGGCACAAAGTCTGGGGATGAACCTGCCAAAAGGGCCAGGTCCAACAGTTTCCATGGGCAAAGTGTTGCTTTATAAACAGATTCCAACACTATGGAACAATAATCCATGCCCCAAAACCATTTTGAGTGGGAGTAGATCTTGTGGGACCTGCAATCACTTACTCTGTCACGTTTAACAATCATACACCATATCCCTATGAGAGTTTTTTGCCCATAATGACCATCCTATCCTGGGAATACCCCCAAAATAGCCAGTGAGCTACGTTCAAATGGAAATCCCACTACTTTCTCTCTTCCAAGCAGGCTTCAGGGGTAAAATCAGTACCGTGGACCAGATATTCTGTTTCCTCCTACTATACTGAAAAACAGTGCTAATTGTAAAGGTCACTTATATGTGGTCTTTGTCTATCTGAAGTCTGCTTTTGATCTGTTCCCTCAGCAAAATATGTGTCCGGTTTTGCTGTGGATAAGAATGCCTCCCAGCCTTTTATCGATTATAGTTTAGCTCCATGAAGACAATCATGTCAGCGTTCGAGGCAAACAGGGGCAGCTCTCTGACCTAATTCTGATTAGGAAGGGAGTCTGCAGAGCTGTGTACTTGCCCTTACCCTGTTCTTGCTGTATCTAAACGAAGTGGTGCACTTCCTTTTGTCTCTTTCATTGAACACACAGTCTCTGGCCTACGTGAAGATACTCACTTTTTTATTTGACGAAGATACCCTTCTTGTATCGCAAACACCAAAATGGCTACAAATTTTACTCTCATGTTTTCTGGAGTTCTGTTGACTAAAAGGTCTGGTGGTTAACAGCACCAAGACCAAATATATGTCACTAAACCAACATAAATCTTACAGAGGGAAAATCTACCTGGTAGGTGAGGAACTTCAAAGAGTGAATGCTTCTGAGTATCTGGGCATCAAACTGTCATCTGGTATATCATAGAAACAATACATTGATAAAGCTACTCTCAAGCACAAACAGATATCAAGTGCTGTTTTGGAGGATCATTGTTCTTCACACAGTAAACCTATTGCGCCTCTCCTTCAGATTTACGATCCCAATGCTGTGACAGCAGGGCTATATGGCTCTGAACTATCGGGTTTGAAACCCTTGTTGACATGACCAAATCCTACTCAATAGACCTCGACATGGCCAGGAGGCAAATCGCTGACAAGGCCGGGCTTAGAGCAATATTGTATTGTTGAAAACATAGAGCTCCCCCTGAGTTAAGTCAATTATACAGAAGCCACTGAGGACTTAATTAGGCTAAATAGATTCCATAAAACTTAGTAGTGTAAAAACATCAGCACGTAGCTGTCTTCTCTAGGTCTGCTGAGCTACTGGGAGTTTGTGTCTTCTGAGACGTTTCCATCTAGAGATCAAATCAAAAAGCTACACTGGCTTTGGGTGGCACAAAAAGAGTTTAACAACACCAGAGGAACTCTTTCTACGTATTTTATGCAGTTCAAGTCATGTCCCCTGTATGAAAATTGTCTGGACTGCATTAACAACCCTTAATAGGGAACTATGACCCTGATTTATACTTTTTGACTCAAAACTGCGCTAGTGCAGTTTTGCGTCAAAAAGTTTACCTTTGGCTAAAGCCATTTCTTAACGCCACCCGTTCGTAAAATTTATACTTTGACGCTGGGTGGCGCTAAGACGAGGTTAGAGTCATTTTTCCTGACACTAACCATTGAGCCTTATCGTAAGGCAAAATGACGTTAACGCAGAAACAATGACTCTAATCCAGTTTACGACATGGAAAAACATTGCAAATCGGATATGTGCCATTTTTCCCCAAAATAGTGTCAAAAAGCGATGCAAACAAAGAAAACAGTGGTAAGGAGCCCCAAAATGAATCCCAGAAGCCAGGAGAGACCCGAGGGAGACCCCACACACCCAGGTTCCAGCTAGGAGGACACAGAAAAGACCCAGGGTAGAGACAAGAAGAAGAGAAAATGTTGCTTCAGTGCAGAGGAGCAAGAAATCCTGGTCAGACAGGTGACAGAGCACCAGCATCAACTATTCATCACCTCTAAATTGCCAATTGGGAGGAGAGAGGCAATTTGGAAACAGATTGTCAACAAGATTAACAGTGTGGGTGGCAGAGGCCAGGAGAACTGTCACTGACTGCAAGAATCGCTGCCATGACTGTAAGCGCAGGGCAAAGGAAAAAATGGCAAGGAAGGCAGCACTGCAGACCAGAGGTGGGAATCCAGCACCGCAAGAGGACTTGGACAAGACGGAGGAGATGGTTACAGCCATCATCCCGAAGGGAATCGCCACTGGGATCGCAGGACAGGACAGCATAGACTACCAGGAAACAACACATATGCAGGGTAAGTTGCATACGGGATAAAAATGCATAAATCTCAAGTGCAAGAAGGGGTTGGCACATACCTACTACACCATGCATGTAATCCCTGAAAATCAGGCAGTGGAAAGGGCACGGGTGCATGGGCTGTGCAGGGGCATCCAGGGGCACAGCACAGCACAACACCAACAACCTTTGCATAGGGGTACACCACCATGCCAAGGCTGCTGGAAATGCTGAAGCAGACCAGGAGGGTAGAGTAGAACGTAAAACTGGGCTGCTGTCACAGAACAGCTGATATTGTCAGAATGTAAGCTAGAGGATAATGCCCAGTCTCAGGCCATTGGCTCAAGCAGCATTTACCATTGACAACACTTGCCACTACTACCTATGCTCTGTGTGTTGGTCAATTAGGAAATGGCAGTTAGGTGCCCATGGCACAAACACACTCAAAATGAGGGATCAGTATGACTATGTGATCAATCCACATCAATCCCTATCCAAGTGCAACTCCTGTCAACTGCTCATGTCCATAGACTCAATAAACATCAGGCACTGTTACATACATTATGAAGTACAGAGGAGTAATCTCATAGCCATGCTGCCCATTCCAGGTTCGACCCCTGTGCCTGTGTCACAATAGCTGCAATGCCACCATGCAACATCTCAGGTGTCATAGTGCTTAGACAACTGCATTGAGGGAGAGGACTTATGTGTGTAGCTAGGCAAAAACACCTCTGCCAGGCCTATCAGTGCAATGCAACATAGCACACATACGCAAACATCAACATGGGAAACTACCAATGGTAACACCTGTATTGTTTCATGGAAATGCAATACATTGTATGGTGCTAGGTCTCAACACCGTATTGGTGTATGTGAAAATGATAGAATGGGACAGGGCCAAATTTGTATGTGTGGTGCATTTTGCATCAGCTCAGCAACAAACATTGCAAGGCCTCACCAAGCTAATGGAAGCAGAGGGAGGGTTGATTAGGACAAGAAGGTGGAAAGCCACAATTTGGACAGAAACCACACCTAGAAGATGTGACGCAGACAAATTCCCAACTGCCCACACTACATGTGACATGCCGGTGGGGCATAGGCCTGAGAGACTACAAACATTAATGACAGGAACAATGCATGGGAACCCAGATTACAACGTACCACCAATAGGAAGTCAGTGTCGTCACATTACAACTGCCCCATCACAGACAAGCTAATTGTACAATATCTCATGGCAGAGGACGATGGCTCTCCTGTGGATCTGTCTGTCCTGGACTACCCTGATGACATGGATGACCAGCTGACAACCATCATCCAGGAAACCCTCCAAGATGTCCTGGGAACCCTCCAGACACCTCCTCCAGTCACAATGAGGAGCACACTTGTAGCAGCCACCCCAATTGTGCGACCTGCCAGCTCAAACACAGCTGAGGACTCTGATGACACTGGGACCACCTTTGAGAGGACAGTTGTGGGAGTACAGCAGGAGCTGGCCAAGGAGGTGCAGGTGTGGATGCAAACTATGGCAGCTAGCCTTGAGGGGATGCGTATGTGCATGATGACATCCGCAGAACAGTCAGCAGCCATACAAGTCACACAATCACTACTGCAAGGAGTCCAACAGTGTGTGAGGGACCTCACCACTGCTGTAAGGGAGTTGCCACAACACCTGCCCTCCCAATCTTACAGCTGCATGCATGACAACAAGCAGGACTCCCTAAGGGCAGACGTGGCTGCCTACCACAGGGATGTTGCTGCCATACTCAATAATCAGCAGCTCCTCCTTGCTGCAGTTATGCCATATCTAATTCCACAGATGGCAGCTGCCGGGAATTTGAAGTCCACTTCCCCAACCACTGAAATGTGTGTTGCCCCCTCAAACCCACCACCTCCACCATCAAGGACAGAGAAGACGACACATACATCAGAGGATGAAGATGTGGAAAAGATCACCTTCACCCGTAGGAGTACCCGGTAGCACAAGCCCATGCCACATGGGCACTGTTTTTCCTTTATCTTGTGCTTGACAACATGCCAGTTTTGCTACAGTTGGTGACATGCACTTCTCACAGACA
Organism: Pleurodeles waltl; assembly: GCF_031143425.1. Classification (NCBI taxonomy): domain Eukaryota; kingdom Metazoa; phylum Chordata; class Amphibia; order Caudata; family Salamandridae; genus Pleurodeles; species Pleurodeles waltl. Next base: position 862,961,668 of record NC_090450.1, on the reverse strand, counting down.
CACTGTTAGCCTTACCACTATGGGCAGCAATTGTCTCTCACTACCCAATTGGCAATTCATGTTCCTCTGCACTGAATGACACTTCATCTCAGCATGTCCAATTACATGTCCCTCAACCTTGCAGTTGTGTTGCGTCACAATAGAATGCTTTACACTAATGGGCTCACAAACCAGGACTATATAAATATTGCACTACAGCACTTTAAAATAAACAGCACCTACACAACCACTTTGTCTCTGTGTAATGTGACACATCTACTTTGCTGGAGATTTGTGAAGCATGTAACATGTCAATGGTCACAGTGTCAATACTAAAGTCCAGAATTAATGTGGGCAGATAATAATGCACAAGGACCAGGACTTCTAAATCTTCTGTGCGGCCTTTGCCTCACTTCTGAAGTAAAAGCAGCACAAACTTACAAAATATAATTGTAATTTGTAAGTTTGTGCAGCTTTTGCATTAAAAAATGAGGCAAATGCAGTGTAATATTAGTATATTTCAGGCCCAAGGTATCTACAAGATGAAACTCAATGCTGGCCTCATCCCCTACAAGACAGTCATTGTATATGTGACATTTGCTCCAAAACATACATCCCACACCCACAACATACAGCAGGAATTGCTGTGTAAAAGTGTTTGGCCAATGACGTCAAATAGGAGTACAATTAAAACACCTAGACGTGAATGTTGTATTCTTGACCTCATCTGAAATTGACACTATTCAGTTTAGCAGTGTTCACATGAACATCAGGCTGCAGGAAGACGCCCCACAGTGCCCAACATTCCAACACAAGACCCAAACGATGACAGCTTTAAAATCCCACCTACCTGTCCAATACATGGGAGCCATTGTCACTTTGAGTGGTGGGTACAATGGATGGCTGATGCATTGAGATTTAGCTTTGTTGTAGCTTCCAATATAACAGCTCAGTTGGAAGTGGGATTTTACATGTCAAGAGTGGGATATGGATGCAGGACGGACTACACAGGCCAACAGAAAATTGGCACTGTACACTCATGCAAAGACCCAGATCCCCAAGCATATGACACATGCTATTAAGGAGTACCTAAAACGTTAATAACTATGTATAAAAGAGAACTTAAAATTATGTCACACACCTATACTAACCTAATCTATCCTAACTATGCATTACCTACAACTGGTCCTAACTACCCTATGCTAAACTTACTTACCACATTTAACTAAACACTCTAAGCATTTACTCCCCCATCCCCCTATATGACGGGACACATGTAGGACACCATATACTAACCTAAACAGATACTAACTAATACTAAACAAATATATATTTTTTGTATTTTTTTTATTAGAATACACAAAAGCCCCAATGATGACCACCACCTACCCACCCACGAACCAACATGTAATAATATGAACCCCCCACCCCAACCTACTTAGCCTATCTAAGCTACTAGCCTACTCTAACCTATCACTAAACCCCCTAAACCCACTAAAAAACTGGACAAGGAAAGGGGAGGGAGGGAACGAAATTAGGGGTGAGGAAAGTCAGGAGTTCAGAGGTTTGCCCTTTTTTTTATGTACTTCAGCCTATTACTATTTCTGTCAATGTCCCTCTGGAGGGTGTCAAGCTTCTCGAGGACTTTCCTCATGTCCCTCTGTAGCTGTGATATGGCAGCCATGTCAAAAGCAGCTGATGTGGTGGTCTGTGTACCAGCCGTAGTTGCTCCTGCAGGTGTTGTGGTTGGGGTGCTGTAATGGAAGGTGCAGCAGGTGTTGTGGGTGTTGGTCCCGAGGTTGAGGGTGCAGCAGGTGGGGCTAATGAACTGGTGGCCACTGTGCCACTGGCTGCAGTCGTGGTGGTGGCTCCACCTGTTGTGGCTAATGCCGCTTCCGCTTGGCTGAAAGCCTGCCATTCGTCTGTCGCTCTCTCTCTACTATAGCGTCTTGCCATCATTCGGAACCCAGACTCCACATCCAGGATGTGCCTTTACCCCACTGCCTGCCCCTGGAATTCCCTTTTTTCTGCGGCATTTATGTTGGCAGCTGTGAAAATGAGACAGGCAACCATTAGTGTCATCATTGTGTGATGCATGTACAGATGATAATCTAACACTTTTGCTCAAATTGCACATGCATTCCAAATCACAGTGCAGATTATATATTGTCCCTGAGGAATGACATGGCAACTCTGCCTAACCATCAAGTATTTAACAGCACAGGAAAGCACAACAAGGGGTGTACCAAATAAAGCGATCTGTGCTTTGATGTAGTGCAATGTGTCACAATGCAAATGCAGCAAGTACTAAACATGGGCCAGGCCGAATAATCCCTATCATCTGGAACAACTTCAAGGCACCCAAGACCAGTGATTTGTAGATGTAATTGGCAGGATGGTATGCCGTTGCTAATCATAAGGGGTCAGTGTTGTTTGGGACACATGCATGCTTGAGTTAGATGACTGTCATTTACACTGTGACCATCACACCTACCTACACATATGTTCTTCCCCTACCGCTGTGCCTCAGGGTGGATGGCCATGCAATGCATCACCCCAACTGTCAAGGACAACCACAAAGCCATGTCCACCTGTACATGGATTTAGTGAGTGGAACACATGTGAGGAGGGCTGCCAACTAGGAGTGAGATATCTATTGGTCAATCACATCTACATTCATGCTTCCATTTGTCAACAACCATCAACACCTGATTTGCCAACACATTTACAAATTCACCCACATTGATGCCAGCTCACGTCTGGCCTTGACCTGCCTGCACGCCTATTACATACCACATAAGTGTCACGTAAATGGAGTACAACATATGGGGCTAGATGCTGGGGGACAGTTACTCATACAGTCCTCCGTGTACATTACAATACAGGGATGCACAATTTTGTGTGGAAAACTGATGCATCACTGTCTTGTGAAAATAAGGGTATGGCTTGCTGAAAATATTCTGACACTGGAGCACTTCCAAATTAAATGAAGGCCTACATGTGGCTACTAATCACCTTGTTCACATGCTGCTGCCTATTGTGCAGCACAAGACTCCCAAGATATGACTCTCTGTCTGTAAATGTCTAACCCTTGCACAGTACACTATGTCAACCTGCAGTCAAGTAATATATCAGATCACGTGCCCGCTCATCATATCTTGCAATGATTGCAACACACAAGAGTACTCACACAAAAGCTGCAATGACTACACAGGACAGACATTTTCACACTTACTGGATACGTCTGGCTCCTTAAATCGAGCCACTTCCCGATGGTATAGGGGCCAGTCCACCTGTAAGACATCGAAAGGGAATATATACTCAATGTCTGATCACTGTACAAAGGTGTGGACAACATATCACAGTGTGTAAAAATTTGTATGAGTGAGCTGCTGATCCTGCATGTAGATACTCCAACAGACATACCACTGCAAACTCGCACTGACACTGACACTCCAGTGAGCGACAGACATACATCTGCACACATGCACTGGGCCTAACAATCATGTGGTGCTAAACCAGACTACAAAGATTTGTGGCTAATCCATTTCAGATGGTACTCCATGTCATGATTCATAATTGGGTGACAATTTCAATGGCGCTTCCCTGGTGCACTGCAATACAAGTGACTCAGGTATTGTGGTCTGTGCATCAAGGGAAAATGATCAACTGTCTGATGGACATTTGGGTCAATTTTCAGTCAGCAATTATCATGCATTCAGGGGTCCATGACAAATGTGGCAAAGTTGTATGGAGCCAACAAATGCCCCATTGGCAGTGTGCCCTAAGCCATATATGCCTCCTTTGCCAACATGATGGCAGGGATCATGTGTGTGTAATGATGACAATGTAGCGCTAAACATGGATAGCCCACTTTGCTGTCCCAAAACAGTGAAATGTGGTATGCTGACAGTGTCTTAGCTGATCATTATTGACAGAATGCATGGGCACAGGTGTTGTCATTGCACCTGAAATGTGTTACTCAGGGCCATATGTACCAAGATCAGGTTTTGAGAGTCACACATTGCGAGAATTAGCAACTAGCAATTAGTAAGTTGGATGATCTGAGGTAGAAAACTGTCAATGACACTGTTTGCAAATGATTTACTGCATGAATAATGATGAGGTAGGTCTCCTTTTGCAAATCCCTTGGGAATGGTGGAACTCACAGGGATACTGGCCTGCTGGGCTCAGCAGACCACCATGTATTTGACTGGTTTCAAATAGGGATGTAAATATTTGTTTAATTGCAGCCTTATTTCAGCAGGGGTAAACAGAAAGTATTTCAAAAACGTTATATTATGACAGAAATATTTTTTGGAAGCAGTCAGTGGTCCGTGGAACAACATCCTGCTCAGAAACAATTTTTGGGCATGCATTCACAAAGGGGAAGGGATCCCATGTGGATACCTCCCCTTTTGCAAATGGGTTAGCACCAACTTGAAACGGATGGTAACTGCAATTGTTTAGTGCCTGCCTTTGTGCTCCAGAAAGAATCAAGCAGCGGCCTGCGACTTGATAATAGGATAGGAACGCCCATTCCTAAATGCCATTAGCAAACCTTGTTATGTGATTGGGCAATGTGATAGCAGAATGGCAAAATTGGGGTTGTGCATTTGAATGAATATTTTTCCTGACATAAACACAAAAATTCTGAAAACTAGGCTGTTTATGAAAATTATAAATAGCTTGGTACATGTGGCCCTAAGTAATAGTCGGACATGACTCAACAAAGCTCTGGACTGCATTGTTAACATGTATAAACATGTGGAATACATCTCAGTGCTGGTACACTAACAATTTGTTCTACTTGCATTCCACATGGCCACAAACATTGCATGCAGCATGTCAAAACATCTTCTACTGTCACTCAGGAGCATTCTACTGTACACATTTGTCAATCTGATACTCACCAACAGGGCCACCGATCACCACACCTAAGTGGTCCAGCAGGTCCTGTTCTCGGGCAACCAGGTCAGCCCAGTGATGCTTCAGCTGGTGCTCGTTCCCTGATGTGTTGAAAACACGTTTCAGGAGGTAGAGCACCTTGCCCCAATGCAGCCGACTTGCCTCTGTGTGATATCCCTGTATCACACGGCCCCCCAACTCCAGCATCATCAGCAGAAAGTGGCGCACCCGCCACACAAAGGTCCCAAGCTCCTCCTCACCCATGCGGCTCAGCCTTGCCAATTCTGACATGTTATCGCACAGACATTTAAAGTATAAAAGGGAAAAAAGAAGGAAAATAAATGAGAAAAAGGAAACGTACAACCCAAATTACAAACCCCAACTAATCTAAACCCCAAACAGACACCCAACAGTACAAATACAATTCAAACAACAATAAAATACACAAAAACACTTAAACAGGTACAAAATACAAATAGTATACACAAAAAGACACAAGATAGGCACCACAAGATACAATATACGCATTCCAAACAAGACCAACAGCAAGACACAGCCACACAGTCAAGAAGAAGCTCAGACAGTAAAGTGAAAGTGAAAGTACACCCACTGTACCATGTCTGTAAACAGGATTTCCTATCACATCACTTCCTGTCCCCTTTGTGGCCCGTTTTCTGCCTTGCGTATATTTTGTTTTGATGCATACGTAGTCTGCGTGAATAAATTAGACGCATAACCTACATGTGCTGCAAAATACCACTCATTTACTGGGAAACTACTATTTTAATGGATATCAGCATGAGTTGGGTGCACTGGTGGAATTAATGCTAAGGGCCCACTGATGTGTAGTTAGTGTTTGTGTGGTTTTTCAACGCATTTGCATCAACATTTCTGACTCTAACTGTGTTTGCGTGAATTTTTAATATTTAACATGCATGCAGCCTGTATCTAGATGAAGATAGAATGGTATGGCCTGCAGTGTGTGGTATAGTGGTTGGCCACATGTGGTAGAGCATGCAACTGTGGCCCACATTTATCCTATCTTTGTGCAGCATTTTCTTTATTTTCTGACACAAAAGCGGCGCAAAGTTACAAAATATAATTGTACTTTGTAACTTTGCGCTGACTTTGCGTCAATAAATTACGGCAATGCTGAGCTACAAAAGTAAAAATTATGGTCTGTGTGTTTTGTGTGTGAATTAACTGTTGCAACAATATGTGTGCTTCTGATGGAACGGTATGTAATACATTTGGTGTAATGCTCATGTATGAATGTGTTACAAATGGGTATCTACATCAGATGGCAATCAGTGATGTCCACAATCATGATATGTGTTTTTAATATGTGTTGACTCATTTGAGGTGTATAGTTGTTTGACTTTGGGGACATTACATTTCGCACGACAAACAATACACAGGGATGATTGATTGTGGCTGATGAGGGCTATGTGATATATAATACCCCTCACATATCAGTAATTGTTGGGTACGACTTCATGGTGACGTGTGTAAACTACCTATATGTCGGGTATCTGTACATGTTTGGTAGGTACAATGTTTGTGACACAGTGCCTCAAGTTCAATCATAATATTGAGATGTACACGTCAGTTTGACTAATGAAAATTACCTATGTTACTCATGTGCTGTGGTGGACCTGCAGCCCTGGCTGCATGTGTTCACATATTTTCAGAGGTGCATTGCACAAAGTGACCTGTTCAAATGTGTTGGCATGTGTACCCTGTGTCAGTATTGGGCTCCGTGGTGTTACAGTTTCGTGTAGTTCTAGTCAGGAGTGTGTTGGGGCAAACCTGGAGTTCACAGAGTATCTTGCAAGGCAGAAGTTTCCTAAAGCAGAAGAGCAGCTAACGGCAGACAAGGGGATAGGGCAGCTATGGTAAGGCAGATAATACAGAAGAGTGAATACAGAGCAACCTTAGTGTGTACAAATATGTAAGGGGGTCAGTGATGGACAAACATGCAGGTCTTATCACTAAGACTGTACACAGGGTAGGGCTCAGAACTTTCCATAGCAACAGGGAACGTCAGTGCCTCTGTGCAGATTAGTCTCACAGCTAGTCACCACGCAAGCCCCATAGAAAGGTGGCAGCAGAAATGAATCTGTGTCAGGACCCTCAGGGCACAAACATGAATTGTCCTTATATGCACCAGGCTAGCCCTTGTTTGTCGGGCTGGAGACACAGTAACAAATCCTGGAATACAGCCATAGCACACCGTCACTGTTAGGCACTAATGACTACATGCAAAACTAGACAAAGGATGGGGACTGGATTAGCCTCCTGGAAACCAAGTGCCAGAACAAATACATAGTTAAACACTTCTATATAGGTGAGGACTGATAGTACACTTACCAGACATGATACCCCAAGAGGAAACAGAGGGCAAGGGAAGCCCTTAGTAGGCAAAGGCATGCACAGGGAACAGGCTCTGGTTGTCGCAAAGACTGGAACAGGTCTGGGTAACAGAAAGTAGGCTCTGGCAGAAAAAAACATGAACAGGGCTGAGAAACAAGAAGCATAGTCTGACTGGAACAAGCAGGAACAACGCTGTGTAAACAGAGAGCAGGTTCAGGCGTAATCAGGACTGTAAAACAATCCAACAAATTAATTGTACTCCAATGCATGATGAGGAGCTTCAGGGAATGGCAGCTTCTCAGCTGTTCCAGGGAGCAGCAAGGCCAGGGCAGAGTCACATGGCTGAGCTTCACAAGAGAGCTCACAGGTGTGTGCAGCTTCAGTCTCTTACAAGTCCTGGAGGAGAGAATCCAATATAAGGGGACAACCAGACTTTTCCCATAGGAAGCAATGGATAGAAGATTACAGGCCTTACCGACTACAAGGCAGTGCATTATGGGACCTGAAGTCCATGCAGGCTAATGTAGTTCTTCTATAGCATGCCATATGGAAAAGGGAAACAAACAGGAGTCAGAATGGGAGTCTGGGTGAGTCTTAATGATGATTCCCAGGGTACAGATAGTCCATTTACAGTGCCCACTGGAGATGGGAGGCAGAGACTTAACACATGGCAGTAGCAGGACTTATTTCCAGGGAAGAACTGTGCAGGGCATGTGTTGAGACCATTACTTGTCATACCTGGGACACTCATGCTATCCATTTTCAGGATTGATGCACCTCTTGTCACACAAGCTCCTTGCAGAGATAGCAAATGTCACAATTACTAATGTCAGGGGTCTGTTCGTACATTCCTGTTACCACTGATATTCCACACCCACTGCCTCATGTATGAGGCGTTGACCTTATGATTGGAGATGTCATAGTTGTGTGTCATGTGCTACAGTAGACCATGTTGGCAACGTGGATGTGTGTCATATGCTGTGGTCCTATGATTTCGCCTTACATGTGTGAATTTCAAAAGATGTTTTTTTTAAATATGTGTGTGATGTTTGCTGTACAATCATACACATCACATGTGATGTTGCATCAGAAGTAGTCAGATTTGTCTATGTGACATGCTCCCATGCAATGGAGAAATAAGTAACCAGAGCACGATTGTGTGATAAAGTGAGGCGTTTAATTACATATCCTAACAATGTGTTTAAAGTGACTATTAGGGAAATAGGTTCTGAACGATCTGCTGTCTGCAGCGCATTCCTGCAGCTGAGTTTGGATGTTCCCCCTCATTTTCCCTGACACCACCCGCCTCCTCCTCAGGCAGTTCTTGCTCAGGTTCATATAGGGGGGATGTTCCTCCTCACACAAATTTTGTGCAGGATGACACAAGTCAATATGATCTTGCAGACCATTTCTGGGGCATATAGGAGGCTGCCTCATGTGATGTCCAGGCACCTGAATCTGGACTTCAGGATGCCAAAGGTCCGTTCCGCAATGGTGCGTGTCCTCTGATGTGCCTCATTGTATGCACGCTCTGCTACTGTGCTTGGGTTGGGGAATGGGGTCATGATCCATGGCTAGATCCCGTAACCCTGATCAGCTGAAAAAGAAAATAGGAGTATGTACTTTTGTTAGTGCTTGCAGCAGGAATGTCATTTAGCATGGCAGTTGATATCTGGTGTCGTCTATGACTCATATGTGTTTGTGGCATTGTGAGAGATCTTGGGCTTCTGTGAGATTTTTTCTGCATTGGGTTGTTTGACTTGACAACTTGAATTTGGCTCATTGACCTGATATCTAGGGTTTTGTTTCCAAACTGCAGTTCAGTATGTATGTACCATGCGTTGTGTAGTGAACAACATGTTTTAGTGTGCTTTTACTAGAGGGGACATGATACTTCCACACACACAATATATTCCGATGTGGTGATAATATGGTTGCACTACATGGCTTGGACATCCCATCCACTTAGACATATGTCATTCCTATGAAATCCAGAAGTGAGGCCCTTTGATTAGGCTTGGTGACAATGCCCAACACATCTCCCTAAGTTGGCAGCACTGAGATGTTTAGTATTGACAATGCACAATTGTCCCATGTGTGACTTGATTCTATGTAGACCTTTGTAGTTCCCTCTGCCAGTGGCTCATGCTCAACTGTGCACCTACACTACCCAACTTGCTCCAGGTAACCTGGCTAACTGCCTTGTGGAGGTGGATGTATCTGTGCAGGAAGGGCCATCTCCCTGTACATCTGTTATTTTGATGGAGAATTAGCTCTTTCAGTGTGTGCAGCAGTGTGAAGTTTGCATTAGTGGCCCATCAATATGTGTTCATAGCACAGGCCACTTCCTTATTGCTACCTGGCAACGTCATCCCAGGAGTGATGTGTGATGTTGGGACTGCCTCAGTATTTCCATGTCACCTATATTTGAGTCAGCAACATCATGCTATGTGTCTCATGGTATTTGACCTGCAGCAACACAGGTTGCACACCCCTTCTACAGTACTTATTGCTTGGGAGGGTTTGGGATTGACTATGTGGCTTAATGTAATAGTACATGGTTCATCTTCCAAATTGTACTTCAGGGCAGGCCATGTCATTGCCTGTGTGCTTTGACATTGGTCCCTTGTAGCTCTAGAGTGGCATCTATTGTTATTGGCAGCCGTCATTTGTCCATAGGTATGTATCCCATTGTGTCAGGGTGTACAAGATAACTACCTGTGTCACACCTCAGTGTCTTCCTGCCCACGTGTCATTGTAGTGGTGTATGTATTTTGTGTCCTACAAGGTTGCTCTTCCATGTGCATATTGCTAGGTCTATGGACTTACCTACAAGAAGGCCATTGCCATTTCGTCCGTCCTGGAATTGCTGATTGATGGTGCAGTGGTGAAAGATGAAGGAATCATGTATACTCCCATGATACTTGGCCAAGATGTTGGTAAACAATCCCTGGTGGTCGACTATGGCCTGCACATTTATGGAGTGGGTGTGCTTTCTGTTTCGGTATAGATGCTCTGTTGCAGCAGGTGGTACAATACGGACATGGGTGCAGTCAATTGAACCAAGCCCATGCGGGAAGCCATGTATTTGGTAAAACCCATGTTTGATCTCCTGCTGCTTCTGCTGTGTGTTGGGGAAGCTGATGTGGTGGGGTGTGAGGGAGATGATGGCATATAGGACCTTGGGAAGGAAGGTGGAGAATGAGAGCTGTGATACTCCTGTGACCAGGGCACCCGTTGTTTGGAAGGAGCCACTTGCCAACATGTGCAGGACAGCTAGCAGCTTGGTCACCAGTGGTATATTGTGTGGTGTCTGCAGGCTGGCTGTTATATGTTGCTCAATTTGACGCAGCAGCTGCTGTATGGCTTGCCAGTTAAGTCTGTAGCTCCGGATGATATCCTGTTCCTTGAGGACCTTGAGGGTTGTCCTGGTCTTGAAGACCCTCTCCTGCCTTCGGCATTGCCTTGGGGGCCACGTTGGGGTGGTGGTGGCTGCTGCTGTTGGGTCTGTGCTTTGCGTCGTCTGGCATGCTGCATCAGTAGCACCTGCATCTTGTTCTTCTTGAGCAATAATGTTGCTTGTATGTGTTTTCTATAAGTAGTGGTGTGTTTGCCCCATTTTAATGCCTGCCCTGACCCAGGCATTAAAATTTGATGCAAATCGGGCTTTGCGTAGTTGTTTTTTCGAGTCTGCCTCCCACCTGTCCATCATTTTTGCCCTGTTGTACAAATATGGTGCTAGGGTGATTGAGTCATTTTTTGGACGGGAATGCCTACCTTGCATCTCATTGATACAGGGTGGTTTAACACATCCTTGAAATGACGCAAACTCCATATTTTTGATGCTAGCCATGTCTAGCATCAAAATATAAATATGGAGCTAAGTTTGCACCAGATTTGCCTAAAACAAAATGACGCGAATCTGGCGCAAACAGAGTATAAATATGCCCCTATATGTTCAGGTTAGGATATGCTTCTAGCCACTCGTCATTAACTACAAAATGTTCTTCTCACTGAGTCCTCTCCGACTGGCCCGAGCTGTAAAAGGCACAAAGAAAATATTGTTAATGTTCTCTTTATTTGCACAGCCTCTTTGCACTCAAGGCAGACGTGGATCAGGCCAGTTTGCATACTTTTAGACACAAAAAACTGTGCAACGGCCATGAGAATTTTACAATCTGATCCTAGATCTTTTTTGCTTGTGCCCTTATGAAATTTCTTGGGTGGATTTGGTCTAGAAGGCACAACGCTGTAGCTTTTTGTTAAGCGATTTGATGTACTGTATGTTTTTTGCACACACTTAGTAGGGTAGCGTTTACCCACCTATGCACTATTGTTGTATTGAGCTGTCTTCTTGTACCAACACATTGCTTGCGTAAGATGTATTGTAGAGCTAAGCATGTGACAGTGCGATATAGTTTGATGGCAACAATAATCCTTCATGCTGTCAATCGGTGATTGTCTGCCGTAGATGCAATGCCACTTTTGAGAACATACTCTGCATCATCTACATGTTACACTTTATTTCGGGACAATTTTAATGGTTTATAGTGTAAAGCTCATGCTAGCAAAGTGAGGATGGGTCTTAATATCCACCTTCCAGGCGTGGCTGTACAACATGGGAACATTCTGTCCTTTGCATTGGGCGTTTTGCATTTTTATTTATGCAGATTTTATCTGTTGTATTTTAGGTGAATAGCTACAATAATTATGCTGCTGTGACACCAAGGTCACACAATTGTTCTGACTCTTCTACAATCTTTTCCAGGTTGTGTTGAATCGGAATATTTTTACTGTGTGCTGTATCTTACACAAAATATTACAAGTGGTGCTGCCTTAAGCCGTTAAGCAAAATCTGGAAAGATTATGGGGCCCACATTGACTTGGCAGGTGGGTCTCTAAAAGTATTTTTAAATGTTGCAACTCACATATGCCTAACTGTGCCAAAATGTAGCAATGCGATGCGTTGAATTTTCTGTTGCACAGCAGACGCTGCGTTAATTCTTTACTCGGGAATTCGGGCTGAGTCATTCCAGTTTGGCTGTGCATCGATCCGGAAGGCTGTGAATCGATTTTCCGGCCGCACGGCAGGCGCTGCATCGAATCTTCACTCAGGAAGTCAGGCTGCGTTGTTCCGGCTGTGTGGCAATTTTCTCATCGCAAGGCAGGCTGTGGATCATTTCCGGTAGGCTGTGCGTTGATTCCCAGCCCACAAGTAGTTTTCTCCAGAGATGAAGTCTTTTTGGCCCTGAGACTTCGGAAAACAGGAGGCAAGCTCATTCCAAGCCCTTGGAGAGCACTTTTCAACAAAGTCAGAGGGCAGCAATGCAGCAGGGCAACAGCATGGCAGAAGTCCTTCTCAGCAAAGCAGTGCAGATGAGTCCTTTGGGAAGCCAGGCAGTTCCTCTTGACAGGTTGCAGGTTCAGGTCCAGAAGTGTCTGATTTGGTGGGGTCAGGGACCCAGTTTATATACCCCAAAATGCATTTGAAGTGGGGAAGACTTCAAAGAGTGATTTGGAAGTGCACAAGGTCCCCTTTCAGTACAGATCAGATCTGTCTACCAGTGTCCCAGTTGAGGGTTAGGCAGTCCATTGTGTGAGGACAGGCCACTAGCCTTTGAAATGTGTCATGCCCTCCACCCTTCCAGCCCAGGAAGACCCATTCAGTATGTAAATGAGTGCTGTCAGCCAGCCCCGCCCAGACATTGATGGGAGACAGGCTGTAAGGCACAGATGGATTTTAAATGCAGAGAAATGCTCACATTCTAAAAGTAGTATTTCTAAAATAGTAATATAAAATCCAACCTCACCAATAAGCAGGAGTTTCTATTACCAGTGTGACAATACTAATTATGACCTGGTTACCCCTTTCTAATGCTATCCTTTGAAAGGAGCAGGCCTCACAGTAGTGGAAAATGAATTTAGGAGTTTTCCACTACCACGACATATGAAACACATATGTCCATGTCCTGCCTTTTATCTACATAGATCCATGCCCCATGGGTTACCTAGGGTATCCCTTAGGGGTGACTTATATGTAGAAAAGGGGGAGTTTAAGGCTTGGCAAGTACTTTTAAATGCCAAGTCAAAGTGGCAGTGAAACTACTCACAGGCCTTGCAATGGCAGGCTGAGATATGGTTAAGGGGCTACTTATGTGGGTGGCACAACCAGTGCTGCAGGCTCACTAGTGGCATTCAATTTACAGGCCTTGGGCACATGTAGTGCACTTTACTAGGGACTTACAAGTAAATTAAATATGCCAATTGGGAATTAACCAATGTTACTATGTTTATGGGAGAGAGCTTATGCACTTTAGCACTGGTTAGCAGTGGTAAAGTGCGCAGAGTCCTAAAACCAGCATAAACAGTGTTAGACAAGTGGAGGGAGGCGGAAAAAAGTTGAGCAGTGACAACCCTAAGGCTGTCAGGTCTAACAATGTTTAAATCCAAAATAAGCATAATTTGACTGACTAGAAAGCCAACTTCCTTCTCAATGTTTTTAGAATTTTAGTTCAGTAAACTTGTATAATGGTGCATTCACGAATCACATACATAAATGTTCCTCTGGCTTTTTATATCTGAGGTAAGCAGGGCAGCCACCTCTCCCCATATTCCACAGTCTGCCAGGGTACACTAATTCCTGTGAAAGTATATCAAATGGATGAGCCTTAAGCAAACCAAGATTGCCAGCATTCTAGCTGCCATCTTACGGTCAGTCCAGCCATCCTCATCCATTTCTCCCAGAGCTGAATCTCATTTTCCCTTCAGGGCCGGGGACATTCACTATCAAAGTTTAATATAACTGCAAAATGCCCTTATTCCCTGGTAATTCCTGTAAAGTGTCTAACTGGTCCTTATAAGAGACCAGAGCCTGTCTTAATTGTAGGTAGAGGAAAAAGGAAACATGAGATCTATGTAACTCAAATTTGGTCATTCACTGTTCAAATGATGACATATGATTACACTCCCAGACATCCCCTTTCTTGGATGTTTCTAATTTATCCCAAAAACTAAATACTGAAGCTCAAATGCTTCTTTATGCCATGATCCATGCCATAGCAGGGTTTCCCTGGTTTGCATCCAGTTCCACCCCATCCACTTTTGGGCCATGTGTCCAGTAAGTGTTAACCAGGATGGAGCTTCTGTACAGCAATAACCAAAAGACTGTTACATCCAATGTGCTTATCCTAAGTCAAGATACCATTAATTGGAAGAATTTGGGCAGACCAGTAGTCCACAGTCTGACATCCACTTCAGCAATTACTCAATCAAATGGGGATTTAATAAATTTCTTATGTGGCCCTCTTGGGGGAACCCCTTTCAACAGGAAGCCATTTATGCCTGCCTATAATCTCTAAAACCACTCTGCAGAGATCCTAAATACATAGTTCTGTAGTACATAAAGTGGGAGCACCACGATTTTAGAGATAAACTATTCCACCATGTTATATGGTCCTTAATGTTTCAAGTAAGATTTTGTCAGAGTCACCAGATCTCCGGGGTCTGCGCACGTTCCGAACACGTCCACCACTGAACAGCTCCAAGACTCTCATAGATAAATCACAGAGGCTAAGAGAGTTCAAGAGGGGAAGAGGGGATTAGGAAGGGAAACAGCTGGGAAGGAGACCAGTAGTAAGAAAAAGGTTAGAACACACAATTTGAAAATTATATCTCCTGAAATCAATACTAGACTATGATTCTAAACATAGTCATTCTGAAAACATGAACAATCTAAGAATTAAGTTTAAAATGACTAAGTTTCAAGATGGCCGGATACCTGTAGGGGAATCAAGATGGATTAAATGAAAACTTTCTTATTCAAGTACTTTCCTTTACATGAGAATCAGAAAAACATTCTGACTAAACTTTAAACCAGTCATATAAATCCTTTTTTGAGAATGCATACTAGAACCATACAATATTACATCTAGAAACTCTGATCTTCTGTGTACTCTTAAAATGTTTCAACACAAATTGCGCATATTGTAGATTTATATGTATATATATATATATATATATATATATATATATATATATATATATATATATAGTAATCACCATAAAAGGAATGTGCACCATGAATAACACAATATGGATTCAGGAAAACAAATCACATAACTTGTTAACTCGAATATTACATGATAAATATCTTAGAATAGTGGCATACAATAAACAACATGAATTAAACTCGAGGAGAGAATCGTGCGTCTTGCCGATTCGAGGGTCACCATGTAAAATGCCAGAAAATTATAGAACGCAATGAATATCAAAGTTAAATCATCATTAAACGAATTGCGCATCTGGCCAATTCGTAAACCACAATGTAAATGCCAAGAAATAACAGCTCACAATGAACAACAAGATCAAAGTACAATGAAATGAATTGCGCGTCTTTTGCCGATTCTTAAGCCACCATGTAAATGTCAAGAAATGGTAGTGAGCAATGAACAACAAAGTTAAAACACCATAAAACAAATTGTGCGTCTTGCCGATTCTTAAGCCACCATGCAAATGTCAAGAAATGGTAGCGTGCAATGAATAACAAGATTAAATTATCATGAAACGAATCGCGCGTCTTGCCGATTCGCAAGTCACCCTGCAAATGTCATAAACACTCAAGCGCATATTTCACACGTGCAAAGTACACTGTCAAATCATAAAAGAACTAGGCCCAAGAACATGAGAGTTCTCGATAACGGCGTCGGGAGGCCAGCCCAACCACGTCTTACCGCCCAGAACAAGGATCTCCAAATGAAGAATGAAAGTCAGATGTCTGGAAGATCAAATAGGCCACCGGGACAGGAGCTCAGGAAGTAGCTGCTGCTCTGCACCGGGACCTCTGAATAGTGAGCACTTGGAGCTGGGCTGGCTCCTTTTTATAGAGTCTTGGCCCAGCCCACAACCACACCCAGGCATGTTGCAGGGAAAGTCTCTAGAAGGCCCTGGAAAGGGACCACACCCTAACACACTCTGAAAGCCTGCAGCAATACATTGCAAATGAACAGCATTTGTAAGCACATTAAAAATAAGTCTTCAGGATTGAACTCTGCAGAGCAAAAGGTTAAACAACAACATATCAGCACAATGCATAAATTACGTTGTTTTGAGAGTGCTGGGTTTTTGCATTCTAGTCGCCAATAGAGCACGCAATGCCCTGGTGTTGACAGTACTCCCCTCTCCCAGACGCGCTCTAGGGCCTGGTTTGCCTGGATTAAGATGATGAAAGTGTCTCACAAGTACTGGAGCATGAACATCAGATGCGGAAACCCATGAGTTACTTTCAGGACCATAACCTTTCCATGAGATTAAGTATCATAGATTACGCCCTCGTAGTTTAGAATCCAACACTTTCTTGACTTCATATTCTTCTTCTCCCTGTACTAGAACAGGAGCTGGATGAGGGTGGACATTTTGGACTGCCCTTTTCAAAAGGGAAATGTGGAACACTGGATGAATCCGTAAGGATCTGGGCAATTGTAGTTTATAGGTTACCGGATTGATTTGCTGAAGGACTGTGTAAGGACCTATAAATTTGGGATTAAACATGTGCTTCTTCTTGAAGTCTATATGCTTTGTGGAAAGCCACACTTTGTCACCTGGTTGATATTGCGGTCTCTCACAATGTTTCTTGTCATAATGCCTTTTGTATTTTTGTTTGGCTTTTTCTAAATGCTGTTTGAATCAGTTTCTGGGTTTGATGCAAATGCTGAATGGTTTCTGACATAGCTGGAGTAAGAGAACTTTCTAGAGGAATTGTGATGGGCAGGGTGTCAGGATGATAAATAAACCTATAAAGAGTGTAACGCCAATAGAAGTGTGGAATGAGCTGTTGTAAGCTAACTCAGCTAACCAGAGCATAGATGTCCAAGAATTAAGTGCCTTTTCAGCATAGGCACATAGGTATTGTTTCAAAGTCTGATTTAGTCTTTCCGTTTGACCATCTGTTTGAGGATGGTTACTAGTAGATAGCGTAGATGTCACTTGGAGTGTTTTTGCACCATGTTTTCCAGAAATTGGTGCCAAATTGCGACCCCTGATCGGAGAGGATAACTTTTGGCAGTCCATGATAACGAACCACTCTGTTCAGTAAAATAGTTGCCAGTTCACTAGAAGTGGGCAATTGTTTACAGGCAATGAAATGTCCATATTTCGTGAGACTATCTACTACCACCAGAATTACTGAATGCTGTTGAACTACTGGCAGACCGGTAATAAAGTCTAAAGAAATGTGCTCCCATGGACGACTTGGGGTTGGAAGTGGATGTAACAACCCTTTTGGTTTTGAATGACTTGTTTTAATGCGAGCACAAACTTCGCAGTTGTTTACCATTGCTTTTACATCTTTTGTTAGGGTAGGCCACCAAAATAGCGTTGGATCAGTTCAAGAGTTTTAGAAGTACCAGGGTGACCTGCCGTCGGTATAACATGCAACCAATGAAACACTATCTTGCGAAGTTTGGTAGTGGGTACGAACAAACGAGCGTCATGAAAGGGTAGTCCTTGCTTGATTGACCTTTTGGGATCTGCTTGGGGCCATGTTTGCCATTTTTCAACAGTGAAAGAGTTGCAAATTTCTTCAAAGAAATCTTCAGTTTTTATGATACATAGAACCTTGTCAGGAGCAATGATAGCTCTGGAGGTTTGAAATGCAGGCAACGTGGTAGACTCTTGACAGGACAAGGCGTCAGGTTTGCGATTATCTTTACCAGGCCGAAAGGTTACTTCAAAATCAAATTTGTCAAAAAACAGCATCCAGCGTAATTCATGAATTGAAGATTACGATGATCAGTATATACTGTGACAGTGTATTTGGCACCCAACAAATGATGTCTCCATTCTTTAAAGGCGTCACGAATCTCCAGAGGCTCTTTTTCAGCAATGACATAGTTCTGTTCGACTTCGTTCAACTTCCGAGACATATAAGCTACAGGATGAAGTTGACCAGTGTCTTTATTTCGTTGTGATAATACAGCTCCTATTGCTACATCTGAAGCATCAGCTTCCACTATGAAAGGTCGATTGGCATCAGGATGAGTCAAGACTGGGGCAGTGGAGAAAGCTTTCTTCAAAGTCGAGAAGGCTTGATCAGCTTCTGGGGACCACACAAACTTTTCTTTCTTTCTTAGTAGCTTAGTGATTGGAGCCACTGTCTCGGAGAAAGGATTTATGAATCTCCAGTAAAAATTTGCAAACCCCAGGAAACATTGTACATCACGAACAGTCTTTGGGGTGGGCCAATCAGATACAGCTTTTACTTTCTTTTCTGCCATCACCATACCTTGAGGGGTAAGAATAACCCCTAAAAATTCAACTGTGGTAACATGAAACTCACACTTGGTTAGTTTGCAATATAAATGGTGCTTTTGAAGGGCTGCAAGAATTTTCTTGACATGTTGGACATGTTCGTTTTCATTGTCAGAGTAGATCAAAATGTCATCGATGTAGAGTATGGCAAATATGTCGAGGTACTCTCTAAGAACGTCATTCAAGTAAAATTTAAATGCTGCTGGAGCATTACACAGACCAAAAGGCATGACGGTGTATTAAAAAAGGCCATATCTTGTCTTGAACGCTGTTTTCCATTCATCACCCTCTCTCATTCTGACCAAATGATAAGCACCTCGAAGGTCAAGCTTCGTGTAGATTTTTGCTCTCTTTACTTGTTCCAATAATACCGGAATTAGGGGTAAAGAATATTTATTCTTGATATTGACTTTGTTCAAACCCCTATTGTCGATGCAAGTTAGAAGTTCTCCATTAGCTTTTGGAACAAAAAACAAAGGCGAAGCTGCAGGAGACTTAGAGGGGCGAATGAAGCCATTCTCCAAAAACTGATCTAGGTATTTTCGTAAATGTTGATTTTCATGTTCTGACAGGGCATATACACAACAGTTGGGAAGTATCGAACCTGGGACTAGATCAATTTGACAGTCATAAGATCTATGAGGAGGTAGAGTCTCTGCTCCTTTCTCATCAAATACATCTTTGTAAGATGAATACTGTTTGGGCAGCTGAATTTCTTTCTCCGTGGCAGTAGCTATGTAAGAGTTACAAACTTTTGGTACTTGAATCTTTTGGAGACATTGTTCGTTACATAGCGCAGATGAGACCACGATTTTTCATTCTGCCCAATTGATCACTGGATTGTGATGAGTTAACCATGGCAAGCCGAGGATAAAACCATATTGGGGAGCATGGATCACGTCAAGAATGATTTTCTCTTTATGTTTCTTTCTGTGATTCTTATCTTCACAAATCATCGACAAGGGGATAGTCTGAAGAGTTACTGGACCTCCAGTCAAGAGTTTTCCATTGACTGCCTGGATGATTTCTGGGGTCTTCTTTTCAATACATGGGATCCCCCATGCACGAACCAATTGGACATCAACAAAGTTCCCAGTAGCACCAGAATCGACTAGAGCTTTTTGAAATAGATCTTTTTCTTGACCTGAACTCTTATTTCCAGTTTAAGATGTCTAGATTGTGAAGGGTCCACGGTGACACCCAAGAGCACCCCTTCTCTGCATCTTGGGTGTTTTAGTTTTCCAACTCGACTGGTGCATTGGCTGCAACCTTCTGAAACTGGACCTTGCTTGTTCTTTGGTTTGATTGGACAATCTTTGGCAAAATGACCCTTTCGCCCACAATAAAGACATTGTCCATTTTTTCTGCATAGGTCCTTTTCATCTTTGGTCAAAGATCTTCTGATGGTTCCAATTTCCATTGGTTCCGGCGTTCTCTCTTTCGGAGTTCTTGAGTCTCTGTTATCATGAACACACCATGAATATTTTTCAGTCTTGTTGCGCGTTCCTTTACGTTCTGCTAAACGATGATCAAGCCTCAAGACAAGGTTTATTAATTCTTGACAGTCTGTAGGTTGTGGATCGATTTGCGCTAAGATACCTTTTAGTTCCTCTTTGAGTCCCTTGTAAAACAAGACCGCTTGTTTTTCTTCAGGCTAGGATGTCTCGGCAACCAGCTTAAAGTTGGCTAAAGACGACACTAGGTCTTGATTCCCTTGGCGTAAATCTAAAAATTCACGATCTGCTGACTGTGTTACAGTTCTACGATCAAAAACTCTCTCAAACTCACGAACAAAATTTCTCCAGTTGTACAACAAGGGACTATTTTTACGCACAAGAGGAATTGCCCAAGTAGCTGCATCCCCAACCAAATATGATAACAAGAAAGCTACTTTGGACTGGGCATCGGGGAAAGTATGTGGTCTGCAGGTGAAGTGTAGTCCCACTTGAACCAGGAAAGATTGCGCTTTCAAAGGGTCACCTGAGAAACGTTCTGGAGGAGCTAAAGGAATTGCGGAAGGAACATTTAGGGAAATGTTTGTCAGATTGCTTCCAGAAGCCTGAGAAGAAGTACCTGGCCAGGACACACCTGTGGGACTTTGTTCCTTCTTCTCTATCTTATCTTGCAACTGACTCACTCTCTCAGCTAAGCTAGTTGTCAATTCTTTGGATGATACCACCTCTGCCTGGAGCTGGGTGATAGCCTTGATTAACTCGTCCAGCATGGCCATGCTGAGAACATACACAAACCAGGAGGATAATAATTTGTTGGCTCACCATTCTGTCAGAGTCACCAGATCCTCGGGGTCTGCGCACGTTCCCAACACGTCCACCACTGAACAGCTCCAAGACTCTGATAGATAAATCACAGAGGCTAAGAGAGTTCAAGAGGGGAAGAGGGGGGTTAGGAAGGGAAACAGCTGGGAAGGAGACCTGTAGTAAGAAAAAGGTTAGAACACACAATATGAAAATTATATCTCCTGAAATCAATACTAGACTATGATTCTAAACATAGTCATTCTGAAAACATGAACAATCTAAGAATTACGTTTAAAATGACTAAGTTTCAAGATGGACGGATACCTGTAAGGGAATCAAGATGGATTAAATGAAAACTTTCTTATTCAAGTACTTTCCTTTACATGAGAATCAGAAAAACATTCTGACTAAACTTTAAACCAGTCATATAAATCCTTTTTTGAGAATGCATACTAGAACCATACAATATTGCATCTAGAAACTCTGATCTTCTGTGTACTCTTAAAATGTTTCAACACAAATTACGCATATTGTAGATTTATATATATATATATATATATATATATATATATATATATATATATATATATATATATATAAAGTAATCACCATAAAAAGAATGTGCACCATGAATAACACAATATGGATTCAGGAAAACAAATCACATAACTTGTCAAGTCGAATATTACATGATAAATATCTTAGAATAGTGGCATGCAATAAACAACATGAATTAAACTCGAGGAGAGAATCGTGCATCTTGCCGATTGGAGCGTCACCATGTAAAATGCCAAGAAATGATAGTACGCAATGAATATCAAAGTCAAATCATCATTAAATGAATCGCGCGTCTTGCCGATTCGTAAACCACGATGTAAATGCCAAGAAATAACAGCTCACAATGAACAACAAGATCAAAGTACAATGAAACAAATCGCACGTCTTTTGCTGATTCTTAAGCCACCATGTAAATGTCAAGAAATGGTAGCACGCAATGAACAACAAAGTTAAAACACCATAAAACAAATTGCGCGTCTTGCCGATTCTTAAGCCACCATGCAAATGTCAAGAAATGGTAGCGTGCAATGAATAACAAGATTAAATTATGAAACGAATCGCGCGTCTTGCCGATTCGCAAGTCACCCTGCAAATGTCACAAACACTCAAGCGCATATTTCACAAGTGCAAAGTACTCTGTCAAATCATAAAAGAATTAGGCCCAAGAACATGAGAGTTCTCGATAACGGCGTCGGGAGGCCAGCCCAACCACGTCTTACCGCTCAGAAAAAGGATCTCCAAATGAAGAATGAAAGTCGGATGTCTGGAAAATCAAATAGGCCACCGGGACAGGAGCTCAGGAAGTAGCTGCTGCTCTGCATTGGGACCTCGGAATAGTGAGCACTTGGAGCTGGGCTGGCTCCTTTTTATAGAGTCTTGGCCCAGCCCACAACCACACCCAGGCATGTTGCAGGGAAAGTCTCTAGAAGGCCCTGGAAAGGGACCACACCCTAACACATTATGAAAGCCTGCAGCAATACATTGCAAATGAACAGCATTTGTAAGCACATTAAAAATAAGTCTTCAAGATAGAACTCTGCAATGCAAAAGGTTAAACAACAACATATCAGCACAATGCATATATTACGTTGTTTTGAGAGTGCTGGGTTTTTGCATGCTAGTCGCCAATAGAGCGCGCATTGCCATGGTGTTGACAGATTTACTATATTTACCGCCCAGCAGACATCTAGGTCCAGTGATATAATCACACCTAAGTACTTAAAGGGCCCTTTTAGGCATCTTAGAACAGTGGCCGTGGACCTCAAGGCTGAGAGGCTTCTCACCAAAGGAATGATGGGCAATTTACTCCAGTTCCTGCTCAGCCGGGAGGCTTCACCATATATTCCCAAGATTCACCTCAGTCTGGGAATGGAGAGATCAAGTTGTACAAATGTAGAGTAGAAGATCATCGGTGTACAAGTAAATTAGGTCTTCCAGTCTGCCCTCTCATTTCATCCACCACAGCTGAGAATCCCTTTTCATCCATTCTGTTGTGGGTTCTATTAACAAATCAAAAAGAAGGGAGAAAAGATGTCCGTCCATAACTGTACATTGAATTATGGGGAAGGTCTTGGATATTGCCCTGTTAGTCTTCACTCTCCCCCAGGAGGAATGATATAAACACACACACATTTCCAGAAGTAAGTTCATCCTTTCCAGAATCCCATGAACAAATAGTCGTTCAAAGGAATCAAAAGCTTTTTCAAAATCCAGTTAGATCAGGGCAGTTGGGTCTGTTACTCACCCTAGGTTTACCAAAATGGTGTTAAGCCCTCAGAGGCAGTGTTTTGTACCTCTTCCTAGCATGAAGCCATTTTGGTCTGTTTTAACCAGGACTTGTATCACTAGTCTGTTTAGCAGGGATATTGGCCTATATGAGGCACAGCTCTCCAGCAGTTTGTTGGACTTTGGGATTACAACCACTGTGGCTCCACATATATCTGGAGGTAGGTTTAATTTCTGCATCACCTCCTCAAACACCAACAAGGATGGGACCAAACCAGAGGCATACCTTTTAAAGATTTTGATTGGAAACCCAGTGGCACCTGGACTCTTACCCGAGGGCATAAACTATACGGCTTGCAACAATTCCTCAACTGTCAGTGGATCATATAGTTCCAGTTAGTCAGCATTCAACAGTGTCAGCATTATCAGATCATTGATAATTGGGTTTTCTTGCTCTAACAACTGTGAAGAGTCACACCATTAAAATACCTCATAATAATATGCAAATTCACTTGTGAAGCTTACACGTTATATAACTCCCTATCATTGGGTTTTATGATCTTTGATAAATCTAGATTCAACTACTTTATTCACAAGCCAGGATATCAATTTACCAAAAGTCTATGTTGCAACGCTGTGAGAGACACTTTGGCTTTGAGGGATATCCCTGGTGCGGCATGTAAAGTCATGTTTTCTTCAATTATGTCCCTGATGTAATCTTGGAATTTAGCATTTAATAGCCACCCCTGGCAGAGGTACTATTGTACGGCAGGACTTCCTCCTGTGATCCCTAGAACAAGATCAATGGAGGAATGATATGATAGGAATCAAGGTAGAATGTTGGACCCTACCACACTTGCTAGGTTCCTGCCAATATAAAAGAAGATTCCCAGTGTGGGTAGGACTTACATGAGAACGAGTAATGTGTAGTTACAACTCTCTGGGTTCCTGACTCTCAACACATTGCTAGGCCACAAAGGTTAGGCATGCAAGTGTTGATAATATCCTCCTTGTAAGTCTGTATATTCAATAAATTATTAAAATCTCCACCAATCATAACACTTCCCTCAGGCCAGGCATGATAAGCCGTGCCAACTCCGTCAAAGTGAACTCCACAGGGGATGGAACATACATGATAGTAATAAACCAAAGATAGCTTTCCACTGCTCCTGTGATTTGGATATATCTCCCCAACTGATTTGCTCCTGTGACCGACATATATTTCCCCAACTAAACCCCCCGAAGTATCTGCAACACTGATGGAAGGGATTTGTGAAGCAGAATAGCCACCCCCTGGGGCCCAAAGGTGAATCTTGGATGGTAAACTCTGTTAAAACCAAAGCGTCCCACTAAGTCACATTTGTTCCCAGAATACGGGTCTCCTGCAGTAGTAGTATATTCGGGGTCAGTTTGCAAGCCTGACGCAATTCTGGATCCCTTTTACTTTTATAATTTACACCATGTGTGTCCCATTAGACCATTTTATGAGAGTGGCTTTTACCAGCTTGCATAACGGCGGTCCAGGGCAAATCTTGTGCGATCTCGTGTAGGGAGAGAACCATGTGTGGTGTGCTGTGTGAAACCCCAATATCCATCTCCTCCCACCCCACACTTCTGAACATTATGGGCCAGATGTAGGAAGGCATTAGTGCCTCGCAAACGGCGAAAAACGCCTTTTGCGAGGCACAAATGCCCTCACGCGATGCAGAAACACATAGTGCGAGTCGGTACCGACTCGCAAAATGTGTTTCAGACTTGCAAATAGGAAGGGGTGGCCCCTTCCTATTTGCGAGTCGCACCGCGATGTAGAGTTGATTTGTGAGCGCGAAAGCAGTCGCAAATCAACTCGCAGTTACCATCCACTTGAAGTGGATGGTAACTCATTCGCAAATGAATGCTCACAATAATATTTTTTCAGAGCAGGCAGTGGTCCTATGGACCACTGCCTACTCTGAAAAAAACCAAAAATAAAAGGTTTCGGTATTTTTTCTATTTGCTGCAAAGAGAAAAAAAAATAAACTACTTTATTGAAAAGCAGTCAAGGACATGGTGGTCTGCTGTCTCCAGCAGGCCACCATCCCCGTGAGTGCCTAGACCTGCTATGGGGTCGCAAACTGCGACCCACCTCATAAATATTTATGAGGTGGGTCTTTGCGACCCCATAGTGAGTCGCAGAAGGTGTCTAAGACACCTTTCTGTATTTCCTTCTGCGAGGTACAAATTGCGAGTCTCTGGGACTCGCAATTTGCACCTCGCAAAAGGAAACCTACCTACATCTGGCCCTAAGAAACTTATTACGACTTTGGCGGTCACTACCACCACGCCGGCAGTGGCAGCCAGACTGGAGATCCTACTGTAACATAACCAGTACACAGCTAAGTACTGCCAGTGCGTCTGATTGCCGACGATGGTGGTTGCCATCTCCAGGCCGGTGGCAAGCAATTGACCTCCCACCATATTACGAGTCAGCAGACCACCACGATTTCCAGGGCGGTCTGACCCTCACAAAAAGCTGGTTGAAAAGACCAGAATAAAATGAGACACTCACCTCAAGGGATACAAATGAGTCAGTGGATGCCATGGAATGTGCACTCAAAGTCTTCCCAGCGGTCTTCTTCACCTTCCTCCTACAGACCCAGCTGCGTCGACGAAGATGATATCAGTAAGTACACCCGCCTAGTACACAATGGAGGGAAGGGGAGAGTCACACATGCACATGCAACACACACACCTGGCATGGACTGCAACACTCACACACACAATACAACACTCGTACCGATACACACACACTCATTCACAGACACATACACACAGACCACATGCATGCACAACCAAAACACACAGACCACGCCCAGCACACATGTCCCACACATACCCAGGCACACATCATTACAACGGAACCTCACATACACCCACCCACAGCAATCCACACTCAATAGGCCACAAAAGTAACGCAGGCACCCTAATGCTGTATCAGACAGGGCCAGCAAGCATAACAAAATGTAAACACAACCTGTATGGAATAGGAAACATACAACACAACCAATTTGGAACGGTCAGATATCCATGCAAAGGGAACATATGCATATCATGGACACACAACACACTCATACCTCCACACATACATCAAAATACTCAACCACACAAATACCAAACTAAGCATACAAAAAACAAATCAATCCATAATCATTACAATACTGACACTGCCCACGTTCTGGATCCAGCCAATGCAGCCATACAGATGCAATGCATAGATATGCAAAGTAAACAGCATCCAAATATATTTGTATCTAAATCATGAACTGTGAAAGGCTCGACAAATGTTTGAAAGTGTCACTAATGGGGCCGGTTGGGCAGTTGTATTTTGAATTTGACACAGAAATAACAATTGTATACAAATGTGGGCCATAGGCCAGTCCAAATGTGAACCACTGCTAAAGTACATAGGCCCAGGCAATTGGCCCAACTTGACTCCTGACAGCATCATGGCCTCCACAGGGAAGGGACATCAATGGGGCAGGCATGCACCTCAGGGGTCAGTGGGTGGGGGTTCAACCTTAGATCTGGTTGGAGGGGAGTGGGATTTAATTTGGCTTTAGGTACAGGTGTTTTATTTAGTACGGGGAAGACTTTTTGTCAGGGGAGGGACATGGGAAATAGAAGGGGGGGTCATGGGAGGACTTTGAGATGGAGGGACTGGGTGTGGGAAGGGAACCATGACAGCAAAGGGCAACACAGGATGGGACAGGATCAGGGAACAGATTAAGACAGGCAAGAAAAAGCGTCTTCGGAACAGAGGTCATGGGCTTGGATACAGGTCTGGGAGTCAAGGTAGATGGAGTGCTTTTTGAATGTGTAGGTGTGCTGGACATCGATGCAGGTGTATGCATAGTGTACATGTATGAGGTGGAGGAACATTGAGTGTCTGAGTGGGAGCGTTTATGTGTCTTGGGAGGAAGGGAGGAAGAGAGGCTGGGAGAGGAAAAACAGGTCGCATGAATATATGCTGGGGTGGTGGCTGTAAGTAGGGTAGATGTGCTGCATATGGTTGTGATGGTGGTTGTGGTGAGTGCGGATGTGGTGCATGGGGTGCATGTCTGAGTGTCTGCTGTTGTGGTGGCTGTGGGAAAAACAGAAGTGGTGGTAGGATCTGGGAGTGAGGATGCAGTGCTGGCAGGTGTGAGTGGTGATGTGACTTTAAGGAGGAGGTGGTGAGGAAAAAGGGGAGGCAGTTGCTGTTGTTGTGTCTGCTTGTGAATGTTGAGTGTGTGAATGCTTGTGGTGTGACTTGTGGTGCCTGTGTATGTCTTTGCATGCCTTGTCTGTTGCTTTAAGTGAATGCTTGTCTGAATGTGTGGGTTGGATGGATGACAGGAGAGGGCTCTAGGATTGGGCACCGGTAGCTGGATGGAGGACAGAAGAAGTAGGGACACTTGCCGCTGTCAATGAAGAGGCTAGAGCCTGAAACATTCTCTGTAAGACAGCCAAGCCACAGTGGATACCTTCCAGATAGGCATTGGTCTGCTGCATCTGGGATGCCAGGCCCTGGATGCATTCACGATGGTTGACTGCTCCACAGAGATGAATCCCAGGAGGTCAATAGCCTCCGCATCGAGGGCAGCACGGCTGACTGGGGCAGGGGCAGGGGCAGAGGTGCCTGCGGTGAAGGAGACATCCACCCTCCTGGGTGAGCAGGCACGGGCAACTGGGTGGGGAGCTACTGGGAGGGTGGTGCTGGTAAGGGAGGTGGCATACAAGGATGTTGCTGGGCTGGTCCCAGAAGGGTTCACCACCACCAGGGAGCTTCCATTGGAGGTGAATCAGAGTCAGATGTTGCAGTTCCTGTCTCCCCCGTGGTGCTCCCCTCACCCTGCAACCCACTGGTCCCCTCGGCATCGGTGGACACTGCCTCCTGGGTCCTGTGGGTTGCAGCCTCCCCACTCGCCAGTGCCCCTACTCCTCCGCCTTCTGATGCTAATGCATACAAGGAAAGAAAAGGTCAAGGAGGTAGGGTGGGAGAGAAAGAAAGGGAGCATAGAGTCAATATCTACACATCTAGCACATATTAACACATTAGCATAGCAATCACAGGTATGCAACGCCTACTACATAACCACATTCTTCAACACTCCCAAATTGCTACCTATAAGTAAGCACAACCATCATTTTTCTACAGCACAACTCCTGATCTTCTCAACACTGGCATGCCTCTATAAATCCTGATTACAACTATTATAAGGGAATCCCTAAGTAACAACATTACAATGTTATGCCAACCTGTGTTTGCTCTTACAGAACCAACAATTTCTGAAAAATCTGTACATGAGAGTCACTTTTGTCCAGTCCAATCATTGAATGCACAACTTAACACATGCTTGGCATCCTTAGGTACAGACACGTACCTATCTTACATACCTCCACACCTTGTTCATGAATATCCTAGTTACAAACCCTATCATATATACACTAGGCATCTACCATTGTATATCTCACTAATCCTGTCCATTCCGAGTGAAATAACACAAGAATTACACTCTGTCACTCATCCCCTTGTGGCTGCTGTGTTGCCCCAAATTGCCCGTCTTACTCCAGTAGACCACCGACAGTATGCAGGACATTAGCGTGGTCAGGGTCCAACAGCCACCCCTTCCTCGTTGGGAGGCTGTCCCCAACTGGGCCTCCACGATTCCCCCCCCGGGTCCACACTTCCTTGGCGATGGCTTTCCACCACGCTTTCTTCTGATGGGTGCTGACCTGGATGGGAGACATAGAGAGACGGGCACAGGTATGTAAACTCATCAAGCAAAAATATGATAGGACTGTAAACATTATACATAACACATCCATCCATGACAGTACACATACTTTTTTTCCAGCATGTGTGCCTGATGCATCACCCTACACTGAGTATGCAGCATACACATACTATCATCCACACACAACCATGTTGCTACTAATACGCCAATATGCAACTTACCTGCTGTCCTGGAGCCCCATACAGCTTTGTATACAGGGGAAGCACTCCATCCACAAGTTTCTGCACTTCTGTTGTGATACGTGCCAACGTGGCCTCCAGGAACGGGACACAGCAGCACATGCAGTGTAGTTCGTGTTGGCTGAAGAATCAGGAGTCAAGTGAGATAAGCTGCAGAAAATGATGGTCACGGCCACAGAGGTGTGCACCGTCACCGCCAGCGGTCATCATCATTGGCCCCCGTTTCCCTTAGACCTCAATGTTAACCAATGAGGAGTTACACAGCGGTTTCAACCGCCTACCACCATGACAGCATACGCCAAAGGAATGAGCTCACTGTTATCATTCCTCTGCATGCAGGACAGGCAGCAGCCATTTTACACATCCAATGTACATTGTACAGTATTTCATGTGCGTCACAGTGTGTACAGGCAATGTACATGCCAAAGCAGAAACAGTTGTGTACAATGTAAATCATATCTTGTCAGCTGTACCACCTGAGTTATGAAGAATATTCTGCAGACACATAAACAGCCTATCATTTTGTAGTAGGTAAAAGGGTGACTGTACCTTTTAATGCCTGACAACAGACACCACAAATACATGGTGCATTCACTCCAAATCATTTCAGTGAGTTGTTATATTGTAGGAACAGTCTCTCATCAAAATGCAGGTCTGAGTATGGAACTTGGTTGCAGGTGTGATATATATTGCAGAAATATTGTCACAATAGAGGATAAATGAAGTGTAATCGTAGTCACACTTGTGTTGTTTGCTATATCTAGATACCAACCACTGTGGAGGCTGAGAAATGCACCTGTGTACTTGCCCCTGGTTGACCCTGCCACCATGGAAGAAAGACACTTCATAGTCACCTATTGTCTCAACTGTGCAACAATCAGGGAACTGTGTACCCAGTTGGAGTCAGATCTGCTGTCAGCCACATGCCAACCTACAGCCATTCCTCAAACTCTGCAGGTGCTTTCCGTCCTCCACTTTTTGGCCACTGGCTCATTCCAGGGGACAGTGGGATTGGCAGAAGGTATGTATCAACCTATGTTCAGTATTGTGTTGTGGAATGTCTTGTCTGCCTTGTTGAAACATGTTGAAAGCTACATCAAATTTCCCCATACTGTAGATTTTGCCAATGTGAAGGCTGAATTCTATGCAATGAGACATATTCCTCATGTAATAGGGGCCATAGATGCAACCCATATTACATTGGTACCACCCCGGAGCAACGAGCAAGTGTACAGAAATAGCTTTCATTCAATTAATGTGCAGATGGTCTGTTTAGCAGACCAATACATCTCACAGATGACTGCAAAGTTTCCTGGGTCTGTACATGATTCCCACATCTTCAGGAACAGCTGTGTCCCACAAATGATGGAGCATCAACAGAGAGAGAGAGGCTACCTCATTGGTGAGCATGATGAGTGTGTGTATAATCACTGTGACCTCAGCAATCCTACTATTTCGACTCTGAACATAGCAGCACTGTAATGGATGTTTCCACTATCCACAGGTGATTCAGGGAATCCAATTCCAGTGTCTGACACCGGTGAGGAATCCAAGGACCGGGGTGGAGATTCAGTACAATGAGGCTCATGGGAGGATGACAAGGGTCATTGAGAGGATATTCGGTCTTCTGAAGGTGAGGTTCCGGTGTCTGCATCTCTCTGGAGGTTCCCTGCTCTACTCACCTCAGAAGGTGTGCCAGATTGTTGTGGCCTGCATGCATGCTGGACAATTTGCATTAAAGAGGCATGTGCCAGTGCTGGGAGCAGGGGACGTACCAGTAGCAGAAGAGGGAGAAATGGACAGTGACGAAGATGGGGACAAGGATGATGTAGTCACAAGAACTCAGCTCATCCAGCAATACTTCCAGTGACATTCCGGTAGGTTTATCCCTCAATATGCCAGTTTTAATGCAGAACTACAGTATCGGTGTTGTTTGAAATCTAGCTGTGATGTGAGCAGTGTTATGTCTCATTTCGGTACATCAGTAGAGTGTGCCTGATAGGTAGGTATGATTGGGCTGAAGTACTACTGCCATCGCTATTGTCATTCTGTTTGAACTGATTTCAATTTTTATCCAAAACCCTTATATGCTCAATTATATATGATTTATTTGGAAATGACAATGTGATGTACCTTCTTCACAGCTGTCCTTATACATCACCTCAGTGTACAGTTTGCCCAAATTTGTTTTCTCTGTTTTGGAGATCTATCAGTTGCAGGTAGCATACTGATAATTGAGCTAGACAGCATTTCTGCTATGTGTCATGTTTCCAAGACAGAAATCATGTGATAGGTTAAGTTTTGTTCAAAATACCCTCTATGTGTAGTTACAATTAGATATGTTTGTAGACACTTTCTATTGCAGATGAATGAAGTATTGCATTGATATGTTGATCTATCATAACAGAGTTTTTGTTTACACTTTTCACACAAGACCAGTCGCTAGATGCTGAGTTCCCTTCCCTGTCTGCTACCTGGGGACTCAGAGATGTGTGGACATTGACAGTGAGGATCTGTCACCAACCTATATGGACAAAGGCTTACCATTGTTTTATGTTTCTCACAACACTTTGATTAGTACACCACATTATCATTTCTTCATTGTCACTTATTAAACACCCAAAACCATTTGTTGTGCTCAAATCTATTTATTGTGATTACAAAAGGATGGGTTAGTGCAAAAGAGAGGGGTCATGGTGTTAGAAATCATCAGTTTGTTAGGCCAAGCAGTAGGTAGCACAGGTCCAATATCCGGGAGTGATAGGAACATGGAGCTATGGAAATTGTAAGTCTGCAAGGTATTTCAGTGGCACACAAGGGAGACAGCTCAGGAAATGCTCGTTTCCTGGCAGTGGGGTTGGTCTTGGCTTCAGTCCCTGCAGGATGTCTGGTTCTGCAGCCACGTTTGTGTGGGAGTTCCTCAGCTACAGGGGGAAGGTCACTAGTGGCTTGTGAATCCTCAGGCAGGGCCACCATCCCACTAGCTGCAGCAGATGTAGAGGGCTGGTCAGGACTGTGGCTAGTGGAAGGGGCCTGGTGGTGAGTGGAGGACTCACGCAGGATGGATATCAACTCCTGCATTAACCCTTTCATGGAGGCTATGGTGGCACTGTGTTCCTGCCACTGCTGCATGGCCTCCTGGTGGTACTCCTTCAGCAGCCTTTGGTTTTCCCCCAAAATGGTGATTATCTGGCCCATATTGTCCTGGGATTGGTGTATGCTCCCAGGACTTGTGCTATGGCCTCCTGGGCAAGTGGCTCCCTGGGTTGCCCACCCTATGACCCACAGATGCCCTCCCCCTGTGCCTGTGTCGCTGGCACAGTGTGCCCACTTACACTTACACCAGGACCTTCATTGTGTTGGGTGGTGGGTGCTGACTCAGGCTTCTGTACAGATGGGCACACTATAGATTGCCGTGGCCTGGAGACTCTAGTTTCGGGGTTTTGGGCAACTGGTGTTGTGCCTGCTACAGTTGTGGGGGCTCTATTGTGGCCTGGCTGGAGCTAGTGGAGGTAAACCGCCCAGAGGTGCCGGATGGGCCAGAGAGTTCATCCAGTTCCAGACATCCTGAGTAGCTGTCATCACTGTGGTCTTCTTCGGGGGGAGGACTGGCTCTTAGTGGCACCTGCTGACAGGTGACATTATCAATGGTACCTGTGAATAACATTGATTGTTATTCACATCTGCCTAATTTGTTTGGCAGAGGCTGCTAAGTGAGTGCTATTTGGCATTGTTCAGTATGCAGGGCTACCTATGTGAGGGTGTGTGTGCAATGT
The DNA here is from genome assembly GCF_031143425.1 of Pleurodeles waltl. Lineage (NCBI taxonomy): Eukaryota > Metazoa > Chordata > Amphibia > Caudata > Salamandridae > Pleurodeles > Pleurodeles waltl. The sequence continues at coordinate 862,928,792 of NC_090450.1, read as the reverse complement.
TAGGTTGATAAAGAGTGATGCATTGTGGGATTCGCAGTGCTTCATGCTGAACATGCAACTGGTGCATTTGTGAGTGCAGACGTTTGGACTGGTGTTAGTGGGGTTGGGTGGGCATGCAGGGGATGGGATGCATGCGACACAGGTATATTCAATACAAAACATTATAGGTGACTTACCAGTCTCCAGTCCTCTGGGGATTTCACTGAGACCCTCAGGATGCAGGATTGTCAAGATCTTCTCCTCCCATGATGTCAGCACCTCTTGTGTATGTCCCCCCTTGTGCATGGATGGCTTCCCAATGAGTTCACCTTGTCGATAATCCTCCGCCACAACTCCATCTTCTTGGCAACGAATGTCTGCTGGATCTGTGCTCCGAATAGCTGTGGTTCTACCCTGATGATTTCGTCCACTATGGTCCACAACTCGTCATCTGTGAAACATAGGTGCTTTTGAGGGGACATGGTGATGGTGATGTGTGTCTTTGTGTCCAGAAAATGTTATGTGACATGTAATGCTTGAGGGGTGTACAGGTGGGTGTGTTATATATGTGCAGTGCATTCTATTGAGTGGCTGTGAAATGTATTGTACTAATTTGTCGTAGCAAAGGGTTGTGGGTTTCTGTGTGTTTTATGGTGGTGCCTGTGGGAGTGTGTGTATGTTTATCAGGTGTGGGGTATTCAAATTGGCCAATGTGGTGTTGTGTTGTTGTGGAGGTTCCTTTTTGACCACAGTGATCCGCACCCCTATTGGATTAACGCCGCGCTAAAACAGCTGCGCTGATTTGAGTTTCGCAATATGGTGGGCAGTCTGTTTTTGGTGTGGAGGTGTGGTTGGTGGGACTGCCTCTCTCCCACCATCCTTCAGTCTGGCAGTGTTGGATTTGTGGCTGTATTCTGGAAATTTGGTTTTTGTGAGTCGTAATAGGGCGGGTGGATTGCCGCTGCAGTCTTTTGCCAGCCGCCGGCAAGGCGGTCTTTGGAAAAGACCACCAAAGTCATAATGAGGGCCTAAGTATCTGTCGGCCCATATAAACCTAACTCTGAAATATGTCTTAGGTTAGCTGTTGAAGTATAATATAAAAGGTGGACGTTCCATTCCATCTCCTGCCAGTCCTCTAAATAATGCAGTTACTTTGGCTGCTCCTTTGTTAATACCTTCAAAATCCAAGCCATTTTAGGCTAGAAGGGTCATACAATGACAGGCAGTCAATCACTCTTTCACCTGCCTCATTTGTAGGCAGGCTATAAAACTGTAGACAGGCTATATAATTTCTCCTCTGCCTGCTTCTACATCCTCTGCATACTCCAAAAAAAATTCTTGACAGAAACAGGTCAACAGCAGAAAAACTGTCACTCAAGCACTCTTCACCAGCTGGCTAGACTACCAAAACCCGCTCTACACCAGAATAACCGTCCAACTCCTCAAGAGACTCCAGGCCACACAGATGGCAGTGGCCAGACTCACCCTCAGCCCCCCAAGAGTACCTATGTCACCCCCACACCCGAGAAACCTCCACTGGCTCCCTGTCCAGAAGAGATTCCAATTCAAGTTGCTGATACACACCTACAAGGCCCTACACAACCAGGGACCAGCATACATCAACCACTGCCTGAGCTCGTAAGACACCTGCACTACATCTTCCTTGCCTTAGCACACAGCCCCTGGATTTCCAGAAGCCACACTGCAGGTCGTTCCTTCTCCTACCTTGCTGCCAAGCCAGGAATGACCTACCCCTCCTCTTGCAAACATCACCCTCGCTGGCGGAATTCAGAAGGTAACTCAAGACCTGGCTTTTTGACTGAGACAATAAGAACTTAGCACCCTGGTACCCTCTGGGATGAAGAGCCACAATTTATAAATGATGCATATTTGATTTCAGTTTGCCTGCAGGAGTGGATCTCCTTCACTACAGCCTGCCATGGAGGAATCTTTGCCCACTTCAGTCCCTCGTTTCCTCTAGCGCTGCCATCTCCTGCTCCTTTTCTTGGAGGAGCGATTACACTGTGGAAGGCCTCTCTCTGCCCCACCACCCCTGCCTTCGGATCCAACGTGGAGCTGCAGATCATCCTCCTTTTCTGTACCCATTCCCATGCTGCTTCTGCTTTCTTAAATAAAAGGTATTTTCCATGAAATATGACTTTATGTTTGATGGAGGTAAAGTTACATGTACTGAATTTGCATTGATTTGTTTCACCCTTGAAAAGGATTTCCATTGACGTGGAACGTATTAGTATTGTGAGAAACTGGGGCTGATTGCAGAGGCCCCCTAACTTTTTGCCCCCATTTTCCACTTTATGCTGGTGTTTTCCTGACTCTGATGGTGCCCTGGGTACTGCTAACCAGTCCCAGGGCCTGTGCTCTGTGTAAAATGGATATGCAAATTAGGCTAATTATAATTGGCTAAGTTAACCTACCTATAAGTCCCTAGTATATGGTAGGGCATGTAGGTTTAGGGACCACAGCATAGGTGGTGCACACCTAGGTGCATTGCTGAGGTGCCCAGTGTCATTTTAAAAGCAAGCCTGCCTTGCTGGCTGCTTTTAAATTAAAGTTATATGCAAATTCGACTTTGGAATTAAAGCTACTTCCAAAGTCTTAAACTACCTTATTTTTACATATAAGTCACCCCTAAGGTGTGCCCTATGTGCCCCTAGGGCTGGGTGCCATGTAACTATAAGCAGGGACTTTATAAAAATAGATTTATAAGCCCTGGTGAGGTAAAAACAGCCAAATTCGTTTTTCCCTCATTGAAGTAAATGGCCTTCATAGGCTAGAATGGGCAGACTTTATTTAAAATTTTAAAGTCTCCTTAAATGTTACATACCAAGAATTTGGTATCAAATTGATTGTTATAATAAATCCCACAACTTCCAGTTGTTGGATTTAATATAACTAGTGCAGGTAAAAAGTTTAGACTTTACCTAAAAAGTTGCCAATTTCAGCTCTGCATTGTTTTTGCTGCTGTGCTCTGATTGGCCAGCCTGCAGCAGCTTCTGCCAGGCTACTTTAATGAGGTGTGAAGTGGCCTGACTTCACACAAAGGAATGTGCTTGGGGGAGAGAATCTCCCCTCAGCAGATGGTGAGGCAGGAAGGGGGAGGGCTGCCAAACTGGTCTTCAAAGGCAGAGAAGGACATCTGGAGCACCCAACAACACCCCCACATCCTGCAACCCCAGACAGCTAGGTGCCCCCTTGATTAGATTAGGAGAGGGCAGGAGAGGGGTGTGTTTATGATTTTTAGCCACACCAGTGGGTGGGCTCAGCCAGATCTCTCCTCCAAAAATCAGATTCATCCATTTTGGATTTTTAGAGACTGTTGCCTTCTGGGATGGATTTTTGCCACACTTCCCAGGAAGTGGTCATCACAGGGGGACGACCCTGTCCCTGATTGGAGAACCAGGGCCCCCCTGCTTTTCACCCAGGAGCAAGGATAAAACTGGCAGACCTGCACCCACGCCTCAGATCCCCACCAAATTTCAAGAAGAAGGAACTACAAGAAGAAGAAGGACTGCCCTGCTGGACCCCTGGCCTGCACCTGGACCCTGCACTCAGAAAGACTGCACCAGCTGCACACTTGGGCTTCACCACAAGAAGGACTTTGCCTGGCTTCCACTGGTTCAAGGAGGGACTCCCTGTTTGCTACAGGTGAAAAATTGCTAACCAGAGTCCCCTGCACCAACTCCTGAAAAAGTGACCAGCTGACCACTGTCCAGTGGCCAAAAAGGAGTTTGCGCCAGGTGTATTCTGGGAGTTGAAGTCCGCACTTCCCAAGGACCATCACAGAACTTCTGGACCCTTGGGGTGAGCTGTGGACCCCAAAAGAACCTTAAAAGAACATCTGGGTGAAGCCCCAAAAGTTTGGAAAAGATTGGAGAATTTTTGAAAAAAAAGCTCCATAAAGTGACCGACCCGACGCGGAAATTCTAGCCGGCTTGCCTCAACCGCGACCCGGCCTGACTTCGTGGTTCGTCCCGGTAAAGAATAACATCAAAAAAAGAGACTAAGTCCGAACGTAAAAAGTTGACCGGGACCTTCCAGCCATCGTATCCGAGAAGGGCTCCACGGACGTCGGATCAAGATCCAGGTTTACCCCGGTCGAAGGATTTTCATCTCGAAAAAACGACTAAGTCCGAAGGTAAAAATCACCACCGAGGAAACCGACTTCGCGTATCCGGACAAGGGCTCCAGGAGGTCGGATCCAACTGGCAGGTTCGTCCCGGGGAAGAAAAACTTCAAAATAAAGACTAAGTCAGAAGGTAACTTTTTAACCGAGGCTTCCCGCGACCTGTAGCCGAGCAGGGCTCCATCGCGGTCGGCCTGAAAGTTTGACTTTGTCCCGGTCCTGGTGCAACCAGATGACCCGATTGGCGCTTTTTGTTTCTAAGCGCTAGAAAATAATAATACTTTAAAAATTCATATCTCCGGTTCCCCTGAACCGATTTTAATCGTTTTTGTGTCATTTTAAAGATAAAAATATAAGCTATTTTTATAAATTGGTTTTGGATTTTTAAACTGTTTCCTGTGTTTTATTTAATTACTGTTTTGCGATATTTGAATGCTTTACACTTTGTCTCCTAAGTTAAGCCTTGACGCTCGATGCCAAGCTACCAAGGGTAGAGCTGGGATTAATTTACTGAGACCTAACTGTACTTTTGTGGAGGTTTGTGGCTTGTTGCTAGGTGTAGGTACCTACCTGCCCTACCAATAACCCATTTTCCAACATAATTGGAAGCAGCGACGGGATCCTGTACTTGTGTTCAATATCACGTTACAGTTTTAGATAAAACAAATTAAAAATCCTTTAAATTGTCCTAGTGCAAAAATTGTTTTTAATTTTTAATTTTCATTTTTTTTTTTTAATTAATTTGGATTAATTTCAATTATTGAATTTTTGTAATTTTTCTAAATTCTTGTTACCAATTTTTGCAAAAAGTTTTTGTTGACACAAAACTAGGGAACCATGGAGCTTGATCTGGCTAGCCTACCCACACTGACAGTAGTCCAGCTTAGGGGGTTGTGTATTGAGAGGGGGTTGCCTGCAACCCCTGATCTCAGGAAGCAAATCCTGATTAAATCCCTGACAGCATGGGCTGAGGCACAAGAGGTAGAGACAGAGGAAGCTCCAGAGGAGGAAGAAAAAGAGGAAGATGCTAACTCTAACCACTCAGGGGAGGGAAGGCATCAGACCCCAAGTGAGGAAGAGGAGGAACGGACCTCAATGGATACAGTCACTAGGGGCAGACCCAAAGCTAGTGGTAGGAAGAGGGTCCTTTCAGGAGGAGAGAACCCATCCATCAGGGAAAGAGAGCTGGAAGCCCAGCTAGCCTACATAGCTTTGGAAGCAGAGAAGCTGGCCCTAGAAAAGAAAAAGTGGGCATACAAAGAAAAAAGAGATGGAAGCAGCGATAAAGAAGCTGAGGTGTCCATGGGTGGGGGAGTTTGCCCCAGATTACCCAAGGGGGTGGTCCCTGCTTATGTAGAGGGGGATGACATAGATAAGTGGCTGGAGGCCTTTGAGAGGGCACTCCAAATGAGAAGGGTTAGGCCTCAATACTGGGGTTCCCTTTTGTGGGAGTTGGTCCCCAACTCAGGGAGGGATAGGCTTCTGACCTTAAGGGGGGAGGAGGCAGATTCATACCCTAGTATGAAAAGGTGCTTAGCCAAGAAGTTTGGTCTGACCCCAGAGCAATATAGAATGAAGTTCAGGGACACCCAGAAGGTCAGTACCCAGTCTTGGGTTGACTTTGTGGACACCTCACTAAAGGCACTAGAGGGCTGGATTATTGGCAACAAAGTAAATACTTATGAGGGGTTATACAATCTGATCATGAGAGAGCACATCTTGACCAATTGTATCCAAGAAAGGTTACTCCAGCATCTAGTGGACTCTAAGCTGACCAACCCTAGAGAGCTAGGGGAGGCAGCTGATGAGTGGTTGAGAACCAGGGTGGTTGTCAAGTCCCAGGGGGGAGACTCCAAGAAGGGGGGGACAGGTCCCCAAAAACCTAAGGAGGGAGGTGGTAAGCCCACCACAGAGACTCCCTCTGTACCCCAGAACCCTAAGAAGGAGGAGAGTAAATCCCACTCCCAATCTGACATGCAGAGACAGGGAGACCCAGGGTTAAAAAAGCTCTTGGACAGTAGGGCTTGCTTTGACTGTCAGCAGACAGGTCACTTCAGAGGAGATGCAGCCTGTCCAAAGAAAGTGGTTAGCACTGGGCTGTCCAGTGTAGCCATAGAGGAGGATTCCTCAGATGATGAAGTCCTCCTAGCATTGTGCTGGGAGACAGGACCAGATGGTAAGCTGGTGATCCCTGAGGGTGGGAGTAGGCACTTCCACCACATTCAAGTGAATGGGATCCCTACCACTGGCCTGAGAGACACCTGTGCCAGTCACACTGTAGTGAGTGACCGGTTAGTGACCCCAGACATGTATGTCCCAGGAAAGACAAAGAAAGTCAGGATAGCCACAGGGGAGGTCACCTCCAAACCTGTAGCCATAGTGCCCCTAGAGAGGGAGGGTATCCTTGACTGGATTAGGGTGGTTGTCAGTGCTGACCTTCCCCTAGATTGTATCCTGGGCAATGACCTCCCAGAGGTGAGTCTGGTCACAGATGGGGTGGTCGCCCAGGGCGCCCCCCCAACCCAAAGTCCTGGGGAGTCAGTCCCTACAGTTAGGAGACAGGGGTCCCCAAGAAAAGGAAAGAAGAAAAGGAAGGGTAGGCCACTCTTAAAGAAAGTTCCAGGGAGCCAAAGGCCTTCTGCCCCAGTAAGGGGGAAGCCCAGAGTTGGCACTGGTGAGGCCTCCCCTGACCCTAAGGAAGTCCTGAGTAGTCAGGCAGCTGTCCAGATGCAGGGTGTTGCCCCTGCACTGACAGAAGGGAGAGTGGAAGGAGGGTGTCTGCCACAGGAGGTGGTAGCCCCCCACTCTAGACAGCAAGAGGGGTGCCAGGACCCCAAAGTTGCCCCTAAAGCAGCTCAGCCACCTGTCAGTGGAGAGCTTAGGGTGTGGTTCTGGGTACTGACAGCTGTCAGTAGCCTCTGCTGGGTGCTAGCCTTCCTGGCAGCACTGTACTTGGCCTGGGAGGCAGACCCCAAGGCCAATAGCAAAGTAGGCCCCCTGACCCTGTTGGTCATGGTGGGGTTGCTCAAGTGTTGGGTGACCTCTTTGGGTAAGCTAGGTCTTGCCCTAGCAAAGTTAGGAGTAGGGGAGGTGGGCACCTCACTACCCAAGTTGGCAGAGAGAGAGGAGGAAGACCCCCCTAGAGGGAAGTTTCAGTTTGGGTTGGGTCCTTTTACTGTTGGGATGGCTTCACTACCCAGAGGGAGTGACCCTGACAGGAGGATATAAGGCAGAGTAGGCCCTGCAAAGGGACAGCCAGTTTTCTTCACTGTCTTCCTCGCCTAACAAGCCAGGAAGACTCTCCCAGGGTTGGGCTGAGTCTCCTGGGCGTGTGGGCTGGGGGGGGGTTGTGTGAGAAACTGGGGCTGATTGCAGAGGCCCCCTAACTTTTTGCCCCCATTTTCCACTTTATGCTGGTGTTTTCCTGACTCTGATGGTGCCCTGGGTACTGCTAACCAGTCCCAGGGCCTGTGCTCTGTGTAAAATGGATATGCAAATTAGGCTAATTATAATTGGCTAAGTTAACCTACCTATAAGTCCCTAGTATATGGTAGGGCATGTAGGTTTAGGGACCACAGCATAGGTGGTGCACACCTAGGTGCATTGCTGAGGTGCCCAGTGTCATTTTAAAAGCAAGCCTGCCTTGCTGGCTGCTTTTAAATTAAAGTTATATGCAAATTCGACTTTGGAATTAAAGGTACTTCCAAAGTCTTAAACTACCTTATTTTTACATATAAGTCACCCCTAAGGTGTGCCCTATGTGCCCCTAGGGCTGGGTGCCATGTAACTATAAGCAGGGACTTTATAAAAATAGATTTATAAGCCCTGGTGAGGTAAAAACAGCCAAATTCGTTTTTCCCTCATTGAAGTAAATGGCCTTCATAGGCTAGAATGGGCAGACTTTATTTAAAATTTTAAAGTCTCCTTAAATGTTACATACCAAGAATTTGGTATCAAATTGATTGTTATAATAAATCCCACAACTTCCAGTTGTTGGATTTAATATAACTAGTGCAGGTAAAAAGTTTAGACTTTACCTAAAAAGTTGCCAATTTCAGCTCTGCATTGTTTTTGCTGCTGTGCTCTGATTGGCCAGCCTGCAGCAGCTTCTGCCAGGCTACTTTAATGAGGTGTGAAGTGGCCTGACTTCACACAAAGGAATGTGCTTGGGGGAGAGAATCTCCCCTCAGCAGATGGTGAGGCAGGAAGGGGGAGGGCTGCCAAACTGGTCTTCAAAGGCAGAGAAGGACATCTGGAGCACCCAACAACACCCCCACATCCTGCAACCCCAGACAGCTAGGTGCCCCCTTGATTAGATTAGGAGAGGGCAGGAGAGGGGTGTGTTTATGATTTTTAGCCACACCAGTGGGTGGGCTCAGCCAGATCTCTCCTCCAAAAATCAGATTCATCCATTTTGGATTTTTAGAGACTGTTGCCTTCTGGGTTGGATTTTTGCCACACTTCCCAGGAAGTGGTCATCACAGGGGGACGACCCTGTCCCTGATTGGAGAACCAGGGCCCCCCTGCTTTTCACCCAGGAGCAAGGATAAAACTGGCAGACCTGCACCCACGCCTCAGATCCCCACCAAATTTCAAGAAGAAGGAACTACAAGAAGAAGAAGGACTGCCCTGCTGGACCCCTGGCCTGCACCTGGACCCTGCACTCAGAAAGACTGCACCAGCTGCACACTTGGGCTTCACCACAAGAAGGACTTTGCCTGGCTTCCACTGGTTCAAGGAGGGACTCCCTGTTTGCTACAGGTGAAAAATTGCTAAACAGAGTCCCCTGCACCAACTCCTGAAAAAGTGACCAGCTGACCTCTGTCCAGTGGCCAAAAAGGAGTTTGCGCCAGGTGTATTCTGGGAGTTGAAGTCCGCACTTCCCAAGGACCATCACAGAACTTCTGGACCCTTGGGGTGAGCTGTGGACCCCAAAAGAACCTTAAAAGAACATCTGGGTGAAGCCCCAGAAGTTTGGAAAAGATTGGAGAATTTTTGAAAAAAAAGCTCCATAAAGTGACCGACCCGACGCGGAAATTCTAGCCGGCTTGCCTCAACCGCGACCCGGCCTGACTTCGTGGTTCGTCCCGGTAAAGAAAAACATCAAAAAAAGAGACTAAGTCCGAACGTAAAAAGTTGACCGGGACCTTCCAGCCATCGTATCCGAGAAGGGCTCCACGGACGTCGGATCAAGATCCAGGTTTACCCCGGTCGAAGGATTTTCATCTCGAAAAAACGACTAAGTCCGAAGGTAAAAATCACCACCGAGGAAACCGACTTCGCGTATCCGGACAAGGGCTCCAGGAGGTCGGATCCAACTGGCAGGTTCGTCCCGGGGAAGAAAAACTTCAAAATAAAGACTAAGTCAGAAGGTAACTTTTTAACCGAGGCTTCCCGCGACCTGTAGCCGAGCAGGGCTCCATCGCGGTCGGCCTGAAAGTTTGACTTTGTCCCGGTCCTGGTGCAACCAGATGACCCGATTGGCGCTTTTTGTTTCTAAGCGCTAGAAAATAATAATACTTTAAAAATTCATATCTCCGGTTCCCCTGAACCGATTTTAATCGTTTTTGTGTCATTTTAAAGATAAAAATATAAGCTATTTTTATAAATTGGTTTTGGATTTTTAAACTGTTTCCTGTGTTTTATTTAATTACTGTTTTGTGATATTTGAATGCTTTACACTTTGTCTCCTAAGTTAAGCCTTGACGCTCGATGCCAAGCTACCAAGGGTAGAGCTGGGATTAATTTACTGAGACCTAACTGTACTTTTGTGGAGGTTTGTGGCTTGTTGCTAGGTGTAGGTACCTACCTGCCCTACCAATAACCCATTTTCCAACAAGTATAATTTGGAAAGATTACATTTTAGCTGAGACGCAGCGCACCTTAGAGCATAGGTGTGCCTTTCAGAGAACAGTGTCCCTGTCAGCATAGGTAAGTGCCCTCACAATGATGGGAGGCTTCCAGTTAAGGGCCCTATACGATCTCTCCTGAAAAAAGCACTTTCACTTGAAGATTTACTCACACTATGTTTACAATTGTATATTGACCCCTTAGATGTTAGACATATGAAGAAATTATCTTTGGCTAATAGACAAAAAGGCGTTTCTATGGTTAAAATTGTTAGCTTTAACAGGGAGATAACCAAGAACAGTAGCACCTCTGATGCAAATGTATATGTATTAACTAATGGCACTGGGCAGAGGTCATAGCGAGGGGTAATAACATAACTTTTGTGCATGCGATGCCTCCCATCGTATCAAAGGTAATAAAGGTAGCCATAGGAACAGAAGTGAGCAGGGCTGTAAAATACCTTTTCACATTTTTAGGGCCATATTTATACTCTGTTTGCGCCGGATTTGTGTCGTTTTTTTTAACGCAAATTCTACGCAAAACAAACTCCATATTTATACTTTGGCGTTAGACGCATCTAGAGCCAAAGTTCATGGAGTTTGCGTCATTTTTTAGTGTGGACACCTTCCTTGCGTTAATGATATGCAAGGTAGGCGTTCCCGTCTAAAAAATGACTCTGAGGCATGTGCGCCGTATTTATACTCCCGGGCAAAAATGACGCCCGGAAGTGGGCGGGTCAAAAAAAATGATGTCCAGCCGCTTTTGCGTCATTTTTTAGCGCCTGGTCAGGGCAGGTGTTAAGGGACCTGTGGGCTCGGAAGTAGCCCAGAGGTGCCCTCCCATGCCCCCAGGGACACCCCCTGCCACCCTTGCCCACCCCAGGAGGACACCCAAGGATGGAGGGACCCACCCCTGGGACATTAAGGTAAGTGCTGGTAAGTATTTTTTTTTTTTTTTTTTGTGGCATAGGGGGGCCTGATTTGTGCCCCCCTACATGCCACTATGCCCAATGACCATGCCCAGGGGACATAAGTCCCCTGGGCATGGCCATTGGGCAAGGGGGCATGACTCCTGTCTTTGCTAAGACAGGAGTCATTTCAATGGGGGTTGGGAGTCAAAATAAATGGCGCAAATCGGGTTGAGGCGAAAATTTTGCCTCAGCCTGACTTGCCCCATTTTTTGACGCCCAGGCTCCATTTTCCCCTACGCCGGCGCTGCCTGGTGTAAGTCATTTTTTTGGACGCACACCAGGCAGCTCCGCCGGCTAACGCCGGCTAACGTCATTGAATAAATACGGCGCCCGCATGGCGCTTCAGAATGGCGTTAGCCGGCGTTAAATTTTTTGACGCACAACTGCGTTGGCGCAGTTGTGCGTCGAAAAGTATAAATATGGCCCTTAGTTTCTAGCCTTCACTAAACGTTCTCAGCAACTTGTTAGTAGGCTGTTAGGCAAATAAGTGCATGCCAGTGAGCGAAACCTGTGATGTCATCAGGGGGCCACAAGACGTATAATGATTCAATGTCCAGGTCATTGCCTGAGAGTTGTGCTGGTTTTTGCAAATGTTAGCTCTTGGGATGGCCAAACCATGAGAACAGCAGTAGTACGAAGTATAAAGCCGCTCTAGCAGATCAACACAGATCAACAGATTCTGTGAGACTTTTTCAATTTCAAGTACTCCTTGGATACCTCAGAAATAAATCCCAAGCATTGATAACACGTAAAGCAGGAAGCAGATGGCTCGGTATAATGAGTCCTAGTCACTGTGAATGTGGTCCAGGCTCAAACAGATGAAAGACTGGATCATTTTTCCAGTCCAGTGATTCATCTGCTACTCAGAAAAAATATGTTTTTCGTGTGTAGACTAGATTATAAATGTATCTTAAGGCTTTCTGTATAATACAGGCCTGTTCCCACAATGCATTTTGTAGTATGTTTAGTAGTACTATAATAGAACTGCCACACGTACAACTAAATGCTCCGCTTCTTATTTTTTTGTGTGCAGAGATCTCTGCTCTCACTGTAGAAATGTTCGCGCTCATGGATGTATTTAGTAGTAAATGTAGGAGGGACTGGGAGCGTCTGAAAATGGGGAATACTACTACTGAAGGGGAAGGGCTTGGGAGGATTAAGGAAGGATTTAGGGTTTAAGGAGTGAAATGCACCAGCCCCCAAAAGAGTAGGATAATTATAACTATTTTAAACACAGAAATACATTTAATTTAATGGTATAAAAAAGAAATAAAACCTAATTATTAGTTTATATTAAAAACCCCATTGGAGCGTATGTGGGACAATGGCTAGGCACAGGCACGCCAGTGGGTAGCGTTTCTATCGGGACAGGTTGGGGAACGCTGGGTGGTAAGTAGTTTGTGGATCCCTGCATATTCCTGTAGTTTATGTCACAGAAATGCAAGGAAAAATAGTGCTTTTATTCAAAGTTTTGCCTTTGGTGGGCATTCTGGGGAAAAAAAGTTTAGGCAATCCTCTCAAGCAATACCTCCTTGGACTGCCCTTGATGTGCACCTTCCAGAAATGTCTGGGTTTTATAGGTTTTCCTGAATGGTTTCCAATCCCAGGACTAATTAGTACACTCACCTTAGTTGTCATTATCACCACAATATGTTTTGGGACCTTCCCTGTCACAAGCACTAGGCCTACCCACACAAGTGAGGTACCATTTTTATCAATAGACGTTAGGGAATTATGAATAGAAGGAAGTTTCCGGCTCCCCTCAGATTCCAGAACTTTGCAGCACCGAAATGTGAGGAAAGAGCGTTTTTTAGCCCAATTTTTAGGTTTGCAAACGATTCTGGGTAATAAACCCAGTGAGATCCCCACAAGTCACCCCATCCTGCATTCCCCCTGGGTGTCTACTTTCCAAAACTGTACAGGTGTGGTAGGTTTCCCTAGTTCCCGGCTGTGCTACAGCCCAAAATCCACTGCTAGTCACTTTGGAAAAAACACATCATTTTTCAATGTAAAATTGTGATGTGTCCATGTTGCGTTTTGGGGCGTTTCCTGTCGCAGGCACTAAGCCTATCCACACAATAGAGGTACCATTTTTATTGGGAGACTTGTGGGAACACAGAATAGAAGAACAAGGGTTATTGCCAATTGTCTTTCTCTACATTTTTATCTTCCAAATGTAAGACAGTGTGTAAGAAAGAAGTCAAATGCCCTGTAATTCACATGTTAATATGGGGAACCCCGAATTCAGAGATGTCAAATAACTATTGTTTCTAAACTCCTTATGTTCTGCCCATTTCAGAAAGGCATAGGTTTCCTTGATACCTATTTTTCACTCTTCATACTTTGCCAAATGAATTGCTGTATACAATGAAAACCCATTGCAAGGTGCAGCTCATTTATTGGCTCTGGGTAGCTTGGGTTCCTAATGAACCTACAAGATCTATATCTCCTCGCAACCAGTAGGGTCCAGCAGACGTAGCAGTATATTGCTTTCAAAAATCTATCATAGTTGGAAAACGTTACGGAAAAAAAGTAGACAGAAATGGCTGGTTTTTTTCTACTCTATTTCATTATTTTTCTTTTTCAACTGTTACTTTCTGTAGGAAAATCTTTAAATGACCCCTTGCTGAATTCAGAATGTTATCTACTTTTCAGAAATGTTTAGCTGGTTGGGATCCACCGTTGTCCCCCCCCCCCCCTTTTCTATCACTAACTGGAAGGAGGCTGAAAGCACAAAAATAGTAAAAATGGGGTATGTCCAAGTAAAATGCCAAAACTGTGTTGAAAACTTTAGTTGTCTGATTCAAGTCCGCCTGTTCCTGAAAACTTGGGAAGATGATGATTTTAGTACTGCAAAGACTTTGATGATGCCATTTGCAGGTGAAAAAACAGATGCTTTCTACTGCAGCACTTTTTTCCCATTTTTACCCAAAAAACTAATTTTAACTGTTTTTTGGCTAATTTCTTGATCTCCTCCACGTGACCCCACACACTTTGGGTACCTTTATAATCCCCAGAATGTTGGGGAAAAGGACACAAGTTTGGCATGGATAGCTTATGTGTACAAAACGTTATGGGGGCCTAAGCAAACTACCCCAAATAGCCAAAAAAGGGCTCAGCACTGGGGGGGGGGGGAAGGCTCAGCAACTAAGGGGTTAATGAACATTTTATAGATAAAACTTAATGTATCTTTCTTTAAAAAAAATTAAAATAAAGTAGTTCTATATATAACTTTATATCATTTTAATCCAGAAACAATAAATATAAATGTATACTTTAGATGGTGTTTTTAATTAGAAAAAATAATAATTTTAATATCATTTTTTAGGCTGAAGTAAAGTTTTAGCCTTTTCCTTATACTTTACCATAGGGAGATACCTGACCCGGTGGCAGAGACCTCTGCCTACATGTGAAAAGGTATAAGTAGTCACTTTACACTCATAATTAGGCTCCTTCCCCTGGAAATAGTGGTAACATTCATTTCAACATATCACATACACCAAATCCACACTTACCCACATTTGTGGCTGATGTAATGTACCAGGAAATGAACCTCATGAAATGCCAAACACATGACAGCATTTTGCATACAAGACAAAACCATTTTGTGTCACAGAGTCCACAACCTTCACAATTGACATTTGCAAACATGCAACAACTATATTTGCCTTTCCTCAAATTGGAGTATGATAGAGTATAAACACGTCACCAACACATGTCCCAATAGTCATGTAGGAAATTATGAAACATATTTTGTGGAGATACTCATCTCAATCATGCTCCACTTGTAAACAAAGCAATGTACACTTATAGGGGCTATTTTAGCCCACAGGATTCTCCAACAGACTACCCCAAGTACCATACCAACACCTTAAATACAATGGACACCTATCATGTGCATGAAGGCCACAGACAGTACAACTAATCATGATGAGTGGCAACAACAATAGCCCATCATACAAGTGGCAACATCACCATCCACACTTGGGCAATCTTAAATCTACAAATGAACATCACAATACCACAACACACTTCTGAGCTTAACATGACAGAGACATACACCTTGAGGCAAGCCAAATGACTGACTACACAAACCATTCCAACAACACGTGAAGGCGAACTACCACACTTACAGCACAAATAAGTCAGTACAAACAATAGGATCCCATACCAAAAGCCTGAAAAACATCCACAATAGCAAAAGTTATTTTGTTTAAGTTGCATCGCAATGTCGATATACGACAGAACCTAACAGTGTACACATGATATTGGCAAAAATCAGTGTAGAGTGTACCTATTGTTAAGATGCTGTACCCTATTTAGCATGCCTACAACACATTGGAATATGAAATAGCTGTGTAGCCACTTAACATCCAGGGGACATGTACATGGTACTATTATTCAGAGCTCTCACATCAATGTTATGGGTTGCTCTAGGAGTCTAGTTATACTACCATGGTTTAGTACATGCAGGATGTTCATTATGATGAAACATCACAGGTGCCAATGGTTAGTCCTCACTTACCAATGGGGACACCTCCTAACATGTCTAAGTAACAAGTGTGGCATGTGAAATGTCAGATTGAGATTACAGCCTCACAATACCTTGACAGTCATTGGAAACCACAGGATTTGTAGGCATGTCCTAAACTTGTCAGACTCTATGCTGCACATAGGGATGCATGAAGGGGCATTTGAATGGACGGAGGGCAAAGACCAGGACAACTTACCATCAGGGTATTGTGAGTATGGATCTGTAGGTGGCAAGGAATAACCAGCAGGATATTAAGAGCAACATAGTGGTATACAATTGACACAGTCACAAGTGCATCATGATATGCTACTGTACAGAAGGGATGACATAGATTAGCATATGTCCCTATACACAATACAATGTGCATACCTATGTACCAATGTTGGAGACTCTACCTCTAGATGTTCGTAGGAGACATTTGACCTTTTGCACTTACCACATTGTCACAGCTTAGAGTCTTCCACATTATACACTGACCTTGGAGAGGAATAGAGAAGAGTGTAGTCAGTACTCATCCCCTTTGTGGCTGCTATGCTGCCCTCAAACGCCCAGCAAACTCGGAGTAGGCCAGCACCAATATGCGGGCCATTTGGCTGGTCAAGGTCTGACGGGCACCGCTTCCTCCTTGGTAGAACATCTCCAGCTGGGCCTCAGCTGGCTTACGAACCCAGCGTCTCAGGTCCTCCTACCACTTTCTACAGTGAGTGCTCTGCCGGCTGTGGACCCCCAGTGGTAGGAGGACATGAGGATTTGGCCCATGTGAAGGCAGATTTCTATGCTTTGGGACACCATCCACATGTTGTTGGAGCCATTGATGGCACCCATGTAGCCTTGGTTCCCCCAAGTACTCATGAACAGGGATATAGGAACAGGAAAATATACCACTCCATAAACATCCAAGTGGTCTGTGTGGCTAACCTATACATTTCACAAGTTTGTGCAAGGTATCCAGGATCAGTCCATGATTCCTTCATCATGCAGAACAGCAAAATCCCACTGCTGATGACATGACTATACAAAGAGAGGGCCTAGCTGGTTGGTAAGACATACATGTCATGTGAGTCTGTGACTATTTGTCTAGCTAGCATGTGTGTGGATGTCCAGGAATTAAGTTTGGATTGGTGTTACTATACCTTACAGGGGACTCTGGCAACCCAAAGAGTCCTTGGTTATTGACACCAATGAGGTACCCAACCATGCCAGGGGACGTCCATTTCAATGAGACCCACGGAAGTACAAGGCATGTCGTGGAGTGGACCTTTGGGTTCCTGAGGCAAGATTGTGCAGCATAGACCAATCTAGAGGAACCCTCCTCTGCTCACTCTGCAATGTATGTCAAATAAGTGTTGCCTACTGCATGCTCCACAACCCTGCCCTGAGATGTCAGATACCATTCATACCAGAGGAGGAAGAGCCAGGAGATTCTGTGGGTGGAAATGCAGATTTGCCAAGTGAGGATGAGCATGAAGAGGATGCAGCTGGATACATCAGGGCAGATGTCATCAATCAGTACTTCAACTGACTCAAGGTATATGATGTGAAGTTACAATAGTGATTCCATGGGGTATTGTTGAGGTTATGCAGGCCATGTAATGTTCTTTTTACCAACATCAGTGTGGTCTTAAGTGGCTCCAAAGCCCATGACTCAGATATGCATGCAGAATGTTACTTGAAGTTGTATACAGAACCCTTATGTACATAGTCAATTGTTTAGCAAATGCACAATTGAAGTTACATTTGTAGCTATGAATAGACAATGGTGGTCATTCTGACCTCGGCGGTAAAAGGCGCCTACCGCCGGTCAGAAATCCTCCATAATCCCGCCGCGGTCGCGGAAACCCGCCACGGTCATTCTGACCCGCAGAAGGCAAACCTCCGAAAATTCGACCGCCACAACAGACCGCCAGACCAGCGGTCGGCGGAAAGGTGGAGGTGACCAAACCTCCACCGCCACGCCAACAGAAATACGCCCATGCCATTACGACCCACGAATCCACGCGGCGGTCATTCAAACGCGGTATTCCATTGGCGGGACACACCGGCGCGGTCAGAATACACACAAACGAACAAAACTCACCCACATTGGACGATTTGAATCCCACACACCTGATACACATACACACACCACTCCCACACACACAATACAATATAAAACACCCACCCACATCACCCACAAACCCCTACGCTTAAAAATTCGTAAAGAAGGCAAGAGCGAGACACCAGCATCCAAAACATAACAGCCACAGCCACTCAACACCATCACCCACACACTATCCACACACAAAACAACACACACCACCACACTCAACTCACTTAAATACACATACTCCACCCCACACATCATACACACCACCCCATGGCACCCCAAAGACAACCCCGCTTCACAGACGAAGAACTCAGGGTTATGGTGGAGGAAATCGTTCGTGTAGAGCCCCAGCTGTTGCACACAGATACAATACACCAGCATTGCCCGGAGGACGGAGCTATGGCAGAGGATTGTCGACAGGGTGAACGCAGTGGGACAGCACCCCAGAAATCGGGAAGACATCAGGAAGCGATGGAACGACCTACGGGGGAAGGTGCGTTCCATGGTATCCAGGCACAACATCGCCGTGCAGAAGACTGGCGGAGGACCCCCACCTCAACCCCCACAATTCACATCATGGGAGGAGGAAGTCTTGAACATCCTGCATCCTGACGGCCTCGCAGGAGTCGGCGGAGGAATGGATACTGGTAAGTTGAAGCTTCAATACTGCTTCCCCCCCACCTGCATGCCAAATCAGACCCCAACCCTCACCCCCATCCTCGAACCCCACCCTCACCCCCACCCCCACCCTCACCCCCACCCTCACCCCCACCACCATCCTCACCCCCACCACCATCCTCACCCCCACCCCCAGCACACCTATTCCCCGCCAATGTCTCACCATCACAACCCACACATCCCAAAACCTAGGCCTGCATGCGTCCACTAAGCATGGACACCCATCACCAAAGCATGCCCAATGCATATACACATCCCCCCCACAAGCCACCCTCACCAAAGCCCCCACACACGAATGCCAGCACTTGGGGACACGGGAACCCACAGATACACCCATATGCCACACATTGAAACTATAACCATACCTCTATACCCCTGCAGGACCCGACCGTCAACACACCGCGGCGGAGGGGCCAGAATTATCCCCACCCCCCACCCAAGAGGCCGTCAGCGATGACAGCAGCTCTGTCGATCTGGACACCGATGACCAGCCCGGACCATCGGGGACCTCTGGACAGTCGGTTCCCCTCACACAGGCACAGGCCACTATAGACCCTAACCCCTCTGGGAACACCAGCACAGCTCCCACCCAGCGGGCCCATGCCTCTGTCTCCAGGGCGCGTCAATCTGCGGTGTGTCTACCACTACAGGGCACCCAGGATAACCCACCACCCCAACAACAACAGGGACCTGGGGGCAGTGGTAGTGGGCACACCGGCCAGGGGGCAGAGGCCCAGGGAAACAGGGCAACTCGGCGGGCAGCTGTGCGACAGGGGGGGGAGGAGAGGCCCAGGGAACCCACTCTCCACGAGGTCCTCACCACCATCATGGGAGCATACAACCGCTCCCAGGAGACGATGGCGACGGTACTGGCCCGGTTCCAGGAGATCCAGGTGCTGCAGGAGGAACACTATCGGGGGTACAGGGAGGACATCCGAGCCATCAACACCACCCTGGTTACCATGGTAGGGCTGCTGCAGGACCTCGTAAACAGCAGGCCGGACACTGAACAACACCCAAGGGCCCCTGCCACTAGCCTGGACCAAGAACAGCCATCCACCTCCGCCGGCGCTAGTGGACAGGAGGCCCCCGCACAGCAGCAGCCCACCAGACCCCCACCTCCTGCAGGAGAAGAACCACCCCGCAAGAGGGCCCTGAGATCTCGCAAGACAGAGTAGGATGTCAAGACCCCCGCCAGCAATGGATACCACCTGATGTCATCCCACTGTCCCACATTGTCACCCTGTCCATCCTCGAACTGCCCATGCTCCATCTCTCCACAGGCCTCTGGACAATGCACCTGTGTGACTGTTACTCTGGACTCTGCCATGGACATTCCTTCACCATAGCCCCCACCCACTTGAAACCACCCATCCCATTTTGAGCACTTCAATAAACACCTATTTTGCACCAAAATATCAGGAGTCTGGCTGTGATTTCAATAGATTGTAATTGACATGACAGTGCAAATATGTCCTTGTACATGGTGAAGTCAACAAACAGCTGCCACAAAGCTGTAGTCCATGGGGAAACGAAGCACAGGACTCGTAGTGGGGACCCCAGATCTGAAATAGGGAGGGAAAAGCCAAAACTCAGTCATCATACACTGGGGCAAATAGACAGGCAGCAGAGATGCTGCAGAGTAGTTAACATTTACTAAATTATCTTTGAAATGTTACCTGTGTCCTATTGGAAGTACTGTTCAATGATTCTGTCCCTGTTGTCTGTTTCAGCCCCGTCGTCTTCCTCCTCGTCACTCTCCTCAGGTTCCACCGCTGCCACAACACCACCGTCTCGACCATCCTCCTGCAGGAAAGGCACCTGGCGGCGCAAAGCCAGGTTGTGAAGCATGCAGCAGGCCACGATGATGTGACACACCTTCTTAGGTGAGTACATTAGGGATCCACCGGTCATATGCAGGCAGCGAAACCTGGCCTTTAGGAGGCCAAAGGTGCGTTCGATCACCCTCCTAGTACGCCCATGGGCCTCATTGTACCGTTCCTCTGCCCTGGTCCGGGGATTCCTTACTGGGGTCAGTAGCCACGACAGGTTGGGGTACCCAGAGTCCCCCACTAGCCATACACGGTGTCTCTGTAGCTGTTCCATCACGTAAGGGATGCTGCTATTCCTCAGGATGTAGGCGTCATGCACTGACCCTGGGAATTTGGCATTTACATGCGAGATGTACTGGTCAGCCAAACACACCACCTGGATGTTCATTGAATGGTAACTTTTTCTGTTCCTGTACACCTGCTCCCTGTCTCTTGGGGGAACCAAAGCCACATGGGTCCCATCAATGGCACCAATTACGTTGGGAATATGTCCAAGGGCGTAGAAATCACCCTTCACTGTAGCCAATTCGCCCACCTCAGGGAAAATGATGTAGTTCCTCACGGATTTCATCAGGGCAGACAACACTCTGGATAACACCTTTGAAAACATGGGCTGAGACATCCCGGAAGCAATTCCCACGGTTGTCTGAAATGACCCACTTGCCAAGAAATGGAGTACTGACATGACCTGCACCAGAGGGGGAATCCCTGTGGGTTGGCGGATGGGGGACATCAGGTCGGGCTCCAGCCGGGCACACAGTTCATGGATAGTGGCACGGTTAAGACGGTAGGTCAGGATAATGTGGCGTTCTTCCATTGTCGACAGGTCCACCAGCGGTCGGTACACGGGAGGATTCATCCGTCTCCTCGCCCAACCCAGCGGACGGTGCCTAGGAAGGACAACATGGAGCACACAGTCAGGCAACCCACAGGTACGTACTCACAGCTAGCACAGTAAACAATTCTCTATGCAGTGAATGGCGTGTCTGAGTGGCTATGCAAGGCCTAGGCCTGTGTGACGCAGTTGAAATTGAGCCATGTGGGCCCTGGAAATGGCGGCTGCCTGACCTGTGAAGTGTGACAATGGGATGTGAGGTCAATGCGCTGGCGTGGCACACCGCGGCGGGCGGCGGGCGAAGACCGCGGCGCGAAGCCGCATTGGTTAACATTGAAGCCTATGGGTTTCAGGAGCCAATGGCGAAGGGCGCCGGCGGTGGCGGGACGCACCGCCGCGGTACGCACCGCCGCGGACGTGACCGCCATTTTCTATCTACTTATCCACTTGCGACTTGAACTTTCACAGGAGAGGACCTATACTGCAAGTGTTGCTGTGACCTCGGTCTGGAAGGGACAATGGCTGCTGCGACTGGGGAAAGGGCCCCTGCCTTCACTGGAGAGGAGTTGGAGAAACTTGTGGATGGGGTCCTCCCCCAGTATGCGCTACTCTACGGTCCTCCAGACCAACAAGTGAGTTTAATTCTATCTGGATTTGGGGCCACTGGCTGGCTTGGGGGCCTGGCGGGGATGGGGGGCATGTTGGGGCTGGCGGGGGGCCTGGCGGGGGGCCTGGCGGGGATGGGGGGCATGTTGGGCCTGGCGGGGGGCCTGGCGGGGATGGGGGGCATGTTGGGGCTGGCGGGGGGCCTGGCGGGGGGCCTGGCGGGGATGGGGGGCATGTTGGGCATGCGGGGGGCCTGGCGGGGGGCCTGGCGGGGATGGGGGGCATGTTGGGCCTGGCGGGGGGCCTGGCGGGGATGGGGGGCATGTTGGGCATGGCGGGGGGTCTGGCGGGGGGCCTGGCGGGGATGGGGGGCGTTGGGCCACTGGAAAGGAAAATGCTGAGTAACTTGAACGTGGTATTTCTCCCTCCCTGTACGTGTAACATAGGTCCGCGCCCATGAGAAGATCGGGATTTGGCGTGCCATCGCCAAGGAAGTCCGGGCCCTGGGGGTCCACCATCGACGGGGCACCCACTGCCGCAAGAGGTGGGAGGACATCCGCCGCGGGACCAAGAAGACCGCCGAGTCTCTGCTGGGGATGGCCTCCCAACGTAGGCAGGGTGCCTGCCGTCAACTGAGCCCCCTGATGTTCCGGATCCTGGCGGTGGCCTACCCTGATTTGGATGGGCGCGTGAGGGCAGCACAGCAGACACAAGGGGGTGAGTCCAAGCATTATCTACTCTGTTGTTGCGCAGTGGAGGTGTCTGGGTGGGGGAGGAGGGCTGTGGGTCCCCCTAGGCCAGGGCGATATCTGTAGGCTGGGCACCCCCGTAAGCCCCTGTGTCCCCAGCCACCACCCTCAGTAGTGTGTCAGTACAGCCATCCCTGGGCCGTGTCATCCATGGGTGCAGTTGTCAACTCTAGGCGTGTAGGGCATGTTCCACGGAATGCGTAGCGGACCCCAAGTGCGCAACTTAGTGCAGGGGGCATCTGTGTCTGTCATGTCCGCTAACTGTACCGGAGATCCATGTAATCAATATCCCTTTATTTCTCTCTCCCCCCCCCTTTTTGTTTGTCTTTCTGTGCTTGTGTGCATCAGCATCATCAGGCGGAGGAGAAGTGGCATCGGGGCAGGAGGGAGCTGCATCTCACATGGCCCAGGAGGGCCATGCCACAGAGTCAGACTGGACCAGTGAGACGGAGGGCGAGGGGAGCTCCACGACGGGGACGACTGGACCCTGCAGCGACACGGACACGTCCTCGGAAGGGGGCTCCCTTGCGGGGGTGGCACCATCCGTGCCCCCCGCCATTACAGGTACAGCCGCCACCCAGCGCACCATCTCCGCCCTCCCAGCAGCCCCTCAGCGTTCGCCCCGTGCCCGCTCTGCCAGGAAGCCGGGCATCTCCTTCGCCCCAGGCACCTCAGGCCCTGCCCCTGTTACCTCCGCTGCCCTCAGTGAGGAGGTCATTGACCTCCTCCGAACGCTCATTGTTGGGCAGACTACCCTTTTGAATGCCATCCAGGGGGTGGAGAGGGAGGTTCATCGCAGCAATGCGTACCTGGAGGGCATTCATTCGGGTCAGGCTGCCCATCAGCGATCGTTCCAGGCTCTGGCCTCAGCACTGACGGCAGCCATTGTCCCTGTCTCCTGCCTGCCTCTACTAACTCCCTCCTCCCAGTCTCCTGTTCCTCTGCCTGTCCCACCCACACCATCAGACCAGCCTGCACACACCTCAACACCCAAGAGAAGCTCATCCAAACATAAGCACCACAGATCACGCAGACATTCACACACGCAACATTCCGATGCAGACATGCCAACAGTCACTACCACCTCTGTGACCCCCACCTCCTCGTCTCCCTCCTCCCTCCCTGTGACGTCTACACTCACACCTCCATTCACCTCACCATCAGCCAGTGTTTCCATCACCAGCACACCCTCCACTCCAGTCCGCACACGTGCAGTCACCACCCCCACTGCCATTTACACGTCCCCTGTGTCCTCTCCCACTGTGTCTGTCACCCCCTCTTCCACATCACACAAACGCAGCCACCCACCCACCCAACAGCCATCCACCTCACGACAGCCTATCCCTCCTGCACCTGCACCCAAAGACAGCAAACGTGACTCACCTACAACCACATCCTCTCCCTCCACTCCCATTCCCACTGTACCTACCACTCTCCATTGTCCCAAGAAGCTCTTCCTCGCCACTACTAACTTCTTTCCTGACCCTGAGCCCCCCCCTCCTTCTCGTCGGGGTAAGAAGAGCACCTCAGCCACCACCAGCCCTGCAGCCCCCTTGACAAGGGTGCAGGGGTATTGGAGCCCGCCAGCCCGCATGTCTGGATCTTCGCCCAGCAGCAAGGGGACAGCCAGCCCACCCCCTGGGAAGAGGAGCAGAAGGCGGAAGGGGCGCCGCAGGAGCCCGCCTTCTACATCCCCCCCGGACACCACCCAGAGACAGTCACCAGCCACAGCTCCAAAGGGAGGAAAGGGCCACAGGCCGACGACTAAGGAGGGCAAGGGCAGCAAGTTGGAGAGGTCAGGCAGCAGGCCTGCTGCCCAGGAGGAGCCCACAACCCCCATAGCCGCTGCCCCGGGAGGAACCGGCACAGCTGCCCCGGGAGAGCCCACCAGCCCCATAGCCGCTGCCCAGGGAGGACCCAGCCCAGCTGGCCAGGAGGGCCCCACCACCCACAGCCCAGGTGGGCATTGAAGGAGCACCATCCCCGCTGCCCAGGAGGGCACCACCAGGCATTTAGCAGTTGGCCATAGACCGTCCGCCGTCTCAAGAACCGCTGAACTGGGCCCTTCAAGGCAAGAACCGCTGAACTGGGCCCCGCCGTCTCAAGAACCGCTGAACTGGGCCCTTCAAGGCAAGAACCGCTGAACTGGGCCCCGCCGTCTCAAGAACCGCTGAACTGGGCCCGCCGTCTCAAGAACCGCTGAACTGGGCCCTTCAAGGCAAGAACCGCTGAACTGGGCCCCGCCGTCTCAAGAACAGCTGAACTGGGCCCTTCAAGGCAAGAACCGCTGAACTGGGCCCCGCCGTCTCAAGAACCGCTGAACTGGGCCCCGCCGTCTCAAGAACCGCTGAACTGGGCCCTTCAAGGCAAGAAGCGCTGAACTGGGCCCTTCAAGGCAAGAACCGCTGAACTGGGCCCTTCAAGGCAAGAACCGCTGAACTGGGCCCCGCCGTCTCAAGAACCGCTGAACTGGGCCCTTCAAGGCAAGAACCGCTGAACTGGGCCCCGCCGTCTCAAGAACCGCTGAACTGGGCCCCGCCGTCTCAAGAACCGCTGAACTGGGCCCTTCAAGGCAAGAACCGCTGAACTGGGCCCCGCCGTCTCAAGAACCGCTGAACTGGGCCCTTCAAGGCAAGAACCGCTGAACTGGGCCCCGCCGTCTCAAGAACCGCTGAACTGGGCCCCGCCGTCTCAAGAACCGCTGAACTGGGCCCTTCAAGGCAAGAAGCGCTGAACTGGGCCCTTCAAGGCAAGAACCGCTGAACTGGGCCCCGCCGTCTCAAGAACCGCTGAACTGGGCCCTTCAAGGCAAGAACCGCTGAACTGGGCCCTTCAAGGCAAGAACCGCTGAACTGGGCCCTTCAAGGCAAGAACCGCTGAACTGGGCCCCGCCGTCTCAAGAACCGCTGAACTGGGCCCTTCAAGGCAAGAACCGCTGAACTGGGCCCTTCAAGGCAAGAACCGCTGAACTGGGCCCGCCGTCTCAAGAACCGCTGAACTGGGCCCTTCAAGGCAAGAACCGCTGAACTGGGCCCCGCCGTCTCAAGAACCGCTGAACTGGGCCCCGCCGTCTCAAGAACCGCTGAACTGGGCCCTTCAGGGCAAGAACCGCTGGCCCTTTGGCAGACGTGGCAGGGCAGGATCTATCTCGGGCAGGGCTCCCGGATGTCCTCTGGCCAACTTGCCTCCTCCAGTGGCAGTGGGGTCTGTTATGGACTGTATGGACTGTGGCTTTGCTCTCCCCAGGATGGCCCAGTGGGCAGGCCACCCACTGTATGGACTGTATGGACTGTGGCTTTGCTCTCCCCAGGATGGCCCAGTGGGCAGGCCACCCACTGTATGGACTGTTTGGACTGTGGCTTTGCTCTCCCCAGGATGGCCCAGTGGGCAGGCCACCCACTGTATGGACTGTATGGACTGTGGCTTTGCTCTCCCCAGGATGGCCCAGTGGGCAGGCCACCCACTGTATGGACTGTTTGGACTGTGGCTTTGCTCTCCCCAGGATGGCCCAGTGGGCAGGCCACCCACTGTATGGACTGTATGGACTGTGGCTTTGCTCTCCCCAGGATGGCCCAGTGGGCAGGCCACCCACTGTATGGACTGTATGGACTGTGGCTTTGCTCTCCCCAGGATGGCCCAGTGGGCAGGCCACCCACTGTATGGACTGTATGGACTGTGGCTTTGCTCTCCCCAGGATGGCCCAGTGGGCAGGCCACCCACTGTATGGACTGTTTGGACTGTGGCTTTGCTCTCCCCAGGATGGCCCAGTGGGCAGGCCACCCACTGTATGGACTGTATGGACTGTGGCTTTGCTCTCCCCAGGATGGCCCAGTGGGCAGGCCACCCACTGTATGGACTGTATGGACTGTGGCTTTGCTCTCCCCAGGATGGCCCAGTGGGCAGGCCACCCACTGTATGGACTGTTTGGACTGTGGCTTTGCTCTCCCCAGGATGGCCCAGTGGGCAGGCCACCCACTGTATGGACTGTATGGACTGTGGCTTTGCTCTCCCCAGGATGGCCCAGTGGTCATGGAGTCCCCTCGTGGATCTGGCGTCGTGTTCTCAAGTGGCTGAGGTGCCCCCCCTTCCCTTACCCCTGAGGTGCCTGTCCTATTTTCTTTCTGATGCCCCTGCAGTGTTCTCTCCGTGGAGTTCTTGTCGTGGGACTGGGCCTTGCCCCTTTGCACAGGACCCCTGTGATCCACGGACAGTGGTTGGACTACATTTAGTAGCTGTATATATTTTGTACATAGTTTATTTATTTATTGGGATTAATGGCGTACATATTTCAATATATCTGCCCGTTTATGATCTCTTCTTTTGGTCTTTGCATTATTTCGGAGGGGGGTGGTTTGTGGGTTGTGACAGTGATCTGTGGGAATGCATTGATGTGTGTGTTGTAGTGGGTGTGGGTGGGTGGGTGTGTGCCGGTAATCTTTTCCCTCCCCTGTGTCGTAGGTGCAGTACTCACCGATGTCTTCCGCGCCTCCGGGCGTGCTCCTGGTATATGAGGAGGAATAGGAGTGCGGGGATGACCTGTAACTCTGGCTCCATACTGCCGGAATCTCGCGTGGAGTGCGTAGAGGTGAGCGTTTTCCCGTTCGTAGTCTGTTTCCGCCGTGTTCTTATCGGCGGTGCTCCCGCCCCGGAAAAGGTGGCAGATTGGTGGGTCGTAATAGGGTGGGCGGTACTTTGTCTGCCGCCGGGCTGTTGGCGGGAACCGCCGCGCTGTTTGTTTGTACCGCTGTGGCGGTCGGAGTGTTAAGTTGGCGGGCTGTGTTGGCGGTTCCCGCCAGGGTCAGAATTGCATATTTTAGACCGCCGGCCTGTTGGCGGCTTGGCCGCCGCTTTATCACCGACCGCCAGGGTCAGAATGAGGGCCAATGTGTGATGCATGTGTTCCACTCTGGCCTATTCCTTATCTTTGTCAATCACAGATTTTCTGATTGCCTGTTTGGCTCATCCTCATTTGACAATCTTAGACAGTGTCACAGGCAGATGGGATTTGCATACTGGCATGAGAAGTGGATATGGATTAAACCAGGTATTCTTCAGCATTAGATTTGTGGTGTGTGAGTTCTAAGCCCAGACTGTCAGGACAGTGGTTTGAAAGTATCCTTTTCCACAAAAAAGACCTGTTTGGAATTGGAGGTGGCTTAAATGGTGACTCATGTGTCTATTTGTGTCGGACACATGTCATAATGTGGTATCCAGACTCTTTACCATAATTATGGTTTGTGTTGTATGTGACATAACTTGTGCATGGCTGTCACTGTGTTTCCTCATTGCAGACCAATGTGCATGTGTCTGAAGACTGACATATGTGAGTGGCAAGCCTACAGATATCTTACCATGGTAAGTGGGCGGTTCCATGACTGGGGAGATTAGTACTGACCTCTGTCTGTTTCATGGGGTATGTTTTTTTGGAAGGATAAGGTATGGGTATGTGATAAGGCTTTAGCTTATGATACATTGAACCAATATGTCTGCCTCATGGGATGGTGATACACTGACATGTCCCTAACTTCTGTATCCTGCGGGTTGGTAGTGAATGACACCTGAGCTAAAACACTGAAGGCCACAGCATGACTTCACAATGTGGTGATTGCCATTCTCCAAATAAAAATGTGAAGATGTACAATACAGGTGACTTGTCTCATGTCTATGTTACAATCCCACTGCAATATGTATACTGGTTGACCAGTACATGTGTGATGACCATAACAAAGGTATAACATTGATGAGGAACATTTAGGTACAATAGTTGTCAAATATGACAGTTGTATATGGTTGATACATCACACTTACACAGGATCTGTGGTTTAGTGGCATTTATTGGCGAGTGCACAACAAAATGAGTGAATTCAAACAAGAAGGAAGAAAAGTTAACAGTGAATGATTATGCCATGGCAGATGAAATCATCAGGGTAGCTGATACACTATTTGGAGAGCCAAGTCCAGTGTCATTGCACCATAGGAAAATGGAGTTAGGTATAAGAACAGTCAACAGGGCATATCAGTGACACACAAGGGGTACCAATCAGGAGTGATTCACTTCCTGACAGTAGGTTTAGTCTTGGCATCTGCTCTTCCTGGATGATTGCGTGGACGTCCATGTTTGAGCAGGGGTTCTTCTGCTACAGACGTGGGGTATCTGAGGCATTCCCTTCCCCTGGCAGGGCCTCGATCTCACTAGCAGCCACAGATGTCAAGGGGCCTGATGTCTCATTGCAAGTGGAAGAGACCCAATGTTAGGTGCCAAACCTACTC
Source organism: Pleurodeles waltl (assembly GCF_031143425.1). Taxonomy (NCBI): domain Eukaryota; kingdom Metazoa; phylum Chordata; class Amphibia; order Caudata; family Salamandridae; genus Pleurodeles; species Pleurodeles waltl. The sequence continues at coordinate 862,900,259 of NC_090450.1, read as the reverse complement.
AGGGTATTGATCATGTCCCTCAGCACCCCAGCAATGGAAGCAAGGATGGCACTTTGTGCCTGCCACTGTTGCATGGCTTCCTGGTGGTTGTCTCTCTGCAGCTGTCTGATCTCCCCCATCATTGTCAGAACGTGGCCCATCATGCCTTGGGAATTTTGGTAGGCTCCCAAGACTTGGGGGATGGACTCCTGGCCCATTGTGACCCTTGAGCCCCCATCCTTTGGCCCACACCATCCCTCCCATGCACCCTACCCCCATGTACCTATGCCCCTGGCAGTATGCCAACTCCCACTGGTGGCAGGACCATCATTGTCAGGGGTGACTGTTAGGGTTTGTACACAGCAAAGAGCATGTCCCCTCTCACTGCACTAGTGGGTTCTGTAATAGCTCCCTTTTAAACTTACTATTGAAAGCCTTTCTTGTTATCTCACCTTCCCCCCCCCTAGGCTTCTGTGTATGTTGTTTAATGTGCTGTTTTGTTTACACATTGGGCCTTGCTTTTACCAAGGCTTCTTTAAAATACTCCTCCCTAGGCCATGTGTTAATCCAATTCATTTGTATAATAACTGAAACTCTGCACACCTTTCAAGAACATGTGCAGCATGTGAGGACCACACCCAGCTCTTCAAACCACACCCAGCTCTGCACACCTTCCAAGAACATGTGCAGCATGTGAGGACCACACCCAGCTCTTCAAACCACACCCAGCCCTGTCTATAAAAGGCATCCCCCGAGCCTCACCCAGTGCTTGTGCTCGTCCACCTCCCGCTTACCTGAGAACAGATCCCTCGGCGCTGGCACTCCTGCTCTTTACAGACTTTCATTGACTTCAATGGGCGCAGCTTCTGGCTCTTCCTTCTTCCGGTTTCCGGTTCCTCCTTGCTTCAGCCTCTCTCCTATGAGTAACCTGCAAAAGAGAAAGAAGACAAGGTTAGACTGATCAGTATCTCTTGCCAGCAACAAGTAAGTGCAAAACCTTTTATTACCTGAAAGAACTTTGACAACAATTTCTGGATTCGTGTATAGACAATTTGAAACGAAATACCTTCCACGAACATTGTGATTCAAACTCTTTGTTACAAGAATATTTTGCAGAACTTTGTGAAGCAAACATTGTTTTTTCTCATGGAACTTTTAAGAATCGAACAGTGGAAACCATTAACAGCAAGGCAAACAGTAAATCAAGGACTTGCACAAATTACATGCTGTATTTTGATGTAAAAGTACAGTATTTGTTTTATAAAAGATTCTGGAAATATGGGAAAAGTGAGTCTGCTATTGGGAATTTAGGCTTTAGTTATATTATGATGAATGTTTGATATTGGTAATTCTGATAACGGTATTTGTTTAATGTTTTAGAAGCTTTACAGTAATAGAAAACACATCCCAGAGCAGTAACACATTCCAAACCTGGAAACTAGAGACCAGGATCCAAGAGGTACTTTTAGAAGAGAATTTCTAATAAATAAAGGGATAGTCAGGAACCCGTTTAGGAATAGGTTGCACTTATCTGTTCTTTGGTTATGTTTCATTAGGCACCAGTTTCTACAGAAGTCAGAAAGGGCCGCAGATTTGTGCAGCACTTCAACAGTAGAAACGCAAGAACGGTGTTGTCTCTCTTTTTTATTTTATCCACTTCCCCCCTTCCCTTGAGCTTCTGTTCTTAGTGCACTGTTTTAAAAACTAGTGTGCTGGAACAAGCAGTTTCAGGGTGGGGTCGGATTGTCTTCAACCTCCATCAGAACTGAACAAGAACTCAGGTGAGCTGGGCTTTGACAGAAGCACAAGCCTTAAAAAATTTCAGTTCTGGTGGACGATGAATACCGGGGAAGAAATAGAGGGCATTGACGTCACGGATATGGCGCAGGCCCTAAATGAGGACTTGGCTCATAATGAATCAGTGTCTGGCATCTTTCAACATATACAAGAGGAAATAGAGAGATTAAAGATGGAGAATACCTCTTTAAAACAGGGTTCAAGCAGGTATAAATTTAGGGGATCTCAGTGGAACACAGCTTCTACGCCTTTGTTTAAAACCTCCTCAGAGACAGGGGCGCCATCAAAACATACAACTTTGCCTTCCCCAGTTGAGGTTACTGTTAATGTTCCTAATGTTGTGCCCTTAGCAGCACCTGAACGTTTTCATGGAGATAGTAACAAATTCCATGTTTTTATCAATTAATGTCAATTACACTTCATTTGTAAGCCACAACAGTTCCCTACTGATGATACGAAAGTGGCATTCGTCTTGTCTTATTTGGGTGGCACAGCAGCCAATTGGTCAATTCCTTTCGTGGATAGAGATGATCCCATCCTCCATAATTGGAATCAATTTAAACGTACCATGACCAGCCTTTTTGCAAAACACACTTTCATGCAGGCAAGTGATAATGAGCTTTTAAATCTTAAACAAGGTAACAAGGATTTATTGACCTATCTCACTAGTTTTAATCGTTTACTCACCGAGACACAGTGGCCAGAAGAAAAGCGTGTCTCCCTTTTTGATAAAGGTTTGAGAGACGAGTTAAAAGAAAATCATCTTTTTGCTAAGTTAGAAAAGTGTACTTTTAATGTCAACAAGGTGGACTTTTTAGGATACTGCCTGTCACCTCAAGGAATAACTATGGATGTAAAGAAAATCAGTGCTATTGCTGATTGGCCAGAACCATCCTCTGTAAAAGATATTCAGAAATTTCTGGGTTTCGCCAATTTTTATAGGAGGTTTATTGCACATTTTGCAGACATTGCGGCCCCAATAACTACCTTGTTGCGGAAAGGGCAACGATTTCTTTGGACTGATGAGGCGGCACACGCCTTTCAACTCCTAAAACAAAAGTTCACTTCAGCCCCAATTCTGAAACATCCTGATCCTGACTTGCCCTTTTTTGTTGAAGCGGATGCTTCACAAGTAGCTTTAGGAGGAGTTCTCTCTCAACGAGATGCAGTAGATGGCCAGTTACATCCTATAGCCTTCTATTCTAAAAAGTTATTGCCAGCTGAACAAAATTACACTGTGGCTGAAAGGGAACTACTAGCTATCAAAGTAGCCTTTTCAGAATGGAGGCACCATTTAATGGGAGCCAAGTACCCAGTTACAATCTTTTCTGACCATAAGAACCTACAGTTTTTTGGATCACTTAAAGCACTAACACCACGTCAGATGCGCTGGTTAATTTTTTTTAGCACATTTGACTTTGTTATAACCTATAGACGAGGTGCACAACAAATTCAATCTGATGTGTTATCTAGATACGGACATACCTCAGACATGAAACAAGATAAAATAGGAGAACCCATTATTCCTCCCCAAAAGTTGTTGGCACCAGTACAACAGAAGGATTTCATCACAGATCTATATAATGCACACATGCAAATAGCACCTCAGGATTGGTTAAAGGATTCCCATAACCCAATACAACGAGGTTTATTGTATCACGACAACATGCTGTTAGTGCCCACCTCTGAATTACAAACACAGGTGATAATTTGGCATCACGCCTCACCGTTGGCAGGTCATCCTGGTTGGGTAAATACCCTGGAAAATGTGCAAAAACACTTTTGGTGGGACACTATAAGAAAGGACATTAAGCAATTTGTCACTACCTGTCCAATTTGTGCAAGACATAAATCTTCTCATAAGGCTCCTGACGGCTTGTTAATACCAATGCCAACACCCAAACAACCTTGGCACACTGTGAGCGTAGACTTTATTGTAGGTTTACCACCTGTAAAATCCTTCACAACAGTGTTGGTTATAGTGGATTTTTTATCTAAAATGGCACATTTTGTACCATTACGGAAATTACCCACGGCGGCAGAATTTGCCGATATTTTTATAAGGGAAATTGTGCGTTTACATGGTTTGCCAAGCAAAGTGGTGTCAGACCGAGGGAGCCAGTTCAACTCCAGATTTTGGAAAAAATTATGTGAAAAACTGAAAATAGATGTGGCCTTATCCACTGCTTTCCACCCAGAGACAGATGGACAGACTGAACGACTGAACCAAACCTTACTTCAAACGCTACGTTGTTTATTGGCTGATTATTCTAGTGAATGGTTGGAAGCTCTCCCTGTAGCAGAGTTTGTTTATAATAATACTGAGCATTCAGCTCTACTTTGCTCACCATTCTATTTCTTGCAGGGGTATCATCCAAGAGCTATACCCATTTTGTTAGAAGATTCCCTGTTGCCTACAGTAACGGATAGACTAACGAGGTTAGGTGACATACAAGACAAAGCCAGGAAACATTTATTAAAGTACAAGGAAAGCATGAAAAGACAAGCAGACAAACACAGGTCTGAGGCCCCAATGTATAAAATTGGTGACAAGGTATGGCTCTCCACAAAGAACCTAAACATAGAGGGATCCCGAAAGCTGCAACCACGTTTCATTGGACCCTTTAGTATAACTGCCATAGTAAACCCGGTAACAGTAAAATTAGATTTACCAAAAGAATATCCAGTACATATTACATTCCATGTGTCCTTGCTTAAGCCGTACAACTCAAAAACCCGACCTGAACCACCACCTCCACCCATACCAATTAAGGGAAATCTGGAATATGAAGTGAAAAGCATAAAAGACTCAAAAAGAATTAGTGGACGTCTGTTTTATTTAGTAGAATGGAAAGGATATGATGAATCTGAGAATTCATGGGAACCAGCATCATATGTACATGCCCCACAGCTGATTAGACGGTTTTATTTAAAAAATCCAGGAAAACCCCGTCCTGTAGGAGGGCCTTTGAGGGGGGCAACTGTTAGGGTTTGTACACAGCAAAGAGCATGTCCCCTCTCACTGCACTAGTGGGTTCTGTAATAGCTCCCTTTTAAACTTACTATTGAAAGCCTTTCTTGTTATCTCACCTTCCCCCCCCCTAGGCTTCTGTGTATGTTGTTTAATGTGCTGTTTTGTTTACACATTGGGCCTTGCTTTTACCAAGGCTTCTTTAAAATACTCCTCCCTAGGCCATGTGTTAATTCAATTCATTTGTATAATAACTGAAACTCTGTACACCTTTCAAGAACATGTGCAGCATGTGAGGACCACACCCAGCTCTTCAAACCACACCCAGCTCTGCACACCTTCTAAGAACATGTGCAGCATGTGAGGACCACACCCAGCTCTTCAAACCACACCCAGCCCTGTCTATAAAAGGCATCCTCCGAGCCTCACCCAGTGCTTGTGCTCGTCTACCTCCCGCTTACCTGAGAACAGATCCCTCGGCGCTGGCACTCCTGCTCTTTACAGACTTTCATTGACTTCAATGGGCGCAGCTTCTGGCTCTTCCTTCTTCCGGTTTCCGGTTCCTCCTTGCTTCAGCCTCTCTCCTATGAGTAACCTGCAAAAGAGAAAGAAGACAAGGTTAGACTGATCAGTATCTCTGGCCAGCAACAAGTAAGTGCAAAACCTTTTATTACCTGAAAGAACTTTGACAACAATTTCTGGATTCGTGTATAGACAATTTGAAACGAAATACCTTCCACGAACATTGTGATTCAAACTCTTTGTTACAAGAATATTTTGTAGAACTTTGTGAAGCAAACATTGTTTTTTCTCATGGAACTTTTAAGAATCGAACAGTGGAAACCATTAACAGCAAGGCAAACAGTAAATCAAGGACTTGCACAAATTACATGCTGTATTTTGATGTAAAAGTACAGTATTTGTTTTATAAAAGATTCTGGAAATATGGGAAAAGTGAGTCTGCTATTGGGAATTTAGGCTTTAGTTATATTATGATGAATGTTTGATATTGGTAATTCTGATAACGGTATTTGTTTAATGTTTTAGAAGCTTTACAGTAATAGAAAACACATCCCAGAGCAGTAACACATTCCAAACCTGGAAACTAGAGACCAGGATCCAAGAGGTACTTTTAGAAGAGAATTTCTAATAAATAAAGGGATAGTCAGGAACCCATTTAGGAATAGGTTGCACTTATCTGTTCTTTGGTTATGTTTCATTAGGCACCAGTTTCTACAGAAGTCAGAAAGGGCCGCAGATTTGTGCAGCACTTCAACAGTGGAAACGCAAGAACGGTGTTGTCTCTCTTTTTTATTTTATCCACTTCCCCCCTTCCCTTGAGCTTCTGTTCTTAGTGCACTGTTTTAAAAACTAGTGTGCTGGAACAAGCAGTTTCAGGGTGGGGTCGGATTGTCTTCAACCTCCATCAGAACTGAACAAGAACTCAGGTGAGCTGGGCTTTGACAGTGACATTAGGAGACTCAGGTACCTGTACAGAAAGGCACATAATGGATGAGACTGTCCTTGGGACACAGGTTTGGGAGCAAATGGTTGCATGTGATGTAGTTGCAACAGGGCTGGGAGTAGTCATTGTGGAAAGGGTGAGGCTGACAATTGTTGACTGACCAGGTGTCCCTGATGGGCCAACTTTGTCCTCAGTGTCAAGACATCCAGGTGTGTTTTCCCCACTGTGGCCTTCATCCAGAGGGGTAGTGTCAGTCTCTGGTGTCATCTCCATGTTAAGGATGGGAAGGTTACCTATAGGAGAAGTTGAGCACACAGTTTTTGTAAGTGATGCAACAAGTGATCTCCTATGCCAATGACACCCTGCTTATTCTCTGACAGACAAGACAACTGTTAGACCTGACAGCCTTAGGGTCGTCACCCATAATTTTTTGCCTGCCTCCCTCCACTTTTTAGATACTGCTTTTGGCTGGTTTTAAGACTCTGCGAACTTTACCACTGTTAACCTGTGCTAAAGTGCATATGCTTTCTCCCTTTAAACACGGTAACATTGGATCATACCCAATTGGATTATTTAATTTACTTATAAATCCCTAGTAAAGTGCACTATGTGTACCCAGGGCGCGTAGATTAAATGCTACTAGTGGGCCTGCATTATTTTTTATATAAACTACAATGTCCCCATAGGAGACCACAATATTATCACAGGGTTATCTTACAATTGGAACAGAATGGGTATAATTAATAGAAAAACTTATTTTATTAGTATATATGCAGTATAAAAACAATTCCATACAAATCAAAAGGAGTCCCCAACTCACAACACAAAAATATAGAAGGACAGAAAATGTGCAAAGATCAAGTGCTCGTGTTCAGAGAAGAAAAAGCAAATAGAATAAATCTCATCACCATCTAATATTACAAATATAAAAACCAATATACAGCCTGTTGGTTGATCTTTTACTATATTCAACCAATCCTTGGTTTTACAAGGCCATCAATTGCCAATCTAGTCCTCCATCCTCATACTAAACTCCAACAGGCTGGAGCATCATCGTCTAGTGGGCCTGCAGCACTGATTGTGCCACCCACTTAAGTAGCTCCTTAACCTGGTCTCAGGCCTGCCATTGCAAGGCCTGTGTGTGCAGTTTCACTGCCAATTCGACTTCACATATAAAAGTACTTGCCAAGCCGAAAAGTCCCCTATTTCTAAATATAAGTCACCCCTAAGGTATGCCCTAGGTAACCTACCCCATAGGGCAGGGTGCTGTGTAGGCAAAGGGCAGGACATGTACCTGTGTAGCTTACATGTCCTGGTAGCGTAAAACTTGTTTTCACACTGCTGTGACGCCTGCTTCCTTTACAGGCTAACATTGGGGCTGCCCTCATATATTGTTTGAGTGGTAGTGCTGATTTCAAAGGAGTAGGATGGTCATATTTAGTATGGCCAGAATGGTGATACAAAATCCTGCTGACTGGTGAAGTTGGATTTAATATTACTATTTTAGAAATGCCACGTTTAGAAAGTGAGTTTTTCTCTGCACTTAAATCCTTCTGTGCCTTACAATTCACGTCTGGATGGGTTTAGTTGACAGCTCCCTTGTGCATTCACTCAGAAATACCCCAAACACCGCATACTCAGCCTCACTTGCATACATCTGCAGTCTGAATGGGCTGGGAGGGTGGAGGGCCTGACACTTGCATGTCAAAGGACAGTAGCCTGCCCTCACAAAAAGGACTGCCACAACCCCTACTGGGACCATGGCAGACAGGATTGAACTGAAAGGGGTCCCTGTGCACTTCTGAGCCACTCTTTGAAGTCTCCCCCACTTCAAAGGCACATTTGGGTATGTAAACAGGGCCTCTGCCCCTACCTAATCAGACACTTCCTGGAGAAGAAACTTGAACCAGAACCTGCATCCTGCCAAGAGGAACTGCCTGGCTGCCCAAAGGACTCACCTGTCTGCTTTCTGTGAAGGACTGCTGCCTTGCTGTTGCCCTTCTGCCTTGCTGCTCTCTGGCTGAGATGAAGAAGTGCTCTCCAATGGCTTGGATAGAGGTTGCCTCCTGCTCCCTGAAGTCTCACGACCAAAAATACTTAGGTGGTCATTCTGACCGCGGCGGGCGGCGGTCGCCGCCCGCCATGCGGATACCGCCGAATGGCCGCTCCGCGGTCAGGAGACCGCGGCGGCCATTCTGGCTTTCCCGCTGGGCCGGCGGGCGACCGCCAAAAGGCCGCCCGCCGGCCCAGCGGGAAAGCCCCTGCAACGAGGAAGCTGGCTCCGAATGGAGCCAGCGGAGTTGCAGGGGTGTGACGGGTGCAGTGGCACCCGTCGCGATTTTCACTGTCTGCAAAGCAGACAGTGAAAATCTGTATGGGGCCCTGTTAGGGGGCCCCTGCACTGCCCATGCCAGTGGCATGGGCAGTGCAGGGGCCCCCAGGGGCCCCACGACACCCGTTCCCGCCATCCTGGTTCTGGTGGTGAAAACTGCCAGAAACAGGCTGGCTGGAAGGGGGTCGGAATCCCCATGGCGGCGCTTCAAGCAGCGCCGCCATGGAGGATTCCCTGGGCCAGGGGAAAACCGGCGGGAAACCGCCGGTTCCCCTTTTCTGATCGTGGCTTTACCGCCGCGGTCAGAATAGCCCTGGAAGCACCGCCAGCCTGTTGGCGGTGCTTCCGCTGCCCTCCGCCCTGGTGGTCAGAGACCGCCAGGGTTGGAATGAGGGCCTTAATCTCTACAAGACTACTCCTTATACGGTGAAATTCGACACGCAGCCTACCAGAAACGACACACAGCCTGCACCGCGGTGAATAATTCACTGCACGCCGAACTGGAACGAAGCAGCCCAACTTTGCATCGAGAAGAACGACGCAGCACCTACGTAGCGACCGGGAATTCGACGCACGGCCCACCGGAGTGACGTACAGCCTAGCCGTAACGACGCAGCCCGACTTCCAGAGAGGAATCGACACTGCGTCTGCCATGCGGTAGAAAATTTGACTCAACGTCCATCGGATCGACGCAGCTCCTGTGACTTCATCCTGCCAGCGCAGGAAACCACACATCGTCCACGGGGCGTCCGAAAACCCTGGAACCCAAAGAGGATCCACGACCGAGTGTCGGAAATCAACATACAGCCATCCCTCCGTGAATACTTAACAACGCTATGCGTGTGCGGCCTGAGAATTCGACGCACACCCCTTTGTTTCCACGCTTTTCCTCCTCTGTGGTTCTTTGCGGAGATTTAGCACGTAAACAAGGTACTTTGTGCTTGAAAGAGACTTTGATTGCTTTTAAAAGACTTAAGACACTGTGGCCCGTATTTATACTTTTTTAGCGCCGCATTTGCCCCACTTTTTGACGCAAAAGCGGCGCAAACTTACAAAAAACAATTGTATTTTGTAAGTTTGCGCCACTTTTGCGTAAAAAAATGACGCAAATGCGGCGCTAAAAAAGTATAAATATGGGCCTGTATATCACTTTTACAGTGATATCTCAACATATACTTATTGCATTTTAATCATTTTGACCTGCATCTTATCAGATAAATATTGCATATTTTTCTAAACAGTGTGGAGAGGAAAAAACAACGCACGCCGACCCGACTGGAGAAGGAGAAACGACGCACTGCTTACCTTTTTCGACACACACTCCCCTGTGCGTGTTATTTTGACGCTACCCAGGTACTTTTCAATGCTAACAGTGTTTTACCTGTTTACAAAAGGATTTAAGACCCTTTTGCTTTTAAAATTAATAACTTGACTTGTGTATGTTGGAGTATTGTCATTTTGATCTTGTTTTGTTTAGATAAATAGTTCCTATTTTTCTAAACCTCTGTTGTGTCATTTTGTAGTGTTTTCATTAAGTTACTGTGTGTGTTGGTATAAATACTTTACACCTAGAACTCTGAAGTTAAGCCTGCCTGCTCGTGCCAAGCTACCAAGGGGGTGAGCGGGGGTTAGCTGAGGGTGATTCTCCTTTACACTGACTAGAGTGAGGGTCCTTGCTTGGACAGAGGGTAACCTGACTGCCATCCAAAGACCCCATTTCTAACAACAACTACCACCAGAACCAACTTCTCCTACTGCAGGACCATGGTAGTAGACTGGATAAAAACCAATTGCCTGAAGCACAACTGCTACAAAAGAAGGGAGTACTGGTCTTCAACAACAGGGTCTCATCATGGGACCTGATGGCCGTCGGAGCTCCTACTGGCACCCATAGACCACACAACAATTCTAGAGATCATCCTATCTACATGACGGCTCAAGTGAATACAGTGTGCACCTCCTACTTCCCCATCCTATGCATGCTGTGGAGGATCTTCAAAAGGTTGCCTCAGAACACTAGATGGAACATCATGCAAGCACTCATCACCAGCAGGCTGGAGTACAACAACACTCTCTAAGCCAGAATCTCCAAACAACTCCTACACAAGCTCCAGACCATCCAGAACACCACCTCCAGACTCCCACGCTGCACCCATATCACACCGCACCTCAGGAAGCTTCACTTGCTCCCCATTCACAAGTACAGCCTAGTCAAACTTCCCACACACACATAGAAAGCCTTATACAACACAGGACAAAAATATCTGAAAAGTTTCATACAGTTTCACCAACTCACTAGACACCTATGCTCTGCCTCACTCGCACTTGCATATATTTCTCATATTCAAAAGAACAAAACTGGAGGTTGCTCATCCTCCTACATCACACCCAGGATGGAACTACCTCCCTCAACATATCAGACCCCCTCCTTTTTTGTTGAGTTCTGTGAGAAATTGAAGTCCTGGCTCTTCATATAAGCACCTTGGGGATCACACACATAGACACCTGTCCAACTTCCAGATACCCTCTAATTTGATTAGTGCACTATCCAATTCAACATCATATAACATTGCTTGGCTGTTTTGAGCTTCAGGTAGGTGTTGAATATCCTCATCTGAATGATGTAAAGCAAGTCTCTGAGACATTGGATGTCTGAAACAGAAGAGACTTGTAATTATAGTTTATATAATCAGCATATTTGTGATTTTTCTTTTGTAGGCTTTGAGGAGAGCACCAAGCAGCTTCATGTAGAAGTTGAACATGAAAGAGGACAGTATGGAACCCTTGAGAACTTCAAAGGTGATAGGGATCAGTTGAGATTTAAAGTGCCATGTGAACAAACTAGTGTTGGTTCAAAAAATAGGAGGGAAAGCAGTGAAGTATATTGGCGGAAAATCCCATTCAAGACCAGAGCCTGTGTATGAGAGTGCAGTAGTCCAATCTGTTGAAGGCAGCTGAGAGTTCTAACAATATCAGCAGGAAGAGGTCTTCTGTGGATAGACAGGCATTGTCTATGACCTGAAAGATAGAGGTCTCTATACTGCAGAGTCATCTGAAGCCAGACGGGTAGTTGTGCAGCAGATGGTCATCATTAATTTGGCCCTGGACTTGCATGATCTTGAGTTGACCATAAACTGCTTTTTCATTGATTTGCCAATGAATAGAAGGTGGATGATGGTCTGGTAGTTAGCCAGGTCATCAGAGTTTAATATAGGTTTCTTTAGGAGGTGGCAGATCCTGCCTGTATTGAGAGCTTCCAGGAAGATCATTTGAGGTAAGGAAATATTATGAATGACGAGTAGGGGTGGGAGAGCATCCCCAGAGAAAGTTTTGATGAAGAACAAGTGTGGCTTTAAGGAAGTTGAATATTTCAGCAAGATCTGCAAGATACAGGACTTTGAAGAATGACCATTGCAGGAATCTATGGGAAGGCGTGGGTGTACAAAATGAAGCAGGCCTATTTTTGTTGATGGACTGTTCAATCTTCTGTATGTTGTTTAGTGGAAAAGATGCTGATGGCATATCACTTTTCTGTGTACATAGGTAGTTTGAATTGGATTGTTTGCGATGTCGAGAAGACAAGGTCCAGGATCTGGTCATTGGAGTGTGTCAGTTGTGTGACATGCTGTACCATGCTGAGTGTGCTGATGAGGAGGACCAGATTTATCTTGTTTACTTTGTGCTTGTGTTGTCTGGTCGGTTGAAGTCTCTAAAGGGGGTAGTATGGGCATGTCAGATGAATGTGGTGGTGAAGATATCTGAGAAATTAAATCATTGTTCTGCCCTAGAGGCCTGTCGGTGACACACAAGGCAGTGGTCAGAGTTGCAGAGACTGACAATGGCATGTCAGCAGCTCCATGGAGTTGAGTGTTACTTTCTTGCCTAAGTGCGGAACAGGAGGATGTAGGGTTCATAGTTAGGCCTGCTCCCTTCTTATGAGTGTGACCATGCAATGGATGTTGTAGATTGTGGGGAGAAGGACATCTATGGCATGTGGAGCTAGGTGAGTGATCCATTTTTCTTTGATGAACAGGACGTCAAGCTTGTGATAGGTGATGAGGTTTGCGATGTCTGATGAGTGGAGTACTGCAAAGCAACTCTTAATGGGCATAATTTGGAACATGTGTTCTATATTTTGAGGGTGTGTAGTAGTGTAGTGGGATGCATACTATGGCCCTCATTATGAATCTGGTGGTCCATGGACCGCCAGACTCACGGTGGCGGGCGGAGTGCCGCGGTAGTGGTGGTCCACCCACCCTATTATGACCGCGGCAAAAACGCCACTGTGGAAACGCCGCACCTGCCAGGCTCCCGCCACCAGACAGCCTGGCGGTGGTGGCCTTTCATTATGAGTCCCATTCCACCACCAGGGAAAGGCTGGTGGAATAGGTGACTCGGGCTCCCCTGGCATAGGCAGTGTAGGGGCCCACATGCACAGCCCTGTCGTACATATCACTGCCCGAATTACGGGCAGTGAAATGTGTGACGGGTGCTGCTGCACCCGCCTCACTGCCACATTTGCGCCTGCTCCATTTGGAGCCGGTGTCAATGTAAAAGCCCTGTTTCCTGCGGGGCCAGGGGGCAGAAACGCTGTTTCCACCCGCCGGCCCAGCGGGAACATTATTATAGGGCCGCCAGGGGCTTCGCCGTGCTGGCGGTCTTCTGTTGACGGAGGAGTATCCCGCCGTGATCATAATGAGGGACTATATTTGGTCTATGTATTTTGTGAATGTTATGTGAGTGCTTGGGTCATCTAGCTCTGGGTGTGATTGTGTGGGCCCAGCAGTATGAGGTGTTGGGTGAGGGACATGATACTATTTATCTTGTACATTTTAGTGGTACAGAGAATCTGGCTCAAATCACTTCCCGGCCCTAACAGGCACAAAACAGGCAATTACCTTGGTTGTGTTGCCCTTTGTTGGGAGGCCCTGAACCGTTGATTGGAGCCAGGCAAAAGCAGAAAGCGATGTCACTTCTTTTGCAGATAGATGATGTAAAATGCAGTGTTTCGACTTCCTGTGCAGAGGGATGATAGAAAATAAAGTTAACTTTATTGGTTTCTCCTTTAAAAGATGCTTTTGGTGAGTAACAATTGATGTCACTTCTCATTCAGATGGATGATGAGAAAAGAATGATGATAGGAATAAGTCCTCTAGTATGGCTTCCTCTTTTAAATATGATTTTGGCAGTAAACTAATGATACATATTCCTGTGCATATGTATGATGGAAAATTAGTTTTTCTGCCTTGATTCTTCTTTTAAAGATGGAGTTAGTGTGAAATCAGTGATGTTGCTTCCTGTACATATGGATGATGAGAAATGCAATGATGTTACTTCCTGTGCAGATGAATGATAAAAAAGTCATTTTGTTTAGCTTCTTCTTTAGTTTTCTCTTGAAACCAATGATGACACTACCCTTATAGATAGATGGCGGAAAATGAAGTCCTCTTCTCTGGGTTTTATTTTTTAAGGATGGTTTTGATGGAAACCAGTGATGTTGCTCCTGTGCAATTGGATTATTGGAAATCCATATCTAGATGGTGAATCATATTTTCCAGTCAGCCTCATCATATCAGTCCAACATGGGGTAATTGCTTTTTTCTGATGGGGGAATTGCCTGTGTGCTTTTAAAAAGGAAATTTGACAACCAATGCAACCCAACTCATTTAGGTGTCTATTTTTAGTTATGTTTTTCACTCATTGATTCTGATTGTTCTTGCTTTTTTTTCTTCAAGATTCTTCAGTGATCTTCTGTTTCTTATAGATCTTTTTTGTCTGTCAATTCAGAGTACTCTAGTGTCAGGCATATTTCTTCAGCTTCTTTATCTTTGCACTCATCTAAATGCTGGAAGACATTTTTTACCTCTTTAGGCTTTGTCCATTTTGGTGGATATAAGTCCATCAAGGTGGCAGATGTAATGTCCTCTGCCACCCTGATTGACCAAGTACCATCTGCCAAAGTCTAGACCACCCCTTTGTCTTGCTATGTGCATAATTCAAGACAGGCACAAACAACATTTGCAATACATTGTGGTGCAAATGACCTATGATCTGAGTTGCAGGAAGGATGTGGACTCGATTTACAAATGTGTAAAGAAATGGGGAATAGTGTGCACATTATTTGCTCCCAGTGTGTCCATATAATAGTCAGTTGGTCAGTTGTTTACATGAGCAATTTCCACCAAGTAAAGACTAGTCACCTTTTCTCCAGAGACATGAAACTATTTGTAAGGTAGTGTGAATTATATGCTTGAACAATTAAGGGAAATGTTGGAATTCTGATCTATTGATAATAGGCAGATATTCAAAAACTTCATCCATCTATGTTAAGCCTAGTTAAAACGTGTCTGAGTTTTTTTCCCCGTACCACCTGCTGTTCCCACTGCTGTTGTGTGGGAAACTGCAAACTATATCTGCCAGCTATTCTTTCTTTTACCCCAGTCACCATTTTCAGCTCCAGGAGTTTGATGGGTGGTACATCAATCAATGTAAACAGGAAATGGTAGAAGACAGTAGCCTTTGACAAAAGAATACTAGTAGGTGTTTGCGAGTGCAGCTGGGGAAGTTGCAGTTGATGCCATCTTCCAGTTCATATAGTGGTATAGGTATCATGCCGAGTGCAACTGGAACAAGACACACTTTGGGCAATACATGAAGGTTTGGGCAGTTTTTTGTGCTACAAACTGGAATCTCTGTGCAGGCAATAAGCACACTCAAGGGTGGGGAGGATTTTGTGACTAGCATCAATCTCTCTTCAGGTCTTGTGTTTCTGGCAAACCAAAAATCGGATTTCTGTTACTTACTGTTTCCACGAACTGGGCTTCTGCTGCAATTGGATTGAGTCTGAATAATAATACTGATGGCTTGCAAGTGACTTCTTCCATAGTGCTCAAATTGCTTCTGGGTAGACACCAAGTAAAAATACAGGTGGCTTAACCATGCTTCCAGGGCAAGTACTCGAAAGGTTAAACCAGGAGGCATTGTGTTCACTATGCATATTGAAAATATTGCGTCCAGGTGGAAACTTTCAAGTACTCACTAGCTTTTCTGTCCCTTCCAGGGCAGCAGAACAAATTACTCCTGGGTAATCGCCATGTTCCAATTGTGGCTAGGCTACCATGGGGAACAGAATTCGGTAATTACTTGTGACTTAATGTTTATAAGGCCTTCCTTCTGTTGTTTCTGGAAGGATTCTATATAGCATTCTGGTTGTCTATTCATGCTAGTGGGTGGGTCTTTACCTATCCTTAGTGGTCTCAAATAGCTTGGCACTTATCATGAAGGGTTGCTTCCACCTTCTCACACAAGTGTTGAAAATCTACCTAAACAAGTACAACTATTCTCACAGTTTCTTAAGTGTAGCAATGTACGCTGCTTTAGGTTCTGAGCAAGTATGTGAAGCTCTTACGCCTAACCCACCTTCTAGATGGGGCATAGTACAACCAACATCATTTCAACATTTTGTGAGAGGGCCCAATGAAAATTGGAATAACTTTCTGCCCCATAAGGGGTGTGCAAACATAGATCATGTAGACATAACTTTAGCTTAGCTTACAGCAATGGATGTTCCCACTGAAATATTTAAAAAGTGATCAGAAGGGGCGTGGTCATAAAACATGGCTGAATGGCGCTAAACCACCTGAGCTCTGCTGCATTTGTGCTGAAACTTGAGGCAGCAGGAGCTCCCGAGTGCCCATGACACCACTGCATTGAAGGGATTTAACCTGAGAGGTAAATGCACTGATGGGGACATCTGAGAAATGAGCACAATACCACTTTGCCAGCAGTAAACTTTGCGGCCTTCAACGCGTGATAAAAATTGTTGCTGCTGCAATTACAACTCCCTCTGACTTGCCAATGAGTGTGCGGGCTCGAGCGAGAGACTGGCTTGAGCACGATTCCCTCCACCTCCCCCACATACTGACTATACAATGATACTCACTTGGGAGGGGGGACAACAGTCTTTTACACCCCGACCACGGATTTTGACGAGCTCACCTGACTCCAACATGGTGGCTTTGAGGGACTCTAGGTCAGGAAAGGAGCAGCAAGAAACCCCATGCTAGAAGTGTGCGAGAGGAGCACCCCTTAAGGGTTTAAAAAGATTGATCACATCATAGCCATGTGCCATATGAGTGCTCCCTCCACTTTGGATGCCTGACTGACTCATTTAGGGGAGGTCTGTAATGCATAATCTTCAACACCTTGAGGGACCTGACTGGATCCACCCCTGATCATGCTTGTAAAGGGCTCCCCTTAACAGGGGTGCTAAGAATGTAAAAGTGTTTTTTCCCCCAACTTCAATGACCGAAGGAGTTAGTGAGCCTTAACTCCTCTGACTTTTTTGAAGGAAGTCCTCATGCCACTCATTGCTTAAGGCCACTCGGCAACACCTTACTTCAAGCAAAGCCACTCCCCATAGAGATGAAGCGCACAGCACACACACCTGTATACCCGTTTGAGCGACACCTCGAGCTAGGGCATTCTGAGACTTTTTTCCAACATCTCTGATTTATGCCTACATGTCGCTGAATAAAATACAGAAAAATTGAATGTCCAGCTATTTTCAACTGACAGAAACTAATAGAAGTCCAACCCCTCGCTCCATGGGAGGGTACCGTCTCCTGACAAAAGAAGACCTCCTGGCCTTGTTGCAGGACTTCAAGAAAGAGCTGTGGTAGGAACTAAATACTGACCTGTCCAGTTCTCAGGATGCTCTGTGCTCGGACCTTACAACCAGACTATCAGTGCTACAGCCAGATGTGGATTCAGAGGGAGTGCACAGTTTGAACTTGAAAATTAAATGCCAGACTTTAGAACAGCATCTGGAAAAGCGGGAAGGCTCATCCACACAACTTCAGGACCACCTGCAAATTAAACTTCTGAAATGAGAGGATCTTGAAAACCACTCCAGAAGGGATAATATTAATTTAAGGAACCTGGACGAGGTGCGGTAGGTCAAGATCTCAAAGCATTTGTGCTTGGCTTGTTCACTGAAATTCTGGGAGACAAACATGTGAAGATTAAACTGGAGCAGGTCCATCTAATGGGCCCACTGATGGCGAGTGAGGATAGGCAACTCTGAGATGTCCTTTGAAAATTGCACTCTTTCAAGTTGAAAGAAGCGATTTTTCAAGTAGCAAGGAAAGTAGAAACGGCCTCCTTCCAAGTTTTTAAGACATTTCACTGGCCACGCTGGCACAAAGATTCTAATTCCAGCCAGTCACAGGTAAACTGCTCTGGGAAAGCATCAAATACAGGTGGACATATCTGTTTAGCCTCGCCTTTGACTAGCAAAATAAGTCACATGATTTCATGGATGCAGTAGAGAGACTCTACTGGGACTACCACCTCCAGAATACAGAGCCACAGGAAGACTCTGATAGAACTCTACTGCTAGTTCCCCAAGGGGAACTGAAAAAGGTAATTGGCTCTCTCAAATATGCTCAGGATGAGAGTAGCAGTAATAGGGCCTAGAGGACTCCTGCCCTTCCTCATAACCTTCATCTAAAATTTGTCATATGACCAATTTGGTGGTATCCTTTGAACTGTTTGCTTCCCTTAGGCCCCTTTTACTATGACTTGATAAGCTAGGCTCACCTATGCTCAAATGTTTCCAAATTATGTATCCAAAGTGTGAATTGCCTCCCTTGACAGGGTATTTAACTTTCATAATGTGATGTCATGTTTTTGCAAATACGCTTTGACTTCCTATGCTTAAATTGTGAATGTTCAAGCAAGAAGTGACCTGAATGCACGCAATGTTACAGTGCCAATTCAAGTTATATCACTATAAAGGAACTAGGTTCCCATTAGTTCAAGTTTGTCATTCAGATCTGTTTTTCATGAGTGAATTTTCATTGAACGATTGGGGGGCAGGGTCCAGGCTCTCTTTCATTACAGAGGTAGGAGTTGGGCAGAGCAGTGAAGGGACGGAAGGCTGGATTAGGAACTATTGAATGACCATACGTAAAACACAACATTATGGTGGTATTAACAACTTTGACATGTAATGTAAGGGCCTTAAATTCCCCCTTCAAAAATCATAAACTATGGAAATACATTTTAGGTGAATGGCATGATATAGTGGCATTGCAAGAGGCTAATTTTAAACAAAGCAAAGACTATAGATTATACCATAAAGCCTACCCCCATCTATAAATATTCTAATCTTACCAAGTATATTGGGGTAGTCATCCTCTTCCACTCCTTCCCTAAATTCCAACCCTCAGGCTGTAAATCTGACAAAGAAGGAAGATCCTTGACGGTGAAAGGTAGTATAGCAGGCCATTCATGCACAAAAATGACTATTTATGCCCCCAATATAGCCCAAGCCACCTTCATACAATCATGTCTTACACAGTTGGGGGAATTTGCTGAAGGAGAATTATACTAATGGAAGACTTCAACCTTACCTGGAACCACAATGTATATAACACACATTCAACGTGTGCATTAAACAGGAGCTTCCCTAAAGCCCTGAAAATAACAATAAAAGAGATAGGACTTTGAGCTGCTTGGAGAACTGTTCACCAGGATACCTTTTTTTACATTCATGTGGCTCAACTATACTCTTATAAGCCAAACTCTTTTGCACACTCCATCCTGGATTCAGAATTCCACCGTATAGCTCTTTCAGAGCATGCCCCTATGGGTCTAATAGTGGAATGGACCCTTCCGACACCTTCATAACATAGATAGCTCTTCCCTAGCTCCTCAGCAAGAGACCCTCTCTTTAGGGATGACCTGTGTAAAACCATTAGGGAATTCTTCAACCTGTATGACCGCCACCAGCAGGATACTGATCCATCTAATAACTGGGACGCCTTCAAGGTGGTCATTAGAGGGAAATGTATTTCACTTATGTCCACCCTTACTAAGCAAAAAACCCAAGATAGACTGACGTTTGAGGCGAAATTGCAATTAGCTGAACAAGCTTATAAAGAATACCCTTCATAACAGGCACAATGGAAAGTCACTGAGCTCAGGGGTGAGCTGAATGTGATATATACTAAAAGAGCAGAGTTTACTTTACTACGTCCCAAATAAGGGGCATACGAACAGGAAAACAAGATGTCTGGTGTGCCAACTAATGGTGAAACATGAAAAAGAATACTTCAGTCATAATAATCTTGAGGATGAGGAGGATCAAAGACAGAAGTAGATAAGGCAAATGCCTTCAGGGATTTTTACAAAAAGCTAGATACAGCTGAATACAAGAAAAAGACAGGTGGTTATGCATAAGGTTCGCACTTCCTTTGTATGCACATAATATACTAGAGAAAACAATGCACAAAATTTCACAGAAAGTACTGCCGATGGAGCCAAACTGCCAGACACCAAACCATCCAGGTTGCAGTTTTGTTGGTTGAGGAAACAATCCAACACATGAAAGTCAAATATTCTTATGGAAAGGCACTCAACAGTGATCGTAACGGTCCATTCCTTATGGTATTGAAGCAATCATGGTTCAAACTGCACATGAGTATTTGTCAACAGATTTTATTCATCCGATGCAAATCCAGAGATACAACAGCTAACACGTGTTTTGTCAACAAGACTTCGTCAAGGCTGTGAAGTAGACATACAATAGAGGAATACAGTCAAAATTGTATGATAACAGGGAAACTAATGGTCATGAGTGACTAAACCAAATACTGTGCGAAACACACCCTGAATGGTGTATCATGTGTGTCTTTCCAATGTGCTATGTATTCCATGCAAAAAGCCACATGTGCACATGAACGTCGGTAGGTAATGTGCCGACTTGCTTGGCCCAAGAGGCCAAAATCATGCTTGATAACCCCCATCAGGTGAAATGAGAAAGAAATGCGTGTAAGCATGTAATATGTAAGTGAATCTCAAGTGAGGACCCTATGGAGGAGTAGGGAAAATAATAAGACTGAGAGGCAACAAAGGAAAAATCTGAGAGCAACATACCACAAAACTAAGTCAATTGAGATGTCCAAGAATTGTTGGGTGGTATAGATGTTGGTGAATCAGCCTGAGTCTTAGGTTGTTATAACAAATCCTAAGAGATATGTGCACACAATCAGTGTCCACAGCCTTGATAAGCCTAGAATATAAATACTATGGGCATAAAATAAATCATCCACGCTCAGAGCTGTCGCTGCATGCTGTACATACGTTCTTGAGCATCCAAGAGCAGATTGAAAATGCCAAGGCATGCGAGTTAAGAAGTGTATTGTAAAGTACTACAACAGTCCTCGAGACAAACGGCATAACATGTAAAATCCACATCTAACAGGGGCATGTAGGATGTCCTTATTGTCTTTATGTGGGCGGAAGGGTCATTTTGCCAAACATTGCTCAACCAAACCAAAGAGCAAGCAAGGTCTAGTTCAGAAGGTCGCAGCCAATGCACCAGTTGAGTTGGAAAACTAAAACACCCGAGATGCAGAGAAGGGTTGCTCTTGGGTGTCACCGTGGACCGTTTCTCAATCTAGACATCTTAAACTAGAAATAAGAGTTCAGGTGAAGAAAAAGATCTATTTAAAAAAAGCTCTAGTCGATTCTGGGGCTAATGGGAACTTTGTTGACACCCAATTGGTTTGTGCATGGGGGATCCCATGTATTGAAAAGAAGACCCCAGAAATCATCCAGGCAGTCGATGGAAAACTCTTGACTGGAGGTCCAGTAACTCTTCAGACTATTCCCTTATCGATGATTTGTGAAGATAAGAATCAAAGAAAGAAACATAAAGAGAAACTCATCCTTGACGTGATACTTGCTCCCGAATATGGGATTATCCTCGGCTTGCCATGGTTAACCCATCACAATCCAGACATCAATTGGGCAGATCGAAAAATCATGTTCTCATCTGTGCTATGTAAACAACAATGTCTCCAAAAGATTCAGCTACCAAAAGTCTGCAACTCTTACATAGCTACTGCTACGGAGAAAGAAATTCAGCTGCCCAAACAGTATTCATCTTACAAAGATGTATTTGATGAGAAAGGAGCTGAGACCTTTCCTCCTCATAGATCTTATGACTGTCAAATTGATCTAGCCCCAGGTGCGATACTTCCCAACTGTCGTGTCTATGCCCTGTCAGAACATGAAAATCAACATTACGAAAATACCTAGATCAATTTTTGGAGAATGGTTTCATTCGCCCCTCTAAGTCTCCTGCAGCTTCGCCTTAGTTTTTTGTTTCAAAAGCTAATGGAGAACTTCGAACTTGTATCAACTATAGGGGATTGAACAAAGTCACCATCAAGAATAAATATCCTTTACCCATAATTCCGGTTTTATTGGAACAAGTAAAGAGATCAAAAATCTACACGAAGCTTGACCTTCGAGGTGCTTATCATTTGGTCAGAATGAGAGAGGGTGACAAATGGAAAACAGCATTCAAGACAAGATATGGCCTTTTTGAATACACTGTCATGCCTTTTGGTCTGTGTAATGCTCCACCAGCATTTCAGTTTTTCTTGAATGACGTTCTTAGAGAGTACCTCGACATATTTGCCATAGTATACATCAATGACATTTTGATCTACTCAGACAATGAAAACGAACATGTCCAACATGTCAAGAATTTTTTTGCAGCCCTTTGAAAACACCATTTATATTGCAAACTAACCAAGTGTGAGTTTCATGTTACCACAGTTGAGTTTTTAGGGGTTATTCTTACCCCTCAAGGTATGGTGATGGCAGAAAAGAAAGTAAAAACCGTATCTGATTGGCCCACCCCAAAGACTGTTCATGATGTACAATGTTTCCTGGGGTTTGCAAATTTGTACAGGAGGTTCATAAATCATTTCTCCCAGACAGTGGCTCCAATCACTAAGCTATTAAGAAAGAAAGAAAAGTTTGTATGTTCCCCAGAAGCTGACCAAGCCTTCTCTACTTTGAAGGAACCTACCTCCACTGCCCTACTCTTGACTCATCCTGATGCGAATCGACCTTTCATAGTGGAAGCTAATGCTTCAGATGTAGCAATAGGAGCCGTCTTATCGCAATCTAATAAAGACACTGGTCAACTCCATCGTGTAGCTTATATGTCTCGGAAGTTGAACGAAGCCGAACAGAACTATGTAATTGCTGAAAAAGAGCTTCTGGCGATTCGTGACGCCTTTAAAGAATGGACACATCATTTGTTGGGTGCCAAATACACTGTCACAGTATATACTGATCATCGTAATCTTCAATTCATGAGTTCCGCCAGACTTTTGACTCCTCGGCAATTACGCTGGATGCTGTTTTTTGCCGAATTTGATTTTGTAGTAACCTTCCGGCCTGGTAAAGATAATCGCAAAGCTGACGCCTTGTCCCGCCAAGAGTCTACCACGTTGCCTGCATTTCAAGCCTCCAGAGCTATCATTGCTCCTGACAAGGTTCTATGTATCATAAGAACTGAAGTTTTCTTTGAAGAAATTCACAACTCTTTCACTGTTGAGAAATGGCAAACATGGGCCCAAGCAGACCCCAAAAGGTCAATAAAGCAAGGACTACCCTTTCACGACACTCGTTTGTTCGTACCCACTACCAAACTTCGCAAGATAATGTTTCATTGGTTGCATGTTATATCTACGGCAGGTCACCCAGGTACTCCTAAAACTCTTGAACTGATGCAACGCTATTTTTGGTGGCCTAGCCTAACAAAAGATGCAAAAGCAATGGTAAACAACTGTGAAGTCTGTACTCGCACTAAAACAAGTCATTCAAAACCAAAAGGGTTGTTACATCCACTTCCAACCCTAAGTCGTCCATGGGAACACATTTCTTTAGACTTTATTACCGGTCTGCCAGTGGTTCAACAGCATTCAGTAATTCTGGTGGTAGTAGATAGTCTCACGAAATATGAACATTTCATTGCCTGTAAGAAATTGCCCACTTCTAGTGAATTGGCAACTATTTTACTAAACAGAGTGGTTTGTTATCATGGACTGCTAATAGTTATCCTCTCCGATCAGGGGTCGCAATTTGCCTCCAATTTCTGGAAGACATGGTGTTAAACACTCCAAGTGACATCTACACTATCTACTAGTCACCATCCTCAAACAGATGGTCAAACGGAGAGACTAAATCAGACTTTGAAACAATACCTACGTGCCTACGCTGAAAAGGCACTTCATTCTTGGACATCTATGCTCTGGTTAGCTGAGTTAGCCTACAATAACTGATTCCACACTTCTATTGGCGTTACACCCTTTTTTGGTTTATTTGGCTATAATCCTGACACCTTGCCCATCACAATTCCTCAAGAAAGTTCTCTTACTCCAGCTGTGCCAGAAACCATTCAGCATTTGCATCAAACCCAGAAACTGACTTAACAGCATTTAGAAAAAGCCAAGCAAAAATACAAAAGGCATTATGACAAGAAACATTGTGAGGGACCGCAATATCAACCAGGTGACAAAGTGTGGCTTTCCACAAAACATATAGGCCCATATTTATACTTTTTGACGCTAAACTGCGCTAACGCAGTTTAGCGTCAAAAAATTTTGCGCCGTCTAACGCCATTCTGAAGCGCCATGCGGGCGCCGTATTTATGGAATGGCGTTAGCCGGCGCAAGCAGACCGGCGCTGCCTGGTGTGCGTGGAAAAAAAACACGTAGACCAGGCAGCGCCGGCGTTGGGCAAAAATGACGTTAGGGCGTCTTAAAATGGGGCAAGTCAGGTTGAGGCAAAAAAATCGTCTTAATCCGACTTGCGCCATTTTTTAACAACGCCCATCCCCCATCAACATGACTCCTATCATTGTAAAGATAGGAGTCATGCCCCCTTGCCCAATGGCCATGCCCAGGGGACTTCTGTCCCCTGGGCATGGTCATTGGGCATAGTGGCATGTAGGGGGGCACAAATCAGGCCCCCCTATGCCAAAAAAAAATATTAAAAAAAATACTTACCTGAACTTACCTGAATGTCCCTGGGGTGGGTCCCTCCAGCCTTGGGTGTCCTCCTGGGGTGGGCAAGGGTGGCAGGGGGGGTCCCTGGGGGCAGGGGAGGGCACTCTGGGCTCATTTTGAGCCCACTTGTCCCTTAACGCCATGCCTGACCCAGGCGTTAAAAAGCGGCGCAAATGCGCCGTTTTTAGCCACGCCCACTCCCGGGCGTCTCTTTTGCCCGGGAGTATAAATACCACGTAAAGGCCTGGGAGTCATTTTTTAAGACGGGAACGCCTCCCTTGCATATCATTAACGCAAGGAAGGGGTTCACGCTAAAAAATGACTCACATTCCGGGAACTTTGGCGCTAGACGCCTCTAACGCCATAGTATAAATATGGCGTTAGTTGGCGTTAGTTTAGCGTCGAATTTGCGTCGAAAAAAACGACGCAAATTCGGCGCAAACGGAGTATAAATACGGGCCATAGATTTCAAGAAGAAGCACATGTTTAACCCCAAATTCATAGGTCCTTACACTGTCCTCCAGCAAATCAATCCGGTGACCTATAAACTACAATTGCCCAGATCCTTATGGATTCATCCAGTGTTCCACACTTCCTTCTTGAAGAAGGCAGTCCAAAAGGTCCACCCTCATCCAGCTCCTGTTCTAGTACAAGGGGAAGAAGAATACGAAGTTAAGAAAGTGTTGAATTCTAAACTGAGAGAGCGTAATCTATGGTACTTAATCTCATGGAAAGGTTATGGTCCTGAAAGTAACTCATGGGTTTCCGCATCTGATGTTCATGGTTCAATACTTGTGAGATGCTTCCATCGTCTTAATCCAGGCAAACCAGGCCCTAGAGCGCATCTGGGAGAGGGGAGTACTGTCAACACCAGGGCAGTGCGCGCTCTGTTGGCGACTAGAATGCAAAAACCCAGCACTCTCAAAACAACGTAATTTATGCATTGTGCTGATATGCTGTTGTTTAACCTTTTGCATTGCAGAGTTTAATCCTGAAGACTTATTTTTAATGTGTTTACAAATACTGTTAATTTGCAATGTATTGCTGCAGGCTTTCAGAGTGTGTTAGGGTGTGGTCCCTTTCCAGGGCCTTCCAGAGACATTCCCTGCAGCATGCCTGGGTGTGGTTGTGGGCTGGGCCAAGACTCTATAAAAGGGAGCCAGCCCAGCTCCAAGTGCTCACTATTCAGAGGTCCCGGTGCAGAGCAGCAGCTTCTTCCTGAGCTCCGGTCCCGGTGGCCTATTTGATCTTCCAGGCCTCTGCCCTTCATTCTTCATTGGTGATCCTTGTTCTGGGCTGTAAGACGGTGGTTGGGCTGACCTCCCGACGCCGTTATCGAGAACTTTCATATTCTTGGCCTAATTCTTTAATGATTAACAAATTACTTTGCGCGCTACCAGTTCTTGACATTTGCATGGTGGCTTGCGAATCGACAAGACGCATGATTTGTTTCATGCTGATTTGATCTTGTTATTCATTGTGCTCTACCATTTCTTGACGTTTGTATGGTGGCTTTGCGAATCGGCAAGACGCGCCATTCGTTTCATGATGATTTGACTTTGTTATTCATGGCGCGCTACCATTTCTTGACATTTATATGGTGGCTTACGAATCGGCAAGATGCGTGATTCGTTTCATGATGATTTGACTTTGTTATTCATTGTGCGCTACCATTCCTTGACATTTGTATAGTGGCTTGCGAATCGGCAAGACGCGCAATTCGTTTCATGATGATTTGACTTTGTTATTCATTGCGCGCTACCATTCCTTGACATTTGTATAGTGGCTTGCGAATCGGCAAGACGTGCGATTCGTTTCATGATGATTTGACTTTGTTATTCACTGCGCGCTACCATTTCTTGACATTTTCATGGTGGCTTAAGAATCGGCAAAAGATGCGCAATTCGTTTCATGATGATTTGACTTTGTTATTCATTGCACGTACCATTTCTTTAAATTTACATGGTGGCTTAAGAATCGGCAAAAGACGCGCAATTCGTTTCATGGTGCGTTAATCTTGTTATTCATTGCGCGCTGTTATTTTTTGGCATTCACATCATGGCTTACGAATCGGCAAGACACGCGATTTGTTTAATGGTGATCTAACCTTAATATTCATTGCGTGCTACCATTTCTTGACATTTTACATGGTGGCACTCGAATCGGCAAGATGCACGATTCTCTCTTCGAGCTTAATTCATGTTGTTCATTGTATGCCATTTATTCTAAGACATTTATTAGGTAATATTCGAGTTGACAAGTTGTGTGATTTGTTTCCTGAATCCATATTGTGTTATTCATGGTGCACAATCCTTTTATGGTGTTTACTATATATATGAAAATCTGCAATGTGTGCAATTCGTGTTGAAACATTTCAAGAGAACATAGAAGACCAGAATTTCTAGATGTAATATTGCATGGTCCTAGTATGCATTCTCAAAAAAGGATTCATATGACTGGATTAGAACTTATTCAGAATGTTTTCCTGATTCTCATGTAAAGGAACGTACTTGAATTTGAAAGTTTCATTTAATCCATCTTGATTCCCTTACAGGTATCCGGCCATCTTGAAACTTAGTCATTTGAAGCCTAATTCTTAGGTTATTCTTGTTTTCAGAATGACTAGGCTTAGAGTCATAGTCTAGTATTGATTTCATGAGATGTAATTTTCATATTGTGTGTTTTAACCTTTTTCTCATGACAGGTCTCCTTCCCAGCTACTCCCTTCCTAATCCCCTCTTCCCCTCTTGAACTCTCTTAGCCTCTGAGATTTATCTATCAGAGTCTTGGAGCTGTTCAGTGGTGGACGTGTTGGGAACGTGCACAGACCATGAGGATCTGGTGACTCTGACATATAGAGCATCTGACAGTGAGGGTGAGGCAGAAGGAAGGGATTCGGGGTATTCCCTTTGGGTCCCTTACCCATAAAATGTCTTTGTTGGTGGATGATATCCTGTTGTCCTTGGCCTCCCCAGCAACATCACTTGTAGCTCTAAAAAGAGAATTACCTTGGTTTGAGGCAGTTGTGGGGCTACAATGTTAACCTCCATATACCATACCTTCTAAATTTGACTCTACCCACAGCTGAGATGGAGGCATTGGCCCTCACTACCCCCTTCCAGTGGGTTCAAAAGTACCTCACCTATTTGGGGGTCAAAAGTACCCCTGGACTCTCTGACTTGTATAAGGCCAACTACCCCTTGTTACTTCAACAACTTATTGCAGATCTTAAGTGATGGGCTCCCATCTACCTATTGAGGCTTGGGCATAGCAAGGACACTAAGATGACAGTATTGCTATGATTCCTATATTTATTCAAGGGATGTCCAATTGAAATAGAGCAAATTTGTTTCCAAAGCTTCTCACTGTCCTGACTACATTTATTTGGCAGAGCCTCACTCCCATATAAAATATTCCATCTACCTGAGGGCTAGCTCTTCCGGACGTTTTCTCTTATTAAAAAGCAGCCCAATTGAAAATGATCTTGGAATGGTCTCTAAGAGAATTATACAAACATTGGCTTCATATGGACCAGGATGTGGCATGCCAATATATCTGGGACTTATCTTGGAAACCCAAAGCAGACCAACCTATCAATGCTTATTTGAGCACACTCATAAAAACAGCTCTCAAAATCTGGGATGACGTGAACCGCTTGACAGCCTGGGATACATTTCCCTCACCATTTACACCTATTCATTTTAACCCAGCATTCCCCCTGGCGCTCTCACAGGGGCCTTTTCGATCAGTGGAAGGAAAAAGGGTGCCTTATGATTTTAGACTTTTTTCATGAGTGGGATATCCTTACTTTTGAAAATTGTCAACAAAATTTTGGGTTATAGCATTCTAAGCGATACTACATTGGGTACTTCAAATGGACATGAGAGAGATAGCCAAGAGGGATCTTTCCCCAATTAAAAAATGTGTTAGGCACGTGAGGGGAACAAAGTGGCAATCTCCTTTCTTCATGCACTTTTAATGGACACCAACCCTAGCATTTAACTCCGACATATGGACTTTTAGTCCACTTTATTGGAGGAGGTGATTTCTGAGGAACAGTGGCGATGACTATGGCAAGTTATACTAATCCAGTGGAGGGACTGGGAGAATTGACCGGTCCAGTGTACAGCCTCCCAACAGTCAAATACAACATAGCAAGGTACTTCTTAACACAGGTCAACCAGGCACTTCAATAACTAGAAGCAACAGCCCTCTCACACTCAAATGGGCATCATGCGCATTGTTTTTCCATGTTCTCCGCATCCAGAAACTTTTTTGCAAGCTCTTCTGGGAGGCGTTTTATGCCTCTCGCTCCCTCCGATGCTGTATTATTTCTGTACACTACTTTGCTTCATTTCGTAGAATGTTCCACTACAGTCCGTATATCAACTGACATTTACATCCTTTCACTATGTGAGTTGCTACGGGATGCAATCTAGCTGTAGTTTGACTTTTGTGATTAAATCACCAGGTCCAATAGAATACAAACTCTATTTACATAAATATGGCGGGCCCCATTACCCATTCACTTCTAGGTTTGTGGCTGCAGGGTAGGTCACACGGAACAAACTCCACAGGTAAAATGTGAGTAGGAACGTTTGGTCCCTTAACTTTCTTGTTTTTAATTGCCACTATTTATGCGCTTCTGTGAGGAGCCAAGTACTGTTACCGGGTCTTTATGAGCAAGACATATATGAGTGTTGTTCACGCTCGCACCTCTTCTGATTTGATAAATTAATTAATATACGGTTTATCAGTCGTTCTGAGGCTTCTCACAATGTCTTGATTACGGGACCATGACGATACTATCAGCCACATCAATCTCCGCATGTTATAATATATCAGGGTGTGCCATGATTACTAGGGAGAGGCCTACGCGGGGGCTGTCATTTTTCTGATAATTTTTTTAAGGTTCTTTCAACTAGAGGTCTGTCATAATACAGCCTCAAATCTTTGATAAGTATGTCTGACGGATGTTTATGTCCTTCTGGAGGACTCCTGCCCTGTCCGCGTTGCTCTCTATGACATAGGGCAACCTCTTCTCACACATCCGTGGGAGAGAGAAGGTCATCTCTCCATGGGGTTTCGTGGGGACTGTCTATTTGACTTAACTGTGTCCATCAAGATATATATGTATTTTGACATAACTGTGGATTCTGGATGATTTTAGAACCTTTCCTAGATTGAGATGGGGCAATACATAACTACTGCATGATGGCAACAAACAGTTCATTTTCTATGCTCCTTCTTGATTGTGTGGTGATGACTCATAGTGGTTGTGTGTGATCCAGAAAGTATGTACACACATGAGTATTACCATGTCTATAAGCAATGACCCTATTAATCATGCATGTATTTGTCTACCAGTCTATTGTTTGGGAGTATTACTATGGCTCTGTACATGTATTTTACTCTTGAGTTTTGCTATAGTTTTGCAGCAGTCCCATGGCTCGCACGTCCCAAGGGGCCCTTTCCTTAGTGTAGGAGGGTAATGCAACAATGTCTATGTTTTTGCATGTGATGACACAGGCCCTTACAAAAAAAATTCTGCATGAGACTTGTTGGCAAAATCATTGCATCCAACTACATCATTTGTATGCTTTGGCACCTATATGTTTTGAGATGTGTTTTATTTATGTTGTACAATTCTATATAACTTCCTTCTTTCAGGTCAACCTAAATCTAAATTTAGGGCATCTAGATTTATATGAAAGTTTTTTCCTTAATATTTCTATACATTACGGATACACTCAGTATTTCTTAGTGCTTAATTTGTGCTTCTTGTTTCCGGTGCTGAGCACCAGCACTTATTTTTGAGGTCTGGCGCTTATTCTTCTGCCCCAAGCATTTGCTGTGAGCAAGAGACACATATGGGAAAGACAGAGGAAGAGAAAAAACGAAAAAGCGTCACAATGGGAGAAAGCAGAAAGCTGCAAAAGTGAGTTGAAAGGGCAGGGAGTGGCTTTAAATGTAATGAAGAGTCCCAAGATGGCTTCAGGATTACACTGCCTCAGTATTCCATGTTCCCACATTTAATTACAGCAGCAGCGTGTTTAAGAGGAGGGCTTTGAGTACCGCCATGTTTTTATTTACAAATTAAGCACTGGTATCTCTGTAGTGAGGACTAGGTTTTCATTTTTTTTTTGGTCCTGAATAAAGACCATCGGATTTTTTCGCGACAACTTGGGTGTGAAACATGTCGACCAATACACTGGGTTAAAGGAGAAATTTCCCTTTTACCATCTTACATTTTTTGGCAGGGCAGGAACATTATTTCCTTTGCCACGCCCCCTGTATATTTTTTATCTTGACAAAGACCCTTGAGGGATTAATAAACACATATGTTTTAGGGCCTGTAGTCAATTTTAACACACTCCGCCCAGTCCTTCACTCCCCTTACTTTTAGGTTTAAGTCTGTTCTTACAACCAACATCTGCACTTATCAGAAGATCTCTGGCAAAGAGCCCCCTCAAGGGGCCCATCGGGCATTGTAACACCGGTCCGACATGGAGCAGGCCCAATGATGAAGCATGACACCCATTTGGGAGTGTGAGGGCTCTTGCTTCTAATTATTGAAGTGCCTGGTTGACCTCTGTTGAGAAGTGAGGTCCAAGTAAGATCCCCTATCTCGGAACAATGTACCTTGATATGTTTTATAAGAAATACCAACGTTCAACCACTCTATGGGGATGAGGGATGCCCCCTACAAAGTAATATATAATTGGTATCTACATCCCACCAAATTTAAAACAAATCCTCCCGATATGCCTGACGTGTTTGAGGGGATGTGGATTACTTGAAGATTTCTGCCATATATTTTGCGACTACTCCATGATCTGCCCCAGCTGGCCCAATATTCTGGTGCAAAGTAAAGATATTCTCAGATACCCTGTTCCAGCTACACCAGGGTTTACCCTTTTGGGATTGAGAGGTAATTCTCCCAAACGCCAAACTTCTTTTCTTTTTTAATAAATCTTTTCATTGGTTTTCCAGTATGGTAAACATCAATCAACAACAATTATAACATACAGCAAGAAATACTTTGAAGCATGAAAGCATTGCAGTACAGAAATAAACGCCATACTTCAGGCTATCTCCTATTCATTTGATGATGTCTGGGGGCTGCCAAAATGGCGCTAGCGGCCTCATGGAAAAAAACCTGCCACTCCCTTGGTCACTCAATGGCATGCTGGGCTATGGCAGGCCTTCACAATGGAGAGAATGACTGATATACTCCTGGATACCTTTAAGAATATACTTGGTGTCCTCAGGTGACCTTCATGTACAATGGACTTTCACTCACTGCTTGCCCATTTTGCACCCTAGAGCTCCACCTCTTCCAGATATAACTCCCTAAGAGAGTTGATATTGACCCTAGAGATGGCCAAATGTTAGGGAGGAAGAGCCTCTCGGACCAGGTTACCCTTGCATTCCACATAATACATAGCTCTCACCTTCACTCATGGTTTTTATCTCTTTTGTGAAAGTTTTTTTTTTGGGAGTTCGGGGGAAGGATTGGGCAATGATATTACTGTCTGAGTTACATTATGTGATGTGACGTTTAGTGAAAAACCAACTTAAGGCTGACAGATCTAAAAATTGTTGTCCACTCTTGTTTCCTC
Source organism: Pleurodeles waltl (assembly GCF_031143425.1). Classification (NCBI taxonomy): domain Eukaryota; kingdom Metazoa; phylum Chordata; class Amphibia; order Caudata; family Salamandridae; genus Pleurodeles; species Pleurodeles waltl. The sequence continues at coordinate 862,868,218 of NC_090450.1, read as the reverse complement.
TAGAGCTTTTGGTCATTCAAAGTAGCCATAAACTTCATGGTAAACTGCAGTAGAGAAATTGCAGCAGAATCCTGCACATAATTACCTGGTTATTCCCCATTTCTCAGTGGAAGCTCTGGGTTCCATTTAGAATCTTGAGTTCATAGCACTCCCCTATAATGTTGGCCCCAGAGGTGAGTCCGTATTGGGTTGAGCTCTGAGGCTCTCGCAATGAGGCCTTCAGTCTGAATTTAGGGCCTGATTTAGAGTTCGAGAGACGTGTTAGTCCATCACAAACGTGAGAGAAAACCTGTCCTCTATATTACAAACACATTATATCCTATGGCACTTGTAATATGGTGGGCAGTATATCCATCACGTATGTGACAGAGTAACCCAACCGACGATTTCTAAATCAGACCCCTGTCACAAAAATGACAGATATCCCTTCTGCTATATTACAAGTGCCAACATATGCAAACATATCTAAATTGAATTTCCGAACCCCTCAGCACATCTAAGTTACTCCCTTAATGGCCGAGCTGTAAGAAAAGCTGGAAGTACTCCAATCTCCCCTTGTTTACAAGGTGGGCATAAGAAGACACACAGAGAAGGGGTCAGTAATTTCAATGGAAAGATAAACAGAAAATACAACAGAATTGAATAGATGTAAAATACAACCAACCACTAACATGGGTTAAAGAACCAGTCATGTGAATCAGTATTTGTGAATAGGGTCAGACATCTTTAAAGTTTTGTGCCTGGCTTAGAATAACATATAGGACCCATTAGTTGTCTATATTGCCTGTCACTTTTCTAGACCGTTTGTTGTGTTGTGCAACATCAAGAAACATGACTCGCAGTAAAATATATCCAAGCTCTCCACAGTAAAAGTCAGCACCGGTGTCCTCACAACCTTCTGAAGCCATGACCATCAGCCAACTGTCATAGCCTCGAATGCTGCAAGTCACCAATACACCTGAAAACAAACATTCCACAATCTAGAACTTTGCATATAGTACTTGGTTACATACATATAGCACATCTTATCGCTTTACAACTTTCACCAAGAAAACATAATACTACATGTACTTTGATACAGTTATTTTATTTATATTCTTTCCCTATAATTTAAAACATTTCATAATCATTCAAATATTTAGGTTTATTGATGCACTTTCTAGTTCTCCCTTTCACCCCCTTGAGACCTGCATTACTCACCTCCCTATCAACATCCACAGGATCAATTCTGAGATCGTCTTGTACATTCCCTATGCTGTCTCTAACCCCAACCAATGTATCTTCAACTGCAGCTGTATTCCTTTCAACCAGTGGCAGTGGGGGTGCATCACCATCTCCTCCACCCACATCACTAATTTTCCCTTCCTGCCTCTCATTCCTGTCAAAGTAATCACCCCCTCGAAGCCAATTCATAGCATTCATTTATCCATCAAACTCTCCTCGCCCACAAGACCTGTATTCATACATCTGGGAAGAAGTACTGCGACATGGGATTTCGACAATGTCTCTCTTGTTCCACCATTTTCCATTCTCCACCTTAACTGCATGTCTGGATACACACACCACCTTAGTTTCAGAAAAAAATCTAGAACCCTTACAGCCCATCCTATTGGGCTTCTTCATCTTAATTCTATCACCTATACTAAAACGCACCTTACCTTTTAAGAAAGGCATACCACCTTTTCCTGACAACTTGGGATTCATCAACTCTTGCTTTAATGTGTATTGAATTAGGAATTCTGCATTTACCTGCATTTACCTTAGTTTCATGAACTACCCATGTCAGAGGCAACTCATTACTTGAATACCTCTCTGTTGACAACACAAATGGTGATACACCTGTGGTAGCATGTGGCATATTATGATAACACCAAATCCTTTCCACTACTGCATTCTGTAACGATGTACTGATGTACCTGAAGTGTTGGCTATATGAATGGTCTCCTTAAGTAATCTATTGACTTTCTCGACCAAACCATTTCCTTGAGGACTATACAAAGCAGTTTTGAGATGCTTAACACCCAACCCTTGCAAAAAATCCTTCCACCATATGTGACACAAATTGTGCACCCTTGCCCATCACTACAAATGCTGGTATCCCTTTGGTACAAAACAATTCTTTTAAAAATGTCATTACACGTTCAGCATTTGGTGCTCTCAAGAACTTATAATGTGTCCATTTAGAATGATAATCTACCACCACTAGCACAAAACGTTTGCACTCACAAAAACCTCCAATAGGTCCTATGAAATCCATTCCAACTTTCTCCCAGGATCTCTCAGGAAACTGCACTGGGCACAAAGGTACATTGTGAGTGTGCAATCTCTTATCCGCTTGAGCACATTCCCTACAACTATTTACCGTCACCTCAATGTCTGTGTCCATTTCCAGCCACCAATAGTACAACCTGACACATTTCCTGCTACCAGGGATGCCCACATGACCATCATGAGCCAACTTTATCAACCTACCTCTCAAACCCACAGGCGGGATTAAACACTCTCCCCTCATTACCAACCACACTCAACACTCAACTGTTCCTTAACTTTAAAATAAGGTTGCAAGGTCATAGACAATGACCCTTCCCTAGGCCATCCACTTGAGATTTATTTTGCAAGAGCAACCTGACACTGGTCCTTGCTCATAAATTCCTTCCAGCAATGTTGTGAAATAACACCCTCCAATACACTCACCCTACTAATTGCACCAATTACTACTTACTCCTGATTTATCAAATTTTCACCTTCACACGCAGACTCAGGACATCTGGATAAGACATCTGCCCTGTAATTTTCCTTTCCAGTTTAAATAGCAATCTTGTTAATCTAGGGCTGGTATTACTAAACTTTTTCAAATTTCACAAAGCAAACCAAAGGTTTGTGATCCTTAACCAACATGAACCTCCTACCTCATAAATATGTAGCAAAATGCTTAGCACCCCTTTCAGTTGTACTGTAATTTACTTCAGGCACTGACAATTGCCTGGACGCAAATGCTATTGTGTTCTCCTTACCATCAGCTAACTGGCTCAAAACAGCACCCAATCCTACACCACTCGCATCAAACATTAGTATGGGTGTAATATTGTCTTGGTAAGGTTGCAAATTCGGCACCCCAACAATAAGCACCTTAAGTGTGTAAAAAGCCTCTTCTTCCTCACTTTTTCATACACATTTTTCCCCTTTCTCTAACAATTTACGCGACGGCTCAATTTGTAATGCAAAATTTTGGCCAAAATGTGAAAAATATTCACAAAAACCCAGGAATGATCTTAAATCATCTTTGTTACTAGGAGATGCAGATCTCAATTCCCAAAATGAGATCCTTTTTGTGTGAAATATCTGAAACCAAAATTCTGTGACCAAGATATTCTACTGTATCTACCATTAACTTACACTTATCCTTTTTTACCGTTATGCTGTGATCTTTTAATATTCCTAAGACTTTGTCTAACTTCTTCAAATGTTCATCAATAGAATCAGAACCAATTAGAATGCCATCTTGATAAGCCAACACCCCTTCCACGTCCCCAAAGAGATGATGATTGAGTTTCTGGAATACTGACGCTGCCGAAGCTAAACCAAATGGCATGCATAAGAAACAAAATGCTCCATAGGGTGTAACAAACGCCGTGAGGGAACAAGACTTAGTTCCACTTGGTGATAAGCTGCTTTTAAATCAATGGTAGTGAAAACATTCATACCTCCCACTTGTGCAAGCATATCTTGGATTCTAGAAAGCAGGAAGCAATCCACTTGTATGTTTTTATTAAGTGACCTCACGTCAATACAAAATCTAAGGTCACCATTTTTTTAAAGAGCTACCACAACATGTGAAATCTCCTGAATTCTGTTGTCAAAGCAATTAACAGCTAACTGGTCTGTTAAATATTGGTCTAAAGGACCTTCAAACTCACATGTAGAAGCCAAGATTCTTAACTCTGCTAGGTAATTGTCAATATTCTCATGTTGAAACTGCTTCCTTGTGAACAACTTATGCCTCTCAACAATGACACTCAGATCATCTTTGAAATTACTTTCAAGCCTCTTTACTGCTTCCATAAATACATCCCACTATGAAGAAGAAGAAGGAGGAGATAACTGTGATTGATGATCAAAAATCCTTTTACCCTTTAGCCCCAGACAATTATACAAAATTGCTTTCCTTCTTGCGACTGAGAAATTCAATCTGTCAATAGCTACTAAATAACTTTCAAAGGTTCTGAACCAGTGCAGCCACTTCAACTTAGGCGCACCAGGTTCTGCAGAAAAGGTAAAGGAAGATTAGCTGTTTGCATGTTTACATGTACCTTTCCCCCAATATTCAAAAAATATAAATTTCCACCACAGTAAAATATTTCAAATGTCAAATGTGATGCGATGAGCACAACAGCGTGCCTGTCATTGTACAACTTGACCAATAGTAAATGTTACCAACTGTAAACAACAGGCATAGGAAGTGTGCCTATTGCTGAAAATGTATGTCAATATTCGCGACACAGGCAAAAAGCGTATCTGTCGCTGAAAAACGTAACCACGAGTAGATATTACAAACTATTTGCAATAGGCACAGAAAGCATGCCTATCGCTGAAAACGTAACTCAATGTTCCCAGTACAGGCCAAAAAGCATGCCTGTCACTGTAAAGTTTGACCACAAGTAATGGAACTAACTGTGTGAAATAGGCATAAAAAGTGTGCCTACCGCTGAAAGTATAATTCCATGTTTGCGGCACTGGCAAAAGTGTACCTCTCGCTGTAACTCTTAAAACTTCTGCTTCCAAGATGGCCAACCACGTTGTATGATGTAATTTTTGAAGACGGTGGAGCTTGAAATCTGTAAGCATGCGCAGATCGCAGCAGCATGATGACAGGACTCTGGTGGTTCATACTTGTCTTGTAGGCATGTTCAGACTACAGTAACACAATGGAACTAAGAAACCCCCCTTCACAGCATCGAAACATCAACTTGCAAGCTTCCACACAAATCATCTTACTGCCCCAGCAACAAGACAAAGGAAAATTCAGCATATGAGGACTCCAAATCAACCGGAAAAATATCTTTGACACTGATAGCGCATCCAGTCCTTATAAATTACTTGTACTTGGACACGCTGGAGGTCGGTGAACCTTTTAACCGAGTTGGGCTCTCCTCATCCAAGAATAGTCGGATTACTCAAATCAATCATCGATAACTAGTTATAATCAATAACCAATAATCAATTAATAATCAATCAACACATTAGGAATCAATAACAATCAGTACTTTGACGCACATGACCTTTCAGTCATGGATAACCACACCAGTTTATTAAAAGTTACTGAGTTTATTTCCCTATATTAACAAAGCTAACACAATGTATATGAGTCTCAAAATTAAATGATATATATATACGAATATTACTAGCTGTCCATAGCGGCGGAAGAAATGCAATCTATGCAAAATCTGAATTATAATACACTCAGTTATAGCAATGCAAATCACTAATATAAGCAATTGAACTTGGCTAATTGCATACATCGGTCAGCATAACAAGATTTCAATTTAGCATGGTGCATCAGATGAATACCTCAACTAACTTCTAATTAGCATTGGCATGTGGGGCTTCATGCAAAACGAAGTTAGTCAACACAAATTTAGAAAACTTCTAGCTTGGGCCCTATCAAAATAGCAGTTGGTACCTAAGAAGAAAAACACAATGCATAATACAATTATCCTTTCATAATTACCAAATACAATGAGCATTCAAGAAAGTCTTCGTCCCTCATGTACGGATTTCAAAGGGGCAAAGATAAGGGCAAGTTTCCTTGCGGCAGCAAGGAGAATGGGGTAAAAGTTACTGCATGGGCAATGCGGGGCAGGTTTAAAGTTAAAGTCTCTAGGGTGAGAATTCGTAAAGTCTCTTTCTCTGGAATAGATTAAAGGGCATCAAGATGTTGTCTAAGATGGCGTCTGGCATTTGGCTTAAAAAATGGCATCAAAGAAAATGGCTGACTTCTCTTTGTCCGGTGGGATTAAGTAAGAAACATTCCAAATTCTTCAGGGTCTTCCATTGGAGGGTTCATAGGGTGGCTTCAATTTGACCAATGAATAGTGTCTTTCTCCTAGTACTCATGTATGCATATATTGTCCTTGGAGCCTTGGAACACAAGTTGCAACAAAGTTTGCCAATTAATTTTATTTTAGTGCCTTTATTGTCTGCACCTACAGGAGCTGACCTTGCATCTAAGAGGATGAAACCAGCCTAGCACGAAACCTTGAGATAAGTGTATTAGTCATCTCTACTGGAAAAATACATCCTTAAAGTAAAATAATGTATTTGTTAATACAAGTGAAAACCACACAGTTAAATTTGAGACCAGGCAACTAGACCAAAGCCTCTGCTAAATTTAAGCTAAGCATAAAACAGTTTCAACAAGAAAATCATAGAATACATTTGCAATTATGACGGATTACTACATTTGTCAATTCTTCATGATTAATTAAGCCCGTTTATAATAATGGCGAACTACCCCGTGGGCACAATTTCCCACGTACATTATTTTTCTTTTGCTAAAATCACCCTACCTTATACGATTTTTGGTTACATGACATATGAATATTTGTTAGTCCTTCTTTTTCCACGTCATCAATCCCTCCTCTGATGACTAATTATGTCATCACATCAAATCTTCCACCACAAATTTTAATCCATTAAAATTCTGTTTCAGTAATTTGGCACTTCAGTCAATTCCCTCTTTCTTTTGGTTCCCTTTGATTTTTCTCTGTATATCTCTACCATTTTATTTTGTTCTTTCGCTTCCCTTTTCCTTTTGTTTCTTGTTTTCAATATTTTAATAGCTTTCCATATTCCCCAAATACCTAATAAGCAGATCAATATTATTACTATTCCTTTTACTATTTTCAATAATAGTCAGTTCCAAATGTTGCTGAGCCAATTTCCCACAGAAGCAAATCCTTTTCCAACCTTTTCCCATACTCCTGGTTCTTTCAATTCCTTCAAATCTGTACTTTCGTTAGTTAAATTTGTAAGCATTTTCCTAATTTGCCCGCTGTTGTCCGGAATATAAGAACAACAGTGATGTGCACTAAGCATTTTGCAAACGCCGCCATCCTTTCCTAAAAGAATGTCTAAAGCAAGCCGATTTTGAAGAGTCATATCTCTTTCTGCAGCAAGTTCAGCATCCATCAGGATTATAGTTCCTGAGAATTTTGTCAACATGTTAACTACAATAATAGACAACTTTTGTATTTTAATTGAATTCAATATAACTCCTACTGAAGGAATCATTGCTCCAAATATATCTCCTACCACACCAGAAGCTGTCTCCCTTTTCTGAACATGATGTGATTCAGACTGCTTTGGAAAATTCTTTAAGTCGTCTAGTTGATAAATCTTTGGAAATACTATTCCCAAATAACATCTCCCATACCATCCTTTAGGAAGACGATAATAGGCGCTAAGTCCACAAATATAATATACCCCTGGAATAACTGGGTCCTGTCCATTCAGCATGAACGTCCACTTAGCTTGAAACAAAAACGTATCTTTACATTCACTCATTCCCACAAAGATTGTATCATAGTATGATTTAGGTCTATATATACACAAAGACTCCCTATGTGTATTGCATCTAAAGCTAGTTTCCCTTGTGTCTTTATCACGGCAAAATCATAGTTATCTACTGTTGGAAAATGGGTTATTGGTAAGGGCAGGTAGGTACCTACACCTAGCAACAAGCCACTAACCTCCACTTAGGTCCAGTTAGGTCTCAGTAAATTAACCCCAGCTCAACCCTTGGTAGCTTGGCAACGAGCGTCAAGGCTTAACTTAGGAGACAGTGTGTAAAGCATTCAAATATCACAAAACAGTAATTAAATAAAACACAGGAAACAGTTTAAAAATCCAAAACCAATTTATAAAAATGGTTTATATTTTTATCTTTAAAATGACACCAAAACGAATAAAATCGGATAAAGGGAACCGGAGATATGAATTTTTAAAGAATTATTATTTTTCTAGCGCTTAGAAACAAAAAGCGCCAATCGGGTCATCTGGTTGCACCTCGACCGGGGCAAAGTCAAAGTTTCAGGCCGACCGCGATGGAGCCCTGCTCGGCTACAGGTCACGGGAGGCCTCGGTTAAAAAGTTACCTTCTGACTTAGTCTTTATTTTGAAGATTTTCTTCAGCGGGACGAACCTGCCAGTCCTATCCGACCTCCTGGAGCCCTTCTCCGGATACGCGATGCTGGATTCCTCGGTGGAGATTTTTACCTTCGGACTTAGTCGTTTTTTCGAGGTGCAAATCCTTCGACCGGGGTAAACCTGGATCTTGATCCGACATCCATGGAGCCCTTCTCGGATACGATGGCTGGGAGGTCCCGGTCAACTTTTTACCTTCGGACTTAGTCTCTTTTTCGGAGATTTTTCTTTACCGGGACGAACCACCAAATCAGGCCGGGTCGCGGTTGAGGCAAGCCGGCTAGAATTTCCGCGGCGGGTCGGTCCCTCTATGGAGCTTTTTTACAAAAATTCTCAAATCTTCTCCAAACTTCTGGGGCTTCACCCAGATGTTCTTTTAAGGTTCTTTTGGGGTCCACAGCTCACCCCAAGGGTCCAGAAGTTCTGAGATGGTCCTTGGGGGGTGCGGACTACCACTCCCAGAATGCACCTGGCGCAAACTCCTTTTTGGCCACTGGACAGTGGTCAGCTGGTCACTTTCTTCAGGAGTTGGTGCAGGGGACTCTGGATAGCAATTTTTCACCTGTAGCAAACAGGGAGTCCCTCCTTGAACCAGTTGAAGCCAGGCAAAGTCCTTCTTGTGGTGAAGCCCAAGTGTGCAGCTGGTGCAGTCCTTCTGAGTGCAGGTTCCAGGTGCAGGCCAGGGGTCCAGCAGGGCAGTCCTTCTTCTCCTTTAGTTATTTTCTTGTTGAAATCTGGTGGGGATCTGAGGTGTGGGTGCAGGTCTGCCAGTTTTATCCTTGCTCCTGGGTGAAAAGCAGGGGGGTCCTGGTTCTCCAATCAGGTACAGGGTCGTCCCCCTGTGATGACCACTTCCTGGGAAGTGTGGCAAAAATCCATCCCAGAAGGCCACATTCTCTAAAAATCCAACATGGCTGAATCTGATTTTTGGAGGTTACATCTGGCTAAGCCCACCCACTGGTGTGGCTAAAAATCATAAACACACCCCTCTCCTGCCCTCTCCTAATCTAATCAAGGGGGCACCTAGTTGTCTGGGGTTGCAGGATGTGGGGGTGTTGCTGGTTGCTCCAAATGTCTTTCTCTGCCTTTGAAGACCAGTTTGGCAGCCCTCCCCCTTCCTGCCTCACCATCTGCTGAGGGGAGATTCTCTCCCACAAGCACATTCCTTTGTGTGAAGCCAGGCCACTTCACACCTCATCAAGGCAGCTTGGCTAAGCTGCTGCAGGCTGACCAATCAGAGCACAGCAGCAAAAACAATGCAGGGCTGAAATTGGCAACTTTTTAGGTAAAGTCTAAAACTTTTTACCTGAACAAGTTATATTAAATCCAACAACTGCAAGTTGTGGGATTTATTACAACAATTAATTTGATACCAAATTCTTGGTATGCATCTTTTAAGGAGACTTTAAACTTTAAAACAAAGTCTCCCCATTCTAGCCTATGAAGGCCATTTACTACAATGAGGGAAAAACGAATTTGGCTGTTTTTACCTCACCAGGGCTTATAAAACTATTTTTATAAAGTCCCTGCTTATAGTTACATGGCACCCAGCCCTAGGGGCACATAGGGCACACCTTAGGGGTGACTTATATGTAAAAATAAGGTAGTTTAAGACTTTGGATCTACTTTTAATTCCAAAGTCGAATTTGCATATAACTTTAATTTAAAAGCAGCCAGCAAGGCAGGCCTGCCTTTAAAATGACACTGGGCACCTCAGCAGTGCACCTATGGGTGCACTACCTATGCTGTGGTCCCTACACCTACATGCCCTACCATATACTAGGGACTTATAGGTAGGTTAACTTAGCCAATTATAATTAGCCTAATTTGCATTTTGATTTTACACAGAGCACAGACCCTGGGACTGGTTAGCAGTACCTAGGGCACCATCAGAGTCAGGAAAACACCAGCATAAAGTGGAAAATGGGGGCAAAAAGTTAGGGGGCCTCTGCAATCAGCCCTGTTTTCTCACATCTACAGATGTCCTTTTGTATAATTCCCTTTCTAATTTCTCCTTCCCCACTTTCCTCCTATCGTCAGTGTGATCTAAAAAACTTTTCTCTATCGGTGAAAGCAAGCATGTAAGGTTTTCTCTGTGAGTGTAAGCTGTGTGAAAAGGTGACAATGGCTCAAAGAAACCCCTAACTAACTTTATATAATAATCTCCTGCTATTTTACTCAGGTACTCAATTATGGGGACATATGCAAATACAACATCATGATTGGAATAAAAGTAGTGAATATACTCCTGGCCATAAAATCTGGTCATTAATAAACTACATGAAATTCCATACGTAAGAGGCATGCTATGATATGTCACTCCTTCTATTACTGAGGTAGGTATTTGTGTACACACATAACAATCTTTCGCATCCATTGTCTCAACATACTCATTCAACAAGTGATAGAAAACGTTGGATGAAAGTTCCTTCTTATCATGCAAATATCTTTCGTCTTGTTCGAGTTTCTTCAAAGGAGTTAATTCAGTAGTAGGTTTAGAAGTAGAAGCATCATTCGCATCTCTCTCATTCTCTCCATGCATTCCAAGAACTATCCCTATAATTATTAGTACACATGCAGTTATTAGACCTATACACATGTGTTTACAACATTTCATTTTGTGTCCTTTTGTAGTGTAGCCTGTCATGATCTATATAGAATCAGAAAGTTAAAGACACTTTATCAAATCAAATTTGCAGATATATACAAAGCTGAATGAGTTCATGTTCACACGATTCTCTTTAGCAGCTTAGTCTCTTATCGGTTTAGCAGCTTTTTCTCAAGATCGGTTTCAAAGTCAATCAAGTTAGCAATGTCTTATCCGGTTCAAAGGTCAATCAGGTTGTCAATGTCTTATTTGGTAATGCCCGTGAAATTTTACTTCTCAAGTGCCAAAGTGACGTTCTGCTTCTTCGTTCTGAAGACTGAGCGATAGGAATTCGTCTGACCAATCGTTAGTGGCTATGTATGCCCACTCCGGACCAGAATATCTTCTGCTCGGTATTCTTTTCCTTTTCAATTTTGCATCTCCTTTTGATTCTCTCTCACTGGTGCCTCGTTCCTTGGCTGGGTCTTTCTCTTCGCTTGGTGTTGTTATTGCGACAGACACTTCTTTTCTTTTCTCTTTCAACTTTGGCCCTTCACTTTCGTTTAATATTTCTTTAGACCTTAATTTCACTGTCGATAAGCTTAGTCTCCGTTTCGCACTGTTTTCACCTGATGGTTCTGGAAGAGTTTGAACAATTTCACTCTGTCCTGTCTTGTCTTCTCCCCCTAGGAGGTGAATCAGGTTTTCCTTTTCTTTTCCTGTATCGTCTGCTTCTGGGAAAGCCCTCCTCTGATCAGGCTCTCCTGCTCCTTCACCTGTCACAGGCTCTTTGTCACCTTCGAGATCTTTGTCACTTCCTGAGGCTTCTCTTCTGTCCTCCTCAAATGGATCAGCTGTTTCTTCCTCAGAAAATATTTCCCCTTCCTCTATTTCTGCTTGTTCGCCTCCAGGTTCTCTTTGTCCTGTCTCGGTGCCTGGTACTCTCTTGTCAGTCACTGGTGATTTCAGCGCTTCAACTTCCACTTCTGTGGGGCACATCACACTTTTCGTGGGACTGGCGTGAATCCAGTTGGGAACTCCCGCACACTTCACAGCGGTGGTAGTTGTCAGAATCACTTGAAAAGGTTCTTTCCAACGGGGTTCCAGACACGACTTCCTCACGTGTTTTTTTATCACGACCCAGTCACCTGCTTTCAGGCCGTGTCTGGACCTTGGATCGGTGGCAAGGTGGTTGCCTCCACCTGGTGAGAAAAAGAGCGGACCACATCAGCTAGACCTTTGCAGTAGTCCAATACCATATCATCTGTAATATTTACAAGAGCATTTACAGGGTCTGCTGGAAGTCTCATTGCTCTGCCCATGAGAATCTCATGCGGTGATAGTCCAGTCTTTCTATCAGGGGTGTTTCTCATTGACATTACCACCAAGGGCAATGCGTCAGGCCATTTGAAGTTTGTTGATGCACATATTTTCGCCATCCTTGATTTCAATGTGCCATTCATTTGCTCCACTAGTCCTGATGCTTCCGTGAGTAGCTACAATGCAACTTTTGTTCAATGTTCAATGCTTCACACAGTAATTTGATTACTTTGTTATTGAAGTGACTTCCCCTATCTGATTCTAAAGAGATCGGGAATCCAAAACATGGTATTAGCTCTCTCAAGAGTATTTTTACAACTGTGAGACTGTCATTCCTGCGTGTAGGGTATGCTTCGATCCAGTGACTAAAAATGCACACAATCACCAACACATATTTCAAGCCTCCATGCACAGGCATCTCAATAAAATCCATTTGCATCCTGCTGAATGGCCCACCTGCTCTTCCAATGTGACTCAAATTTACTACTGTTCCCTTCCCTGTGTTCATTTGTTGGCAAATGACGCAACAATGGCAAACTGCTTCAGCAACTTGACGGAATTTGGGATTAAACCAATCAATTTTGAATAGTCTAATCATGGCATCCCTCCCAAGGTGGGCTTGTCCATGATACAATCTGGCTAACTGTGTCAAAAGACTGTCTGGCAGAACCAATCTCCCTTCACTTGAAACCCACAAATCATCTGGTTTCTTTACGCATTGTAATTTGCTCCATGAGAGTTTCTCATCTTTACTGACATTATTCTGTAGGAATTTCAATTCTTCGATTGTATCTACAACTTTTAGAGCAAAGGCTTCACTTGGTTCAAGTTCTGGTTCATTTATTAAGTTCCATTCATCTCTGAGCAATATACAGTTCGATGCGCAAAACCTTGCGACTTGATCTGCATATCCGTTTCCCAAAGAAACGAAGTCCTGTGATTTCGAGTGTGCACTGCATTTTACCACTGCTACTTCTCCTGGTAACTGGATGGCATGTAACAATTCTTTTATTCTTACACCATTTTTCACCGGTGAACCTGAAGAGGTCAAGAAACCTCTTTGTGACCACAGTTGTCCAAAATCATTCACTATTCCAAATCCGTACTGACTGTCAGTGTAAATGGTGACTTTCATTAAGGCGGAAAGTTGGCAAGCTCTAGTAAGGGCTAATAGTTCCGCTACCTGTGCAGAGTAAACTCCCTGAAGCCAAGATTCTTCCAGAACACCTGTCATTGTACATACAGCATATCCTGCTTTCAATATTCCTAGTGCATCTCTTAAACATGAACCATCAACAAAAATAATTTGATCATTTTCTTCCAATCGAGTGTCTTTGATATCAGGTCTTCGCTTTGTACAAAATTCAGTCACTTGAAGACAGTCGTGCTCGATGTCTTCAGTGTTCTCAATTTCGACATTTTCACTGGGAAACAAGGTTGCTGGATTCAATGTAGTGCACCTTTTCAGCTGCACATTAGGTGAACCCAAAATTATTGTCTCGTACCTTGTAAGCCTAGCACCGGTCATGGGCTATGTTCGGGAACGTGTCAAAAGTATCTCGACTGAGTGAGGGACCATAACTGTTAAAGGATGTTCCATCACTATTCCTTCACTCTGATTTAGGCTTATACCAACTGCTGCTACGGCACGCACCCTGGCAGGGCTGCTGCGACCGGATCCAAAGTAGCTGAAAAATATGCTACTGGTCTGTTTACGCCACCATGGGCTTGAGTCAAGACAGACAAGGAACATGCATCACATTCATGACAAAACAATGTAAAAGGCTTTGTGTAATCAGGCATACCTAAAGCTGGAGCTCTGCACATGCATTCCTTTAATTCAATAAAAGCGTCCATTTCATCTCTTTTCAACACTATTTCATCCAACCCATCTTTCTGGGTCAGTTTCAGTAAAGGTTTTGCTAGAGCTGAGAAATTGGGAATCCATTGGCGACAGTAGCTCACCATTCCCAAAAACTTTCTCACCTCCCTCCTCGTTTTGGGTGGACTCATTTGAAGTACACTTGTTATTCTCTCTTTCATAATTCTTCTCGACCCTTTCTCTATTTGGTGACCCAAATATTTCACTTTCTTCTGGCAGAACTGTAATTTCGAAGGAGACACTTTGGGGGTCATTACGACCTTGGCGGACGGCTACTGCCGCCCGCCCGCCAGGCGGTAACCGCTGTGCGGCCGCCAATGCGGCTGCACTCACGCGGCCCCCATTATGACATTCCCGCTGGGCCGGCGGGCGCAGACCAAGTTTGCGCCCGCCGGCCCAGCGGGAATGAGGCCGCAACATAGGAGCCGGCTCCTAATGGAGCCGGCAGTGTTGCGCCCGTGCGACGGGTGCAGTTGCACCCGTCGCTCTTTTCACTGTCTGCTATGCAGACAGTGAAAAGCTGGTCGGAGCCCTGTTAGGGGGCCCCTGCACTGCCCATGCCAGTGGGCTTGGGCAGTGCAGGGGCCCCCAGGGGCCCAGGACACCCCTTACCGCCAGCCTCTTCCTGGCAGTGCAAACCGCCAGAAACAGGCTGGCGGTAGGGGGGTCTTGCAGCCCTGCCCTGGTGGATTATCACTGCTGGGGCTAAAACGGCAGAAAACCGTCAGCCCCGTCTACCGCCGCGGTCGTAATAAGGGCCTCCGTACCGCCAGCCTGTAGGCGGTACGGATGCCACATTACCCGCCAGGGTCGTAATGACCACCTTTGTGTCCATTCCTTCCCAAGTGGTTCAATAGGGCAATAGTGTCAACCATACAGTCATTTTCTGTCTTGGATGCGATCAGCAAATCGTCAATATACTGTACCAAGGTTGATTCAAAAGGTAATTCAAATGATTCCAAATCTTTCTTTAGGATCTGATTGAAAATTGATGGTGACTCCGAAAACCCTTGAGGAATTCGATACCAACTGTAGACTCTGTCCAAGAATTTGAAACAAAAGAGAAATTGACTGTCCTCATGAAGAGGCACAGAAAAGAATGCTTGTGACAAATCGATGACTGAGAACCACTCAGCATCACAGGGAATTTGAAACATTATCACAGCTGGATTCGGTACTACGGGACAACATTTGACTATTATATCATTTATTTTTCTCAGATCCTGAACAATTCGGACCTTTCCACTCGGTTTTATTAATCCCATGATTGGTGAATTACATGCACTACTTAACACTTCTCTCAGTATTCCCTGTTTCACAAACTCATCAATGAGTTGGGCGACTTTCAAGAGAGTGTCTTGTGACATATGGTATTGCAGAGTCTGAGGAAAATTTACATTAGGTTTTACAGTCACTTTCACTGGTTCCACTCCTTTGACCAATCCCACTTCTTTCCCTGTCATATCCCACTCTTCCTTTTCAACTGTTTCCTGTAACTCAGCAGGAATATCTGCTTCAGTGAGCATTGGATAAAGAGTAATCAGGGGATACTCTTCATCAACAGTTTCCACTTCGTCCCCTCTTAAACTGTCCTCTTCTTCCTCATCACTGTTTGTCTGAATTTTAATTCCATCATTTGAGCACATAATCGAACATCCCAATTTGCACAATAAATCTCTCCCTAACAGCGATATTGGACTCGAGTCACACACCACAAATTTATGTGACCTTGATAGTTACAAATCCTGACTTGCACTGGATCTGTAATTGGGTTTGTCAAATACCTATTTGCTACTCCCACTACTTGAACCGTTCTCCCTGAAAGTGGCAAATGTGGTACTTCGATGCTTCTGACTGTAGAGCGTGTAGCTCTGGTGTCAACCAAGAATGAAACGCTGTGACCCATAACTCTTCCTTCCACATATGGTCCCTTTTGATCAACTTCCAAAGATGCTGCAAGCATACAATTTCCCTCCTCATCTGAACTTTCACTCTCCCATTCATTGCTTATTCCATTCTCACTGTGTAATGGGAATTGGTGTACTGTGTCATTTTGATTCATTCCTTGACCCACGACCTGTTGAGGAAGCATTACTTGTTGCTGATTCATTGGTGCTAACGGTATTTGCATTTGCTGATTAGGTACCATAGGAAACTGCTGTTGCATTGGCTGCAACTGTGCCATCTGTACACGGGGCATTTGCACCTGCTGTGGTTGTACGGGTTGTAAACCCTGCATCTGATTTACATTATTTTGAAAATTTGGATTTGGACCTCTCAAATTCGGTCCTCTCATATTCTGAAATGCATTGACATCATTGTTTTGCTGACCTACACCTTCCTGCACCAACATTGGGCACTCCCGTTTCCAATTCCCGACAATTCCGCACGTGTGACATGGCATCACCTTCTTCATTGCCTGTATACCATTTGGAACCACGACAGTATTCAAATCAGGACCATTATTCACAAAACCTCCTCGGCCTCTGCCTCTCATTTGTGGCTGAAACATAGCATTTCCCTGCTGTTGCTGCTACGGCAACTGTTGTTGGAAACCTTGTAAACCTTGCAAACCTGCCTGAGCTACTCTAAGCTGCACCACCATCACTTTTTCTTTCAACCTTTTCTGCTTTGTCTCAATCTCATCACTGCAGTATTTTGCATAATTCAACACCTCATTGATCGACTTTGACTGCCAACAAATCAAATGCATTTTAATCATCTGACTGATTTCGGGTCTCAACCCTTCCACAAATCTGAACACAAAATTAAGCATGTCCTTTGCCTCAATCGTTTCCTTACCACTGTTATTTTTAAACGCTTTCAACAATCTCTCATAGTACGCATGTATTGACTCTTTAACTTCTTGTGCCGTTCTGTCAATTCTTTGCCAATCCACATTTCTCGACGCAACCTTTTTTTTTCCAGTGCTCGATCACCTTATGGTATAAACTCATTACCGTAGGCGATGGTGCACCTGTGTCCCTGTCTCTTTCTGTTTCACTTGTTGGCCAACTTACAGCCCTTTTACAATCTTCCCACAAATCTGCCAGAACTACAATTTCAAATAAAGTATTTAGGTCTTCCCAAAGACATTTTGTGAGTTTCACAAATCTATCTGTTTGTTGATACCATTCGATCGGTTTCTCTCTCAATTTAGGGAAAACATCCGTGAAGGATTGAATATCACACCTGTGCCATGGTACATGGGCAAGCTTTCCCCCTGCTGTTTCTCTCATCGGTAACATGGTTATCAGGTCATCATTCTGTTGTGTTTTCTCATTCCGGTCTGAGGTACTTTCTTTCTTCTTGTACTTTTTCTTAACCCACCTGCTCTCCCATTTGTCTAAACATCTCCTGACCTGCGCGCTTTGCAGTATCTCTTTAAGGTGTGTTTTCATTCCTGCAGATCTCATGTGTTCAAAATCTTTTGTCTCAAAGTCTAGCCTGTAACTTCTGCTCAAGTGTTTGGTTTTACCTATGACGACTTTGTTTCTGTCTGCAATTTCTTGTAACTTCTTATGTATGTTGCTTACTTCTCTTGTAATCCTAGGGCACATGTATCTCAGCTCTTCTTCGGTGTATGATTCTAACCTGTTCAGACCCATCGTTCCCTCTACTAATTCATCTGCTTCCATGCCCAATCTTATTTTATTCAAATATTCTTCTCCCTTCCCGCTGGGTGTACTCTGCAGGGAGTTCGGGCTGTTCAACCACTGTGTTAACTGTTGCGCGTTCAGTCCCATTAATGTGGTACTTTCGTCTACTGCCACTGATGGTTTCTGTAGCACTTCTGTTTTTGAGGTTAGCGGTACTACTAGTGGTGGACATGCTTTACCACAGTTGACGGAGCACAAATTGGAATTGGACTAAATTCCAACAAAGACCCAGATCTATTTGGCAGTGTTCCTACCGGAGTCGTTTCTGGAGTATTTTCTATGCATCTCCTCCCTGTCTCATCCTGTGTCATTACCCCTTGGTCACATAAATTCGGCTTTTCCTGTATATACAATGGCACTGGCGGACCTACAGTGATAGGTAAAGATATTGCATCCGGATTCTGTCTGTTCCCCGAATTCTGTGGCATGTTAATTCCCACATTATGGTTCATCATTACTGGCATGTCTAGCTGGTTTTCTGCTATTTGAGTGTACCTCAACACTTCTTGCATCTGCTTTTGGGGCATCAAAATTTGTGTTGATTCGGCTTGAATCAATGTTGGTCTTTGGTAATTCTGTCCTCCCTGCGCCATTAAATTAGAAGTCATTTCCAAATTATGCTCGTCAAAATAGCGCCTCTGAACCTGTGGCTGATAATCATTGACAGGTTTAAATTTAGGCCCATCAGGATATATTCTCTGAACTTGTGGTATTTGTGGTGTAAAAGGCATATCGGAACTGGTCTGCCTTTGTGATATTCTCAAATTCGGTGTTACATTACGCTGTATTGGTTCTGGAGGGGCAGTACGAGTGCTTGAGCCATTTTCGCTTTCCACATATGGTGGCGGGCGATCGTTTAGCAATTGCATAATGAACTCCTCATCGTCTGACTCGTCTGACCTTTTCAAATTTCTGTTGTTTTCTCCATCTCTGGACTGACTCCTGTTTGTTTTATGGGTATCTTTACTTCCTTCTGTCTCTGCTTCGTCAGTAATTGCTGGGAACAATTTAATTCCCTGCAATACGTCTGATCTACAAACCTTTTGAGTACTATCCCATCTAGCATCCGCTAGTGCCTTTTCTACTTTTCTCACTCTCGTCTCAAATTTCTTTTGTTGTTGCCTTCAAGCCATTAGCTCCCAAATTGCTAATGCTTCAAATTGTGCTGGTCTTGGAGGTACTTTCATGTCGTATAGCGTGAATCTTAGATTCTCCAAAACTCTTAGATTAAACGACCCATGGATAGGGAACGCTACCCTTCCATGCTTTTCTGTTAATTTGCACCATTGCTTTAGCCAAAGACTTTTCTTCAATCACGATGTAAGCTGGTGTACCCTCAGGCGGTGTTTCTTTTCCTACATTTGCTTTAATATATACATCTCCCCTCAAGGCACTCTTAAATGCTTTGAAAAATGTAATCTTTCCGTCTTTTATTTTTCTAAAATATGTAATCAATAAGTGACTTTAATTCCAGGAATACTCTTCGCTTGCCTTTCCCCACCAATTGCGCTTCACGGACTGCGTCCAATCCGTGCGCGACCCTTCTCACCAACCAACCTATCCCAGCGCGGCACCTAGTGACGTCACACTCACACACTGCGGCTGACAAAGTCTTGCGGCTTGTCCTCCTTCATTCAGCTTCACTCAAAACTAATTTCTGCAGTATATCGCGAGCAGTAACCAAAAAGAAGAAAACAAATCTGTTGGTTTTCTACAGGAAGGGTAATACAATCGCTTCAGAAACCTTAGGGATTTTTCACTAGCCTCAGCAGTTATTCCATCTTTCTCGGTTTCCCGCTTTCGCAAGCAAAATTTGACCCGCAAACTTTAATCTCAACTGATCAATGAACTATTCTAGCGCCCCTTAGCATTCGTCAAATCTCAAAGTCGAAATTTTTCTTTCATTTCTCAATATTCATACTGACTCGTTGACCACGCCCGATCAACCTATAAAACCGAACAGATTACAACATCAATCAAGTGTCTCATACACTTTTCAACATACTCCGGAGTCTCTTTACCTCGCAGGGCTCGTCTCAACATCAACAACAACGTGGACAATTTTTCCTGCACAAAGCGCTACACACATATGAAGTTCGACGACTTCCCTACTCTCACACTTTGGAGTAACACTCCTCTAAAATTTTGATTGGGGTTCGTAACACCCTAAAATCCTCACAAACTTCACAATTCATCTGCGGCATAAGCTGTGCAAGCGCAAAACCCTAACTTCACTCATACCGTCACTAGAAACGTCGAAAACATTCTCACACCTCCATTTCCTCCATTCGCAAGCTCCGAGATCCCGGAAAAGTCATTGGGGATTTAGGGCATCATCATCTCTCCAACTTGTTTTATCAAAGAAAATTCTAACTTGACTCCGCCTATTGTTCGGATGGGGTCCCAAATGGGCTAAACCATCAATCTCTGCTACCATCTACTGATAGGGCGCCAAGCCCTTATAAATTACTTGCACTTGGACACGTTGGAGGTCGGTGAACCTTTTAACCGAGTTGGGCTCTCCTCATCCAAGAATAGTCAGATCACTCAAATCAATCATCAATAACTAGTTATAATCAATAACCAATAGTCAATTAATAATCAATCAACATATTAGGAATCAATAACAATCAGTACTTTGACGCACCATGACCTTTCAGTCATGAATAACCACACCAGTTTATGAAAAGTTAATGAGTTTATTTCCCTATATTAACAAAGCTAACACAATGTATATGAGTCTCAAAATTAAATGATATATGTATACGAACATTACTAGCTGTCCATAGCGGTGGAAGAAACGCAATCTACGCAAAATTTGAATTATAATACACTCGGTTATAGCAATGCAAATCACTAATATAAGCAATTGAACTTGGCTAATTGCATACATCGGTCCGCATAACAAGATTTCAATTTAGCATGGTGCATCAGATGAATACCTCAACTAACCTCTAATTAACATTGGCATGTGGGGCTTCATGCAAAACGAATTTAGTCAACACAAATTTAGAAAACTTCTAGCTCGGGCCCTATCAAAATAGCAGTTGGTACTTAAGAAGGAAAACACAATGCATAATACAATTATCCTTTCATAATTTCCAAATACAATGAGCATTCAAGAAAGTCTTCGTCCCTCAGGTACCGGTTCGATCGGCATGGGGCGGATTTCAAAGGGGCAAAGTTAAGGGCAAGTTTCCTTGCGGCAGCAAGGAGAATGGGGTAAAAGTTACTGCATGGGCAATGCGGGGCAGGTTTAAAGTTAAAGTCTCTAGGGTGAGAATTCTTAAAGTCTCTTTCTCTGGAATAGAGAAAAGGGCATCAAGATGTCATCTAAGATGGCGTCTGGCATTTGGCTTCAAAAATGGAATCAAGGAAAATGGCTGACTTCTCTTTGTCCGGTGGGTTTAAGTAAGAAACATTCCAATTTCTTCAGGGTCTTCCATTGGAGGGTTCATAGGGTGGCTTCAATTTGACCAATGAATAGTGTTTTCTCCTATTACTCATTTATGCATATATTGTCCTTGGAGCCTTGGAACACAAGTTGCAACAAAGTTTGCCAATTAACTTTATCTTAGTGCCTTTATTTTCTGCACCTGCAGGAGCTGACCTTGCATCAAAGAGGATGAAACCAGCCTAGCACGAAACCTTGAGATAAGTGTATTAGTCATCTCTACTGGAAAAATACAGCCTTAAAGTAAAACAATGTCTTTGTTAATAGAAGTGAAAAGCATGCAGTTAAATTTAAGACCAGGCAACTAGGCCAAAGCCTCTGCTAAATTTAAGCTAAGCATAAAACAGTTTCAACAAGAAAATCATAGAATACATTTGCAATTATGACGGATTACTACCTTTGTCAATTCTTCGTGATTAATTAAGCCCGTTTATAATAATGGCGAACTACCCCGTGGGCACAATTTCCCACGTACATTATTTTTCTTTGCTAAAATCATACTACCTTATACGATTTTGGTTACATGACATATGAATATTTGTTAGTCCTTCTTTTTCCACGTCATCAACACCTAGGTTCAAAAAACCAATGCTGACCACCTTGTCGCCAAGTTCTGTTGTGTCGTGGAATATCAAGAAACACGACTCACAGTAAAATATATACAAGATGTTATATTCTCCACAGTAAAAGTCAGCACCGGTGTCCACACAACCGTCCGAAGCAACGACCGTCAGCCAACTGTCATAGCCCCGAACGCTGCGAGTCACCAGTACACCTGAAAACAAACATTCCACAATCTAGAACTTTTCACATAGTACTTGGTTACTTAACAGCTGCTTGTTAAGATGCCTTTATTTAGTTTGTCATTTGTGGCAAGGTGTTATTCTTTCTTTATTTGGAATATGTAGTCTCCCATCCCTCCAAGTAAATTTAGTAAAACCGCAGCGTCTTTAGAAAACAAGAAACCTGTTTATTTAGATGACCTCCAAGGCACCACTGAAGTTCATCTATGATAAATGCTTAAAAATAGCTCATTCTGTGCTGTGTGTAATACAAATGTCATCATTCATTTATACAGTCATCAGTCATGTGTCACACGCCAGTCCTGTTCCGCGATGCCCTTCGCAGCTGCCTTTCTCCGTTCATGGCTTTTCAAACCATGAGTTTCTGCAATAAAAGGATCAAGATTAGAGTTACCGTCTGCACATGTGGCTTCATTTGTTATTCGGTGTTTTGAAGCATCTATCAGCACTCTAACTTTCACACTGATCCATGAGAGCAGGAAGCAGCCTGGAAAGGCTGGAAAGATATTCAGCTGCAAATCCCATATACTTGTTCCCAGGAAGACCTTCAGGTGGAGTGATCATACCCAGGACAAAGATATTGGAACTGTTTGATTCTGTGGCTGTGTTTTTTCACACATAATTATTTGACGCACTTGACACATACTCCACATTTGCTACATAATTTGAAGATTGAAAAATGTTTCTTGCATTAACTGATGAAAAGTTACTTTTAAAAAGTGCCATATGCAGTTGCAGCCAGTGTCAGCCCCCGTACAAAGATTAACTGACACTAATGAGGGGAGCATTTTTTGAAAACAATATTAATGTGTGTTAAATTTATAAAATAGTGAAATTGTACTACCACAGAATGTGTTACAGCATGCCGCATAGCTTGTTCCTCACTGCCACATAAATCTAGTGGCCCTTGCCATGATTAGCAATGATTTGAAATGCTAGTGCCCACAATGGTGAAGTACACTTCTGTCTTGATGTAACATTGTGTTACTCTAGATCTAAAAACATCACTATTTGTTCTGAATAGACTCTTCACATCTCTTCTTTTGTCCTGTTACGTTTTAGACCTAAACATTCTGCATTATTTAAACCAGTACCTTCCTGTTAACGGGATCACTGATCGAGAGGGGTTCTCTTCCATTTTATTGCAAGCTACAGGGTGTTTTAGATTTGTGGTTAGCAAAGTCCTTTTGATTTTAGTAAAATCTTATGTATATATATGATATACTTATTGTAGCTTTCAGCCAGTCTGATTCATCCGTCAGACTGATATTTTGTGATAACGCTTTTCTTCTGTTCACTACAGCATACAGCATGGGGAAATGAGTCAGCCCACTTCTGCCATTGGCTAAGGTCACGTTGAGTGTTGGCATTCTCCCGTTTCACAAGCATCACATCCACACAGAAAGTAGGTCCCTTCAGCACCCAGGACTACCATATCAATGTGTTCTTTTGAAAACCAACAAATATTTTTGCTTTTTAAAACTTTTATTGAAATTGATGAGAGCCTGACAGTTTCCCCAACAATAGTTTTACAAAAAAAATCAAAACAAAACAAGCATTGACATGCCAGACCTATTGGCTTTACCAATGTTTATTGATCATTGCTGCAAGGTCCAGGAATGAAGAGCTCATCTTCTCTGCTTTTTTGATTGGGTTAGTGATCCTCCAAGACTTACAAGGGATCTGTTTCCCAGCTCTGTCTCTACGACTCTTTACTCAGTTTTTGTGCATATGCAAACTTTCACACATTACAACTAGAAGGTGATAAACAGTAGCACGTGACAGAAGACTGCTGTTGTGTAATCAAGTTTCCTGTACACCTCCAATTTAGGTAGAGAACATTGTAGGCAAATTCCACCTGCTATGTTCAGTCAAAAGAAAAATATATGTGATGCCAGGCTGACTCCACATCACCTGATTCTGCTGCAGGAGGCCGCATTGCTGCGCCAATACTCAGACAATTTTATTGAACATCACTCTACCTTTATTGGTGATGTTTGCTAATTCAGCCTTCATGTCACAATTTCCACAGTAGTTTTGGATCCATGCAGCACCAACTTGAACATTCCAGGGGAGGTTAGTTCGGACAGAAAGAATGTGTCCTTTGTGGGGAGAATCCCTGGCTGACCTGTCTCCTTGCCTGTCTTATATGGTTAAATACCATTGCTATCTTATCATCTAGACCTGACTGAAACCTGACAGTCTATCATATTTTACTGGGTTGTATATGATTTCATGTAAAAATGATCTCATAGAATACCATTACTGAGAAATCATCTCACCTAAATTGTTTAACAGACATTTTAAGAATGAATGTAATTCACCATTTCATAGAAACCAGTTCATAGAATGCTTTTGCATGCTTATTTGTTAAGGTGTAAATTCAATGGTTGCACACATCCCTGAACCCTAAAAGCTCTTTCTACCACTGCACTCCACCTATCCCTCATGACTTCTACACTCAACCCAATCCAGAACCCTGTAACTCCTTTTTTGACGCCTAATCCCCAAACGTCTTTGAAAGCTTAAAAACCCTTACCACACTCAAGCTCCACCCATCGCTGAACCCTAAATAAATCGTCACTGCCCCTAAACACCACACATCCATGACTTCTAAAACCCTTCACCACCCCTGAACTTTGCCTATTCTTGAATCCTAAAAACCCCTTTCTACATCTAAACTCCAACCATCCCTGAATCCTTGAAATCCCTTACCACCCTAAACTCCACCCAATCCTGCGCTAGAAATTCTTCACCACCCCTAATCTGTACCCATTACTAAACCTTAAAAACTCTTACCAGCCCTAAGCTACACCCATCTGTGATCCCTAAAATCTCTCAACCCCCCTATACTACACCCTTTCCCGAGCCCTAAAGGCATCCCACATCCCTAAACTCCACTCAGCTGTGAACCCTAAAAAGCCCTCACCATCCCTTAAATCCACCCATTACCAATGCCTAAAACAAATCACCACCTCTAAACTCCACTCCTCGCTGAACCCTAAAGGCCCCTTTCTGTGCCTCAACTTGACAATTAAAGGGCCCTGACTACCCCTAAATATTAGCTATTCCTGAATCTAAAAAATCCTCACTAGTCCTAAACACCACTGGAGTTTAATGTAATTTTAGATTCTAAAATATATTTTCTTGAATGTGTTTTCTTTAATTTTTAATTTATTTGTATTTCTTTGAAAAAGCCTTTCATTAAAATTGGTTGTTCATTATTAGTTTTCCTCAAATATGCTTTGCCGTTCAGAAGCCAACCACTTTGTACTGCGCTGTCTATGCTTGATATATGAGTAATTTGGAGATATCTCAGAGTGAAGTGTGCTTCAGTAATGCACTGGACCTCAATTATTTAAAACACATTTTTAATTGGTTTTAAACAAAATTTCCTTTATTATCAGAAATTTTATGCTGTAAATATGTATTAATTTATGTTGATAAGGTTTGTCATTGTTCCTTCATACTCCTAAACCACACACAAGTTGATCAGGAGTCTCTAATCCACTAAAAGGGCACACACTGTGGGAGTTCTCCATTTATTCTTTAATTTTTTTTTAAATCTAAACACTAGTATTCATTAGTAAACTAAAGTCTTCAATTCACAGTTGTTCTTCATTTAAATTTCACATGCTGTATTTTAATTTTTAAACATTGTCAATTCTATTCCGGAAGCATTTTGGGATTAAAAAATCCAATTTTTGGGGAATACATATCATGATGAGCCTTTAGCATAGTGCTCTACAATACATTCTGTCAATTCTACATATTGCTTGTGCGCCTGACTGTACAGGTCATGAGTTGATGAAAAGGGCCACCTCCCATCCTAAGACTCAATCAATACATTTTCATTAGGTAGGTCACAAATTATCTTGCTATCCGATTGGCAACACTCACAGGGATGGTGACCTGCAAGCGTCAACAGAACACCATGACCATGACTGATTTTCAATAAATTAAATGTTTTTGAAATGTTATTTAAAGAAAACAGGCTGCATTTAAAGAAAACATTTAAATTTTTTTAAAAACATTTGCTTACGGAGTTTGTGACCTCTAGTTAGTGGAGCTCCTGGTGGCGTTAGGTCGTTATCTATAGAAGTGACAGAAACTGGCTTGAATGGACTTTCTGTCACTTTTTATTATTTTCTTATAGTTGTTTACTTTTTAAACACTTCTTTAACTTCAAATGTTTTTTCTCCTCAGACACATGCGATTATGAATGTGCACTTGTCTCTTTTCTTGGTAATAATACGCTTTAAAATAAACAAAAAGATTATGGGGGTCATTCTGACCCTGGCGGTCATTGACCGCCAGGGCCAACGACCACGGAAGCACCGCCAACAGGCTGGCGGTGCTTCCTGGCCAATTCTGACCGTGGCAGTAAAGCCGCGGTCAGAAAAGGGAAACCGGCGGTTTCCCGCCGGTTTTCCCCTGGCCAAAGGAATCCTCCATGGTGGCGCTGCAAGCAGCGCCGCCATGGGGATTCCGACCCCCTTCCCGCCAGCCTGTTCCTGGCGGTTTACACCGCCAGGAAGAGGCTGGCGGGAACGGGTGTCGTGGGGCCCCTGGGGGTCACTGCACTGCCCATGCCACTGGCATGGGCAGTGCAGGGGCCCCCTAACAGGGCCCCAGCAAGATTTTCAGTGTCTGCTTGGCAGACACTGAAAATCGCGATGGGTGCCACTGCACCCGTCGCACCCCAGCAACTCCGCCGGCTCCATTCGGAGCCGGCTTCATCGTTGCTGGGTCTTTCCCGCTGGGCCGGCGGGCGGCCTTTTGGTGGTCGCCCTCCAGCCAAGCGGGAAAGTCAGAATGACCGCTGCGGTCATTTGACCGTGGTACGGTCTTCTGGCGGTCTCCGCCCGCTCGGAATGACCCCCTATATGTTGTTTTCCCTAATGGACAAAGAATATAAGAGAATTACTTTCTTTTGCTCATTTACAGAATTCTGGCATCATTCAATTATATTTCTTCACGACATGATAACCACATAATATAACTTGTTGCTTTTACATCGTGATATTTAACTTCTTTACATGATGGTGCACTTGGCTATGTTGCTTTTCATTTAAATGAGAAAGCCTACTTAAACATATATTGTGACCCATGTTTATTGAGGTTCGAGTGGAGTTCTCCATTCTCTCTCCTATTAATAGTGTTGCCTCCATATGATTCACATTTGATTGTACCTCTTTTTTCTGTGGGTAAAACAAAGAAGTTGGGTCTATAAATTAAATCAACTGAATCTGCACCAGTGATCAATGTTGAGGTATTACTGGATCCTTCTACAATGAATGACTTTGCATCTAGTCATGATATCCCATGCAGTTATTTCTAAAGTTGAACATATTTCGAAGTTGCCTTTAGTTACCAAATGCTAATATGAGTAAGAGGCCAATGGAAGATTCACCCTCACCAATTAACACAGTGCCTACAACATCCATGGATTTGTTATTAGAGGAGATCAGAGCACTTAAGCCCTACATGACAGAAACTAACAAGAAACTTCAGTCTTTGGATGCTAAATGGTCTTTTATGGGCAAACAAATTGCAGAAGTAGAACAAGGAGTCATTGATTTGCAAGGCTCTACAGCTGATATAGATTCAATGAATAAAGAAATGAATCCTCTCACGAGACAGTCTGAAGATCTCGATTATAGAAACAGGTGGAATCATTTGAGAATCTTTGGGCTTTCAGAGGGTTCTGAGGGTTCAGATCCTGTCCTTTTCATTCATTTCTACCAAAAGTGCTTGGTTTAAAAAATGTTCAGGCCAACATTCAAAGAGCTCATCAACTCATTGACTGGGATATAAACCTGCTTTTGCTTCTACTTCCTCTAATCTTTGGGGTGCATTAGTTTTATTTCCCAAATTCACAGGCTTACTCAAAGTTCTGTTGAATCGAGAAAAAATGATTTTTGCTGGATGTTTCAGAAGGAGACAAAATGGATACCACTAGATCTCATTTAGTTTGAACTAATCTTACTGGTTTTTTTTGTTATTTCAATATTGGTTATATAGCATAATTTATTGATATATATCACCTAATACCCTCTTCTCATAAATCCATTTATTAGATGCAGTTAGAATTATTGCTCTTTAACGGTTTGGCTATGATGAGGGAGCGTGTACTTGAATGTACTAGTGTCCTCACTGAGTTCCCGAGGCTGGTGATCCACATGAACCCATATGGGGCTGGGAGAGGCTGGGAGAGGAGGACCTGGTGATCAGTGGCGGCTGGTAGAATTTGAAAGTGGTGGGGTGTTTTTATTTCCCTAAACACCACCCATTTTGTATTAATTGCTTCCATTATTTCCATAACTCCCTTTTGTCCCTCCCACATTTACAACTAAAACTTATCTGTACATTTGTGGAGATTTCCGCCACCTCATGTGTAGATCTCTGTACATAGGAGATAGGAGAGGTGGAGTTCTCCATTCAGATGTTTGTGATTTGCATTTTAGAGTACATAAAGTAGTCAAGGTGGGACTGGGAACCCAAACTAGCCCTCACAATTTTGTCAGAGCAGCCCCGGGTCAGGGGGTGGGGGACAAAGCACTGCTTTGTCTTTTGTTACTGGGGGCCGATATTTCAACACTGCTGCCAAACAGGCTCACAGTGACAAAACCAGCCCCCACTGATGGAAAGCCAGTCCCCATCTGGCCAGCACACAAGCCCATGGTCCAGTGAGCCCTTTCCATAAGGTACTCTTTAACGATGCACTGCTTAGGTACCACTTCCTAGGTGACACAGTGTGTAGCGTCATCACAAAATCGACTTTGTCTTTACATCTATGTAAGCAATACAGAATGAGTGCAAGAACAAGGATGTTCTCCTCATTTGGAATGAAAATGTATCCTTGATATTGATGAGGGAATGCCATAAACGAAGATCCTATAACGTATCTGCAAACTCTGCTGTAATATGTTAGTGGCCTCAGAATGTAAAAAGCTGAAGCAATTGTATACTGCACCCCAGGGCACGTTCATATTACATTATCAGGCACTTACGCTCATTACCCACTAAACTGTGCTCTTCGTAGATCATGCACAAACTCTCTGAATTTATCCATGCTTCAGAGTGCAGCAGTGAAAGACGAATCACCAATGACCACTGCGCTTTTCACTGTTAGTGGACTAGCCTGTATTTTGGGGACAAAAGAGACACCTCACTGGTTGGGAGTAGTTTTATTGGGAGTAGTATTTAATGGGCTGCCCCAGGAGCCCCCTAAACCCCTTTCAATTGTTTCCTCGGGAAGCGCACTTACTGATCAACACTTCATAGATGGCTAACATTTTGTTTGCCTTTTGTGAGCCATGTGTGCTAAATCATCAGTATCGCGTGGATGCCCAGTAAAGATTTAACTCATTTTAATGGGGCTACGCACCTTGGAAATTACGAAAACCTGCAACATACTGCATGGGTGTGAGGTGTACATGCATGCCTACAAAGGCTTCTGTGGACTTTTATGTATAGAAATGCCCAAATGGCACGAATAACCATCTCAAATTCCTGTAATATCACCAAGGCACTATAACTCAGCCCCAGGTTGATCTAATAGGTGTTCAGTGAAGTCCCTCTGTGCCCTCTTCTGTAATAGAGACTTGACCGACAGGTGCAAAAAGGAGAATCAAATGCTCACTACACCCCTGGACAGTTATGTAATCTTGCAACCGGTAAGGAAATCGCTTGTTTGTCTTATACTTATAAATTAAGTACCTGTATTGTCAGAAACGTTTTAAGGCATGAGCAAAGTGGGCTGTGGCCCAGGGCCTTTGCCTTTGAGGTGCCCCTCCCCCCTTAAAGAGCCAGCTCTGTTCTTTAGAGAGTCTTGCACTGATGACCTGGAATAATTCATAAACAAATTGCCTTTAATACCGTTTTACTTTAATCTATTTTTACTGTGGGTGATGGGTGAGAGTCTATTAGACATTTGCAGAGAAATGTGATTGTTTCATGCAACATCCATAAAAAAAGTTTTTTTTAGATCAAAACATGACCTCACAAATGAGAAATGGGAGGGCGGCACAGAGATTATTTGCAGTACTTATTAAACTGCTGCTGTGGTCAATATTTAAAAGACAAGTTAGATGTTAGACAGTAAATGTGAACACATTTACAATTTGGACTGCACTGTCAGTGACCTGGTCAAAGAGGGCATGACAGAGCTGAAATTGGATCATAAATTCAGAGCTGTTCTGAACTGAGGCCCCCAAAATCCTCTTCGCCCAGGCTCCCCAAATTCACTAAGATATCCCTGTGTTTTGTGTTCCAAATTGCCAACAGTCACTGCTCCTGCTTTTGAACCCATAATTGTGTAATTATGCCATGCTTTCTTGTCAGCAGTCTTATTCTTTTGTTAAACCCTCTTAAGTTTAAGTGATATCTGGACGCTGACACACTTTGTGAAGAAAACAAACTTGTTTGTGAGCAGTCATATCTATTCTTAAAGAAAAGAACCCTTCACTGGCATGCTTTTAAGGCCACTTTGAGAGTGTGATTATATCTATCATAGGTAACGCAAATAAAGTGGTGTATTGTAATAGGGAACCACTGTTAAAATATATTAAACATGATGAGGACTCTCAAGAAAGTCTCTGAAGAAACTTTGATATACATATAATCAAACTCTATAACGGATTTATGGGAGTCGATTCACCTGGAAAAGTATTGCCAGACTGTTGAGACGAGGAAACAGAGAAATACATTTCAGGAAATTCATGCAAAATAATAGAGTTCAGTTGTTTATCTCAGTAAGAGACATCACCAAGGACATCTAAGACTTTCGCTCTAATCATTTTAACAATGATTAGGTCTGATAGATTTTACCGTGGGACATTTGTCCTTAAATAACTTGAGCTTAGAGTGCTATGTCTCATTTGCATCAGAACTCGAGAGTCTGTGAAGACGGCTTTAACTGTGGAAGCTGGGTCTTTTGCTTTAAGTAAAACAGTTTTGATGACAACATTGTGGTTGTTTCATTATACAAGTCACCAGGGTCGAATTAAGACAGAAAATAGGTTCATCAAAATAAAAGTGCCCCCCCATTAGTGAATCATGTCGCTAAAAAAGCGGCCGTATTTGCAAATCAAGGGTTTTTTCGAACCTGTAAAGACAAGATATATGTGTTTTTCAAGATGTGGTCGATTGCATGGATTTGTGCTTGCTGCAGGCAATGTTTGCAGTAATACCAGAGAAGAAAGTGGCACATCAGACCACAAACAGGCCTACAAACAACCAAAAAACAGCCAACAGATTGACTTGTCAGATCAAATCTTTGGGCACTGCCTGATTACCCTGTAGGCCAGTCCGTCCCAGCAAGTCAGCCAGTACCTTTATTTTTGTAAATACCTTCCCTTCCCATCTTTCAGACCATATTGTGACACTAGACAGGTTTGTACCTTGTTGGTCCATTCCCAATCAAAGCCTGCACCATGGAGAGAAAGGTTTGTCCAGTAAAATGAATTGGGCCACTCCTCACTCACATCTGTACTGATGCAATTAGGCCGCAGATGCCAACAGCATGCAACATGTATAAAAATAGATTGCACCAAAAGAGGCTTCTGCTGAAACAATGAGCACATAGAAGAGGGAGCAAATTTATGCTCTCCAAGGGGAAAATACCCTTATCCCCTGTAAAAAATCGGGTTGTTGATTGAGGGGGTGGAAACCTCACTCAGGCAACAACCACAATCTTTCTCATGGAGAACCACAAAAGTCACTAAGATACCCACCACTTACCCTCTGGTTCCTAGGGATCACTTTACCCTCTGGTTCCTAGGGACAAAAGCAAGCAGGCTTAACATACATATAATATGTGTTGGACTTTTTCCCTTATGCGGGGTCGTCCCCAATCTTTTTGCCTCCTGCCTCCTATTTTTTCTGACTTGTTTTAGTTATCTTAAGAACTCTGAGCACTTTACCACTGCTAACCAGTGCTAAAGTGCATATGCTCTCTGTGTAAATTGTATTGTTGATTGGATTTCCATGATTGGCATATTTAAATTACTGGTAAGTCCCTAGTACAGTGCAATAGACCAGAGATACAGGAAACAAACCCATAAGCTACCCCAAATATCTAATTAGTGAAGAGCCAGGTTTTAAGGTTTTTCCTAAAGGCGCAATGAGTCGATATTTGACGCAGCGAAAGGGCTGGCCGCTTCCACAGTAAAAGCCCGATCTCCTCATCTAGCTTTTTTACAACGCAGTACCTTAATCACAAATTTAGAGGATGATCTCAGGTGTCTTGGAGGTTGATAAACCAACAAGGTGGATTTTAAATAATCGCATCCCACCGACTGAAGTGCTTAATGTGTAAGACAAAGGGGGTCATTCTGACCCTGGCGGTAATTACCGCCATGGCGGAGGTCGGCGGTAGCACCGCCAACAGGCTGGCGGTGCACCGCTGGGTATTCTGACCGCGGCGGTTCAGCCGCGGCCAGAAACGGAAAGACGGCGGTGTACCGCCGACTTCCCGCTGCCCTTGAGAATCCTCCATGGCGGCGGAGCGTGCTCCGCCGCCATGGGGATTCTGACACCCCCTACCGCCAGGAACAGGATGGCGGTAGGGGGTGCCGCTGGGCACCTGGGGGCCCCTGCAGTGCCCATGCCAATGGCATGGGCACTGCAGGGGCCCCCGTAAGAGGGCCCCACGAAGAATTTCAGTGCCTGCTTTGCAGACACTGAAATTCGCGACGGGTGCAACTGCACCCGTCGCACCTTCCCACTCCGCCGGCTCCATTCTGAGCCGGCGTCCTCGTGGGAAGGGTGTTTCCCGCTGGGCTGGCGGGCGGACTTTCGGCGGTCGCCCGCCAGCCCAGTGGGAAACCCAGAATGACCGCCGCGGTCTTTTGACCGCGGTATGGTCTTCTGGCGGTTCCCGCTTGGCGGGCGGCGGATCACCCCCAAAGTGTTTTAAAAATGATTCTCTTCCTAATCGGAAGCCAATGTAAAGATATAACACATCTCTTGGCCGATATAGATTGAGGAGCATTTAAGGTTAAACGAGCTGCTGCATTCTGAATTGACTGCAATTTATCTAAAGAAGATTTATTAGCATTGAGCAGCAGCGAATTACAGCAGTCTAATCTAGACGTGACCAATGCCAGTACAACCGGTCGTCTAAGGTCATCCTCCAAAAGATGTAAAATTTTCTTAAGAGGTTTTAAAATCCAGAAGCAGACCTTGACCAAATGATTGGTCTGTAGCTTAAAAGAAAATGTATCATCGAAAATGATACCTAAATTCTTTGCAGCAGGCACAGGCGACAGGCAGCCCCCACAAACGGGAGGCCACCAACTATTGTCCCACGGGGAGTTGTTGCAACCAAAGCACATAATCACTTTCTTGTCCCCGTTAAGTTTAAGCCAGTTGCACGTCATCCAATTATTAATTGCTAACATGCAGCGTTGAAAATTTTCCTTCGTGTCCTCCAAATTATGAGAAATGGGCACTATCATCTGCGTATCATCTGCATAGAAGACAATCTGGGCCCCAAATGAACGAACCAGGTTAGCCAGAGGTGCCATATGAAGATTAAAGAGTGTCGGACTGAGAGAAGATCCCTGCTGAACGCCACATGGGAGTTGGAAGGGAGAAGCCCGGTGATCACCGCATGCCACCGTAATAGTTCTATCCATAAGGAAGGAACTGAGGAGCTGCCAGGCCTTCCCTCTTACTCCGGCTTGGGCCAGCCGATTACATAAAATAGAATGAGAAATCATATCAAACGCTGCTGATAGATCTAACAGGACCAAGATCGAACCCTCTCCCAGATCGCCTCTTTGCCGGATCATGTCTGACGTGGAAATGAGTGCACTTTCCGTACTATGAGCTATGACTATGACACTAATCATGTCTCAGACCTGCTACTACAGTGTCTGAGTGTGCAGTTTTAAACTGCCAATTAGACTTTTGCAAGTGTACCCACTTGCCAGGACTAAACCGTCCCTTTTTCTACATGTAAGACACCCCTAAGGTAGGCCCTATGTAGCCCCATGGGCAGGGTGTAGTTCATGTTTAAGGTAGGACATATACTAATGTGTTTTATGTGTCCTAACAGGTAAATACTGCCAAATTCGTTTTTCACTGTCGCAAAGCCTATCCCTCTCATAGGTTAACATGGGGGCTGCCTTTAAATATGATTAAAGCGTACATTCCCTTTGCGAGCGGATAGACATGTGGAGTTTGGGGTCTCTGACCTCACAATTTAAAAATACATCTTTTAGTAAAGTTGATTTTAAGATTGTGCGTTTGAAAATGCCACTTTTAGAAAGTGAGCATTTTCTTGCTTAAACCATTCTGTGACTCTGCCTGTTTGTGGATTCCCTTTCTGTGTCAGTTTGACAGTTGGGCTGTTTGCATCTCTCTCTAGACAGTGGCACAAAGAGAGCTGGGGTGTAGCCTTTATATCCTGATGGGCCATCTGTCCTAGGAGGGAGGGGAGGAGTGTTCACTCACATGTGAAAGGCCTCTCCCTGCCCTCACACAATGCAGTCTCTAACCCCCTGGTGTTGTCTGTGGCCTGCCCTGGGCAAAGCAGGATTTCACATACAAGAGAGACTTTCCTTTGAAGTAAGCCTACTCCAAAGCCAAAATGGGTATAAGAAGGACACCCAAAAACCACAGAATTTAGATAACTTCCGGAAATCAACAGGAACCTCTGCCTGGAGAAGAGCTGAAGAGCTGAGGAGAAGTGCTGCCCCTTTGCCTGTGACTGTGCTTTGTAGAGCTATCCTGCAGTTGCTGCTTCTGCCTGGTGAAAGGGGACAACGATTGGACTTTGTTGTGCATTCCTGCTTGTGAAGAAATCTCCAAGGGCTTGTCCTGAGCTTTCCTCTTGTTGTTTAAGTCTCTGGGCCATCAAAAACGTCCCTTGCCAGCACCTAGACTCTCTGCTGAGACTCCTTCTCTGCCAAGTGGTGCCCTATCCAGTTCCTGGGGCCTTGACAGGTGAAGCCGGCAGACCAAGATTGAAAATCCATACACACACCGCTGTGCAGGGAAATTTCCGACACAACCTCCCAGACACTGCTGAAAAGACAACGCGCTGCCGGCTTTGCAGCTGAAATCAATGCTTCACGTGCAACACAGCTGGAAGATCGACGTACGCAGTTGGGCAAACGATGCACATCACTCCTAATGGAGGCTCGTAACATCGCAACCCACACAGCGCGGTTTTGCTGATACCGTGCGGCAGGATTTTCAACGCAAATCTTGCTGGGCGTGGAAAAATGACGCCATGCCTGCCTGGACCAGAGTGCTTGCCTGGAACGACGCATAGCTCTCCTGCAGAGAAGAAAAACAGCGCACGCGGACCGGAGAAGGAGAAACAACGCACAGTCTCGCTTGCGGGTGAGAAATCGACGATTCACTAAACATTTTCGACGCATACTCGCCCGTGCATGTTATTTTGACACTACCCAGGTACTTTTCAATGCTAACAGTGTTTTTATTGTTTACAAAACGATTTAAGACCCTTTTGCTTTTAAAATTAATGACTTGACTTGTGTATTTTGGATTTTTGTCGTTTTGGTCTTGTTTTGTTTAGATAAATATTTCCTATTTTTCTAAACCTTTGTTGTGTCATTTTTTAGTGTTTTCACTGAGTTACTGTGTGTGTTTGTACAAATACATTACACCTAGACTCTGAAGTTAAGCCTGCCTGCTCATGCCAAGCTACCAAGGGGGTGAGTGGAGGTTAGCTGAGGGTGATTCACCTTTACCCTGACTAGAGTGAGGGTCCTTGCTTGGACAGGGGGTAACCTGACTGTCAACCAAAGACCCCATTTCTGACAATATGCATGAGCAATAAAGTCAAAACACAACACAAGATAAATCCTAAACCAATTAGGAAAAATAGAATAAATGTTAATTAAAAGATATAGGGGGTCATTCTAACCCCGGCGGGTGGCGGTTGCCGCCCGCCTGGAGGGAACCGCCATTCGGCCGCCCCGCGGTCAAAAGACCTCTGGGGCCATTCTAACTTTCCCGCCGGCCCAGCGGGAAAGGGGCCTGCAACACAGAAGCCGGCTCCGAATGGAGCCGGCGGTGTTGCAGGTGTGCGACGGGTGCTGTTGCACCCGTCGCGCTTTTCACTGTCTGCATAGCAGACAGTGAAAAGCAGGCTGGGGCCCTGTTAGGGGGCCCCTGCACTGCCCATGCCAGTGGCATGGGCAGTGCAGGGGCCCCCAGGGGCCCCAGGACACCCGTTCCCGCCATCCTGTTCCTGGCGGTAAAAACCACCAGAAACAGGCTGTCTGGAAGGGGGTCGGAATCCCCTGGACAGCGCTGCTTGCAGCGCTGCCCTGGAGGGTTCTCCCAGCCGGGGGAAATCCGGCGGGAAACCGTCAGACCCGGCTGGGCGACCGCGGCTGTACCGCCGCGGTCAGAATGACGAATGAAGCACCGCCAGCCTGTTGGCGGTGCTTCCGTTGTCCCCGGCCCGCCAGGGTCGGAATGAGGGCCATAATACCATAATGACAAAAATGTGATCAGTAGAACCTGAGATCTTGCCTTTTTAAGTTTTAAGTTAAAATGGTGCCTAAAAGCACACAGTGCCAACCATGGGCATCTAGTAGCCCTGGACCGGGACAAAGTCACAGGTTGAGGTTGACCGTAATGGACTGCGTGCCAGATAGAGGGACCAGGTTAATCAAGTTGAGATTTGTATCATTGATGCAAGGCTTTGTGTCGCTTGGAGTCGGTTCCCATCTGGAGCTACATGGTGCAGATACGTCAATTCCTGCGTCAGTTTGCATCGCATTGCGTTGGTTCCGATGAGGAGCTGTGAGGTCCTATGTCAAGTTGCAATGTGCTGCCTTGGTACAATGAGGAGGTGGGAGGGCTGCGATGCAAAGTCCTGTGTTGAGTTGAGTTGCATTGCGCTGCATCTGTCTCGATGGAGTCCACAGGCAGGGAGAGTACACTCTAATGCCTGCCAAGGATCCAGGGCCTGAGAACGCACCTGTTGGTGATCAGGGACACACTCCAGCAGATGCCAACAGCATGGCTCAGCCAAGACCAGTTGCAGGTTCAGGCAGGTCCAGTGCAACAGGTCAGCTGATCAGTTGCAGGGAGGCCTCTGATGCTTGATAACACAGGCGGTCAGTCAACTGACTCTTGGAGTCACTCAGATTAATTGGGATGAAGTTAGCAGATCCAATCCTCCTTCTCAGAGAGTAAAACAGTCCTCAGAGAGTAAAACATCTGGTCCTGGAACGTTCTTCCCTTCCCCTGTCAAGGCTCCAAGAAGTCTGGAGTGACAAAATGCTGCTGTGTCAGGATCCCTTGCGTGCTGGAGGCAAACCCTTTGAAGTGTAAGCAGGACCGGGCACAGCTCGTACCCTGGCCATTCTGGCAGGATGGCCCATCATGCCCACACTTAGCCTCCTTTGTGTCACTGTCTGGGAGGAATACACAAACTCCAACACCAGAGCCAATCAAGGTAATGTGACCCAGGACACTGACAGGAGCAACAAATAATGAGGACAAGAAAATGCCAACTTTCTAAAAGTGGCATTTTCAGAATTATGACTTTACTGCTAAAGAGGATTTTAAATTACAATTCATTTGAGTGAAAAAAACATATTCCTACCTGCTCCCAATCCAACGTTAGCACATATTAAATGTACAATACACCCTGTCCTATGAGGCTTTAGGGCTTACCTTAGGGGCGATTTATATGTATTAAAAAGGAATGTTTAGGCCTGGCAAAAGGTTAATTTTGCCAGATCAAAATGGTAGTTTAAAACTGCAGTAATGGCTGTAATAGCAGGCCTGAGACATGTTTTAAAGTGATACATTAACACATGGCACAGTGGGTGCTGCAGGTCTACTATTAGTATTTAATTTAGAGGCCCTAGGTGCATGACGTGCCATATAGTAGGGAGTTACAAGTAAATAAAATGTGCCAATCAGGTGTTGGCCAATTTTACCATGTTTCGGGAGAGAGCACAAGCTCTTTAGCATTGGTTAGCAGTAGTAAAGTGTACAGTTCTAAAGCCAGCAAATACAAATTCAGAAAAGCAGGAGGGATGATGTCAAAAACTTTGTGGGTGACCCTGCAGAGAGGGCCATGTCCAACACCCCATCAAGAGAGATAATCCTGGGCAATCCCCAGTATCCTCATTAGCTCTTCTACTGCCACTGTCCTAAGGGGCACTGGAAGTATGGTGTGGGAGGTTCTGCAGCGCCCCCAAAATATTTTTGTCAGGAAGTGAGAAGGAGAATGAGACATAAATAAGCTTTTCTTGTTTTACAATCATCTTGTGGCATGTGCGGTGAGCTGAAAGAAAGTATCATGCAATGTCTTGTGGCAAACTGCTGATTATTTAACAAGGATATTGGTGTTTACTGATGTTAACTTTTCTTTTGGCTGATTGCAAATTAAAGGAATTTTATAATGTGAATCTATAATAATGTTTATTGTTTAGTTCATAAAAACCAGAACAATCATCTCATAATACAACAAATTTAAAGATAAAAATCTCATTTTTTTTAATAAAATTCTGTAAATTCCTTGGCCATGAAACCATGCAAGGATCTAAAATCAGTTTCTTAACTCTAAGGTGCAAAAAAAGTGTGTGATTAAGCATGCATCCCGGATAGCAGGTTTACGTCTTTGGTGTGTGCAGTCAAGAATTTGATAAATTTGCATATTGATTGTGCATCATTAGGATCAAACATTGACATCACCGCTGACCGACAGGAACGAGTCCCATTTCTCATAAAAAGCGGTTTTAATAGTTGTCTGCGGGCTTCCTTTGAGGCTGGACAAATACAAATCAGGTAAACCATATCTTCTTTCGGGCCTTTACATAGCCTGCAGGAAGTCTCTCCTCTATTCTTCCACGATGGTTGATCCGCTCTAGCAGGAGATGCTCCCAAACGCAGAGTCAAAAAGCGATGCTTGATGTGAAGTGCGAAGGTTGCGGCCAGGTATTGGGATGGGGCCATGGTGGTTTAAGTATGCACTACCAGCCAGGCGTGTGAGCGTTGCGCAAGTTTAGCTTTATCATCTAGAAAAGATTGGATACTTATTTCCTTTTTTATCGCTCAACACAAAAGGGAATACGACATGTTGGAATCCCATAGGTACTTTGTTTTCGTCTCCTGCAAGGAGTTGTTCAGGTACCTGTTGTATACTGAATTAGGATTGCCGTTTACTGAATTCCATAGTGCCACTACTAGCGGGCTGACAGTGTTTTTACTTATTTTGTACCAGATCTTTATTGTGTGGGCCTTCCTGTCGAGCTGCTGTTGTGTTAGACCAAATTCCAGCCTTATCTGTGCAGGGGAAGCAGAGCGAGGAAGATTGAAGACTTGCTTATAGATTTTTATTTGTTGCCTTTCCAGAAGGCTAGCATCTTTCCCATATTGGTCTGCGCTTCCGTATGTAATTTCTGGAAGGAATTTAGCCAACATAACCGACATTAGTGGTTTATATGATGGGCCCTTTAATCTTTTAGCAAGAGTGCAGAAAGCGAACGCCAAGGCTTTGAACTTCTGTAGAATATACTGGTTTCGCGGCACAAAATTGATCTTATTGTCTACAGTAAATCCAAGATATTTGTAGCTACAGATCGTATCAAGAGTGATACAGTTCAATTTTATTTTATTTGCAGGATTCAAAGAGCAGCCTATTGACATTGTTTTTGTCTTTGAAGTGTTAACCTCTAGTTTGTTTGTCTTTGCAAATTCACCCAAGGCACTAACCAACCGTTACAACCCTATTTTTGTGTGGCTTAACAGAACAATGTCATCAGCATACGATAGATGTGTTATAGCCAGGCTTCCCATCCTTGGAGAATGCGAGTTGGTTGCGTCTAGTTTTGCAGAGAGATCTGCCATGACTTCCCGCTGCCCTTGAGAATCCTCCATGGCGGCGGAGCGTGCTCCGCCGCCATGGGGATTCTGACACCCCCTACCGCCAGGAACAGGATGGCGATAGGGGGTGCCGCGGGGCACCTGGGGGCCCCTGCAGTGCCCATGCCAATGGCATGGGCACTGCAGGGGCCCCCGTAAGAGGGCCCCACGAAGAATTTCAGTGCCTGCTTTGCAGACACTGAAATTCGCGACGGGTGCAACTGCACCCGTCGCACCTTCCCACTCCGCCGGCTCCATTCTGAGCCGGCGTCCTCGTGGGAAGGGTGTTTCCCGCTGGGCTGGCGGGCGGACTTTCGGCGGTCGCCCGCCAGCCCAGTGGGAAACCCAGAATGACCGCCACGGTCTTTTGACCGCGGTGTGGTCTTCTGGCGGTTCCCGCTTGGCGGGCGGCGGATCACCCCCAAAGTGTTTTAAAAATGATTCTCTTCCTAATCGGAAGCCAATGTAAAGATATAACACATCTCTTGGCCGATATAGATTGAGGAGCATTTAAGGTTAAACGAGCTGCTGCATTCTGAATTGACTGCAATTTATCTAAAGAAGATTTATTAGCATTGAGCAGCAGCGAATTACAGCAGTCTAATCTAGACGTGACCAATGCCAGTACAACCGGTCGTCTAAGGTCATCCTCCAAAAGATGTAAAATTTTCTTAAGAGGTTTTAAAATCCAGAAGCAGACCTTGACCAAATGATTGGTCTGTAGCTTAAAAGAAAATGTATCATCGAAAATGATACCTAAATTCTTTGCAGCAGGCACAGGCGACAGGCAGCCCCCACAAACGGGAGGCCACCAACTATTGTCCCACGGGGAGTTGTTGCAACCAAAGCACATAATCACTTTCTTGTCCCCGTTAAGTTTAAGCCAGTTGCACGTCATCCAATTATTAATTGCTAGCATGCAGCGTTGAAAATTTTCCTTCGTGTCCTCCAAATTATGAGAAATGGGCACTATCATCTGCGTATCATCTGCATAGAAGACAATCTGGGCCCCAAATGAACGAACCAGGTTAGCCAGAGGTGCCATATGAAGATTAAAGAGTGTCGGACTGAGAGAAGATCCCTGCTGAACGCCACATGGGAGTTGGAAGGGAGAAGCCCGGTGATCACCGCATGCCACCGTAATAGTTCTATCCATATGGAAGGAACTGAGGAGCTGCCAGGCCTTCCCTCTTACTCCGGCTTGGGCCAGCCGATTACATAAAATAGAATGAGAAATCATATCAAACGCTGCTGATAGATCTAACAGGACCAAGATCGAACCCTCTCCCAGATCGCCTCTTTGCCGGATCATGTCTGACGTGGAAATGAGTGCACTTTCCGTACTATGAGCTATGACTATGACACTAATCATGTCTCAGACCTGCTACTACAGTGTCTGAGTGTGCAGTTTTAAACTGCCAATTAGACTTTTGCAAGTGTACCCACTTGCCAGGACTAAACCGTCCCTTTTTCTACATGTAAGACACCCCTAAGGTAGGCCCTATGTAGCCCCATGGGCAGGGTGTAGTTCATGTTTAAGGTAGGACATATACTAATGTGTTTTATGTGTCCTAACAGGTAAATACTGCCAAATTCGTTTTTCACTGTCGCAAAGCCTATCCCTCTCATAGGTTAACATGGGGGCTGCCTTTAAATATGATTAAAGCGTACATTCCCTTTGCGAGCGGATAGACATGTGGAGTTTGGGGTCTCTGACCTCACAATTTAAAAATACATCTTTTAGTAAAGTTGATTTTAAGATTGTGCGTTTGAAAATGCCACTTTTAGAAAGTGAGCATTTTCTTGCTTAAACCATTCTGTGACTCTGCCTGTCTGTGGATTCCCTTTCTGTGTCAGTTTGACAGTTGGGCTGTTTGCATCTCTCTCTAGACAGTGGCACAAAGAGAGCTGGGGTGTAGCCTTTATATCCTGATGGGCCATCTGTCCTAGGAGGGAGGGGAGGAGTGTTCACTCACATGTGAAAGGCCTCTCCCTGCCCTCACACAATGCAGTCTCTAACCCCCTGGTGTTGTCTGTGGCCTGCCCTGGGCAAAGCAGGATTTCACATACAAGAGAGACTTTCCTTTGAAGTAAGCCTACTCCAAAGCCAAAATGGGTATAAGAAGGACACCCAAAAACCACAGAATTTAGATAACTTCCGGAAATCAACAGGAACCTCTGCCTGGAGAAGAGCTGAAGAGCTGAGGAGAAGTGCTGCCCCTTTGCCTGTGACTGTGCTTTGTAGAGCTATCCTGCAGTTGCTGCTTCTGCCTGGTGAAAGGGGACAACGATTGGACTTTGTTGTGCATTCCTGCTTGTGAAGAAATCTCCAAGGGCTTGTCCTGAGCTTTCCTCTTGTTGTTTAAGTCTCTGGGCCATCAAAAACGTCCCTTGCCAGCACCTAGACTCTCTGCTGAGACTCCTTCTCTGCCAAGTGGTGCCCTATCCAGTTCCTGGGGCCTTGACAGGTGAAGCCGGCAGACCAAGATTGAAAATCCATACACACACCGCTGTGCAGGGAAATTTCCGACACAACCTCCCAGACACTGCTGAAAAGACAACGCGCTGCCGGCTTTGCAGCTGAAATCAATGCTTCACGTGCAACACAGCTGGAAGATCGACGTACGCAGTTGGGCAAACGATGCACATCACTCCTAATGGAGGCTCGTAACATCGCAACCCACACAGCGCGGTTTTGCTGATACCGTGCGGCAGGATTTTCAACGCAAATCTTGCTGGGCGTGGAAAAATGACGCCATGCCTGCCTGGACCAGAGTGCTTGCCTGGAACGACGCATAGCTCTCCTGCAGAGAAGAAAAACAGCGCACGCGGACCGGAGAAGGAGAAACAACGCACAGTCTCGCTTGCGGGTGAGAAATCGACGATTCACTAAACATTTTCGACGCATACTCGCCCGTGCATGTTATTTTGACACTACCCAGGTACTTTTCAATGCTAACAGTGTTTTTATTGTTTACAAAACGATTTAAGACCCTTTTGCTTTTAAAATTAATGACTTGACTTGTGTATTTTGGATTTTTGTCGTTTTGGTCTTGTTTTGTTTAGATAAATATTTCCTATTTTTCTAAACCTTTGTTGTGTCATTTTTTAGTGTTTTCACTGAGTTACTGTGTGTGTTTGTACAAATACATTACACCTAGACTCTGAAGTTAAGCCTGCCTGCTCATGCCAAGCTACCAAGGGGGTGAGTGGAGGTTAGCTGAGGGTGATTCACCTTTACCCTGACTAGAGTGAGGGTCCTTGCTTGGACAGGGGGTAACC
The DNA here is from genome assembly GCF_031143425.1 of Pleurodeles waltl. Lineage (NCBI taxonomy): Eukaryota > Metazoa > Chordata > Amphibia > Caudata > Salamandridae > Pleurodeles > Pleurodeles waltl. The sequence continues at coordinate 862,825,161 of NC_090450.1, read as the reverse complement.
TGACTGTCAACCAAAGACCCCATTTCTGACAATATGCATGAGCAATAAAGTCAAAACACAACACAAGATAAATCCTAAACCAATTAGGAAAAATAGAATAAATGTTAATTAAAAGATATAGGGGGTCATTCTAACCCCGGCGGGTGGCGGTTGCCGCCCGCCTGGAGGGAACCGCCATTCGGCCGCCCCGCGGTCAAAAGACCTCTGGGGCCATTCTAACTTTCCCGCCGGCCCAGCGGGAAAGGGGCCTGCAACACAGAAGCCGGCTCCGAATGGAGCCGGCGGTGTTGCAGGTGTGCGACGGGTGCTGTTGCACCCGTCGCGCTTTTCACTGTCTGCATAGCAGACAGTGAAAAGCAGGCTGGGGCCCTGTTAGGGGGCCCCTGCACTGCCCATGCCAGTGGCATGGGCAGTGCAGGGGCCCCCAGGGGCCCCAGGACACCCGTTCCCGCCATCCTGTTCCTGGCGGTAAAAACCACCAGAAACAGGCTGTCTGGAAGGGGGTCGGAATCCCCTGGACAGCGCTGCTTGCAGCGCTGCCCTGGAGGGTTCTCCCAGCCGGGGGAAATCCGGCGGGAAACCGTCAGACCCGGCTGGGCGACCGCGGCTGTACCGCCGCGGTCAGAATGACGAATGAAGCACCGCCAGCCTGTTGGCGGTGCTTCCGTTGTCCCCGGCCCGCCAGGGTCGGAATGAGGGCCATAATACCATAATGACAAAAATGTGATCAGTAGAACCTGAGATCTTGCCTTTTTAAGTTTTAAGTTAAAATGGTGCCTAAAAGCACACAGTGCCAACCATGGGCATCTAGTAGCCCTGGACCGGGACAAAGTCACAGGTTGAGGTTGACCGTAATGGACTGCGTGCCAGATAGAGGGACCAGGTTAATCAAGTTGAGATTTGTATCATTGATGCAAGGCTTTGTGTCGCTTGGAGTCGGTTCCCATCTGGAGCTACATGGTGCAGATACGTCAATTCCTGCGTCAGTTTGCATCGCATTGCGTTGGTTCCGATGAGGAGCTGTGAGGTCCTATGTCAAGTTGCAATGTGCTGCCTTGGTACAATGAGGAGGTGGGAGGGCTGCGATGCAAAGTCCTGTGTTGAGTTGAGTTGCATTGCGCTGCATCTGTCTCGATGGAGTCCACAGGCAGGGAGAGTACACTCTAATGCCTGCCAAGGATCCAGGGCCTGAGAACGCACCTGTTGGTGATCAGGGACACACTCCAGCAGATGCCAACAGCATGGCTCAGCCAAGACCAGTTGCAGGTTCAGGCAGGTCCAGTGCAACAGGTCAGCTGATCAGTTGCAGGGAGGCCTCTGATGCTTGATAACACAGGCGGTCAGTCAACTGACTCTTGGAGTCACTCAGATTAATTGGGATGAAGTTAGCAGATCCAATCCTCCTTCTCAGAGAGTAAAACAGTCCTCAGAGAGTAAAACATCTGGTCCTGGAACGTTCTTCCCTTCCCCTGTCAAGGCTCCAAGAAGTCTGGAGTGACAAAATGCTGCTGTGTCAGGATCCCTTGCGTGCTGGAGGCAAACCCTTTGAAGTGTAAGCAGGACCGGGCACAGCTCGTACCCTGGCCATTCTGGCAGGATGGCCCATCATGCCCACACTTAGCCTCCTTTGTGTCACTGTCTGGGAGGAATACACAAACTCCAACACCAGAGCCAATCAAGGTAATGTGACCCAGGACACTGACAGGAGCAACAAATAATGAGGACAAGAAAATGCCAACTTTCTAAAAGTGGCATTTTCAGAATTATGACTTTACTGCTAAAGAGGATTTTAAATTACAATTCATTTGAGTGAAAAAAACATATTCCTACCTGCTCCCAATCCAACGTTAGCACATATTAAATGTACAATACACCCTGTCCTATGAGGCTTTAGGGCTTACCTTAGGGGCGATTTATATGTATTAAAAAGGAATGTTTAGGCCTGGCAAAAGGTTAATTTTGCCAGATCAAAATGGTAGTTTAAAACTGCAGTAATGGCTGTAATAGCAGGCCTGAGACATGTTTTAAAGTGATACATTAACACATGGCACAGTGGGTGCTGCAGGTCTACTATTAGTATTTAATTTAGAGGCCCTAGGTGCATGACGTGCCATATAGTAGGGAGTTACAAGTAAATAAAATGTGCCAATCAGGTGTTGGCCAATTTTACCATGTTTCGGGAGAGAGCACAAGCTCTTTAGCATTGGTTAGCAGTAGTAAAGTGTACAGTTCTAAAGCCAGCAAATACAAATTCAGAAAAGCAGGAGGGATGATGTCAAAAACTTTGTGGGTGACCCTGCAGAGAGGGCCATGTCCAACACCCCATCAAGAGAGATAATCCTGGGCAATCCCCAGTATCCTCATTAGCTCTTCTACTGCCACTGTCCTAAGGGGCACTGGAAGTATGGTGTGGGAGGTTCTGCAGCGCCCCCAAAATATTTTTGTCAGGAAGTGAGAAGGAGAATGAGACATAAATAAGCTTTTCTTGTTTTACAATCATCTTGTGGCATGTGCGGTGAGCTGAAAGAAAGTATCATGCAATGTCTTGTGGCAAACTGCTGATTATTTAACAAGGATATTGGTGTTTACTGATGTTAACTTTTCTTTTGGCTGATTGCAAATTAAAGGAATTTTATAATGTGAATCTATAATAATGTTTATTGTTTAGTTCATAAAAACCAGAACAATCATCTCATAATACAACAAATTTAAAGATAAAAATCTCATTTTTTTTAATAAAATTCTGTAAATTCCTTGGCCATGAAACCATGCAAGGATCTAAAATCAGTTTCTTAACTCTAAGGTGCAAAAAAAGTGTGTGATTAAGCATGCATCCCGGATAGCAGGTTTACGTCTTTGGTGTGTGCAGTCAAGAATTTGATAAATTTGCATATTGATTGTGCATCATTAGGATCAAACATTGACATCACCGCTGACCGACAGGAACGAGTCCCATTTCTCATAAAAAGCGGTTTTAATAGTTGTCTGCGGGCTTCCTTTGAGGCTGGACAAATACAAATCAGGTAAACCATATCTTCTTTCGGGCCTTTACATAGCCTGCAGGAAGTCTCTCCTCTATTCTTCCACGATGGTTGATCCGCTCTAGCAGGAGATGCTCCCAAACGCAGAGTCAAAAAGCGATGCTTGATGTGAAGTGCGAAGGTTGCGGCCAGGTATTGGGATGGGGCCATGGTGGTTTAAGTATGCACTACCAGCCAGGCGTGTGAGCGTTGCGCAAGTTTAGCTTTATCATCTAGAAAAGATTGGATACTTATTTCCTTTTTTATCGCTCAACACAAAAGGGAATACGACATGTTGGAATCCCATAGGTACTTTGTTTTCGTCTCCTGCAAGGAGTTGTTCAGGTACCTGTTGTATACTGAATTAGGATTGCCGTTTACTGAATTCCATAGTGCCACTACTAGCGGGCTGACAGTGTTTTTACTTATTTTGTACCAGATCTTTATTGTGTGGGCCTTCCTGTCGAGCTGCTGTTGTGTTAGACCAAATTCCAGCCTTATCTGTGCAGGGGAAGCAGAGCGAGGAAGATTGAAGACTTGCTTATAGATTTTTATTTGTTGCCTTTCCAGAAGGCTAGCATCTTTCCCATATTGGTCTGCGCTTCCGTATGTAATTTCTGGAAGGAATTTAGCCAACATAACCGACATTAGTGGTTTATATGATGGGCCCTTTAATCTTTTAGCAAGAGTGCAGAAAGCGAACGCCAAGGCTTTGAACTTCTGTAGAATATACTGGTTTCGCGGCACAAAATTGATCTTATTGTCTACAGTAAATCCAAGATATTTGTAGCTACAGATCGTATCAAGAGTGATACAGTTCAATTTTATTTTATTTGCAGGATTCAAAGAGCAGCCTATTGACATTGTTTTTGTCTTTGAAGTGTTAACCTCTAGTTTGTTTGTCTTTGCAAATTCACCCAAGGCACTAACCAACCGTTACAACCCTATTTTTGTGTGGCTTAACAGAACAATGTCATCAGCATACGATAGATGTGTTATAGCCAGGCTTCCCATCCTTGGAGAATGCGAGTTGGTTGCGTCTAGTTTTGCAGAGAGATCTGCCATGACTTCCCGCTGCCCTTGAGAATCCTCCATGGCGGCGGAGCGTGCTCCGCCGCCATGGGGATTCTGACACCCCCTACCGCCAGGAACAGGATGGCGGTAGGGGGTGCCGCGGGGCACCTGGGGGCCCCTGCAGTGCCCATGCCAATGGCATGGGCACTGCAGGGGCCCCCGTAAGAGGGCCCCACGAAGAATTTCAGTGCCTGCTTTGCAGACACTGAAATTCGCGACGGGTGCAACTGCACCCGTCGCACCTTCCCACTCCGCCGGCTCCATTCTGAGCCGGCGTCCTCGTGGGAAGGGTGTTTCCCGCTGGGCTGGCGGGCGGACTTTCGGCGGTCGCCCGCCAGCCCAGTGGGAAACCCAGAATGACCGCCACGGTCTTTTGACCGCGGTGTGGTCTTCTGGCGGTTCCCGCTTGGCGGGCGGCGGATCACCCCCAAAGTGTTTTAAAAATGATTCTCTTCCTAATCGGAAGCCAATGTAAAGATATAACACATCTCTTGGCCGATATAGATTGAGGAGCATTTAAGGTTAAACGAGCTGCTGCATTCTGAATTGACTGCAATTTATCTAAAGAAGATTTATTAGCATTGAGCAGCAGCGAATTACAGCAGTCTAATCTAGACGTGACCAATGCCAGTACAACCGGTCGTCTAAGGTCATCCTCCAAAAGATGTAAAATTTTCTTAAGAGGTTTTAAAATCCAGAAGCAGACCTTGACCAAATGATTGGTCTGTAGCTTAAAAGAAAATGTATCATCGAAAATGATACCTAAATTCTTTGCAGCAGGCACAGGCGACAGGCAGCCCCCACAAACGGGAGGCCACCAACTATTGTCCCACGGGGAGTTGTTGCAACCAAAGCACATAATCACTTTCTTGTCCCCGTTAAGTTTAAGCCAGTTGCACGTCATCCAATTATTAATTGCTAGCATGCAGCGTTGAAAATTTTCCTTCGTGTCCTCCAAATTATGAGAAATGGGCACTATCATCTGCGTATCATCTGCATAGAAGACAATCTGGGCCCCAAATGAACGAACCAGGTTAGCCAGAGGTGCCATATGAAGATTAAAGAGTGTCGGACTGAGAGAAGATCCCTGCTGAACGCCACATGGGAGTTGGAAGGGAGAAGCCCGGTGATCACCGCATGCCACCGTAATAGTTCTATCCATATGGAAGGAACTGAGGAGCTGCCAGGCCTTCCCTCTTACTCCGGCTTGGGCCAGCCGATTACATAAAATAGAATGAGAAATCATATCAAACGCTGCTGATAGATCTAACAGGACCAAGATCGAACCCTCTCCCAGATCGCCTCTTTGCCGGATCACGTCTGACGTGGAAATGAGTGCACTTTCCGTACTATGAGCTATGACTATGACACTAATCATGTCTCAGACCTGCTACTACAGTGTCTGAGTGTGCAGTTTTAAACTGCCAATTAGACTTTTGCAAGTGTACCCACTTGCCAGGACTAAACCGTCCCTTTTTCTACATGTAAGACACCCCTAAGGTAGGCCCTATGTAGCCCCATGGGCAGGGTGTAGTTCATGTTTAAGGTAGGACATATACTAATGTGTTTTATGTGTCCTAACAGGTAAATACTGCCAAATTCGTTTTTCACTGTCGCAAAGCCTATCCCTCTCATAGGTTAACATGGGGGCTGCCTTTAAATATGATTAAAGCGTACATTCCCTTTGCGAGCGGATAGACATGTGGAGTTTGGGGTCTCTGACCTCACAATTTAAAAATACATCTTTTAGTAAAGTTGATTTTAAGATTGTGCGTTTGAAAATGCCACTTTTAGAAAGTGAGCATTTTCTTGCTTAAACCATTCTGTGACTCTGCCTGTCTGTGGATTCCCTTTCTGTGTCAGTTTGACAGTTGGGCTGTTTGCATCTCTCTCTAGACAGTGGCACAAAGAGAGCTGGGGTGTAGCCTTTATATCCTGATGGGCCATCTGTCCTAGGAGGGAGGGGAGGAGTGTTCACTCACATGTGAAAGGCCTCTCCCTGCCCTCACACAATGCAGTCTCTAACCCCCTGGTGTTGTCTGTGGCCTGCCCTGGGCAAAGCAGGATTTCACATACAAGAGAGACTTTCCTTTGAAGTAAGCCTACTCCAAAGCCAAAATGGGTATAAGAAGGACACCCAAAAACCACAGAATTTAGATAACTTCCGGAAATCAACAGGAACCTCTGCCTGGAGAAGAGCTGAAGAGCTGAGGAGAAGTGCTGCCCCTTTGCCTGTGACTGTGCTTTGTAGAGCTATCCTGCAGTTGCTGCTTCTGCCTGGTGAAAGGGGACAACGATTGGACTTTGTTGTGCATTCCTGCTTGTGAAGAAATCTCCAAGGGCTTGTCCTGAGCTTTCCTCTTGTTGTTTAAGTCTCTGGGCCATCAAAAACGTCCCTTGCCAGCACCTAGACTCTCTGCTGAGACTCCTTCTCTGCCAAGTGGTGCCCTATCCAGTTCCTGGGGCCTTGACAGGTGAAGCCGGCAGACCAAGATTGAAAATCCATACACACACCGCTGTGCAGGGAAATTTCCGACACAACCTCCCAGACACTGCTGAAAAGACAACGCGCTGCCGGCTTTGCAGCTGAAATCAATGCTTCACGTGCAACACAGCTGGAAGATCGACGTACGCAGTTGGGAAAACGATGCACATCACTCCTAATGGAGGCTCGTAACATCGCAACCCACACAGCGCGGTTTTGCTGATACCGTGCGGCAGGATTTTCAACGCAAATCTTGCTGGGCGTGGAAAAATGACGCCATGCCTGCCTGGACCAGAGTGCTTGCCTGGAACGACGCATAGCTCTCCTGCAGAGAAGAAAAACAGCGCACGCGGACCGGAGAAGGAGAAACAACGCACAGTCTCGCTTGCGGGTGAGAAATCGACGATTCACTAAACATTTTCGACGCATACTCGCCCGTGCATGTTATTTTGACACTACCCAGGTACTTTTCAATGCTAACAGTGTTTTTATTGTTTACAAAACGATTTAAGACCCTTTTGCTTTTAAAATTAATGACTTGACTTGTGTATTTTGGATTTTTGTCGTTTTGGTCTTGTTTTGTTTAGATAAATATTTCCTATTTTTCTAAACCTTTGTTGTGTCATTTTTTAGTGTTTTCACTGAGTTACTGTGTGTGTTTGTACAAATACATTACACCTAGACTCTGAAGTTAAGCCTGCCTGCTCATGCCAAGCTACCAAGGGGGTGAGTGGAGGTTAGCTGAGGGTGATTCACCTTTACCCTGACTAGAGTGAGGGTCCTTGCTTGGACAGGGGGTAACCTGACTGTCAACCAAAGACCCCATTTCTGACAATATGCATGAGCAATAAAGTCAAAACACAACACAAGATAAATCCTAAACCAATTAGGAAAAATAGAATAAATGTTAATTAAAAGATATAGGGGGTCATTCTAACCCCGGCGGGTGGCGGTTGCCGCCCGCCTGGAGGGAACCGCCATTCGGCCGCCCCGCGGTCAAAAGACCTCTGGGGCCATTCTAACTTTCCCGCCGGCCCAGCGGGAAAGGGGCCTGCAACACAGAAGCCGGCTCCGAATGGAGCCGGCGGTGTTGCAGGTGTGCGACGGGTGCTGTTGCACCCGTCGCGCTTTTCACTGTCTGCATAGCAGACAGTGAAAAGCAGGCTGGGGCCCTGTTAGGGGGCCCCTGCACTGCCCATGCCAGTGGCATGGGCAGTGCAGGGGCCCCCAGGGGCCCCAGGACACCCGTTCCCGCCATCCTGTTCCTGGCGGTAAAAACCACCAGAAACAGGCTGTCTGGAAGGGGGTCGGAATCCCCTGGACAGCGCTGCTTGCAGCGCTGCCCTGGAGGGTTCTCCCAGCCGGGGGAAATCCGGCGGGAAACCGTCAGACCCGGCTGGGCGACCGCGGCTGTACCGCCGCGGTCAGAATGACGAATGAAGCACCGCCAGCCTGTTGGCGGTGCTTCCGTTGTCCCCGGCCCGCCAGGGTCGGAATGAGGGCCATAATACCATAATGACAAAAATGTGATCAGTAGAACCTGAGATCTTGCCTTTTTAAGTTTTAAGTTAAAATGGTGCCTAAAAGCACACAGTGCCAACCATGGGCATCTAGTAGCCCTGGACCGGGACAAAGTCACAGGTTGAGGTTGACCGTAATGGACTGCGTGCCAGATAGAGGGACCAGGTTAATCAAGTTGAGATTTGTATCATTGATGCAAGGCTTTGTGTCGCTTGGAGTCGGTTCCCATCTGGAGCTACATGGTGCAGATACGTCAATTCCTGCGTCAGTTTGCATCGCATTGCGTTGGTTCCGATGAGGAGCTGTGAGGTCCTATGTCAAGTTGCAATGTGCTGCCTTGGTACAATGAGGAGGTGGGAGGGCTGCGATGCAAAGTCCTGTGTTGAGTTGAGTTGCATTGCGCTGCATCTGTCTCGATGGAGTCCACAGGCAGGGAGAGTACACTCTAATGCCTGCCAAGGATCCAGGGCCTGAGAACGCACCTGTTGGTGATCAGGGACACACTCCAGCAGATGCCAACAGCATGGCTCAGCCAAGACCAGTTGCAGGTTCAGGCAGGTCCAGTGCAACAGGTCAGCTGATCAGTTGCAGGGAGGCCTCTGATGCTTGATAACACAGGCGGTCAGTCAACTGACTCTTGGAGTCACTCAGATTAATTGGGATGAAGTTAGCAGATCCAATCCTCCTTCTCAGAGAGTAAAACAGTCCTCAGAGAGTAAAACATCTGGTCCTGGAACGTTCTTCCCTTCCCCTGTCAAGGCTCCAAGAAGTCTGGAGTGACAAAATGCTGCTGTGTCAGGATCCCTTGCGTGCTGGAGGCAAACCCTTTGAAGTGTAAGCAGGACCGGGCACAGCTCGTACCCTGGCCATTCTGGCAGGATGGCCCATCATGCCCACACTTAGCCTCCTTTGTGTCACTGTCTGGGAGGAATACACAAACTCCAACACCAGAGCCAATCAAGGTAATGTGACCCAGGACACTGACAGGAGCAACAAATAATGAGGACAAGAAAATGCCAACTTTCTAAAAGTGGCATTTTCAGAATTATGACTTTACTGCTAAAGAGGATTTTAAATTACAATTCATTTGAGTGAAAAAAACATATTCCTACCTGCTCCCAATCCAACGTTAGCACATATTAAATGTACAATACACCCTGTCCTATGAGGCTTTAGGGCTTACCTTAGGGGCGATTTATATGTATTAAAAAGGAATGTTTAGGCCTGGCAAAAGGTTAATTTTGCCAGATCAAAATGGTAGTTTAAAACTGCAGTAATGGCTGTAATAGCAGGCCTGAGACATGTTTTAAAGTGATACATTAACACATGGCACAGTGGGTGCTGCAGGTCTACTATTAGTATTTAATTTAGAGGCCCTAGGTGCATGACGTGCCATATAGTAGGGAGTTACAAGTAAATAAAATGTGCCAATCAGGTGTTGGCCAATTTTACCATGTTTCGGGAGAGAGCACAAGCTCTTTAGCATTGGTTAGCAGTAGTAAAGTGTACAGTTCTAAAGCCAGCAAATACAAATTCAGAAAAGCAGGAGGGATGATGTCAAAAACTTTGTGGGTGACCCTGCAGAGAGGGCCATGTCCAACACCCCATCAAGAGAGATAATCCTGGGCAATCCCCAGTATCCTCATTAGCTCTTCTACTGCCACTGTCCTAAGGGGCACTGGAAGTATGGTGTGGGAGGTTCTGCAGCGCCCCCAAAATATTTTTGTCAGGAAGTGAGAAGGAGAATGAGACATAAATAAGCTTTTCTTGTTTTACAATCATCTTGTGGCATGTGCGGTGAGCTGAAAGAAAGTATCATGCAATGTCTTGTGGCAAACTGCTGATTATTTAACAAGGATATTGGTGTTTACTGATGTTAACTTTTCTTTTGGCTGATTGCAAATTAAAGGAATTTTATAATGTGAATCTATAATAATGTTTATTGTTTAGTTCATAAAAACCAGAACAATCATCTCATAATACAACAAATTTAAAGATAAAAATCTCATTTTTTTTAATAAAATTCTGTAAATTCCTTGGCCATGAAACCATGCAAGGATCTAAAATCAGTTTCTTAACTCTAAGGTGCAAAAAAAGTGTGTGATTAAGCATGCATCCCGGATAGCAGGTTTACGTCTTTGGTGTGTGCAGTCAAGAATTTGATAAATTTGCATATTGATTGTGCATCATTAGGATCAAACATTGACATCACCGCTGACCGACAGGAACGAGTCCCATTTCTCATAAAAAGCGGTTTTAATAGTTGTCTGCGGGCTTCCTTTGAGGCTGGACAAATACAAATCAGGTAAACCATATCTTCTTTCGGGCCTTTACATAGCCTGCAGGAAGTCTCTCCTCTATTCTTCCACGATGGTTGATCCGCTCTAGCAGGAGATGCTCCCAAACGCAGAGTCAAAAAGCGATGCTTGATGTGAAGTGCGAAGGTTGCGGCCAGGTATTGGGATGGGGCCATGGTGGTTTAAGTATGCACTACCAGCCAGGCGTGTGAGCGTTGCGCAAGTTTAGCTTTATCATCTAGAAAAGATTGGATACTTATTTCCTTTTTTATCGCTCAACACAAAAGGGAATACGACATGTTGGAATCCCATAGGTACTTTGTTTTCGTCTCCTGCAAGGAGTTGTTCAGGTACCTGTTGTATACTGAATTAGGATTGCCGTTTACTGAATTCCATAGTGCCACTACTAGCGGGCTGACAGTGTTTTTACTTATTTTGTACCAGATCTTTATTGTGTGGGCCTTCCTGTCGAGCTGCTGTTGTGTTAGACCAAATTCCAGCCTTATCTGTGCAGGGGAAGCAGAGCGAGGAAGATTGAAGACTTGCTTATAGATTTTTATTTGTTGCCTTTCCAGAAGGCTAGCATCTTTCCCATATTGGTCTGCGCTTCCGTATGTAATTTCTGGAAGGAATTTAGCCAACATAACCGACATTAGTGGTTTATATGATGGGCCCTTTAATCTTTTAGCAAGAGTGCAGAAAGCGAACGCCAAGGCTTTGAACTTCTGTAGAATATACTGGTTTCGCGGCACAAAATTGATCTTATTGTCTACAGTAAATCCAAGATATTTGTAGCTACAGATCGTATCAAGAGTGATACAGTTCAATTTTATTTTATTTGCAGGATTCAAAGAGCAGCCTATTGACATTGTTTTTGTCTTTGAAGTGTTAACCTCTAGTTTGTTTGTCTTTGCAAATTCACCCAAGGCACTAACCAACCGTTACAACCCTATTTTTGTGTGGCTTAACAGAACAATGTCATCAGCATACGATAGATGTGTTATAGCCAGGCTTCCCATCCTTGGAGAATGCGAGTTGGTTGCGTCTAGTTTTGCAGAGAGATCTGCCATGACTTCCCGCTGCCCTTGAGAATCCTCCATGGCGGCGGAGCGTGCTCCGCCGCCATGGGGATTCTGACACCCCCTACCGCCAGGAACAGGATGGCGGTAGGGGGTGCCGCGGGGCACCTGGGGGCCCCTGCAGTGCCCATGCCAATGGCATGGGCACTGCAGGGGCCCCCGTAAGAGGGCCCCACGAAGAATTTCAGTGCCTGCTTTGCAGACACTGAAATTCGCGACGGGTGCAACTGCACCCGTCGCACCTTCCCACTCCGCCGGCTCCATTCTGAGCCGGCGTCCTCGTGGGAAGGGTGTTTCCCGCTGGGCTGGCGGGCGGACTTTCGGCGGTCGCCCGCCAGCCCAGTGGGAAACCCAGAATGACCGCCACGGTCTTTTGACCGCGGTGTGGTCTTCTGGCGGTTCCCGCTTGGCGGGCGGCGGATCACCCCCAAAGTGTTTTAAAAATGATTCTCTTCCTAATCGGAAGCCAATGTAAAGATATAACACATCTCTTGGCCGATATAGATTGAGGAGCATTTAAGGTTAAACGAGCTGCTGCATTCTGAATTGACTGCAATTTATCTAAAGAAGATTTATTAGCATTGAGCAGCAGCGAATTACAGCAGTCTAATCTAGACGTGACCAATGCCAGTACAACCGGTCGTCTAAGGTCATCCTCCAAAAGATGTAAAATTTTCTTAAGAGGTTTTAAAATCCAGAAGCAGACCTTGACCAAATGATTGGTCTGTAGCTTAAAAGAAAATGTATCATCGAAAATGATACCTAAATTCTTTGCAGCAGGCACAGGCGACAGGCAGCCCCCACAAACGGGAGGCCACCAACTATTGTCCCACGGGGAGTTGTTGCAACCAAAGCACATAATCACTTTCTTGTCCCCGTTAAGTTTAAGCCAGTTGCACGTCATCCAATTATTAATTGCTAGCATGCAGCGTTGAAAATTTTCCTTCGTGTCCTCCAAATTATGAGAAATGGGCACTATCATCTGCGTATCATCTGCATAGAAGACAATCTGGGCCCCAAATGAACGAACCAGGTTAGCCAGAGGTGCCATATGAAGATTAAAGAGTGTCGGACTGAGAGAAGATCCCTGCTGAACGCCACATGGGAGTTGGAAGGGAGAAGCCCGGTGATCACCGCATGCCACCGTAATAGTTCTATCCATATGGAAGGAACTGAGGAGCTGCCAGGCCTTCCCTCTTACTCCGGCTTGGGCCAGCCGATTACATAAAATAGAATGAGAAATCATATCAAACGCTGCTGATAGATCTAACAGGACCAAGATCGAACCCTCTCCCAGATCGCCTCTTTGCCGGATCATGTCTGACGTGGAAATGAGTGCACTTTCCGTACTATGAGCTATGACTATGACACTAATCATGTCTCAGACCTGCTACTACAGTGTCTGAGTGTGCAGTTTTAAACTGCCAATTAGACTTTTGCAAGTGTACCCACTTGCCAGGACTAAACCGTCCCTTTTTCTACATGTAAGACACCCCTAAGGTAGGCCCTATGTAGCCCCATGGGCAGGGTGTAGTTCATGTTTAAGGTAGGACATATACTAATGTGTTTTATGTGTCCTAACAGGTAAATACTGCCAAATTCGTTTTTCACTGTCGCAAAGCCTATCCCTCTCATAGGTTAACATGGGGGCTGCCTTTAAATATGATTAAAGCGTACATTCCCTTTGCGAGCGGATAGACATGTGGAGTTTGGGGTCTCTGACCTCACAATTTAAAAATACATCTTTTAGTAAAGTTGATTTTAAGATTGTGCGTTTGAAAATGCCACTTTTAGAAAGTGAGCATTTTCTTGCTTAAACCATTCTGTGACTCTGCCTGTCTGTGGATTCCCTTTCTGTGTCAGTTTGACAGTTGGGCTGTTTGCATCTCTCTCTAGACAGTGGCACAAAGAGAGCTGGGGTGTAGCCTTTATATCCTGATGGGCCATCTGTCCTAGGAGGGAGGGGAGGAGTGTTCACTCACATGTGAAAGGCCTCTCCCTGCCCTCACACAATGCAGTCTCTAACCCCCTGGTGTTGTCTGTGGCCTGCCCTGGGCAAAGCAGGATTTCACATACAAGAGAGACTTTCCTTTGAAGTAAGCCTACTCCAAAGCCAAAATGGGTATAAGAAGGACACCCAAAAACCACAGAATTTAGATAACTTCCGGAAATCAACAGGAACCTCTGCCTGGAGAAGAGCTGAAGAGCTGAGGAGAAGTGCTGCCCCTTTGCCTGTGACTGTGCTTTGTAGAGCTATCCTGCAGTTGCTGCTTCTGCCTGGTGAAAGGGGACAACGATTGGACTTTGTTGTGCATTCCTGCTTGTGAAGAAATCTCCAAGGGCTTGTCCTGAGCTTTCCTCTTGTTGTTTAAGTCTCTGGGCCATCAAAAACGTCCCTTGCCAGCACCTAGACTCTCTGCTGAGACTCCTTCTCTGCCAAGTGGTGCCCTATCCAGTTCCTGGGGCCTTGACAGGTGAAGCCGGCAGACCAAGATTGAAAATCCATACACACACCGCTGTGCAGGGAAATTTCCGACACAACCTCCCAGACACTGCTGAAAAGACAACGCGCTGCCGGCTTTGCAGCTGAAATCAATGCTTCACGTGCAACACAGCTGGAAGATCGACGTACGCAGTTGGGCAAACGATGCACATCACTCCTAATGGAGGCTCGTAACATCGCAACCCACACAGCGCGGTTTTGCTGATACCGTGCGGCAGGATTTTCAACGCAAATCTTGCTGGGCGTGGAAAAATGACGCCATGCCTGCCTGGACCAGAGTGCTTGCCTGGAACGACGCATAGCTCTCCTGCAGAGAAGAAAAACAGCGCACGCGGACCGGAGAAGGAGAAACAACGCACAGTCTCGCTTGCGGGTGAGAAATCGACGATTCACTAAACATTTTCGACGCATACTCGCCCGTGCATGTTATTTTGACACTACCCAGGTACTTTTCAATGCTAACAGTGTTTTTATTGTTTACAAAACGATTTAAGACCCTTTTGCTTTTAAAATTAATGACTTGACTTGTGTATTTTGGATTTTTGTCGTTTTGGTCTTGTTTTGTTTAGATAAATATTTCCTATTTTTCTAAACCTTTGTTGTGTCATTTTTTAGTGTTTTCACTGAGTTACTGTGTGTGTTTGTACAAATACATTACACCTAGACTCTGAAGTTAAGCCTGCCTGCTCATGCCAAGCTACCAAGGGGGTGAGTGGAGGTTAGCTGAGGGTGATTCACCTTTACCCTGACTAGAGTGAGGGTCCTTGCTTGGACAGGGGGTAACCTGACTGTCAACCAAAGACCCCATTTCTGACAATATGCATGAGCAATAAAGTCAAAACACAACACAAGATAAATCCTAAACCAATTAGGAAAAATAGAATAAATGTTAATTAAAAGATATAGGGGGTCATTCTAACCCCGGCGGGTGGCGGTTGCCGCCCGCCTGGAGGGAACCGCCATTCGGCCGCCCCGCGGTCAAAAGACCTCTGGGGCCATTCTAACTTTCCCGCCGGCCCAGCGGGAAAGGGGCCTGCAACACAGAAGCCGGCTCCGAATGGAGCCGGCGGTGTTGCAGGTGTGCGACGGGTGCTGTTGCACCCGTCGCGCTTTTCACTGTCTGCATAGCAGACAGTGAAAAGCAGGCTGGGGCCCTGTTAGGGGGCCCCTGCACTGCCCATGCCAGTGGCATGGGCAGTGCAGGGGCCCCCAGGGGCCCCAGGACACCCGTTCCCGCCATCCTGTTCCTGGCGGTAAAAACCACCAGAAACAGGCTGTCTGGAAGGGGGTCGGAATCCCCTGGACAGCGCTGCTTGCAGCGCTGCCCTGGAGGGTTCTCCCAGCCGGGGGAAATCCGGCGGGAAACCGTCAGACCCGGCTGGGCGACCGCGGCTGTACCGCCGCGGTCAGAATGACGAATGAAGCACCGCCAGCCTGTTGGCGGTGCTTCCGTTGTCCCCGGCCCGCCAGGGTCGGAATGAGGGCCATAATACCATAATGACAAAAATGTGATCAGTAGAACCTGAGATCTTGCCTTTTTAAGTTTTAAGTTAAAATGGTGCCTAAAAGCACACAGTGCCAACCATGGGCATCTAGTAGCCCTGGACCGGGACAAAGTCACAGGTTGAGGTTGACCGTAATGGACTGCGTGCCAGATAGAGGGACCAGGTTAATCAAGTTGAGATTTGTATCATTGATGCAAGGCTTTGTGTCGCTTGGAGTCGGTTCCCATCTGGAGCTACATGGTGCAGATACGTCAATTCCTGCGTCAGTTTGCATCGCATTGCGTTGGTTCCGATGAGGAGCTGTGAGGTCCTATGTCAAGTTGCAATGTGCTGCCTTGGTACAATGAGGAGGTGGGAGGGCTGCGATGCAAAGTCCTGTGTTGAGTTGAGTTGCATTGCGCTGCATCTGTCTCGATGGAGTCCACAGGCAGGGAGAGTACACTCTAATGCCTGCCAAGGATCCAGGGCCTGAGAACGCACCTGTTGGTGATCAGGGACACACTCCAGCAGATGCCAACAGCATGGCTCAGCCAAGACCAGTTGCAGGTTCAGGCAGGTCCAGTGCAACAGGTCAGCTGATCAGTTGCAGGGAGGCCTCTGATGCTTGATAACACAGGCGGTCAGTCAACTGACTCTTGGAGTCACTCAGATTAATTGGGATGAAGTTAGCAGATCCAATCCTCCTTCTCAGAGAGTAAAACAGTCCTCAGAGAGTAAAACATCTGGTCCTGGAACGTTCTTCCCTTCCCCTGTCAAGGCTCCAAGAAGTCTGGAGTGACAAAATGCTGCTGTGTCAGGATCCCTTGCGTGCTGGAGGCAAACCCTTTGAAGTGTAAGCAGGACCGGGCACAGCTCGTACCCTGGCCATTCTGGCAGGATGGCCCATCATGCCCACACTTAGCCTCCTTTGTGTCACTGTCTGGGAGGAATACACAAACTCCAACACCAGAGCCAATCAAGGTAATGTGACCCAGGACACTGACAGGAGCAACAAATAATGAGGACAAGAAAATGCCAACTTTCTAAAAGTGGCATTTTCAGAATTATGACTTTACTGCTAAAGAGGATTTTAAATTACAATTCATTTGAGTGAAAAAAACATATTCCTACCTGCTCCCAATCCAACGTTAGCACATATTAAATGTACAATACACCCTGTCCTATGAGGCTTTAGGGCTTACCTTAGGGGCGATTTATATGTATTAAAAAGGAATGTTTAGGCCTGGCAAAAGGTTAATTTTGCCAGATCAAAATGGTAGTTTAAAACTGCAGTAATGGCTGTAATAGCAGGCCTGAGACATGTTTTAAAGTGATACATTAACACATGGCACAGTGGGTGCTGCAGGTCTACTATTAGTATTTAATTTAGAGGCCCTAGGTGCATGACGTGCCATATAGTAGGGAGTTACAAGTAAATAAAATGTGCCAATCAGGTGTTGGCCAATTTTACCATGTTTCGGGAGAGAGCACAAGCTCTTTAGCATTGGTTAGCAGTAGTAAAGTGTACAGTTCTAAAGCCAGCAAATACAAATTCAGAAAAGCAGGAGGGATGATGTCAAAAACTTTGTGGGTGACCCTGCAGAGAGGGCCATGTCCAACACCCCATCAAGAGAGATAATCCTGGGCAATCCCCAGTATCCTCATTAGCTCTTCTACTGCCACTGTCCTAAGGGGCACTGGAAGTATGGTGTGGGAGGTTCTGCAGCGCCCCCAAAATATTTTTGTCAGGAAGTGAGAAGGAGAATGAGACATAAATAAGCTTTTCTTGTTTTACAATCATCTTGTGGCATGTGCGGTGAGCTGAAAGAAAGTATCATGCAATGTCTTGTGGCAAACTGCTGATTATTTAACAAGGATATTGGTGTTTACTGATGTTAACTTTTCTTTTGGCTGATTGCAAATTAAAGGAATTTTATAATGTGAATCTATAATAATGTTTATTGTTTAGTTCATAAAAACCAGAACAATCATCTCATAATACAACAAATTTAAAGATAAAAATCTCATTTTTTTTAATAAAATTCTGTAAATTCCTTGGCCATGAAACCATGCAAGGATCTAAAATCAGTTTCTTAACTCTAAGGTGCAAAAAAAGTGTGTGATTAAGCATGCATCCCGGATAGCAGGTTTACGTCTTTGGTGTGTGCAGTCAAGAATTTGATAAATTTGCATATTGATTGTGCATCATTAGGATCAAACATTGACATCACCGCTGACCGACAGGAACGAGTCCCATTTCTCATAAAAAGCGGTTTTAATAGTTGTCTGCGGGCTTCCTTTGAGGCTGGACAAATACAAATCAGGTAAACCATATCTTCTTTCGGGCCTTTACATAGCCTGCAGGAAGTCTCTCCTCTATTCTTCCACGATGGTTGATCCGCTCTAGCAGGAGATGCTCCCAAACGCAGAGTCAAAAAGCGATGCTTGATGTGAAGTGCGAAGGTTGCGGCCAGGTATTGGGATGGGGCCATGGTGGTTTAAGTATGCACTACCAGCCAGGCGTGTGAGCGTTGCGCAAGTTTAGCTTTATCATCTAGAAAAGATTGGATACTTATTTCCTTTTTTATCGCTCAACACAAAAGGGAATACGACATGTTGGAATCCCATAGGTACTTTGTTTTCGTCTCCTGCAAGGAGTTGTTCAGGTACCTGTTGTATACTGAATTAGGATTGCCGTTTACTGAATTCCATAGTGCCACTACTAGCGGGCTGACAGTGTTTTTACTTATTTTGTACCAGATCTTTATTGTGTGGGCCTTCCTGTCGAGCTGCTGTTGTGTTAGACCAAATTCCAGCCTTATCTGTGCAGGGGAAGCAGAGCGAGGAAGATTGAAGACTTGCTTATAGATTTTTATTTGTTGCCTTTCCAGAAGGCTAGCATCTTTCCCATATTGGTCTGCGCTTCCGTATGTAATTTCTGGAAGGAATTTAGCCAACATAACCGACATTAGTGGTTTATATGATGGGCCCTTTAATCTTTTAGCAAGAGTGCAGAAAGCGAACGCCAAGGCTTTGAACTTCTGTAGAATATACTGGTTTCGCGGCACAAAATTGATCTTATTGTCTACAGTAAATCCAAGATATTTGTAGCTACAGATCGTATCAAGAGTGATACAGTTCAATTTTATTTTATTTGCAGGATTCAAAGAGCAGCCTATTGACATTGTTTTTGTCTTTGAAGTGTTAACCTCTAGTTTGTTTGTCTTTGCAAATTCACCCAAGGCACTAACCAACCGTTACAACCCTATTTTTGTGTGGCTTAACAGAACAATGTCATCAGCATACGATAGATGTGTTATAGCCAGGCTTCCCATCCTTGGAGAATGCGAGTTGGTTGCGTCTAGTTTTGCAGAGAGATCTGCCATGACTTCCCGCTGCCCTTGAGAATCCTCCATGGCGGCGGAGCGTGCTCCGCCGCCATGGGGATTCTGACACCCCCTACCGCCAGGAACAGGATGGCGGTAGGGGGTGCCGCGGGGCACCTGGGGGCCCCTGCAGTGCCCATGCCAATGGCATGGGCACTGCAGGGGCCCCCGTAAGAGGGCCCCACGAAGAATTTCAGTGCCTGCTTTGCAGACACTGAAATTCGCGACGGGTGCAACTGCACCCGTCGCACCTTCCCACTCCGCCGGCTCCATTCTGAGCCGGCGTCCTCGTGGGAAGGGTGTTTCCCGCTGGGCTGGCGGGCGGACTTTCGGCGGTCGCCCGCCAGCCCAGTGGGAAACCCAGAATGACCGCCACGGTCTTTTGACCGCGGTGTGGTCTTCTGGCGGTTCCCGCTTGGCGGGCGGCGGATCACCCCCAAAGTGTTTTAAAAATGATTCTCTTCCTAATCGGAAGCCAATGTAAAGATATAACACATCTCTTGGCCGATATAGATTGAGGAGCATTTAAGGTTAAACGAGCTGCTGCATTCTGAATTGACTGCAATTTATCTAAAGAAGATTTATTAGCATTGAGCAGCAGCGAATTACAGCAGTCTAATCTAGACGTGACCAATGCCAGTACAACCGGTCGTCTAAGGTCATCCTCCAAAAGATGTAAAATTTTCTTAAGAGGTTTTAAAATCCAGAAGCAGACCTTGACCAAATGATTGGTCTGTAGCTTAAAAGAAAATGTATCATCGAAAATGATACCTAAATTCTTTGCAGCAGGCACAGGCGACAGGCAGCCCCCACAAACGGGAGGCCACCAACTATTGTCCCACGGGGAGTTGTTGCAACCAAAGCACATAATCACTTTCTTGTCCCCGTTAAGTTTAAGCCAGTTGCACGTCATCCAATTATTAATTGCTAGCATGCAGCGTTGAAAATTTTCCTTCGTGTCCTCCAAATTATGAGAAATGGGCACTATCATCTGCGTATCATCTGCATAGAAGACAATCTGGGCCCCAAATGAACGAACCAGGTTAGCCAGAGGTGCCATATGAAGATTAAAGAGTGTCGGACTGAGAGAAGATCCCTGCTGAACGCCACATGGGAGTTGGAAGGGAGAAGCCCGGTGATCACCGCATGCCACCGTAATAGTTCTATCCATATGGAAGGAACTGAGGAGCTGCCAGGCCTTCCCTCTTACTCCGGCTTGGGCCAGCCGATTACATAAAATAGAATGAGAAATCATATCAAACGCTGCTGATAGATCTAACAGGACCAAGATCGAACCCTCTCCCAGATCGCCTCTTTGCCGGATCATGTCTGACGTGGAAATGAGTGCACTTTCCGTACTATGAGCTATGACTATGACACTAATCATGTCTCAGACCTGCTACTACAGTGTCTGAGTGTGCAGTTTTAAACTGCCAATTAGACTTTTGCAAGTGTACCCACTTGCCAGGACTAAACCGTCCCTTTTTCTACATGTAAGACACCCCTAAGGTAGGCCCTATGTAGCCCCATGGGCAGGGTGTAGTTCATGTTTAAGGTAGGACATATACTAATGTGTTTTATGTGTCCTAACAGGTAAATACTGCCAAATTCGTTTTTCACTGTCGCAAAGCCTATCCCTCTCATAGGTTAACATGGGGGCTGCCTTTAAATATGATTAAAGCGTACATTCCCTTTGCGAGCGGATAGACATGTGGAGTTTGGGGTCTCTGACCTCACAATTTAAAAATACATCTTTTAGTAAAGTTGATTTTAAGATTGTGCGTTTGAAAATGCCACTTTTAGAAAGTGAGCATTTTCTTGCTTAAACCATTCTGTGACTCTGCCTGTCTGTGGATTCCCTTTCTGTGTCAGTTTGACAGTTGGGCTGTTTGCATCTCTCTCTAGACAGTGGCACAAAGAGAGCTGGGGTGTAGCCTTTATATCCTGATGGGCCATCTGTCCTAGGAGGGAGGGGAGGAGTGTTCACTCACATGTGAAAGGCCTCTCCCTGCCCTCACACAATGCAGTCTCTAACCCCCTGGTGTTGTCTGTGGCCTGCCCTGGGCAAAGCAGGATTTCACATACAAGAGAGACTTTCCTTTGAAGTAAGCCTACTCCAAAGCCAAAATGGGTATAAGAAGGACACCCAAAAACCACAGAATTTAGATAACTTCCGGAAATCAACAGGAACCTCTGCCTGGAGAAGAGCTGAAGAGCTGAGGAGAAGTGCTGCCCCTTTGCCTGTGACTGTGCTTTGTAGAGCTATCCTGCAGTTGCTGCTTCTGCCTGGTGAAAGGGGACAACGATTGGACTTTGTTGTGCATTCCTGCTTGTGAAGAAATCTCCAAGGGCTTGTCCTGAGCTTTCCTCTTGTTGTTTAAGTCTCTGGGCCATCAAAAACGTCCCTTGCCAGCACCTAGACTCTCTGCTGAGACTCCTTCTCTGCCAAGTGGTGCCCTATCCAGTTCCTGGGGCCTTGACAGGTGAAGCCGGCAGACCAAGATTGAAAATCCATACACACACCGCTGTGCAGGGAAATTTCCGACACAACCTCCCAGACACTGCTGAAAAGACAACGCGCTGCCGGCTTTGCAGCTGAAATCAATGCTTCACGTGCAACACAGCTGGAAGATCGACGTACGCAGTTGGGCAAACGATGCACATCACTCCTAATGGAGGCTCGTAACATCGCAACCCACACAGCGCGGTTTTGCTGATACCGTGCGGCAGGATTTTCAACGCAAATCTTGCTGGGCGTGGAAAAATGACGCCATGCCTGCCTGGACCAGAGTGCTTGCCTGGAACGACGCATAGCTCTCCTGCAGAGAAGAAAAACAGCGCACGCGGACCGGAGAAGGAGAAACAACGCACAGTCTCGCTTGCGGGTGAGAAATCGACGATTCACTAAACATTTTCGACGCATACTCGCCCGTGCATGTTATTTTGACACTACCCAGGTACTTTTCAATGCTAACAGTGTTTTTATTGTTTACAAAACGATTTAAGACCCTTTTGCTTTTAAAATTAATGACTTGACTTGTGTATTTTGGATTTTT